>NC_054479.1:65818473-66418473 GCF_017639515.1 Carcharodon carcharias
AGTGCCCACGGACAGTGCCCACGGACAGTGCTCAAGGTCAGTGCTCAGGGACAGTATTCAGGGACAGTGCTCAGGGACAGTGCTCAGGGACAGTGCTCATGGACTGTGCTCAGTGTCAATGCTCAGGGACAGTGCTCAGGGTCTCTTCCACAGATAGTTCTCAGGGACAGTGCTAAGGGACAGTGGTAAAGGGCTGTGCTCAGGGCCCGTGCTCAGGGACAGTGCTCAGGGCCTATGCTCAGGGACAGTGCTCCGGGACAGTGCTCAGGGACAGTGGTAAGGGGCTGTGCTCAGGCATAGTGCTCAGGGACAGTGTTCAGGGACAGTGATCAGTGACAGTGATCAGTGACAGTGGTAAGGGGCTGTCCTCGGGGATATTGCTCAGAGACAATGCCCAATGACAGTGCTCAGGGTCAGAGCTCAGGGTCAGTGCTCAGGGACAGTGCTCAGGGTCAGAGCTCAGGGGCAGTGCCCACGGACAGTGCCCACGGACAGTGCTCAGTATCAGTGCTCAGGGTCAGTGCTCAGGGTCAGTGCTCAGGGTCAGTGCTCAGGGTCAGAGCTCAGGGGCAGTGCCCACGGACAGTGCTCAGGGTCAGTGCTCAGGGTCAGTGCTCAGGGACAGTGCTGAGGGACAGTGCTCAGGGTCAGTGCTCAGGGTCAGTGCTCAGGGTCAGTGCTCAGGGTCAGTGCTCAGGGACAGTGCTCAAGGACAGTGCCCACGGACAGTGCTCAAGGTCCGTGCTCAGGGACAGTATTCAGGGACAGTGCTCAGGGACAGTGCTCAGGGACAGTGCTCATGGACTGTGCTCAGTGTCAGTGCTCAGGGACAGTGCTCAGGGTCTCTTCCACAGATAGTTCTCAGGGACAGTGCTAAGGGACAGTGGTAAAGGGCCCGTGCTCAGGGACAGTGCTCAGGGCCTATGCTCAGGGACAGTGCTCCGGGACAGTGCTCAGGGACAGTGGTAAGGGGCTGTGCTCAGGCATAGTGCTCAGGGACAGTGTTCAGGGACAGTGAACAGTTACTGTGCTCAAGGACAGTGTAAAAGGGCAGGGCTCTGGGACAGTGCTCTGGGACAGTGCTCCGGAAAGGTGCACAGGGACAGTGCTCAGGGACAGTGCTTAGGGGCCGTGATCAGCAGCACTGCTCAGGGGCAGTGCTCAGGGACAGTGCTCAGGGACAGTGCTCAGTTGCAGTACTCAGGGGCAGTACTCAGGGGCAGTACTCAGGGGCAGTACTCAGGGGCAGTACTCAGGGGCAGTACTCAGGGGCAGTGCTCAGGGGCAGTGCTCAGGGGCAGTGCTCAGGGACAGTGCCCAGGGACAGTGCCCAGGGACAGTGCTCAGGGACAGTGCCCAGGGACAGTGCCCAGGGACAGTGCCCAGGGACAGTGCCCAGGGTCAGTGCTCAGGGACAGTCCCCAGGGACAGTGCCCAGTGACAGTGCTCAGGGACTGCCCAGAGACAGTGCTCAGGGACAGTGCTGAGGGGCATTTCTAAGGAATAGTACTCAGGAGCCGTGATTAGGGACTGTGATCAGCAGCAGTGCTCAGGGTCATTGCTCAGTTAGTGTGCTCAGTTACATGCTCACGGTCAGTGCTCAGGGACAGTGATCAATGGGTAGTGCTCAGGGACAGTGCTCAGGGACACTGTTCAGGGGCTATGCTCAGGGGCTGTGCTCGGTGCCATAGGTAAGGGGCTGTGCTCAGGGATAGTGCTCAGGGATAGTGCTCAGGGACAGTGCTCAGGGACAGTGCTCAGGGACAGTGCTCAGTTACAGTGCTCAGGGACAGTGCCCAGAGACAGTGCCCAGAGACAGTGCTCAGGGAAAGTGCTGAGGGGCATTTCTAAGGAATAGTACTCAGGAGCGGTGATTAGGGACTGTGATCAACAGCAGTGCTCAGGGTCATTGCAGAGTTAGAGTGCTCAGTTACAGTGCCCACGGTCAGTGCTCAGGGACAGTGCTCAATGGGTAGTGCTCAGGGACAGTGCTCAGGGGCTATGCTCAGGGACAGTGGTAAGGGGCTGTGCTCGGTGCCAGTGCTAAGGGGCTGTGCTCAGGGATAGTGCTCAGGGACAGTGCTCAGGGACAGTGCTCAGTTACTGTGCTCAGGGACAGTGCTCAGGGCCAGTGCTCAGGGACAGTGGTAAAGGGCTGTGCTCAGGGATAGTGCTCAGGGACAGTGCTCAGGGCCCATGCTCATGGACAGTGCTCAGGGACGGTGCTCAGGGACAGTGCTCAGTTACTGTGCTCGGGGACAGTGCCCAGTGTCAATGCTGGGGTCACTGCTCAGGGTCAATGCTCAGGGACAGTGCCCATGGTAAGTGCTCAGGGGCAGTGCTCAGGGGCAGTGCTCAGGGACAGTGCTCAGGGACAGTGCTCAGGGACAGTGCTCAGGGTCATTTATCCACAGTATTGCGCAGGGACAGTTCCACGGATAGTGCTCAGGGACAGTGCGCAGGTTCAGTACTCAGGGACAGTGCTCGGGGCAGTGCTCAGGGACAGTGCTCAGTGACAGTGATCAGTGACAGTGATCAGTGACAGTGGTAAGGGGCTGTCCTCGGGGATATTGCTCAGAGACAGTGCCCAATGACAGTGCTCAGGGTCAGAGCTCAGGGTCAGTGCTCAGGGACAGTGCTCAGGGACAGTGCTGAGGGTCATTTATCCACAGTATTGCGCAGGGACAGTTCCACGGATAGTGCTCAGGGACAGTGCGCAGGTTCAGTACTCAGGGACAGTGCTCAGGGGCAGTGCTCAGGGACAGTGCTCAGTGACAGTGATCAGTGACAGTGATCAGTGACAGTGGTAAGGGGCTGTCCTCGGGGATATTGCTCAGAGACAGTGCCCAATGACAGTGCTCAGGGTCAGAGCTCAGGGTCAGTGCTCAGGGACAGTGCTCAGGGTCAGAGCTCAGGGGCAGTGCCCACGGACAGTGCCCACGGACAGTGCTCAGTATCAGTGCTCAGGGTCAGTGCTCAGGGTCAGTGCTCAGGGTCAGTGCTCAGGGTCAGAGCTCAGGGGCAGTGCCCACGCACAGTGCTCAGTGTCAGTGCTCAGTGTCAGTGCTCAGGTACAGTGCTCAGGTACAGTGCTCAGGGTCAGTGCTCAGGGTCAGTGCTCAGGGACAGTGCTGAGGGACAGTGCTCAGGGTCAGTGCTCAGGGTCAGTGCTCAGGGTCAGTGCTCAGGGTCAGTGCTCAGGGTCAGTGCTCAGGGTCAGTGCTCAGGGACAGTGCTCAAGGACAGTGCCCACGGACAGTGCTCAAGGTCAGTGCTCAGGGACAGTATTCAGGGACAGTGCTCAGGGACAGTGCTCAGGGACAGTGCTCATGGACAGTGCTCATGGACTGTGCTCAGTGTCAGTGCTCAGGGACAGTGCTCAGGGTCTCTTCCACAGATAGTTCTCAGGGACAGTGCTAAGGGACAGTGGTAAAGGGCTGTGCTCAGGGCCCGTGCTCAGGGACAGTGCTCAGGGCCTATGCTCAGGGACAGTGCTCCGGGACAGTGCTCAGGGACAGTGGTAAGGGGCTGTGCTCAGGCATAGTGCTCAGGGACAGTGTTCAGGGACAGTGATCAGTGACAGTGATCAGTGACAGTGGTAAGGGGCTGTCCTCGGTGATATTGCTCAGAGACAATGCCCAATGACAGTGCTCAGGGTCAGAGCTCAGGGTCAGTGCTCAGGGACAGTGCTCAGGGTCAGAGCTCAGGGGCAGTGCCCACGGACAGTGCCCACGGACAGTGCTCAGTATCAGTGCTCAGGGTCAGTGCTCAGGGTCAGTGCTCAGGGTCAGTGCTCAGGGTCAGAGCTCAGGGGCAGTGCCCACGGACAGTGCTCAGGGTCAGTGCTCAGGGTCAGTGCTCAGGGACAGTGCTGAGGGACAGTGCTCAGGGTCAGTGCTCAGGGTCAGTGCTCAGGGTCAGTGCTCAGGGTCAGTGCTCAAGGACAGTGCCCACGGACAGTGCTCAAGGTCAGTGCTCAGGGACAGTATTCAGGGACAGTGCTCAGGGACAGTGCTCAGGGACAGTGCTCATGGACTGTGCTCAGTGTCAGTGCTCAGGGACAGTGCTCAGGGTCTCTTCCACAGATAGTTCTCAGGGACAGTGCTAAGGGACAGTGGTAAAGGGCCCGTGCTCAGGGACAGTGCTCAGGGCCTATGCTCAGGGACAGTGCTCCGGGACAGTGCTCAGGGACAGTGGTAAGGGGCTGTGCTCAGGCATAGTGCTCAGGGACAGTGTTCAGGGACAGTGAACAGTTACTGTGCTCAAGGACAGTGTAAAAGGGCAGGGCTCTGGGACAGTGCTCTGGGACAGTGCTCCGGAAAGGTGCACAGGGACAGTGCTCAGGGACAGTGCTTAGGGGCCGTGATCAGCAGCACTGCTCAGGGGCAGTGCTCAGGGACAGTGCTCAGGGACAGTGCTCAGGGACAGTGCTCAGGGGCAGTACTCAGGGGCAGTACTCAGGGGCAGTACTCAGGGGCAGTGCTCAGGGACAGTGCTCAGGGACAGTGCTCAGGGACAGTGCTCAGGGACAGTGCCCAGGGACAGTGCTCAGGGACAGTGCCCAGGGACAGTGCTCAGGGACAGTGCCCAGGGACAGTGCCCAGGGTCAGTGCTCAGGGACAGTCCCCAGGGACAGTCCCCAGGGACAATGCCCAGGGACAGTGCTCAGGGACAGTGCTCAGGGACAGTGCTCAGGGACAGTGCTGAGGGGCATTTCTAAGGAATAGTACTCAGGCGCCGTGATTAGGGACTGTGATCAGCAGCAGTGCTCAGGGTCATTGCTCAGTTAGAGTGCTCAGTTACATGCTCACGGTCAGTGATCAGGGACAGTGATCAATGGGTAGTGCTCAGGGACAGTGCTCAGGGACACTGTTCAGGGGCTATGCTCAGAGGCTGTGCTCGGTGCCATAGGTAAGGGGCTGTGCTCAGGGATAGTGCTCAGGGATAGTGCTCAGGGACAGTGCTCAGTTACAGTGCTCAGTTACAGTGCTCAGTTACAGTGCTCAGGGACAGTGCTCAGGGACAGTGCTCAGGGACAGTGCTCAGGGACAGTGCTCAGGGACAGTGCCCAGGGACAGTGCTCAGGGACAGTGCCCAGGGACAGTGCCCAGGGTCAGTGCCCAGGGTCAGTGCTCAGGGACAGTCCCCAGGGACAGTGCCCAGTGACAGTGCTCAGGGACAGTGCCCAGAGACAGTGCTCAGGGACAGTGCTGAGGGGCATTTCTAAGGAATAGTACTCAGGAGCCGTGATTAGGGACTGTGATCAGCAGCAGTGCTCAGGGTCATTGCTCAGTTAGAGTGCTCAGTTACATGCTCACGGTCAGTGCTCAGGGACAGTGATCAATGGGTAGTGCTCAGGGACAGTGCTCAGGGACACTGTTCAGGGGCTATGCTCAGGGGCTGTGCTCGGTGCCATAGGTAAGGGGCTGTGCTCAGGGATAGTGCTCAGGGATAGTGCTCAGGGATAGTGCTCAGTTACAGTGCTCAGCTACAGTTCTCAGGGACAGTGGTAAAGGGCTGTGTTCAGGGATAGTGCTCAGGGACAGTGCTCAGGGCCCATGCTCATGGACAGTGCTCATGGACGGTGCTCAGGGACGGTGCTCAGGGACGGTACTCAGTTACTGTGCTCAGGGACATTGCCCAGTGTCAATGCTGGGGTCACTGATCAGGGTCAATGCTCAGGGACAGTGCCCATGGTTACTGCTCAGGGGCAGTGCTCAGGGGCAGTGCTCAGGGACAGTGCTCAGGGACAGTTCTCAGGGACAGTGCTCAGGGACAGTGTTCAGGGTCATTTATCCACAGTAGTGCTCAGGGCCTGTTCCACGGATAGTGCTCAGGGACAGTGCACAGGTTCAGTGCTCAGGGACAGTGCTCAGTGACAGTGGTAAGGGGCTGTCCTCGGGGATATTGCTCAGGGACAGTGATCATGGGCAGCTCTCAGGGCCAGTGCACAGGGGCAGTGGTAAGGGGCTGTGCACAGGGATAATGCTCAGGGACAGTGCTCAGGGCCCATGCTCAAGGACAGTAGTAAGGGGCTGTGCTCAGGGCCAGTGCTCAGGGCCAGTGCTCAGGGCCAGTGCTCAGGGCCAGTGCTCAGGGACAGTGCTCATGTTTAGTGCTCAGTTACTATGCTCAGGGACACTGCTCAGGCACAGTGCTCAGGGACAGTGCTCAGGGACAGTGCTCAGGGTCAGTGCTCAGGGACAGTGCCCATGGTCAGTGCTCAGGGACAGTGCTCAGGGTCATTTATCCACAGTATTGCGCAGGGACAGTTCCACGGATAGTGCTCAGGGACAGTGCGCAGGTTCAGTACTCAGGGACAGTGCTCAGGGGTAGTGCTCAGGGACAGTGCTCAGTGACAGTGATCAGTGACAGTGATCAGTGACAGTGGTAAGGGGCTGTCCTCGGGGATATTGCTCAGAGACAGTGCCCAATGACAGTGCTCAGGGTCAGAGCTCAGGGTCAGTGCTCAGGGACAGTGCTCAGGGACAGTGCTCAGGGTCATTTATCCACAGTATTGCGCAGGGACAGTTCCACGGATAGTGCTCAGGGACAGTGCGCAGGTTCAGTACTCAGGGACAGTGCTCAGGGGCAGTGCTCAGGGACAGTGCTCAGTGACAGTGATCAGTGACAGTGCTCAGTGACAGTGATCAGTGACAGTGATCAGTGACAGTGGTAAGGGGCTGTCCTCGGGGATATTGCTCAGAGACAGTGCCCAATGACAGTGCTCAGGGTCAGAGCTCAGGGTCAGTGCTCAGGGACAGTGCTCAGGGTCAGAGCTCAGGGTCAGAGCTCAGGGTCAGAGCTCAGGGGCAGTGCCCACGGACAGTGCCCACGGACAGTGCTCAGTATCAGTGCTCAGGGTCAGTGCTCAGGGTCAGTGCTCAGGGTCAGAGCTCAGGGTCAGAGCTCAGGGGCAGTGCCCACGGACAGTGCTCAGGGTCAGTGCTCAGTGTCAGTGCTCAGGTACAGTGCTCAGGTACAGTGCTCAGGGTCAGTGCTCAGGGACAGTGCTCAGGGTCAGTGCTCAGGGTCAGTGCTCAGGGTCAGTGCTCAGGGTCAGTGCTCAGGGTCAGTGCTCAAGGACAGTGCCCACGGACAGTGCTCAAGGTCAGTGCTCAGTGACAGTATTCAGGGACAGTGCTCATGGACAGTGCTCAGGGACAGTGCTCATGGACTGTGCTCAGTGTCAGTGCTCAGGGACAGTGCTCAGGGACAGTGCTCAGGGTCTCTTCCACAGATAGTTCTCAGGGACAGTGCTAAGGGACAGTGGTAAAGGGCTGTGCTCAGGGCCCGTGCTCAGGGACAGTGCTCAGGGCCTATGCTCAGGGACAGTGCTCCGGGACAGTGCTCAGGGACAGTGGTAAGGGGCTGTGCTCAGGCATATTGCTCAGGGACAGTGTTCAGGGACAGTGAACAGTTACTGTGCTCAAGGACAGTGTAAAAGGGCAGGGCTCTGGGACAGTGCTCTGGGACAGTGCTCCGGAAAGGTGCACAGGGACAGTGCTCAGGGACAGTGCTTAGGGGCCGTGATCAGCAGCACTGCTCAGGGGCAGTGCTCAGGGACAGTGCTCAGGGACAGTGCTCAGGGGCAGTACTCAGGGGCAGTACTCAGGGGCAGTACTCAGGGGCAGTGCTCAGGGACAGTGCCCAGGTACAGTGCTCAGGGACAGTGCCCAGGGACAGTGCTCAGGGACAGTGCCCAGGGACAGTGCCCAGGGACAGTGCCCAGGGACAGTGCCCAGGGTCAGTGCTCAGGGACAGTCCCCAGGGACAGTGCCCAGTGACAGTGCTCAGGGACAGTGCCCAGAGACAGTGCTCAGGGACAGTGCTGAGGGGCATTTCTAAGGAATAGTACTCAGGAGCCGTGATTAGGGACTGTGATCAGCAGCAGTGCTCAGGGTCATTGCTCAGTTAGAGTGCTCAGTTACATGCTCACGGTCAGTGCTCAGGGACAGTGATCAATGGGTAGTGCTCAGGGACAGTGCTCAGGGAGACTGTTCAGGGGCTATGCTCAGGGGCTGTGCTCGGTGCCATAAGTAAGGGGCTGTGCTCAGGGATAGTGCTCAGGGATAGTGCTCAGGGATAGTGCTCAGTTACAGTGCTCAGTTACAGTGCTCAGTTACAGTGCTCAGGGACAGTGCTCAGGGACAGTGCTCAGGGACAGTGCTCAGGGACAGTGCTCAGGGACAGTGCCCAGGGTCAGTGCTCAGGGTCAGTGCTCAGGGTCAGTGCTCAGGGTCAGTGCTCAGGGTCAGTGCTCAGGGTCAGTGCTCAGGGACAGTGCTCAGGGACAGTGCTCAAGGACAGTGCCCACGGACAGTGCTCAAGGTCAGTGCTCAGGGACAGTATTCAGGGACAGTGCTCAGGGACAGTGCTCAGGGACAGTGCTCATGGACTGTGCTCAGTGTCAGTGCTCAGGGACAGTGCTCAGGGTCTCTTCCACAGATAGTTCTAAGGGACAGTGCTAAGGGACAGTGGTAAAGGGCTGTGCTCAGGGCCCGTGCTCAGGGACAGTGGTCAGGGCCTATGCTCAGGGACAGTGCTCCGGGACAGTGCTCAGGGACAGTGGTAAGGGGCTGTGCTCAGGCATAGTGCTCAGGGACAGTGTTCAGGGACAGTGAACAGTTACTGTGCTCAAGGACAGTGTAAAAGGGCAGGGCTCTGGGACAGTGCTCTGGGACAGTGCTCCGGAAAGGTGCACAGGGACAGTGCTCAGGGACAGTGCTTAGGGGCCGTGATCAGCAGCACTGCTCAGGGGCAGTGCTCAGGGACAGTGCTCAGGGACAGTGCTCAGGGGCAGTACTCAGGGGCAGTACTCAGGGGCAGTACTCAGGGGCAGTGCTCAGGGACAGTGCCCAGGGACAGTGCTCAGGGACAGTGCCCAGGGACAGTGCCCAGGGACAGTGCCCAGGGTCAGTGCTCAGGGACAGTCCCCAGGGACAGTGCCCAGTGACAGTGCTCAGGGACAGTGCCCAGAGACAGTGCTCAGGGACAGTGCTGAGGGGCATTTCTATGGAATAGTACTCAGGAGCCGTGATTAGGGACTGTGATCAGCAGCAGTGCTCAGGGTCATTGCTCAGTTAGAGTGCTCAGTTACATGCTCACGGTCAGTGCTCAGGGGCAGTGATCAATGGGTAGTGCTCAGGGACAGTGCTCAGGGACACTGTTCAGGGGCTATGCTCAGGGGCTGTGCTCGGTGCCATAGGTAAGGGGCTGTGCTCAGGGATAGTGCTCAGGGATAGTGCTCAGGGATAGTGCTCAGTTACAGTGCTCAGTTACAGTGCTCAGTTACAGTGCTCAGTTACAGTGCTCAGTTACAGTGCTCAGGGACAGTGCTCAGGGACAGTGCCCAGGGACAGTGCCCAGGGACAGTGCTCAGGGTCAGTGCTCAGGGTCAGTGCTCAGGGTCAGTGCTCAGGGACAGTGCTCAGGGACAGTGCTCAAGGACAGTGCCCACGGACAGTGCTCAAGGTCAGTGCTCAGGGACAGTGCTCAGGGACAGTGCTCAGGGACAGTGCTCAGGGACAGTGCTCATGGACTGTGCTCAGTGTCAGTGCTCAGGGACAGTGCTCAGGGTCTCTTCCACAGATAGTTCTCAGGGACAGTGCTAAGGGACAGTGGTAAAGGGCTGTGCTCAGGGCCCGTGCTCAGGGACAGTGCTCAGGGCCTATGCTCAGGGACAGTGCTCCGGGACAGTGCTCAGGGACAGTGGTAAGGGGCTGTGCTCAGGCATAGTGCTCAGGGACAGTGTTCAGGGACAGTGAACAGTTACTGTGCTCAAGGACAGTGTAAAAGGGCAGGGCTCTGGGACAGTGCTCTGGGACAGTGCTCCGGAAAGGTGCACAGGGACAGTGCTCAGGGACAGTGCTTAGGGGCCGTGATCAGCAGCACTGCTCAGGGGCAGTGCTCAGGGACAGTGCTCAGGGACAGTGCCCAGGGACAGTGCTCAGGGACAGTGCCCAGGGACAGTGCTCAGGGACAGTGCCCAGGGACAGTGCCCAGGGACAGTGCCCAGGTACAGTGCCCAGGGACAGTGCCCAGGGACAGTGCTCAGGGACAGTCCCCAGGGACAGTGCCCAGTGACAGTGCTCAGGGACAGTGCCCAGAGACAGTGCTCAGGGACAGTGCTGAGGGGCATTTCTAAGGAATAGTACTCAGGAGCCGTGATTAGGGACTGTGATCAGCAGCAGTGCTCAGGGTCATTGCTCAGTTAGAGTGCTCAGTTACATGCTCACGGTCAGTGCTCAGGGACAGTGATCAATGGGTAGTGCTCAGGGACAGTGCTCAGGGACACTGTTCAGGGGCTATGCTCAGGGGCTGTGCTCGGTGCCATAGGTAAGGGGCTGTGCTCAGGGATAGTGCTCAGGGATAGTGCTCAGGGACAGTGCTCAGTTACAGTGCTCAGTTACAGTGCTCAGTTACAGTGCTCATTTACAGTGCTCAGGGACAGTGCTCAGGGACAGTGCTCAGGGACAGTGCCCAGGGACAGTGCCCAGGGACAGTGCCCAGGGACAGTGCCCAGGGTCAGTGCTCAGGGACAGTCCCCAGGGACAGTGCCCAGTGACAGTGCTCAGGGACAGTGCCCAGAGACAGTGCTCAGGGACAGTGCTGAGGGGCATTTCTAAGGAATAGTACTCAGGAGCCGTGATTAGGGACTGTGATCAGCAGCAGTGCTCAGGGTCATTGCTCAGTTAGAGTGCTCAGTTACATGCTCACGGTCAGTGCTCAGGGACAGTGATCAATGGGTAGTGCTCAGGGACAGTGCTCAGGGACACTGTTCAGGGTCTATGCTCAGGGGCTGTGCTCGGTGCCATAGGTAAGGGGCTGTGCTCAGGGATAGTGCTCAGGGATAGTGCTCAGGGATAGTGCTCAGTTACAGTGCTCAGCTACAGTGCTCAGGGACAGTGCTCAGGGACAGTGCCCAGGGACAGTGCCCAGGGACAGTGCCCAGGGACAGTGCCCAGGGACAGTGCCCAGGGACAGTGCCCAGGGTCAGTGCTCAGGGACAGTCCCCAGGGACAGTGCCCAGTGACAGTGCTCAGGGACAGTGCCCAGAGACAGTGCTCAGGGACAGTGCTGAGGGGCATTTCTAAGGAATAGTACTCAGGAGCCGTGATTAGGGACTGTGATCAGCAGCAGTGCTCAGGGTCATTGCTCAGTTAGAGTGCTCAGTTACATGCTCACGGTCAGTGCTCAGGGACAGTGATCAATGGGTAGTGCTCAGGGACAGTGCTCAGGGACACTGTTCAGGGGCTATGCTCAGGGGCTGTGCTCGGTGCCATAGGTAAGGGGCTGTGCTCAGGGATAGTGCTCAGGGATAGTGCTCAGGGATAGTGCTCAGTTACAGTGCTCAGTTACAGTGCTCAGCTACAGTGCTCAGGGACAGTGCTCAGGGACAGTGCCCAGGGACAGTGCCCAGGGACAGTGCCCAGGGACAGTGCCCAGGGACAGTGCCCAGGGACAGTGGTAAAGGGCTGTGTTCAGGGATAGTGCTCAGGGACAGTGCTCAGGGCCCATGCTCATGGACAGTGCTCAGGGATGGTGCTCAGGGACGGTACTCAGTTACTGTGCTCAGGGACATTGCCCAGTGTCAATGCTGGGGTCACTGATCAGGGTCAATGCTCAGGGACAGTGCCCATGGTTACTGCTCCGGGGCAGTGCTCAGGGGCAGTGCTCAGGGACAGTGCTCAGGGACAGTTCTCAGGGACAGTGTTCAGGATCATTTATCCACAGTAGTGCTCAGGGCCTGTTCCACGGATAGTGCTCAGGGACAGTGCACAGGTTCAGTGCTCAGGGACAGTGCTCAGTGACAGTGGTAAGGGGCTGTCCTCGGGGATATTGCTCAGGGACAGTGATCATGGGCAGCTCTCAGGGCCAGTGCACAGGGGCAGTGGTAAGGGGCTGTGCTCAGGGATGATGCTCAGGGACAGTGCTCAGGGCCCATGCTCAAGGACAGTAGTAAGGGGCTGTGCTCAGGGCCAGTGCTCAGGGCCAGTGCTCAGGGCCAGTGCTCAGGGACAGTGCTCAGGGACAGTGCTCATGTTTAGTGCTCAGTTACTATGCTCAGGGACACTGCTCAGGCACAGTGCTCAGGGACAGTGCTCAGGGACAGTGCTCAGGGACAGTGCTCAGGGACAGTGCCCATGGTCAGTGCTCAGGGACAGTGCTCAGGGTCAGTGCTCAGGGACAGTGCCCATGGACAGTGCTCATGGACTGTGCTCAGGGTCAGTGCTCGTGGTCCATGCTCAGGGACAGTGCTCATTGTCAGTGCTCATGGTCCGTGCTCAGGGTCAGGGCCACGGACAGTGCTCAGCGTCAGTGCTCAGGGCCAGTGCTCAGGGCCAGTGCTCAGGGCCATTGCTCATGGACAGTGCTCATGGACAGTGCTCATGGACAGTGCTCATGGACAGTGCTCATGGTTAGTGCTCAGTTACTATGCTCAGGGCCAGTGCTCAGGGTCAGTGCTCAGGGACATTGCTCAGGGTCAGTGCCCACGGTAAGTGCTCAGGGTCAGTGCTCAGGTACAGTGCTCAGGGTCAGTGCTCAGGGTCAGAGCTCAGGGGCAGTGCCCACGGACAGTGCCCACGGACAGTGCTCAGTATCAGTGCTCAGGGTCAGTGCTCAGGGTCAGTGCTCAGGGTCAGAGCTCAGGGTCAGAGCTCAGGGTCAGAGCTCAGGGGCAGTGCCCACGGACAGTGCTCAGGGTCAGTGCTCAGTGTCAGTGCTCAGGTACAGTGCTCAGGTACAGTGCTCAGGTACAGTGCTCAGGTACAGTGCTCAGGGTCAGTGCTCAGGGTCAGTGCTCAGGGTCAGTGCTCAGGGTCAGTGCTCAGGGTCAGTGCTCAGGGACAGTGCTCAGGGTCAGTGCTCAGGGTCAGTGCTCAGGGTCAGTGCTCAGGGTCAGTGCTCAGGGTCAGTGCTCAGGGACAGTGCTCAAGGACAGTGCCCACGGACAGTGCTCAAGGTCAGTGCTCAGGGACAGTATTCAGGGACAGTGCTCAGGGACAGTGCTCAGGGACAGTGCTCATGGACTGTGCTCAGTGTCAGTGCTCAGGGACAGTGCTCAGGGACAGTGCTCAGGGTCTCTTCCACAGATAGTTCTCAGGGACAGTGCTAAGGGACAGTGGTAAAGGGCTGTGCTCAGGGCCCGTGCTCAGGGACAGTGCTCAGGGCCTATGCTCAGGGACAGTGCTCCGGGACAGTGCTCAGGGACAGTGGTAAGGGGCTGTGCTCAGGCATAGTGCTCAGGGACAGTGTTCAGGGACAGTGAACAGTTACTGTGCTCAAGGACAGTGTAAAAGGGCAGGGCTCTGGGACAGTGCTCTGGGACAGTGCTCCGGAAAGGTGCACAGGGACAGTGCTCAGGGACAGTGCTTAGGGGCCGTGATCAGCAGCACTGCTCAGGTGCAGTGCTCAGGGACAGTGCTCAGGGACAGTGCTCAGGGACAGTGCTCAGGGGCAGTACTCAGGGGCAGTACTCAGGGGCAGTACTCAGGGGCAGTACTCAGGGGCAGTACTCAGGGGCAGTACTCAGGGGCAGTACTCAGGGGCAGTACTCAGGGGCAGTGCTCAGGGGCAGTGCCCTGGGACAGTGCTCAGGGACAGTGCCCAGGGACAGTGCTCAGGGACAGTGCCCAGGGACAGTGCCCAGGGACAGTGCCCAGGGTCAGTGCCCAGGGACAGTGCTCAGGGACAGTCCCCAGGGACAGTGCCCAGGGACAGTGCCCAGTGACAGTGCTCAGGGACAGTGCCCAGAGACAGAGCTCAGGGACAGTGCTGAGGGGCATTTCTAAGGAATAGTACTCAGGAGCCGTGATTAGGGACTGTGATCAGCAGCAGTGCTCAGGGTCATTGCTCAGTTAGAGTGCTCAGTTACATGCTCACGGTCAGTGCTCAGGGACAGTGATCAATGGGTAGTGCTCAGGGACAGTGCTCAGGGACACTGTTCAGGGGCTATGCTCAGGGGCTGTGCTCGGTGCCATAGGTAAGGGGCTGTGCTCAGGGATAGTGCTCAGGGATAGTGCTCAGGGATAGTGCTCAGTTACATTGCTCAGTTACAGTGCTCAGTTACAGTGCTCAGTTACAGTGCTCAGGGACAGTGCTCAGGGACAGTGCTCAGGGACAGTGCTCAGGGACAGTGCTCAGGGACAGTGCTCAGGGACAGTGGTAAAGGGCTGTGTTCAGGGATAGTGCTCAGGGACAGTGCTCAGGGCCCATGCTCATGGACAGTGCTCAGGGACGGTGCTCAGGGACGGTACTCAGTTACTGTGCTCAGGGACATTGCCCAGTGTCAATGCTGGGGTCACTGATCAGGGTCAATGCTCAGGGACAGTGCTCAGGGACAGTGCTCAGGGACAGTTCTCAGGGACAGTGTTCAGGGTTATTTATCCACAGTAGTGCTCAGGGCCTGTTCCACGGATAGTGCTCAGGGACAGTGCACAGGTTCAGTGCTCAGGGACAGTGCTCAGTGACAGTGGTAAGGGGCTGTCCTCGGGGATATTGCTCAGGGACAGTGATCATGGGCAGCTCTCAGGGCCAGAGCACAGGGGCAGTGGTAAGGGGCTGTGCTCAGGGATAATGCTCAGGGACAGATCTCAGGGCCCATGCTCAAGGTCAGTGGTAAGGGGCTGTGCTCAAGGCCAGTGCTCAGGGACAGTGCTCAGCGCCAGTGCTCAGGGCCAGTGCTCAGGGCCAGTGCTCAGGGCCAGTGCTCAGGGACAGTGCTCATGTTTAGTGCTCAGTTACTATGCTCAGGGACAGTGCTCAGGCACAGTGCTCAGGGACAGTGCTCAGGGACAGTGCTCAGGGACAGTGCTCAGGGTCAGAGGTCAGGGACAGTGCCCATGGTCAGTGCTCAGGGACAGTGCTCAGGGACACTGCTCAGGGACAGTGGTAAAGGGCTGTGCTCAGGGACAGTGCTCAGGGCCATTGCTCAGGGCCAGTGATCGTGGACAGTGCTCAGCGCCTATGCTCATGGACATTGGTAACGGGCTGTGCTCAGGGCCACTGCTCAGGGACTGTGCTCAGGGACAGTGCTTAGTTACTGTGCTCAGGATCAGTGCCCAGTGTCAATGCTTAGGGTCACTGCTCAGGGACTTTGCCCATAATCAGTGCTCAGGGACAGTGCTCAGGGACAGTGCTCAGGAACAGTGCTCAGGGGCTCTGCTCAGGGATAGTGGTGAGGGGCTGGGCTCAGGGAATTTTCAGGGATTCTGCTCATGTTCAATGTTCAACAAAATTGCTCAGGGACAGTGCCCAATGACAGTGCTCAGGGTCAGAGCTCAGGGTCAGTGCTCAGGGTCAGTGCTCAGGGTCAGAGCTCAGGGTCAGAGCTCAGGGGCAGTGCCCACGGACAGTGCCCACGGACAGTGCTCAGGGTCAGTGCTCAGGGACAGTGCTCAGGGACAGTCCTCAGGGACAGTGCTCAGGGACAGTGCTCAGGGACAGTGCTCATGGACAGTGCTCAGGGTCAGTGCTCGTGGTCCATGCTCAGGGACAGTGCTCATTGTCAGTGCTCATGGTCTGTGCTCAGGGTCAGGGCCACGGACAGTGCTCAGCGTCAGTGCTCAGGGCCAGTGCTCAGGGCCAGTGCTCAGGGCCAGTGCTCAGGGCCAGTGCTCATGGACAGTGCTCATGGACAGTGCTCATGGACAGTGCTCATGGTTAGTGCTCAGTTACTATGCGCAGGGCCAGTGCTCAGGGTCAGTGCTCAGGGACATTGCTCAGGGTCAGTGCCCACGGTAAGTGCTCAGGGTCAGTGCTCAGGTACAGTGCTCAGGTACAGTGCTCAGGGTCAGTGCTCAGGGTCAGTGCTCAGGGTCAGAGCTCAGGGGCAGTGCCCACGGACAGTGCCCACGGACAGTGCTCAGTATCAGTGCTCAGGGTCAGTGCTCAGGGTCAGTGCTCAGGGTCAGAGCTCAGGGTCAGAGCTCAGGGTCAGAGCTCAGGGTCAGAGCTCAGGGGCAGTGCCCACGGACAGTGCTCAGGGTCAGTGCTCAGTGTCAGTGCTCAGGTACAGGGCTCAGGTACAGTGCTCAGGGTCAGTGCTCAGGGTCAGTGCTCAGGGACAGTGCTCAGGGACAGTGCTCAGGGACAGTGCTCAGGGACAGTGCTCAGGGACAGTGCTCAGGGTCCGTGCTCAGGGTCAGTGCTCAGGGTCAGTGCTCAGGGTCAGTGCTCAGGGTCAGTGCTCAGGGACAGTGCTCAGGGTCAGTGCTCAGGGTCAGTGCTCAGGGTCAGTGCTCAGGGTCAGTGCTCAGGGTCAGTGCTCAGGGACAGTGCTCAAGGACAGTGCCCACGGACAGTGCTCAAGGTCAGTGCTCAGGGACAGTATTCAGGGACAGTGCTCAGGGACAGTGCTCAGGGACAGTGCTCAGGGACAGTGCTCAGGGACTGTGCTCATGGACTGTGCTCATGGACTGTGCTCAGTGTCAGTGCTCAGGGACAGTGCTCAGGGACAGTGCTCAGGGTCTCTTCCACAGATAGTTCTCAGGGACAGTGCTAAGGGACAGTGGTAAAGGGCTGTGCTCAGGGCCCGTGCTCAGGGACACTGCTCAGGGCCTATGCTCAGGGACAGTGCTCCGGGACAGTGCTCAGGGACAGTGCTCAGGGACAGTGGTAAGGGGCTGTGCTCAGGCATAGTGCTCAGGGACAGTGTTCAGGGACAGTGAACAGTTACTGTGCTCAAGGACAGTGTAAAAGGGCAGGGCTCTGGGACAGTGCTCTGGGACAGTGCTCCAGAAAGGTGCACAGTGACAGTGCTCAGGGACAGTGCTTAAGGGCCGTGATCAGCAGCACTGCTCAGGGGCAGTGCTCAGGGACAGTGCTCAGGGACAGTGCTCAGGGGCAGTATTCAGGGGCAGTACTCAGGGGCAGTGCTCAGGGACAGTGCCCAGGGACAGTGCTCAGGGGCAGTGCTCAGGGACAGTGCCCAGGGACAGTGCTCAGGGACAGTGCCCAGGGACAGTGCCCAGGGTCAGTGCTCAGGGACAGTCCCCAGGGACAGTGCCCAGTGACAGTGCTCAGGGACAGTGCCCAGAGACAGTGCTCAGGGACAGTGCTGAGGGGCATTTCTAAGGAATAGTACTCAGGAGCCGTGATTAGGGACTGTGATCAGCAGCAGTGCTCAGGGTCATTGCTCAGTTAGAGTGCTCAGTTACATGCTCACGGTCAGTGCTCAGGGACAGTGATCAATGGGTAGTGCTCAGGGACAGTGCTCAGGTACACTGTTCAGGGGCTATGCTCAGGGGCTGTGCTCGGTGCCATAGGTAAGGGGCTGTGCTCAGGGATAGTGCTCAGGGATAGTGCTCAGTTACAGTGCTCAGTTACAGTGCTCAGTTACAGTGCTCAGTTACAGTGCTCAGTTACAGTGCTCAGTTACAGTGCTCAGTTACAGTGCTCAGGGACAGTGCTCAGGGACAGTGCTCAGGGACAGTGCTCAGGGACAGTGGTAAAGGGCTGTGTTCAGGGATAGTGCTCAGGGACAGTGCTCAGGGCCCATGCTCATGGACAGTGCTCAGGGACGGTGCTCAGGGACGGTACTCAGTTACTGTGCTCAGGGACATTGCCCAGTGTCAATGCTGGGGTCACTGATCAGGGTCAATGCTCAGGGACAGTGCTCAGGGACAGTGCTCAGGGACAGTGCTCAGGGACAGTGCTCAGGGACAGTGCTCAGGGACAGTTCTCAGGGACAGTGTTCAGGGTTATTTATCCACAGTAGTGCTCAGGGCCTGTTCCACGGATAGTGCTCAGGGACAGTGCACAGGTACAGTGCTCAGGGACAGTGCTCAGTGACAGTGGTAAGGGGCTGTCCTCGGGGATATTGCTCAGGGTCAGTGATCATGGGCAGCTCTCAGGGCCAGTGCACAGGGGCAGTGGTAAGGGGCTGTGCTCAGGGATAATGCTCAGGGACAGTGCTCAGGGCCCATGCTCAAGGACAGTGGTAAGGGGCTGTGCTCAGGGCCAGTGCTCAGGGCCAGTGCTCAGGGCCAGTGCTCAGGGCCAGTGCTCAGGGCCAGTGCTCAGGGCCAGTGCTCATGTTTAGTGCTCAGTTACTATGCTCAGGGACACTACTCAGGCACAGTGCTCAGGGACAGTGCTCAGGGACAGTGCTCAGGGTCAGTGCTCAGGGACAGTGCCCATGGTCAGTGCTCAGGGACAGTGCTCAGGGACTCTGCTCAGGGACAGTGGTAAAGGGCTGTGCTCAGGGACAGTGCTCAGGGCCATTGCTCAGGGCCAGTGATCGTGGACAGTGCTCAGCGCCTATGCTCATGGACATTGGTAACGGGCTGTGCTCAGGGCCACTGCTCAGGGACTGTGCTCAGGGACAGTGCTTAGTTACTGTGCTCAGGATCAGTGCCCAGTGTCAATGCTTAGGGTCACTGCTCAGGGACTTTGCCCATTATCAGTGCTCAGGGACAGTGCTCAGGGACAGTGCTCAGGGACAGTGCTCAGGGACAGTGCTCAGGAACAGTGCTCAGGGGCTCTGCTCAGGGATAGTGGTGAGGGGCTGGGCTCAGGGAATTTTCAGGGATTCTGCTCATGTTCAATGTTCAACAAAATTGCTCAGGGACAGTGCCCAATGACAGTGCTCAGGGTCAGAGCTCAGGGTTAGTGCTCAGGGTCAGTGCTCAGGGTCAGAGCTCAGGGTCAGAGCTCATGGACAGTGCCCACGGACAGTGCTCAGGGTCAGTGCTCAGGGACAGTCCTCAGGGACAGTGCTCAGGGACAGTGCTCAGGGACAGTGCTCAGGGACTGTGCTCATGGACTGTGCTCAGGGTCAGTGCTCGTGGTCCATGCTCAGGGACAGTGCTCATTGTCAGTGCTCATGGTCCGTGCTCAGGGTCAGGGCCACGGACAGTGCTCAGCGTCAGTGCTCAGGGCCAGTGCTCAGGGCCAGTGCTCAGGGCCAGTGCTCAGGGCCATTGCTCATGGACAGTGCTCATGGACAGTGCTCATGGACAGTGCTCATGGACAGTGCTCATGGACAGTGCTCATGGTTAGTGCTCAGTTACTATGCTCAGGGCCAGTGCTCAGGGTCAGTGCTCAGGGACATTGCTCAGGGTCAGTGCCCACGGTAAGTGCTCAGGGTCAGTGCTCAGGTACAGTGCTCAGGGTCAGTGCTCAGGGACAGTGCTCAGGGACAGTGCTCAGGGACAGTGCTCAGGGACAGTGCTCAGGGACAGTGCTCAGGGACAGTGCTCAGGGACAGTGCCCACGGACAGTGCTCAAGGTCAGTGCTCAGGGACAGTATTCAGGGACAGTGCTCAGGGACAGTGCTCATGGACTGTGCTCAGGGTCAGTGCTCAGGGACAGTGCTCAGGGTCTCTTCCACAGATAGTTCTCAGGGACAGTGCTCAGGGACAATGCTCAATGGGTAGTGCTCAGGGACAGGGCTCAGGGGCTATGCTCAGGGACATTGGTAAGGGGCTGTGCTCAGTGCCAGTGGTAAGGGACTGTGCTCAGGGATAGTGCTCAGGGACAGTGCTCAGGGACAGTGCTCAGTTACTGTGCTCAAGGACAGTGCTCAGGGACAGTGCTCAGGGACAGTGCTCAGGGACAGTGGTAAAGGGCTGTGTTCAGGGATAGTGCTCATGGACAGTGCTCAGGGCCCAAGCTCATGGACAGTGCTCAGGGACGGTACTCAGTTACTGTGCTCAGGGACATTGCCCAGTGTCAATGCTGGGGTCACTGATCAGGGTCAATGCTCAGGGACAGTGCCCATGGTTACTGCTCAGGGGCAGTACTCAGGGGCAGTGCTCAGGGACACTGTTCAGGGGCTATGCTCAGGGGCTGTGCTCGGTGCCAGTGGTAAGGGGCTGTGCTAGGGGATAGTGATCAGGGACAGTGCTCAGGGACAGTGCTCAGGGACAGTGCTCAGGGACAGTGCTCAGGGACAGTGGTAAAGGGCTGTGTTCAGGGATAGTGCTCAGGGACAGAGCTCAGGGCCCATGCTCATGGACAGTGCTCAGGGATGGTGCTCAGGGACGGTACTCAGTTACTGTGCTCAGGGACATTGCCCAGTGTCAATGCTGGGGTCACTGATCAGGGTCAATGCTCAGGGACAGTGCCCATGGTTACTGTTCAGGGGCAGTGCTCAGGGGCAGTGCTCAGGGGCAGTGCTCAGGGACAGTTCTCAGGGAAAGTGCTCAGGGACAGTGTTCAGGGTCATTTATCCACAGTAGTGCTCAGGGCCTGTTCCACGGATAGTGCTCAGGGACAGTGCACAGGTTCAGTGCTCAGGGACAGTGCTCAGTGACAGTGGTAAGGGGCTGTCCTCGGGGATATTGCTCAGGGACAGTGATCATGGGCAGCTCTCAGGGCCAGTGCACAGGGGCAGTGGTAAGGGGCTGTGCTCAGGGATAATGCTCAGGGACAGTGCTCAGGGCCCATGCTCAAGGACAGTAGTAAGGGGCTGTGCTCAAGGCCAGTGCTCAGGGCCAGTGCTCAGGGACAGTGCTCACGTTTAGTGCTCAGTTACTATGCTCAGGGACACTGCTCAGGCACAGTGCTCAGGGACAGTGCTCAGGGTCAATGCTCAGGGACAGTGCCCATGGTCAGTGCTCAGGGACAGTGCTCAGGGACACTGCTCAGGGACAGTGGTAAAGGGCTGTGCTCAGGGACAGTGCTCAGCGCCTATGCTCATGGACATTGGTAACGGGCTGTGCTCAGGGCCACTGCTCAGGGACAGTGCTCAGGGACAGTGCTTAGTTACTGTGCTCAGGATCAGTGCCCAGTGTCAATGCTTAGGGTCACTGCTCAGGGACTTTGCCCATTATCAGTGCTCAGGGACAGTGCTCAGGGACAGTGCTCAGGGACAGTGCTCAGGGACAGTGCTCAGGGACAGTGCTCAGGGACAGTGCTCAGGGACAGTGCTCAGGGGCTCTGCTCAGGGATAGTGGTGAGGGGCTGGGCTCAGGGAATTTTCAGGGATTCTGCTCATGTTCAATGTTCAACAAAATTGCTCAGGGACAGTGCCCAATGACAGTGCTCAGGGTCAGAGCTCAGGGTCAGTGCTCAGGGTCAGAGCTCAGGGTCAGAGCTCAGGGGCAGTGCCCACGGACAGTGCCCACGGACAGTGCTCAGGGTCAGTGCTCAGGGTCAGTGCTCAGGGACAGTGCTCAGGGACAGTGCTCAGGGACAGTGCTCATGGACAGTGCTCATGGACTGTGCTCAGGGTCAGTGCTCGTGGTCCATGCTCAGTGACAGTGCTCATTGTCAGTGCTCATGGTCCGTGCTCAGGGTCAGTGCCCACGGACAGTGCTCAGCGTCTGTGCTCAGGGCCAGTGCTCAGGGCCAGTGCTCAGGGCCATTGCTCAGGGCCATTGCTCATGGACAGTGCTCATGGACAGTGCACATGGACAGTGCTCATGGACAGTGCTCATGGTTAGTGCTCAGTTACTATGCTCAGGGCCAGTGCCAGGGTCAGTGCTCAGGGTCAGTGCTCAGGGTCAGTGCCCACGGTAAGTGCTCAGGGTCAGTGCTCAGGTACAGTGCTCAGGGTCAGTGCTCAGGGTCAGTGCTCAGGGTCAGTGCTCAGGGACAGTGCTCAGGGACAGTGCTCAGGGACAGTGCTCAGGGACAGTGCTCAGGGACAGTGCTCAGGGACAGTGCTCAGGGACAGTGCTCAGGGACAGTGCCCACGGACAGTGCTCAAGGTCAGTGCTCAGGGACAGTATTCAGGGACAGTGCTCAGGGACAGTGCTCATGGACTGTGCTCAGGGTCAGTGCTCAAGGTCAGTGCTCAGGGTCTCTTCCACAGATAGTTCTCAGGGACAGTGCTCAGGGACAGTGGTAAAGGGCTGTGCTCAGGGCCCGTGCTCTGGGACAGTGCTCAGGGCCTATGCTCAGGGACAGTGCTCCGGGACAGTGCTCAGGGACAGTGGTAAGGGGCTGTGCTCAGGGAAAGTGGTAAGGGGCAGTGTTCAGGGACAGTGAACAGTTACTGTGCTCAAGGACAGTGTTAAAGGGCTGAGCTCTGGGACAGTGCTCCGGGACAGTGCTCCGGAACAACGCACAGGGACAGTGCTCAGGGACAGTGCTTAGGGGCCGTGATCAGCAGCACTGCTCAGGCACAGTGCTCAGGGACAGTGCTCAGGGGCAGTGCTCAGGGACAGTGCTCAGGGACAGTGCTCAGGGACAGTGCTCAGGGGCAGTGCTCAGGGGCAGTGCTCAGGGGCAGTGCTCAGGGGCAGTGCTCAGGGGCAGTGCTCAGGGACAGTGCTCAGGGACAGTGCTCAGGGACAGTCCCCAGGGACAGTGCGCAGGGACAGTGCTCAGGGACAGTGCTCAGGGACAGTGTCCAGAGACAGTGCTCAGGGAAACTGCTGAGGGGCATTTCTTAGGAATAGTACTCAGGAGCGGTGATTAGGGACTGTGATCAGCAGCAGTGCTCAGGGTCATTGCTGAGTTAGAGTGCTCAGTTACAGTGCTCACGGTCAGTGCTCAGGGACAATGCTCAATGGGTAGTGCTCAGGGACAGGGCTCAGGGGCTATGCTCAGGGACAGTGGTAAGGGGCTGTGCTCAGTGCCAGTGGTAAGGGACTGTGCTCAGGGATACTGCTCAGGGACAGTGCTCAGGGACAGTGCTCAGTTACTGTGCTCAATGACAGTGCTCAGGGACAGTGCTCAGGGACAGTGGTAAAGGGCTGTGCTCAGGGATAGTGCTCAGGGACAGTGCTCAGGGCCCATGCTCATGGACAGTGCTCAGGGACGGTGCTCAGCGACAGTGCTCAGTTACTGTGCTCAGGGACAGTGTACAGTGTCAATGCTGGGGTCACTGCTCAGGGTCAATGCTCAGGGACAGTGCCCATGGTACGTGCTCAGGGGCAGTGCTCAGGGGCAGTGCTCAGGGACAGTGCTCAGGGACAGTGCTCAGGGACAGTCATCAGTGACAGTGATCAGTGACAGTGGTAAGGGGCTGTCCTCGGGGATATAGCTCAGGGACAGTGCCCAATGACAGTGCTCAGGGCCCATGCTCATGGACAGTTCTCTGGGACGGTGCTCAGGGACGGTACTCAGTTACTGTGCTCAGGGACATTGCCCAGTGTCAATGCTGGGGTCACTGATCAGGGTCAATGCTCAGGGACAGTGCCCATGGTTACTGCTCAGGGGCAGTAAACAGGGGCAGTGCTCAGGGACACTGTTCAGGGGCTATGCTCAGGGGCTGTGCTCGGTGCCAGTGGTAAGGGGCTGTGCTCAGGGATAGTGCTCAGGGACAGTGCTCAGGGACAGTGCTCAGTTACAGTGCTCAGGGACAGTGCTCAGGGACAGTGCTCAGGGACAGTGTTCAGGGACAGTGTTCAGGGACAGTGGTAAAGGGCTGTGCTCAGTGACAGTGCTCACAGGCCATGCTCAGGGACAGTGGTAAAGGGCTGTGCTCAGGGACAGTGCTCAGGGCCATTGCTCAGGGCCAGTGATCGTGGACAGTGCTCAGCGCCTATGCTCATGGACATTGGTAACGGGCTGTGCTCAGGGCCACTGCTCAGGGACAGTGCTTAGTTACTGTGCTCAGGATCAGTGCCCAGTGTCAATGCTTAGAGTCACTGCTCAGGGACTTTGCCCATTATCAGTGCTCAGGGACAGTGCTCAGGGACAGTGCTCAGGGGCTCTGCTCAGGGATAGTGGTGAGGGGCTGGGCTCAGGGAATTTTCAGGGATTCTGCTCATGTTCAATGTTCAACAAAATTGCTCAGGGACAGTGCCCAATGACAGTGCTCAGGGTCAGAGCTCAGGGTCAGTGCTCAGGGTCAGTGCTCAGGGTCAGAGCTCAGGGGCAGTGCCCACGGACAGTGCCCACGGACAGTGCCCACGGACAGTGCTCAGGGTCATTGCTCAGGGTCAGTGCTCAGGGTCAGTGCTCAGGGTCAGTGCTCAGGGTCAGAGCTCAGGGGCAGTGCCCACGGACAGTGCTCAGGGTCAGTGCTCAGTGTCAGTGCTCATGGACAGTGCTCAGGGACAGTGCTCAGGGACAGTGCTCAGGGACAGTGCTCAGGGACAGTGCTCAGGGACAGTGCTCAGGGACAGTGCTCAGGGACAGTGCTCATGGACTGTGCTCAGGGACAGTGCTCATGGACTGTGCTCAGGGACAGTGCTCGTGGTCCATGCTCAGTGTCAGTGCTCATTGTCAGTGCTCATGGTCCGTGCTCAGGGTCATTGCCCACGGACAGTGCTCAGCGTCAGTGCTCAGGGCCAGTGCTCAGGGCCAGTACTCAGGGCCATTGCTCATGGACAGTGCTCATGGACAGTGCTCATGGACAGTGCTCATGGTTAGTGCTCAGTTACTATGCTCAGGGCCAGTGCTCAGGGTCAGTGCTCAGGGACATTGCTCAGGGTCAGTGCCCACGGTAAGTGCTCAGGGTCAGTGCTCAGGTACAGTGCTCAGGTACAGTGCTCAGGTACAGTGCTCAGGGTCAGTGCTCAGGGTCAGTGCTCAGGGTCAGTGCTCAGGGTCAGTGCTCAGGGTCAGTGCTCAGGGTCAGTGCTCAGGGTCAGTGCTCAGGGTCAGTGCTCAGGGACAGTGCTCAGGGACAGTGCTCAGGGACAGTGCTCAGGGACAGTGCCCACGGACAGTGCTCAAGGTCAGTGCTCACGGACAGTATTCAGGGACAGTGCTCAGGGACAGTGCTCATGGACTGTGCTCAGGGTCAGTGCTCAGGGACAGTGCTCAGGGACAGTGCTCAGGGTCTCTTCCACAGATAGTTCTCAGGGACAGTGCTCAGGGACAGTGGTAAGGGGCTGTGCTCAGGGACAGTGGTAAGGGGCAGTGTTCAGCGACAGTGAACAGTTACTGTGCTCAAGGACAGTGTTAAAGGGCTGAGCTCTGGGACAGTGCTCCGGGACAGTGCTCCGGAACAACGCACAGGGACAGTGCTAAGGGACAGTGCTTAGGGGCCGTGATCAGCAGCACTGCTCAGGCACAGTGCTCAGGGTCAGTGCTCAGGGTCAGAGCTCAGGGGCAGTGCCCACGGACAGTGCTCAGGGTCAGTGCTCAGTGTCAGTGCTCAGGGACAGTGCTCAGGGACAGTGCTCAGGGACAGTGCTCAGGGACAGTGCTCAGGGACAGTGCTCAAGGTCAGTGCTCAGGGAAAGTATTCAGGGACAGTGCTCAGGGGCAGTGCTCAGGGGCAGTGCTCATGGACTGTGCTCAGGGTCAGTGCTCAGGGACAGTGCTCAGGGTCTCTTCCACAGATAGTTCTCAGGGACAGTGCTCAGGGACAGTGGTAAAGGGCTGTGCTCAGTGCCCGTGCTCTGGGACAGTGCTCAGGGCCTATGCTCAGGGACAGTGCTCCGGGACAGTGCTCAGGGACAGTGGTAAGGGGCTGTGCTCAGGGACAGTGGTAAGGGGCAGTGTTCAGGGACAGTGAACAGTTACTTTGCTCAAGGACAGTGTTAAAGGGCTGAGCTCTGGGACAGTGCTCCGGGACAGTGCTCCGGAACAACGCAAAGGGACAGTGCTCAGGGACAGTGCTTAGGGGCTGTGATCAGCAGCACTGCTCAGGCACAGTGCTCAGGGGCAGTGCTCAGGGACAGTGCTCAGGGACAGTGCTCAGGGACAGTGCTCAGGGACAGTGCTCAGGGACAGTGCTCAGGGACAGTGCTCAGGGACAGTCCTCAGGGACAGTGCCCTGGGACAGTGCTCAGGGACAGTGTCCAGGGACAGTGCTCAGGGAAAGTGCTGAGGTGCATTTCTAAGGAATAGTACTCAGGAGCGGTGATTAGGGACTGCGATCAGCAGCAGTGCTCAGGGTCATTGCTGAGTTAGAGTGCTCAGTTACAGTGCTCACGGTCAGTGCTCAGGGACAATGATCAATGGGTAGTGCTCAGGGACAGTGCTCAGGGGCTATGCTCAGGGACAGTGGTAAGGGGCAGTGGTCAGGGACAGTGAACAGTTACTGTGCTCAAGGACAGTGTTAAAGGGCTGAGCTCTGGGACAGTGCTCCGGGACAGTGCTCCGGAACAACGCACAGGGACAGTGCTCAGGGACAGAGCTTAGGGGCCGTGATCAGCAGCACTGCTCAAGCACAGTGCTCAGGGACAGTGCTCAGGGGCAGTGCTCAGGGACAATGCTCAGGGACTGTGCTCAGGGGCAGTGCTCAGGGGCAGTGCTCAGGGACAGTGCTGAGGGACAGTCCCCAGGGACAGTGCCCAGGGACAGTGCTCAGGGACAGTGTCCAGAGACAGTGTCCAGAGACAGTGTCCAGAGACAGTGTCCAGAGACAGTGCTCAGGGAAAGTGCTGTGGGGCATTTCAAAGGAATAGTACTCAGGAGCGGTGATTAGGGACTGTGATCAGCAGCAGTGCTCAGGGTCATTGCTGAGTTAGAGTGCTCAGTTACAGTGCTCACAGTCGGTGCTCAGGGACAGTGCTCAATGGGTAGTGCTCAGGGACAGGGCTCAGGGGCTATGCTCAGGGACAGTGCTCAGGGGCTGTGCTCGGTGCCAGTGGTAAGGGGCTGTGCTCAGGGATAGTGCTCAGGGACAGTGCTCAGGGACAGTGCTCAGGGACAGTGCTCAGTTACTGTGCTCAAGGACAGTGCTCAGGGACAGTGCTCAGGGACAGTGCTCAGGGACAGTGGTAAAGGGCTGTGCTCAGGGATAGTGCTCAGGTACAGTGCTCAGGGCCCATGCTCATGGACAGTGCTCAGGGACGGTGCTCAGGGACAGTGCTCAGTTACTGTGCTCAGGGACAGTGCACAGTGTCAATGCTGGGGTCACTGCTCAGGGTCAATGCTCAGGGACAGTGCCCATGGTAAGTGCTCGGGGGCAGTGCTCAGGGGCAGTGCTCAGGGACAGTGCTCAGGGACAGTGCTCAGGGACAGTGATCAGTGACAGTGATCAGTGACAGTGATCAGTGACAGTGGTAAGGGGCTGTCCTCGGGGATATAGCTCAGGGACAGTGCCCAATGACAGTGCTCAGGGCCCATGCTCATGGACAGTGCTCAGGGAAGGTGGTCAGGGACGGTACTCAGTTACTGTGCTCAGGGACATTACCCAGTGTCAATGCTGGGGTCACTGATCAGGGTCAATGCTCAGGGACAGTGCCCATGGTTACTGCTCAGGTGCAGTACTCAGGGGCAGTGCTCAGGGACACTGTTCAGGGGCTATGCTCAGGGGCTGTGCTCGGTGCCAGTGGTAAGGGGCTGTGCTCAGGGATAGTGCTCAGGGACAGTGCTCAGTTACAGTGCTCAGGGACAGTGCTCAGGGACAGTGCTCAGGGACAGTGGTAAAGGGCTGTGTTCAGGGATAGTGCTCAGGGACAGTGCTCAGGGCCCATGCTCATGGACAGTGCTCAGGGACGGTGCTCAGGGACGGTACTCAGTTACTGTGCTCAGGGACATTGCCCAGTGTCAATGCTGGGGTCACTGATCAGGGTCAATGCTCATGGACAGTGCCAATGGTTACTGCTCAGGGGCAGTGCTCAGGGGCAGTGCTCAGGGACAGTGCTCAGGGACGGTTCTCAGGGACAGTTCTCAGGGACAGTGCTCAGGGACAGTGTTCAGGGTCATTTATCCACAGTAGTGCTTAGGGCCTGTTCCACGGATAGTGCTGAGGGACAGTGCACAGGTTCAGTGCTCAGGGACAGTGCTCAGTGACAGTGGTAAGGGGCTGTCCTCGGGGATATTGCTCAGGGACAGTGATCATGGGCAGCTCTCAGGGCCAGTGCACAGGGGCAGTGGTAAGGGGCTGTGCTCAGGGATAATGCTCAGGGACAGATCTCAGGGCCCATGCTCAAGGACAGTGGTAAGGGGCTGTGCTCAAGGCCAGTGCTCAGGGCCAGTGCTCAGGGACAGTGCTCATGTTTAGTGCTCAGTTACTATGCTCAGGGACACTGCTCAGGCACAGTGCTCAGGGACAGTGCTCAGGGTCAATGCTCAGGGACAGTGCCCATGGTCAGTGCTCAGGGACAGTGCTCAGGGACACTGCTCAGGGACAGTGGTAAAGGGCTGTGCTCAGGGACAGTGCTCAGGGCCAGTGATCGTGGACAGTGCTCAGCGCCTATGTCCATGGACATTGGTAACGGGCTGTGCTCAGGGCCACTGCTCAGGGACAGTGCTTAGTTACTGTGCTCAGGATCAGTGCCCAGTGTCAATGCTTAGGGTCACTGCTCAGGGACTTTGCCCATTATCAGTGCTCAGGGACAGTGCTCAGGGACAGTGCTCAGGGACAGTGCTCAGGGACAGTGCTCAGGGACAGTCCTCAGGGACAGTGCCCTGGGACAGTGCTCAGGGACAGTGTCCAGGGACAGTGCTCAGGGAAAGTGCTGAGGTGCATTTCTAAGGAATAGTACTCAGGAGCGGTGATTAGGGACTGCGATCAGCAGCAGTGCTCAGGGTCATTGCTGAGTTAGAGTGCTCAGTTACAGTGCTCACGGTCAGTGCTCAGGGACAATGATCAATGGGTAGTGCTCAGGGACAGTGCTCAGGGGCTATGCTCAGGGACAGTGGTAAGGGGCAGTGGTCAGGGACAGTGAACAGTTACTGTGCTCAAGGACAGTGTTAAAGGGCTGAGCTCTGGGACAGTGCTCCGGGACAGTGCTCCGGAACAACGCACAGGGACAGTGCTCAGGGACAGAGCTTAGGGGCCGTGATCAGCAGCACTGCTCAAGCACAGTGCTCAGGGACAGTGCTCAGGGGCAGTGCTCAGGGACTGTGCTCAGGGGCAGTGCTCAGGGGCAGTGCTCAGGGGCAGTGCTCAGGGACAGTGCTGAGGGACAGTCCCCAGGGACAGTGCCCAGGGACAGTGCTCAGGGACAGTGCTCAGGGACAGTGTCCAGAGACAGTGTCCAGAGACAGTGTCCAGAGACAGTGTCCAGAGACAGTGTCCAGAGACAGTGCTCAGGGAAAGTGCTGTGGGGCATTTCTAAGGAATAGTACTCAGGAGCGGTGATTAGGGACTGTGATCAGCAGCAGTGCTCAGGGTCATTGCTGAGTTAGAGTGCTCAGTTACAGTGCTCACAGTCGGTGCTCAGGGACAGTGCTCAATGGGTAGTGCTCAGGGACAGGGCTCAGGGGCTATGCTCAGGGACAGTGCTCAGGGGCTGTGCTCGGTGCCAGTGGTAAGGGGCTGTGCTCAGGGATAGTGCTCAGGGACAGTGCTCAGGGACAGTGCTCAGGGACAGTGCTCAGTTACTGTGCTCAAGGACAGTGCTCAGGGACAGTGCTCAGGGACAGTGCTCAGGGACAGTGGTAAAGGGCTGTGCTCAGGGATAGTGCTCAGGTACAGTGCTCAGGGCCCATGCTCATGGACAGTGCTCAGGGACGGTGCTCAGGGACAGTGCTCAGTTACTGTGCTCAGGGACAGTGCACAGTGTCAATGCTGGGGTCACTGCTCAGGGTCAATGCTCAGGGACAGTGCCCATGGTAAGTGCTCGGGGGCAGTGCTCAGGGGCAGTGCTCAGGGACAGTGCTCAGGGACAGTGCTCAGGGACAGTGATCAGTGACAGTGATCAGTGACAGTGATCAGTGACAGTGGTAAGGGGCTGTCCTCGGGGATATAGCTCAGGGACTGTGCCCAATGACAGTGCTCAGGGCCCATGCTCATGGACAGTGCTCAGGGAAGGTGGTCAGGGACGGTACTCATTTACTGTGCTCAGGGACATTGCCCAGTGTCAATGCTGGGGTCACTGATCAGGGTCAATGCTCAGGGACAGTGCCCATGGTTACTGCTCAGGTGCAGTACTCAGGGGCAGTGCTCAGGGACACTGTTCAGGGGCTATGCTCAGGGGCTGTGCTCGGTGCCAGTGGTAAGGGGCTGTGCTCAGGGATAGTGCTCAGGGACAGTGCTCAGTTACAGTGCTCAGGGACAGTGCTCAGGGACAGTGCTCAGGGACAGTGGTAAAGGGCTGTGTTCAGGGATAGTGCTCAGGGACAGTGCTCAGGGCCCATGCTCATGGACAGTGCTCAGGGACGGTGCTCAGGGACGGTACTCAGTTACTGTGCTCAGGGACATTGCCCAGTGTCAATGCTGGGGTCACTGATCAGGGTCAATGCTCATGGACAGTGCCAATGGTTACTGCTCAGGGGCAGTGCTCAGGGGCAGTGCTCAGGGACAGTGCTCAGGGACAGTTCTCAGGGACAGTTCTCAGGGACAGTGCTCAGGGACAGTGTTCAGGGTCATTTATCCACAGTAGTGCTTAGGGCCTGTTCCACGGATAGTGCTGAGGGACAGTGCACAGGTTCAGTGCTCAGGGACAGTGCTCAGTGACAGTGGTAAGGGGCTGTCCTCGGGGATATTGCTCAGGGACAGTGATCATGGGCAGCTCTCAGGGCCAGTGCACAGGGGCAGTGGTAAGGGGCTGTTCTCAGGGATAATGCTCAGGGACAGTGCTCAGGGCCCATGCTCAAGGACAGTGGTAAGGGGCTGTGCTCAAGGCCAGTGCTCAGGGCCAGTGCTCAGGGACAGTGCTCATGTTTAGTGCTCAGTTACTAAGCTCAGGGACACTGCTCAGGCACAGTGCTCAGGGACAGTGCTCAGGGTCAATGCTCAGGGACAGTGCCCATGGTCAGTGCTCAGGGACAGTGCTCAGGGACACTGCTCAGGGACAGTGGTAAAGGGCTGTGCTCAGGGACAGTGCTCAGGGCCAGTGATCGTGGACAGTGCTCAGCGCCTATGCTCATGGACATTGGTAACGGGCTGTGCTCAGGGCCACTGCTCAGGGACAGTGCTTAGTTACTGTGCTCAGGATCAGTGCCCAGTGTCAATGCTTAGGGTCACTGCTCAGGGACTTTGCCCATTATCAGTGCTCAGGGACAGTGCTCAGGGACAGTGCTCAGGGACAGTGCTCAGGGACAGTGCTCAGGGGCTCTGCTCAGGGATAGTGGTGAGGGGCTGGGCTCAGGGAATTTTCAGGGATTCTGCTCATGTTCAATGTTCAACAAAATTGCTCAGGGACAGTGCCCAATGATAGTGCTCAGGGTCAGAGCTCAGGGTCAGTGCTCAGGGTCAGTGCTCAGGGTCAGAGCTCAGGGGCAGTGCCCAGGGTCAGTGCCCACGGACAGTGCTCAGGGACTGTGCTCAGGGACAGTGCTCATGGACTGTGCTCAGGGACAGTGCTCAGGGACAGTGCTCAGGGACAGTGCTCAGGGACAGTGCTCAGGGACAGTGCTCAGGGACAGTGCTCATGGACTGTGCTCATGGACTGTGCTCAGGGTCAGTGCTCGTGGTCCATGCTCAGGGGCAGTGCTCATTGTCAGTGCTCATGGTCCGTGCTCAGGGTCATTGCCCACGGACAGTGCTCAGCGTCAGTGCTCAGGGCCAGTGCTCAGGGCCAGTGCTCAGGGCCATTGCTCATGGACAGTGCTCATGGACAGTGCTCACGGTTAGTGCTCAGTTACTATGCTTAGGGCCAGTGCTCAGGGTCAGTGCTCAGGGACATTGCTCAGGGACAGTGCTCAGGGACAGTGCTCAGGGACAGTGCTCAGGGACAGTGCCCACGGACAGTGCTCAAGGTCAGTGCTCAGGGACAGTGCTCAGGGTCAGTGCTCAGGGACAGTGCTCAGGGACAGTGCTCAGGGACAGTGCCCACGGACAGTGCTCAAGGTCAGTGCTCAGGGACAGTATTCAGGGACAGTGCTCAGGGACAGTGCTCATGGACTGTGCTCAGGGTCAGTGCTCAGGGACAGTGCTCAGGGTCTCTTCCACAGATAGTTCTCAGGGACAGTGCTCAGTGACAGTGGTAAAGGGCTGTGCTCAGGGCCCGTGCTCAGGGACAGTGCTCAGGGCCTATGCTCAGGGACAGTGCTCCGGGACAGTGCGCAGGGACAGTGCTCCGGGACAGTGCTCAGGGACAGTGGTAAGGGGCTGTGCTCAGGGACAGTGGTAAGGGGAAAGGTTCAGGGACAGTGAACAGTTACTGTGCTCAAGGACAGTGTTAAAGGGCTGATCTCTGGGACAGTGCTCCGGGACAGTGCTCCGGAACAACGCACAGGGACAGTGCTCAGGGACAGTGCTTAGGGGCACTGATCAGCAGCACTGCTCAGGCACAGTGCTCAGGGACAGTGCTCAGGGGCAGTGCTCAGGGACAGTGCTCAGGGGCAGTGCTCAGGGACAGTGCTCAGGGACAGTCCCCAGGGACAGTGCCCAGGGACAGTGCTCAGGGACAGTGTCCAGAGACAGTGCTCAGGGAAAGTGCTGAGGGGCATTTCTAAGGAATAGTACTCAGGAGCGGTGATTAGGGACTGTGATCAGCAGCAGTGCTCAGGGTCATTGCTGAGTTAGAGTGCTCAGTTACAGTGCTCACGGTCAGTGCTCAGGGACAGTGCTCAATGGGTAGTGCTCAGGGACAGTGCTCAGGGGCTATGCTCAGGGACAGTGGTAAGGGGCTGTGCTCGGTGCCAGTGGTAAGGGGCTGTGCTCAGGGATAGTGCTCAGGGACAGTGCTCAGGGACAGTGCTCAGGGACAGTGCTCAGTTACTGTGCTCAAGGACAGTGCTCAGGGACAGTGCTCAGGGACAGTGCTCAGGGACAGTGCTCAGGGACAGTGCTCAGGGACAGTGCTCAGGGGCAGTGCTCAGGGGCAGTGCTCAGGGACAGTGCCCAGGGACAGTGCCCAGGGACAGTGCCCAGGGACAGTGCCCAGGGACAGTGCCCAGGGACAGTGCTCAGGGACAGTCCCCAGGGACAGTGCCCAGTGACAGTGCTCAGGGACAGTGCCCAGAGACAGTGCTCAGGGACAGTGCTGAGGGGCATTTCTAAGGAATAGTACTCAGGAGCCGTGATTAGGGACTGTGATCAGCAGCAGTGCTCAGGGTCATTGCTCAGTTAGAGTGCTCAGTTACATGCTCACGGTCAGTGCTCAGGGACAGTGATCAATGGGTAGTGCTCAGGGACAGAGCTCAGGGACACTGTTCAGGGGCTATGCTCAGGGGCTGTGCTCGGTGCCAGTGGTAAGGGGCTGTGCTCAGGGACAGTGCTCAGTTACAGTGCTCAGTTACAGTGCTCAGGGACAGTGCTCAGGGACAGTGCTCAGGGACAGTGGTAAAGGGCTGTGTTCAGGGACAGTGCTCAGGGCCCATGCTCATAGACAATGCTCAGGGACGGTGGTCAGGGACGGTACTCAGTTACTGTGCTCAGGGACATTACCCAGTGTCAATGCTGGGGTCACTGATCAGGGTCAATGCTCAGGGACAGAGCCCATGGTTACTGCTCAGGGGCAGTACTCAGGGGCAGTGCTCAGGGACACTGTTCAGGGGCTATGCTCAGGGGCTGTGCTCGGTGCCAGTGGTAAGGGGCTGTGCTCAGGGATAGTGCTCAGGGACAGTGCTCAGTTACAGTGCTCAGGGACAGTGCTCAGGGACAGTGCTCAGGGACAGTGCTCAGGGACAGTGCTCAGGGACAGTGCTCAGGGACAGTGCTCAGGGACAGTGCTCAGGGACAGTGGTAAAGGGCTGTGTTCAGGGATAGTGCTCAGGGACAGTGCTCAGGGCCCATGCTCATGGACAGTGCTCAGGGACGGTGCTCAGGGATGGTACTCAGTTAATGTGCTCAGGGACATTGCCCAGTGTCAATGCTGGGGTCACTGATCAGGGTCAATGCTCAGGGACAGTGCCCATGGTTACTGCTCAGGGGCAGTGCTCAGGGGCAGTGCTCAGGGACAGTGCTCAGGGACAGTGCTCAGGGACAGTGCTAAGGGACACTGCTCAGGGACACTGCTCAGGGACACTGCTCAGGGACAGTGGTAAAGGGCTGTGCTCAAGGCCAGTGCTCAGGGCCATTGCTCAGGGACAGTGCTCATGTTTAGTGCTCAGTTACTATGCTCAGGGACACTGCTCAGGCACAGTGCTCAGGGACAGTGCTCAGGGTCAATGCTCAGGGACAGTGCCCATGGTCAGTGCTCAGGGACAGTGCTCAGGGACACTGCTCAGGGACAGTGGTAAAGGGCTGTGCTCAGGGACAGTGCTCAGGGCCATTGCTCAGGGCCAGTGATCGTGGACAGTGCTCAGCGACTATGCTCACGGACAGTGGTAACGGGCTGTGTTCAGGGCCACTGCTCAGGGACAGTGCTTAGTTACTGTGCTCAGGATCAGTGCCCAGTGTCAATGCTTAGGGTCACTGCTCAGGGACTTTGCCCATTATCAGTGCTCAGGGACAGTGCTCAGGGACAGTGCTCAGGGGCTCTGCTCAGGGATAGTGGTGAGGGGCTGGGCTCAGGGAATTTTCAGGGATTCTGCTCATGTTCAATGTTCAACAAAATTGCTCAGGGACAGTGCCCAATGACAGTGCTCAGGGTCAGAGCTCAGGGTCAGTGCTCAGGGTCAGTGCTCAGGGTCAGAGCTCAGGGGCAGTGCCCAGGGACAGTGCCCACGGACAGTGCTCAGGGACAGTGCTCAGGGACTGTGCTCAGGGACAGTGCTCAGTGTCAGTGCTCAGTGTCAGTCCTCAGGGACAGTGCTCAGGGACAGTGCTCAGGGACAGTGCTCAGGGACAGTGTTCAGGGACAGTGCTCATGGACTGTGCTCATGGACTGTGCTCAGGGTCAGTGCTCGTGGTCCATGCTCAGGGGCAGTGCTCATTGTCAGTGCTCATGGTCCGTGCTCAGGGTCATTGACCACGGACAGTGCTCAGCGTCAGTGCTCAGGGCCAGTGCTCAGGGCCAGTGCTCAGGGCCATTGCTCATGGACAGTGCTCATGGACAGTGCTCATGGACAGTGCTCATGGACAGTGCTCACGGTTAGTGCTCAGTTACTATGCTTAGGGCCAGTGCTCAGTTTCAGTGCTCAGGGAGATTGCTCAGGGACATTGCTCAGGGACATTGCTCAGGGTCAGTGCCCACGGTAAGGGCTCAGGGTCAGTGCTCAGGTACAGTGCTCAGGGTCAGTGCTCAGGGACAGTGCTCAGGGTCAGTGCTCAGGGACAGTGCTCAGGGACAGTGCTCAGGGACAGTGCTCAGGGACAGTGCTCAGGGACAGTGCTCAGGGACAGTGCTCAGGGACAGTGCTCAGGGACAGTGCCCACGGACAGTGCCCACGGACAGTGCTCAAGGTCAGTGCTCAGGGACAGTATTCAGGGACAGTGCTCAGGGACAGTGCTCATGGACTGTGCTCAGGGTCAGTGCTCAGGGACAGTGCTCAGGGACTCTTCCACAGATAGTTCTCAGGGACAGTGCTCAGGGACAGTGGTAAAGGGCTGTGTTCAGGGCCCGTGCTCAGGGACAGTGCTCAGGGCCTATGCTCAGGGACAGTGCTCCGGGACAGTGCTCAGGGACAGTGGTAAGGGGCTGTGCTCAGGGACAGTGGTAAGGGGCAAGGTTCAGGGACAGTGAACAGTTACTGTGCTCAAGGACAGTGTTAAAGGGCTGATCTCTGGGACAGTGCTCCGGGACAGTGCTCCGGAACAACGCACAGGGACAGTGCTCAGGGACAGAGCTTAGGGGCAGTGATCAGCAGCACTGCTCAGGCACAGTGCTCAGGGACAGTGCTCAGGGGCAGTGCTCAGGGACAGTGCTCAGGGACAGTGCTCAGGGACAGTGCTCAGGGACAGTGCTCAGGGACAGTCCCAGGGACAGTGCCCAGGGACAGTGCTCAGGGACAGTGTCCAGAGACAGTGCTCAGGGAAAGTGCTGAGGGGCATTTCTAAGGAATAGTACTCAGGAGCGGTGATTAGGGACTGTGATCAGCAGCAGTGCTCAGGGTCATTGCTGAGTTAGAGTGCTCAGTTACAGTGCTCACGGTCAGTGCTCAGGGACAGTGCTCAATGGGTAGTGCTCAGGGACAGTGCTCAGGGGCTATGCTCAGGGACAGTGGTAAGGAGCTGTGCTCGGTGCCAGTGGTAAGGGGCTGTGCTCAGGGATAGTGCTCAGGGACAGTGCTCAGGGACAGTGCTCAGGGACAGTGCTCAGTTACTGTGCTCAAGGACAGTGCTCAGGGACAGTGCTCCGGGGCAGTGCTCAGGGACAGTGGTAAAGGGCTGTGCTCAGGGATAGTGCTCAGGGACAGTGCTCAGGGCCCATGCTCATGGACAGTGCTCAGGGACGGTGCTCAGGGACAGTGCTCAGTTACTGTGCTCAGGGACAGTGCCAAGTGTCAATGCTGGGGTCACTGCTCAGGGTCAATGCTCAGGGACAGTGCCCATGGTAAGTGCTCAGGGGCAGTGCTCAGGGGCAGTGCTCAGGGGCAGTGCTCAGGGGCAGTGCTCAGGGACAGTGCTCAGGGACAGTGCTCAGTGACAGTGATCAGTGACAGTGGTAAGGGGCTGTCCTCGGGGATATTGCTCAGGGTCAGTGCCCAATGACATTGCTCAGGGTCAGAGCTCAGGGTCAGTGCTCAGGGTCAGTGCTCAGGGTCAGAGCTCAGGGGCAGTGCCCACAGACAGTGCCCACGGACAGTGCTCAGGGTCAGTGCTCAGTGTCAGTGCTCAGGGTCAGTGCTCAGGGTCAGTGCTGAGGGTCAGAGCTCAGGGGCAGTGCCCACGGACAGTGCTCAGGGTCAGTGCTCAGTGTCAGTGCTCAGTGTCAGTGCTCAGGTACAGTGCTCAGGTACAGTGCTCAGGTACAGTGCTCAGGTACAGTGCTCAGGTACAGTGCTCAGGTACAGTGCTCAGGGTCAGTGCTCAGGTACAGTGCTCAGGGTCAGTGCTCAGGGTCAGTGCTCAGGGTCAGTGCTCAGGGTCAGTGCTCAGGGACAGTGCTCAGGGACAGTGCTCAGGGACAGTGCTCAGGGACAGTGCTCAGGGACAGTGCTCAGGGACAGTGCTCAGGGTCAGTGCTCAGTGTCAGTGCTCAGGGACAAAGCTCAAGGACAGTGCTCAAGGACAGTGCCCACGGACAGTGCCCACGGACAGTGCTCAAGGTCAGTGCTCAGGGACAGTATTCAGGGACAGTGCTCAGGGACAGTGCTCATGCACTGTGCTCAGGGTCAGTGCTCAGGGACAGTGCTCAGGGACAGTGCTCAGGGTCTCTTCCACAGATAGTTCTCAGGGACAGTGCTAAGGGACAGTGGTAAAGGGCTGTGCTCAGGGCCCGTGCTCAGGGACAGTGCTCAGGGCCTATGCTCAGGGACAGTGCTCCGGGACAGTGCTCAGGGACAGTGGTAAGGGGCTGTGCTCAGGCATAGTGCTCAGGGACAGTGTTCAGGGACAGTGAACAGTTACTGTGCTCAAGGACAGTGTAAAAGGGCAGGGCTCTGGGACAGTGCTCTGGGACAGTGCTCCGGAAAGGTGCACAGGGACAGTGCTCAGGGACAGTGCTTAGGGGCCGTGATCAGCAGCACTGCTCAGGCACAGTGCTCACGGACAGTGCTCAGGGACAGTGCTCAGGGACAGTGCTCAGGGACAGTGCTCAGGGACAGTGCTCAGTGTCAGTGCTCAGTGTCAGTGCTCAGGTACAGTGCTCAGGGACAGTGCTCAGGGACAGTGCTCAGGGACAGTGCTCAGGGACAGTGCTCAGGGTCAGTGCTCAGGGTCAGTGCTCAGGGTCAGTGCTCAGGGACAGTGCTCAGGGACAGTGCTCAGGGACAGTGCTCAAGGACAGTGCCCACGGACAGTGCTCAAGGTCAGTGCTCAGGGACAGTATTCAGGGACAGTGCTCAGGGACAGTGCTCATGGACTGTGCTCAGGGTCAGTGCTCAGGGACAGTGCTCAGGGTCTCTTCCACAGATAGTTCTCAGGGACATTGCTAAGGGACTGTGGTAAAGGGCTGTGCTCAGGGCCCGTGCTCAGGAACAGTGCTCAGGGCCTATGCTCAGGGACAGTGCTCCGGGACAGTGGTAAGGGGCTGTTCTCAGGCATAGTGCTCAGGGACAGTGTTCAGGGACAGTGAACAGTCACTGTGCTCAAGGACAGTGTAAAAGGGCAGCGCTCTGGGACTGTGCTCTGGGACAGTGCTCCGGAACAGTGCACAGGGACAGTGCACAGGGACAGTGCTTAGGGGCCGTGATCAGCAGCACTGCTCAGGCACAGTGCTCAGGGGCAGTGCTCAGGGACAGTGCTCAGGGACAGTGCTCAGGGACAGTGCTCAGGGACAGTGCCCAGGGACAGTGCCCAGGGACAGTGCCCAGGGACAGAACTCAGGGACAGTCCCCAAGGACAGTGCTCAGGGACAGTGCTCAGGGACAGTGCCCAGAGACAGTGCTCAGGGACAGTGCCCAGAGACAGTGCTCAGGGACAGTGCCCAGAGACAGTGCTCAGGGACAGTGCTGAGGGGCATTTCTAAGGAATAGTACTCAGGAGCCGTGATTAGGGACTGTGATCAGCAGCAGTGCTCAGGGTCATTGCTCAGTTAGAGTGCTCAGTTACATGCTCACGGTCAGTGCTCAGGGACAGTGATCAATGGGTAGTGCTCAGGGACAGAGCTCAGGGACAGAGCTCAGGGACACTGTTCAGGGGCTATGCTCAGGGGCTGTGCTCGGTGCCAGTGGTAAGGGGCTGTGCTCAGGGATAGTGCTCAGGGATAGTGCTCAGGGACAGTGCTCAGTTACAGTGCTCAGTTACAGTGCTCAGTTACAGTGCTCAGGGACAGTGCTCAGGGACAGTGCTCAGGGACAGTGCTCAGGGACAGTGCTCAGGGACAGTGCTCAGGGACAGTGCTCAGGGACAGTGGTAAAGGGCTGTGTTCACGGATAGAGCTCAGGGACAGTGTTCAGGGCCCATGCTCATGGACAGTGCTCAGGGACGGTGCTCAGGGACGGTACTCAGTTACTGTGCTCAGGGACATTGCCCAGTGTCAATGCTGGGGTCACTGATCAGGGTCAATGCTCAGGGACAGAGCCCATGCTTACTGCTCAGGGGCAGTACTCAGGGGCAGTGCTCAGGGACACTGTTCAGGGGCTATGCTCAGGGGCTGTGCTCGGTGCCAGTGGTAAGGGGCTGTGCTCAGGGATAGTGCTCAGGGAGAGTGCTCAGGGACAGTGCTCATTTACAGTGCTCAGGGACAGTGCTCAGGGACAGTGCTCAGGGACAGTGGTAAAGGGCTGTGTTCAGGGATAGTGCTCAGGGACAGAGCTCAGGGCCCATGCTCATGGACAGTGCTCAGGGACGGTGCTCAGGGATGGTACTCAGTTACTGTGCTCAGGGACATTGCCCAGTGTCAATGCTGGGGTCACTGATCAGGGTCAATGCTCAGGGACAGTGCCCATGGTTACTGCTCAGGGGCAGTGCTCAGGGGCAGTGCTCAGGGACAGTTCTCAGGGACAGTGCTCAGGGACAGTGCTCAGGGACAGTGCTCAGGGACAGTGCTCAGGGACAGTGCTCAGGGACGGTGCTCAGGGACAGCGTTCAGGGACAGTGTTCAGGGTCATTTATCCACAGTAGTGCTCAGGGCCTTTTCCACGGATAGTGCTCAGGGACAGTGCACAGGTTCAGTGCTCAGGGACAATGCTCAGTGACAGTGGTAAGGGGCTGTCCTCGGGGATATTGCTCAGGGACAGTGATCATGGGCAGCTCTCAGGGCCAGTGCACAGGGGCAGTGGTAAGGGGCTGTGCTCAGGGATAATGCTCAGGGACAGTGCTCAGGGCCCATGCTCAAGGACAGTGGTAAGGGGCTGTGCTCAAGGCCAGTGCTCAGGGCCAGTGCTCAGGGACAGTGCTCAGGGACAGTGCTCAGTTACTATGCTCAGGGACACTGCTCAGGCACAGTGCTCAGGGACAGTGCTCAGGGTCAATGCTCAGGGACAGTGCCCATGGTCAGTGCTCAGGGACAGTGCTCAGGGACACTGCTCAGGGACAGTGGTAAAGGGCTGTGCTCAGGGACAGTGCTCAGGGCCATTGCTCAGGGCCAGTGATCGTGGACAGTGCTCAGCGCCTATGCTCATGGACATTGGTAACGGGCTGTGCTCAGGGCCACTGCTCAGGGACAGTGCTTAGTTACTGTGCTCAGGATCAGTGCCCAGTGTCAATGCTTAGGGTCACTGCTCAGGGACTTTGCCCATTATCAGTGCTCTGGAACAGTGCTCAGGGACAGTGCTCAGGGACAGTGCTCATGGACTGTGCTCAGGGACAGTGCTCAGTGTCAGTGCTCAGGGACAGTGCTCAGGGACAGTGCTCAGGGACAGTGCTCAGGGACAGTGCTCAGGGACAGTGCTCAGGGACAGTGCTCAGGGACAGTGCTCATGGACTGTGCTCATGGACTGTGCTCATGGACTGTGCTCGTGGTCCATGCTCAGGGGCAGTGCTCATTGTCAGTGCTCATGGTCCGTGCTCAGGTTCATTGCCCACGGACAGTGCACAGCGTCAGTGCTCAGGGCCAGTGCTCAGGGACATTGCTCAGGGACATTGCTCAGGGTCAGTGCCCACGGTAAGTGCTCAGGTACAGTGCTCAGGTACAGTGCTCAGGGTCAGTGCTCAGGGTCAGTGCTCAGGGACAGTGCTCAGGGACAGTGCTCAGGGTCAGTGCTCAGGGACAGTGCTCAGGGACAGTGCTCAGGGACAGTGCTCAGGGACAGTGCTCAGGGTCAGTGCTCAGGGTCAGTGCTCAGGGACAGTGCTCAGGGACAGTGCTCAGGGACAGTGCTCAGGGACAGTGCTCAGGGACAGTGCCCACGGACAGTGCTCAAGGTCAGTGCTCAGGGACAGTATTCAGGGACAGTGCTCAGGGACAGTGCTCATGGACTGTGCTCAGGGTCAGTGCTCAGGGACAGTGCTCAGGGTCTCTTCCACAGATAGTTCTCAGGGACAGTGCTCAGGGACAGTGGTAAAGGGCTGTGCTCAGGGCCCGTGCTCAGGGACAGTGCTCAGGGCCTATGCTCAGGGACAGTGCTCAGGGACAGTGGTAAGGGGCTGTGCTCAGGGACAGTGCTCAGGGACAGTGTCCAGAGACAGTGCTCAGGGAAAGTGCTGAGGGGCATTTCCAAGGAATAGTACTCAGGAGCAGTGATTAGGGACTGTGATCAGCAGCAGTGCTCAGGGTCATTGCTGAGTTAGAGTGCTCAGTTACAGTGCTCACGGTCAGTGCTCAGGGACAGTGCTCAATGGGTAGTGCTCAGGGACAGTGCTCAGGGGCTATGCTCAGGGACAGTGGTAAGGGGCTGTGCTCGGTGCCAGTGGTAAGGGGCTGTGCTCGGTGCCAGTGGTAAGGGGCTGTGCTCAGGGATAGTGCTCAGGGACAGTGCTCAGTTACTGTGCTCAGGGACAGTGCTCAGGGACAGTGCTCAGGGACAGTGCTCAGGGACAGTGCTCAGGGACAGTGCTCAGGGACAGTGCTCAGGGACAGTGCTCAGGGGCAGTACTCAGGGGCAGTACTCAGGGGCAGTGCTCAGGGACAGTGCCCAGGGACAGTGCCCAGGGACAGTGCCCAGGGACAGTGCTCAGGGACAGTCCCCAGGGACAGTGCCCAGGGACAGTGCTCAGGGACAGTGCCCAGAGACAGTGCTCAGGGACAGTGCTGAGGGGCATTTCTAAGGAATAGTACTCAGGAGCCGTGATTAGGGACTGTGATCAGCAGCAGTGCTCAGGGTCATTGCTCAGTTAGAGTGCTCAGTTACATGCTCACGGTCAGTGCTCAGGGACAGTGATCAATGGGTAGTGCTCAGGGACAGAGCTCAGGGACACTGTTCAGGGGCTATGCTCAGGGGCTGTGCTCGGTGCCAGTGGTAAGGGGCTGTGCTCAGGGATAGTGCTCAGGGATAGTGCTCAGGGACAGTGCTCAGGGACAGTGCTCAGGGACAGTGCTCAGGGACAGTGCTCATGGACTGTGCTCATGGACTGTGCTCATGGACTGTGCTCAGGGTCAGTGCTCGTGGTCCATGCTCAGGGGCAGTGCTCATTGTCAGTGCTCATGGTCCGTGCTCAGGGTCATTGCCCACGGACAGTGCTCAGCGTCAGTGCTCAGGGCCAGTGCTCAGGGCCAGTGCTCAGGGCCAGTGCTCAGGGCCATTGCTCATGGACAGTGCTCATGGACAGTGCTCATGGACAGTGCTCACGGTTAGTGCTCAGTTACTATGCTTAGGGACAGTGCTCAGGGTCAGTGCTCAGGGACATTGCTCAGGGACATTGCTCAGGGTCAGTGCTCAGGGACAGTGCCCACGGACAGTGCTCAAGGTCAGTGCTCAGGGACAGTATTCAGGGACAATGCTCAGGGACAGTGCTCAGGGACTGTGCTCAGGGTCAGTTCTCAGGGACAGTGCTCAGGGTCTCTTCCACAGATAGTTCTCAGGGACAGTGCTCAGGGACAGTGGTAAAGGGCTGTGCTCAGGGCCCGTGCTCAGGGACAGTGCTCAGGGCCTATGCTCAGGGACAGTGCTCCGGGACAGTGCTCAGGGACAGTGGTAAGGGGCTGTGCTCAGGGACAGTGGTAAGGGGCAAGGTTCAGGGACAGTGAACAGTTACTGTGCTCAAGGACAGTGTTAAAGGGCTGAGCTCTGGGACAGTGCTCCGGGACAGTGCTCCGGAACAACGCACAGGGACAGTGCTCAGGGACAGTGCTTAGGGGCAGCGATCAGCAGCACTGCTCAGGCACAGTGCTCAGGGACAGTGCTCAGGGGCAGTGCTCAGGGGCAGTGCTCAGGGGCAGTGCTCAGGGACAGTGCTCAGGGACAGTGCTCAGGGACAGTGCTCAGGGACAGTGCTCAGGGACAGTGCCCAGGGACAGTGTCCAGAGACAGTGCTCAGGGAAAGTGCTGAGGGGCATTTCTAAGGAATAGTACTCAGGAGCGGTGATTAGGGAATGTGATCAGCAGCAGTGCTCAGGGTCATTGCTGAGTTAGAGTGCTCAGTTACAGTGCTCACGGTCAGTGCTCAGGGACAGTGCTCAATGGGTAGTGCTCAGGGACAGTGCTCAGGGGCTATGCTCAGGGACAGTGGTAAGGGGCTGTGCTCGGTGCCAGTGGTAAGGGGCTGTGCTCAGGGATAGTGCTCAGGGACAGTGCTCAGGGACAGTGCTCAGGGACAGTGCTCAGTTACTGTGCTCAAGGACAGTGCTCAGGGACAGTGCTCAGGGACAGTGCTCAGGGACAGTGCTCAGGGACAGTGCTCAGGGACAGTGCTCAGGGACAGTGCTCAGGGACAGTGGTAAAGGTCTGTGCTCAGGGATAGTGCTCAGGGACAGTGCTCAGGGCCCATGCTCATGGACAGTGCTCAGGGACGGTGCTCAGGGACAGTGCTCAGGGACAGTGCTCAGTTACTGTGCTCAGGGACAGTGCCCAGTGTCAATGCTGGGGTCACTGCTCAGGGTCAATGCTCAGGGACAGTGTCCATGGTAAGTGCTCAGGGGCAGTGCTCAGGGGCAGTGCTCAGGGACAGTGCTCAGGGACAGTGCTCAGGGACAGTGCTCAGGGACAGTGCTCAGGGACAGTGCTCAGGGACAGTGCTCAGGGACAGTGCTCAGGGACAGTTCTCAGGGACAGTGCTCAGGGTCTCTTCCACAGATAGTTCTCAGGGACAGTGCTCAGGGACAGTGGTAAAGGGCTGTGCTCAGGGCCCGTGCTCAGGGACAGTGCTCAGGGCCTATGCTCAGGGACAGTGCTCCGGGACAGTGCTCAGGGACAGTGGTAAGGGGCTGTGCTCAGGGACATTGGTAAGGGGCAAGGTTCAGGGACAGTGAACAGTTACTGTGCTCAAGGACAGTGTTAAAGGGCTGAGCTCTGGGACAGTGCTCCGGGACAGTGCTCCGGAACAACGCACAGGGACAGTGCTCAGGGACAGTGCTTAGGGGCAGTGATCAGCAGCACTGCTCAGGCACAGTGCTCAGGGACAGTGCACAGGGGCAGTGCTCAGGGGCAGTGCTCAGGGGCAGTGCTCAGGGACAGTGCTCAGGGACAGTGCCCAGGGACAGTGCTCAGGGACAGTGCCCAGGGACAGTGCTCAGGGACAGTGTCCAGAGACAGTGCTCAGGGACAGTGTCCAGAGACAGTGCTCAGGGAAAGTGCTGAGGGGCATTTCTAAGGAATAGTACTCAGGAGCGGTGATTAGGGAATGTGATCAGCAGCAGTGCTCAGGGTCATTGCTGAGTTAGAGTGCTCAGTTACAGTGCTCACGGTCAGTGCTCAGGGACAGTGCTCAATGGGTAGTGCTCAGGGACAGTGCTCAGGGGCTATGCTCAGGGACAGTGGTAAGGGGCTGTGCTCGGTGCCAGTGGTAAGGGGCTGTGCTCAGGGATAGTGCTCAGGGACAGTGCTCAGGGACAGTGCTCAGGGACAGTGCTCAGTTACTGTGCTCAAGGACAGTGCTCAGGGACAGTGCTCAGGGACAGTGCTCAGGGACAGTGCTCAGGGACAGTGCTCAGGGACAGTGCTCAGGGACAGTGGTAAAGGTCTGTGCTCAGGGATAGTGCTCAGGGACAGTGCTCAGGGCCCATGCTCATGGACAGTGCTCAGGGACGGTGCTCAGGGACAGTGCTCAGTTACTGTGCTCAGGGACAGTGCCCAGTGTCAATGCTGGGGTCACTGCTCAGGGTCAATGCTCAGGGACAGTGCCCATGGTAAGTGCTCAGGGGCAGTGCTCAGGGGCAGTGCTCAGGGACAGTGCTCAGGGACAGTGCTCAGGGACAGTGCTCAGGGACAGTGCTCAGGGACAGTGCTCAGTGACAGTGATCAGTGACAGTGGTAAGGGGCTGTCCGCGGGGATATTGCTCAGGGACAGTGCCCAATGACATTGCTCAGGGTCAGAGCTCAGGGTCAGTGCTCAGGGTCAGTGCTCAGGGTCAGAGCTCAGGGTCAGAGCTCAGGGGCAGTGCCCACAGACAGTGCTCACGGACAGTGCTCAGGGTCAGTGCTCAGGGTCAGTGCTCAGGGTCAGTGCTCAGGGTCAGTGCTCAGGGTCAGAGCTCAGGGGCAGTGCCCACGGACAGTGCTCAGGTACAGTGCTCAGGTACAGTGCTCAGGTACAGTGCTCAGGTACAGTGCTCAGGGACAGTGCTCAGGGACAGTGCTCAGGGACAGTGCTCAGGGACAGTGCTCAGGGACAGTGCTCAGGGACAGTGCTCAGGGACAGTGCTCAGGGTCAGTGCTCAGGGTCAGTGCTCAGGGACAGTGCTCAAGGACAGTGCCCACGGACAGTGCTCAAGGTCAGTGCTCAGGGACAGTATTCAGGGACAGTGCTCAGGGACAGTGCTCATGCACTGTGCTCAGGGTCAGTGCTCAAGGACAGTGCTCAGGGACAGTGCTCAGGGACTCTTCCACAGATAGTTCTCAGGGACAGTGCTAAGGGACAGTGGTAAAGGGCTGTGCTCAGGGCCCGTGCTCAGGGACAGTGCTCAGGGCCTATGCTCAGGGACAGTGCTCCGGGACAGTGCTCAGGGACAGTGGTAAGGGGCTGTGCTCAGGCATAGTGCTCAGGGACAGTGTTCAGGGACAGTGAACAGTTACTGTGCTCAAGGACAGTGTAAAAGGGCAGGGCTCTGGGACAGTGCTCTGGGACAGTGCTCCGGAACAGTGCACAGGGACAGTGCTCAGGGACAGTGCTCAGGGACAGTGCTTAGGGGCCGTGATCAGCAGCACTGCTCAGGCACAGTGCTCACGGACAGTGCTCAGGGACAGTGCTCAGGGACAGTGCTCAGTGTCAGTGCTCAGTGTCAGTGCTCAGTGTCAGTGCTCAGGTACAGTGCTCAGGTACAGTGCTCAGGTACAGTGCTCAGGGACAGTGCTCAGGTACAGTGCTCAGGGACAGTGCTCAGGGACAGTGCTCAGGGACAGTGCTCAGGGACAGTGCTCAGCGACAGTGCTCAGCGACAGTGCTCAGCGACAGTGCTCAGGGACAGTGCTCAGGGTCAGTGCTCAGGGTCAGTGCTCAGGGTCAGTGCTCAGGGTCAGTGCTCAGGGTCAGTGCTCAGGGACAGTGCTCAAGGACAGTGCCCACGGACAGTGCTCAAGGTTAGTGCTCAGGGACAGTATTCAGGGACAGTGCTCAGGGACAGTGCTCATGGACTGTGCTCAGGGTCAGTGCTCAGGGACAGTGCTCAGGGTCTCTTCCACAGATAGTTCTCAGGGACATTGCTAAGGGACTGTGGTAAAGGGCTGTGCTCAGGGCCCGTGCTTAGGGACAGTGCTCAGGGCCTATGCTCAGGGACAGTGCTCCGGGACAGTGCCCAGGGACAGTGCCCAGGGACAGTGCCCAGGGACAGTGCCCAGGGACAGTGCCCAGGGACAGAACTCAGGGACAGTCCCCAAGGACAGTGCCCAGTGACAGTGCTCAGGGACAGTGCCCAGAGACAGTGCTCAGGGACAGTGCCCAGGGACAGTGCTCAGGGACAGTGCTGAGGGGCATTTCCAAGGAATAGTACTCAGGAGCCGTGATTAGGGTCTGTGATCAGCAGCAGTGCTCAGGGTCATTGCTCAGTTAGAGTGCTCAGTTACATGCTCACGGTCAGTGCTCAGGGACAGTGATCAATGGGTAGTGCTCAGGGACAGAGCTCAGGGACAGAGCTCAGGGACAGAGCTCAGGGACACTGTTCAGGGGCTATGCTCAGGGGCTGTGCTCGGTGCCAGTGGTAAGGGGCTGTGCTCAGGGATAGTGCTCAGGGATAGTGCTCAGGGACAGTGCTCAGTTACAGAGCTCAGGGACAGTGCTCAGGGACAGTGCTCAGGGACAGTGCTCAGGGACAGTGCTCAGGGACAGTGCTCAGGGACAGTGGTAAAGGGCTGTGTTCACGGATAGAGCTCAGGGACAGTGTTCAGGGCCCATGCTCATGGACAGTGCTCAGGGACGGTGGTCAGGGACGGTACTCAGTTACTGTGCTCAGGGACATTGCCCAGTGTCAATGCTGGGGTCACTGATCAGGGTCAATGCTCAGGGACAGAGCCCATGGTTACTGCTCAGGGGCAGTACTCAGGGGCAGTGCTCAGGGACACTGTTCAGGGGCTATGATCAGGGGCTGTGCTCGGTGCCAGTGGTAAGGGGCTGTGCTCAGGGATAGTGCTCAGGGACAGTGCTCAGGGACAGTGCTCAGGGACAGTGCTCAGGGACAGTGCTCATTTACAGTGCTCATTTACAGTGCTCATTTACAGTGCTCAGGGACAGTGCTCAGGGACAGTGCTCAGGGACAGTGCTCAGGGACAGTGCTCAGGGACAGTGCTCAGGGACAGTGCTCAGGGACAGTGGTAAAAGGCTGTGTTCAGGGATAGTGCTCAGGGACAGTGCGCAGGGCCCATGCTCATGGACAGTGCTCAGGGACGGTGCTCAGGGATGGTACTCAGTTACTGTGCTCAGGGACATTGCCCAGTGTCAATGCTGGGGTCACTGATCAGGGTCAATGCTCAGGGGCAGTGCTCAGGGACAGTGCTCAGGGACAGTGCTCAGGGACAGTGCTCAGGGACAGTGCTCAGGGACAGTGCTCAGGGACAGTGCTCAGGGTCATTTATCCACAGTAGTGCTCAGGGCCTTTTCCACGGATAGTGCTCAGGGACAGTGCACAGGTTCAGTGCTCAGGGACAATTATCAGTGACAGTGGTAAGGGGCTGTCCTCGGGGATATTGCTCAGGGACAGTGATCATGGGCAGCTCTCAGGGCCAGTGCACAGGGGCAGTGGTAAGGGGCTGTGCTCAGGGATAATGCTCAGGGACAGTGCTCAGGGCTCATGCTCAAGGACAGTGGTAAGGGGCTGTGCTCAAGGCCAGTGCTCAGGGCCAGTGCTCAGGGACAGTGCTCATGTTTAGTGCTCAGTTACTATGCTCAGGGACACTGCTCAGGCACAGTGCTCAGGGACAGTGCTCAGGGTCAATGCTCAGGGACAGTGCCCATGGTCAGTGCTCAGGGACAGTGCTCAGGGACAGTGCTCAGGGACACTGCTCAGGGACAGTGGTAAAGGGCTGTGCTCAGGGACAGTGCTCAGGGCCATTGCTCAGGGCCAGTGATCGTGGACAGTGCTCAGCGCCTATGCTCATGGACATTGGTAACGGGCTGTGCTCAGGGCCACTGCTCAGGGACAGTGCTTAGTTACTGTGCTCAGGATCAGTGCCCAGTGTCAATGCTTAGGGTCACTGCTCAGGGACTTTGCCCATTATCAGTGCTCTGGAACAGTGCTCAGGGACAGTGCTCAGGGACAGTGCTCATGGACTGTGCTCAGGGACAGTGCTCAGTGTCAGTGCTCAGGGACAGTGCTCAGGGACAGTGCTCAGGGACAGTGCTCAGGGACAGTGCTCAGGGACAGTGTTCAGGGACAGTGTTCAGGGACAGTGTTCAGGGACAGTGCTCATGGACTGTGCTCATGGACTGTGCTCAGGGTCAGTGCTCGTGGTCCATGCTCAGGGGCAGTGCTCATTGTCAGTGCTCATGGTCCGTGCTCAGGTTCATTGACCACGGACAGTGCACAGCGTCAGTGCTCAGGGCCAGTGCTCAGGGCCAGTGCTCAGGGCCATTGCTCATGGACAGTGCTCATGGACAGTGCTCATGGACAGTGCTCACGGTTAGTGCTCAGTTACTATGCTTAGGGCCAGTGCTCAGGGTCAGTGCTCAGGGACATTGCTCAGGGACATTGCTCAGGGTCAGTGCCCACGGTAAGTGCTCAGGGTCAGTGCTCAGGTACAGTGCTCAGGTACAGTGCTCAGGGTCAGTGCTCAGGGACAGTGCTCAGGGACGGTGCTCAGGGACAGTGCTCAGGGACAGTGCTCAGGGACAGTGCTCAGGGACAGTGCTCAGGGACAGTGCCCACGGACAGTGCTCAAGGTCAGTGCTCAAGGTCAGTGCTCAAGGTCAGTGCTCAAGGTCAGTGCTCAGGGACAGTATTCAGGGACAGTATTCAGGGACAGTGCTCAGGGACAGTGCTCAGGGACAGTGCTCATGGACTGTGCTCAGGGACAGTGCTCAGGGACAGTGCTCAGGGTCTCTTACACAGATAGTTCTCAGGGACAGTGCTCAGGGACAGTGGTAAAGGGCTGTGCTCAGGGCCCGTGCTCAGGGACAGTGCTCAGGGCCTATGCTCAGGGACAGTGCTCAGGGACAGTGGTAAGGGGCTGTGCTCAGGGACAGTGGTAAGGGGCAAGGTTCAGGGACAGTGAACAGTTACTGTGCTCAAGGACAGTGTTAAAGGGCTGAGCTCTGGGACAGTGCTCCGGGACAGTGCTCCGGAACAACGCACAGGGACAGTGCTCAGGGACAGTACTTAGGGGCACTGATCAGCAGCACTGCTCAGGCACAGTGCTCAGGGACAGTGCTCAGGGGCAGTGCTCAGGGACAGTGCTCAGGGACAGTGCTCAGGGGCAGTGCTCAGGGACAGTGCTCAGGGACAGTCCCCAGGGACAGTGCCCAGGGACAGTGCTCAGGGACAGTGTCCAGAGACAGTGCTCAGGGACAGTGCTGAGGGGCATTTCTAAGGAATAGTACTCAGGAGCCGTGATTAGGGACTGTGATCAGCAGCAGTGCTCAGGGTCATTGCTCAGTTAGAGTGCTCAGTTACATGCTCACGGTCAGTGCTCAGGGACAGTGATCAATGGGTAGTGCTCAGGGACAGAGCTCAGGGACACTGTTCAGGGGCTATGCTCAGGGGCTGTGCTCGGTGCCAGTGGTAAGGGGCTGTGCTCAGGGATAGTGCTCAGGGATAGTGCTCAGGGACAGTGCTCAGGGACAGTGCTCAGGGACAGTGCTCAGGGACAGTGCTCATGGACTGTGCTCATGGACTGTGCTCATGGACTGTGCTCAGGGTCAGTGCTCGTGGTCCATGCTCAGGGGCAGTGCTCATTGTCAGTGCTCATGGTCCGTGCTCAGGGTCATTGCCCACGGACAGTGCTCAGCGTCAGTGCTCAGGGCCAGTGCTCAGGGCCAGTGCTCAGGGCCAGTGCTCAGGGCCATTGCTCATGGACAGTGCTCATGGACAGTGCTCATGGACAGTGCTCACGGTTAGTGCTCAGTTACTATGCTTAGGGACAGTGCTCAGGGTCAGTGCTCAGGGACATTGCTCAGGGACATTGCTCAGGGTCAGTGCTCAGGGACAGTGCCCACGGACAGTGCTCAAGGTCAGTGCTCAGGGACAGTATTCAGGGACAATGCTCAGGGACAGTGCTCAGGGACTGTGCTCAGGGTCAGTTCTCAGGGACAGTGCTCAGGGTCTCTTCCACAGATAGTTCTCAGGGACAGTGCTCAGGGACAGTGGTAAAGGGCTGTGCTCAGGGCCCGTGCTCAGGGACAGTGCTCAGGGCCTATGCTCAGGGACAGTGCTCCGGGACAGTGCTCAGGGACAGTGGTAAGGGGCTGTGCTCAGGGACAGTGGTAAGGGGCAAGGTTCAGGGACAGTGAACAGTTACTGTGCTCAAGGACAGTGTTAAAGGGCTGAGCTCTGGGACAGTGCTCCGGGACAGTGCTCCGGAACAACGCACAGGGACAGTGCTCAGGGACAGTGCTTAGGGGCAGCGATCAGCAGCACTGCTCAGGCACAGTGCTCAGGGACAGTGCTCAGGGGCAGTGCTCAGGGGCAGTGCTCAGGGGCAGTGCTCAGGGACAGTGCTCAGGGACAGTGCTCAGGGACAGTGCTCAGGGACAGTGCTCAGGGACAGTGCTCAGGGACAGTGCCCAGGGACAGTGTCCAGAGACAGTGCTCAGGGAAAGTGCTGAGGGGCATTTCTAAGGAATAGTACTCAGGAGCGGTGATTAGGGAATGTGATCAGCAGCAGTGCTCAGGGTCATTGCTGAGTTAGAGTGCTCAGTTACAGTGCTCACGGTCAGTGCTCAGGGACAGTGCTCAATGGGTAGTGCTCAGGGACAGTGCTCAGGGGCTATGCTCAGGGACAGTGGTAAGGGGCTGTGCTCGGGGGCAGTGGTAAGGGGCTGTGCTCAGGGATAGTGCTCAGGGACAGTGCTCAGGGACAGTGCTCAGGGACAGTGCTCAGTTACTGTGCTCAAGGACAGTGCTCAGGGACAGTGCTCAGGGACAGTGCTCAGGGACAGTGCTCAGGGACAGTGCTCAGGGACAGTGCTCAGGGACAGTGCTCAGGGACAGTGGTAAAGGTCTGTGCTCAGGGATAGTGCTCAGGGACAGTGCTCAGGGCCCATGCTCATGGACAGTGCTCAGGGACGGTGCTCAGGGACAGTGCTCAGGGACAGTGCTCAGTTACTGTGCTCAGGGACAGTGCCCAGTGTCAATGCTGGGGTCACTGCTCAGGGTCAATGCTCAGGGACAGTGTCCATGGTAAGTGCTCAGGGGCAGTGCTCAGGGGCAGTGCTCAGGGACAGTGCTCAGGGACAGTGCTCAGGGACAGTGCTCAGGGACAGTGCTCAGGGACAGTTCTCAGGGACAGTGCTCAGGGTCTCTTCCACAGATAGTTCTCAGGGACAGTGCTCAGGGACAGTGGTAAAGGGCTGTGCTCAGGGCCCGTGCTCAGGGACAGTGCTCAGGGCCTATGCTCAGGGACAGTGCTCCGGGACAGTGCTCAGGGACAGTGGTAAGGGGCTGTGCTCAGGGACAGTGGTAAGGGGCAAGGTTCAGGGACAGTGAACAGTTACTGTGCTCAAGGACAGTGTTAAAGGGCTGAGCTCTGGGACAGTGCTCCGGGACAGTGCTCCGGAACAACGCACAGGGACAGTGCTCAGGGACAGTACTTAGGGGCACTGATCAGCAGCACTGCTCAGGCACAGTGCTCAGGGACAGTGCTCAGGGGCAGTGCTCAGGGACAGTGCTCAGGGACAGTGCTCAGGGGCAGTGCTCAGGGACAGTGCTCAGGGACAGTCCCCAGGGACAGTGCCCAGGGACAGTGCTCAGGGACAGTGTCCAGAGACAGTGCTCAGGGACAGTGCTGAGGGGCATTTCTAAGGAATAGTACTCAGGAGCCGTGATTAGGGACTGTGATCAGCAGCAGTGCTCAGGGTCATTGCTCAGTTAGAGTGCTCAGTTACATGCTCACGGTCAGTGCTCAGGGACAGTGATCAATGGGTAGTGCTCAGGGACAGAGCTCAGGGACACTGTTCAGGGGCTATGCTCAGGGGCTGTGCTCGGTGCCAGTGGTAAGGGGCTGTGCTCAGGGATAGTGCTCAGGGATAGTGCTCAGGGACAGTGCTCAGGGACAGTGCTCAGGGACAGTGCTCAGGGACAGTGCTCATGGACTGTGCTCATGGACTGTGCTCATGGACTGTGCTCAGGGTCAGTGCTCGTGGTCCATGCTCAGGGGCAGTGCTCATTGTCAGTGCTCATGGTCCGTGCTCAGGGTCATTGCCCACGGACAGTGCTCAGCGTCAGTGCTCAGGGCCAGTGCTCAGGGCCAGTGCTCAGGGCCAGTGCTCAGGGCCATTGCTCAGGGCCATTGCTCATGGACAGTGCTCATGGACAGTGCTCATGGACAGTGCTCACGGTTAGTGCTCAGTTACTATGCTTAGGGACAGTGCTCAGGGTCAGTGCTCAGGGACATTGCTCAGGGACATTGCTCAGGGTCAGTGCTCAGGGACAGTGCCCACGGACAGTGCTCAAGGTCAGTGCTCAGGGACAGTATTCAGGGACAATGCTCAGGGACAGTGCTCAGGGACTGTGCTCAGGGTCAGTTCTCAGGGACAGTGCTCAGGGTCTCTTCCACAGATAGTTCTCAGGGACAGTGCTCAGGGACAGTGGTAAAGGGCTGTGCTCAGGGCCCGTGCTCAGGGACAGTGCTCAGGGCCTATGCTCAGGGACAGTGCTCCGGGACAGTGCTCAGGGACAGTGGTAAGGGGCTGTGCTCAGGGACAGTGGTAAGGGGCAAGGTTCAGGGACAGTGAACAGTTACTGTGCTCAAGGACAGTGTTAAAGGGCTGAGCTCTGGGACAGTGCTCCGGGACAGTGCTCCGGAACAACGCACAGGGACAGTGCTCAGGGACAGTGCTTAGGGGCAGCGATCAGCAGCACTGCTCAGGCACAGTGCTCAGGGACAGTGCTCAGGGGCAGTGCTCAGGGGCAGTGCTCAGGGGCAGTGCTCAGGGACAGTGCTCAGGGACAGTGCTCAGGGACAGTGCTCAGGGACAGTGCTCAGGGACAGTGCCCAGGGACAGTGTCCAGAGACAGTGCTCAGGGAAAGTGCTGAGGGGCATTTCTAAGGAATAGTACTCAGGAGCGGTGATTAGGGAATGTGATCAGCAGCAGTGCTCAGGGTCATTGCTGAGTTAGAGTGCTCAGTTACAGTGCTCACGGTCAGTGCTCAGGGACAGTGCTCAATGGGTAGTGCTCAGGGACAGTGCTCAGGGGCTATGCTCAGGGACAGTGGTAAGGGGCTGTGCTCGGTGCCAGTGGTAAGGGGCTGTGCTCAGGGATAGTGCTCAGGGACAGTGCTCAGGGACAGTGCTCAGGGACAGTGCTCAGTTACTGTGCTCAAGGACAGTGCTCAGGGACAGTGCTCAGGGACAGTGCTCAGGGACAGTGCTCAGGGACAGTGCTCAGGGACAGTGCTCAGGGACAGTGCTCAGGGACAGTGGTAAAGGTCTGTGCTCAGGGATAGTGCTCAGGGACAGTGCTCAGGGCCCATGCTCATGGACAGTGCTCAGGGACGGTGCTCAGGGACAGTGCTCAGGGACAGTGCTCAGTTACTGTGCTCAGGGACAGTGCCCAGTGTCAATGCTGGGGTCACTGCTCAGGGTCAATGCTCAGGGACAGTGTCCATGGTAAGTGCTCAGGGGCAGTGCTCAGGGGCAGTGCTCAGGGACAGTGCTCAGGGACAGTGCTCAGGGACAGTGCTCAGGGACAGTGCTCAGGGACAGTTCTCAGGGACAGTGCTCAGGGTCTCTTCCACAGATAGTTCTCAGGGACAGTGCTCAGGGACAGTGGTAAAGGGCTGTGCTCAGGGCCCGTGCTCAGGGACAGTGCTCAGGGCCTATGCTCAGGGACAGTGCTCCGGGACAGTGCTCAGGGACAGTGGTAAGGGGCTGTGCTCAGGGACAGTGGTAAGGGGCAAGGTTCAGGGACAGTGAACAGTTACTGTGCTCAAGGACAGTGTTAAAGGGCTGAGCTCTGGGACAGTGCTCCGGGACAGTGCTCCGGAACAACGCACAGGGACAGTGCTCAGGGACAGTGCTTAGGGGCAGTGATCAGCAGCACTGCTCAGGCACAGTGCTCAGGGACAGTGCACAGGGGCAGTGCTCAGGGGCAGTGCTCAGGGGCAGTGCTCAGGGACAGTGCTCAGGGACAGTGCCCAGGGACAGTGCCCAGGGACAGTGCCCAGGGACAGTGCTCAGGGACAGTGTCCAGAGACAGTGCTCAGGGACAGTGTCCAGAGACAGTGCTCAGGGAAAGTGCTGAGGGGCATTTCTAAGGAATAGTACTCAGGAGCGGTGATTAGGGAATGTGATCAGCAGCAGTGCTCAGGGTCATTGCTGAGTTAGAGTGCTCAGTTACAGTGCTCACGGTCAGTGCTCAGGGACAGTGCTCAATGGGTAGTGCTCAGGGACAGTGCTCAGGGGCTATGCTCAGGGACAGTGGTAAGGGGCTGTGCTCGGTGCCAGTGGTAAGGGGCTGTGCTCAGGGATAGTGCTCAGGGACAGTGCTCAGGGACAGTGCTCAGGGACAGTGCTCAGTTACTGTGCTCAAGGACAGTGCTCAGGGACAGTGCTCAGGGACAGTGCTCAGGGACAGTGCTCAGGGACAGTGCTCAGGGACAGTGCTCAGGGACAGTGGTAAAGGTCTGTGCTCAGGGATAGTGCTCAGGGACAGTGCTCAGGGACAGTGCTCAGGGCCCATGCTCATGGACAGTGCTCAGGGACGGTGCTCAGGGACAGTGCTCAGTTACTGTGCTCAGGGACAGTGCCCAGTGTCAATGCTGGGGTCACTGCTCAGGGTCAATGCTCAGGGACAGTGCCCATGGTAAGTGCTCAGGGGCAGTGCTCAGGGGCAGTGCTCAGGGACAGTGCTCAGGGACAGTGCTCAGGGACAGTGCTCAGGGACAGTGCTCAGGGACAGTGCTCAGTGACAGTGATCAGTGACAGTGGTAAGGGGCTGTCCGCGGGGATATTGCTCAGGGACAGTGCCCAATGACATTGCTCAGGGTCAGAGCTCAGGGTCAGTGCTCAGGGTCAGTGCTCAGGGTCAGAGCTCAGGGTCAGAGCTCAGGGGCAGTGCCCACAGACAGTGCTCACGGACAGTGCTCAGGGTCAGTGCTCAGGGTCAGTGCTCAGGGTCAGTGCTCAGGGTCAGTGCTCAGGGTCAGAGCTCAGGGGCAGTGCCCACGGACAGTGCTCAGGGTCAGTGCTCAGTGTCAGTGCTCAGGTACAGTGCTCAGGTACAGTGCTCAGGTACAGTGCTCAGGGACAGTGCTCAGGGACAGTGCTCAGGGACAGTGCTCAGGGACAGTGCTCAGGGACAGTGCTCAGGGACAGTGCTCAGGGACAGTGCTCAGGGTCAGTGCTCAGGGTCAGTGCTCAGGGACAGTGCTCAAGGACAGTGCCCACGGACAGTGCTCAAGGTCAGTGCTCAGGGACAGTATTCAGGGACAGTGCTCAGGGACAGTGCTCATGCACTGTGCTCAGGGTCAGTGCTCAAGGACAGTGCTCAGGGACAGTGCTCAGGGACTCTTCCACAGATAGTTCTCAGGGACAGTGCTAAGGGACAGTGGTAAAGGGCTGTGCTCAGGGCCCGTGCTCAGGGACAGTGCTCAGGGCCTATGCTCAGGGACAGTGCTCCGGGACAGTGCTCAGGGACAGTGGTAAGGGGCTGTGCTCAGGCATAGTGCTCAGGGACAGTGTTCAGGGACAGTGAACAGTTACTGTGCTCAAGGACAGTGTAAAAGGGCAGGGCTCTGGGACAGTGCTCTGGGACAGTGCTCCGGAACAGTGCACAGGGACAGTGCTCAGGGACAGTGCTCAGGGACAGTGCTTAGGGGCCGTGATCAGCAGCACTGCTCAGGCACAGTGCTCACGGACAGTGCTCAGGGACAGTGCTCAGGGACAGTGCTCAGTGTCAGTGCTCAGTGTCAGTGCTCAGTGTCAGTGCTCAGTGTCAGTGCTCAGGTACAGTGCTCAGGGACAGTGCTCAGGTACAGTGCTCAGGGACAGTGCTCAGGGACAGTGCTCAGGGACAGTGCTCAGGGACAGTGCTCAGCGACAGTGCTCAGCGACAGTGCTCAGCGACAGTGCTCAGGGACAGTGCTCAGGGTCAGTGCTCAGGGTCAGTGCTCAGGGTCAGTGCTCAGGGTCAGTGCTCAGGGACAGTGCTCAAGGACAGTGCCCACGGACAGTGCTCAAGGTTAGTGCTCAGGGACAGTATTCAGGGACAGTGCTCAGGGACAGTGCTCATGGACTGTGCTCAGGGTCAGTGCTCAGGGACAGTGCTCAGGGTCTCTTCCACAGATAGTTCTCAGGGACATTGCTAAGGGACTGTGGTAAAGGGCTGTGCTCAGGGCCCGTGCTTAGGGACAGTGCTCAGGGCCTATGCTCAGGGACAGTGCTCCGGGACAGTGCCCAGGGACAGTGCCCAGGGACAGTGCCCAGGGACAGTGCCCAGGGACAGTGCCCAGGGACAGAACTCAGGGACAGTCCCCAAGGACAGTGCCCAGTGACAGTGCTCAGGGACAGTGCCCAGAGACAGTGCTCAGGGACAGTGCCCAGGGACAGTGCTCAGGGACAGTGCTGAGGGGCATTTCCAAGGAATAGTACTCAGGAGCCGTGATTAGGGTCTGTGATCAGCAGCAGTGCTCAGGGTCATTGCTCAGTTAGAGTGCTCAGTTACATGCTCACGGTCAGTGCTCAGGGACAGTGATCAATGGGTAGTGCTCAGGGACAGAGCTCAGGGACAGAGCTCAGGGACACTGTTCAGGGGCTATGCTCAGGGGCTGTGCTCGGTGCCAGTGGTAAGGGGCTGTGCTCAGGGATAGTGCTCAGGGATAGTGCTCAGGGACAGTGCTCAGGGACAGTGCTCAGGGACAGTGCTCAGGGACAGTGCTCAGGGACAGTGCTCAGGGACAGTGCTCAGGGACAGTGCTCAGGGACAGTGGTAAAGGGCTGTGTTCACGGATAGAGCTCAGGGACAGTGTTCAGGGCCCATGCTCATGGACAGTGCTCAGGGACGGTGGTCAGGGACGGTACTCAGTTACTGTGCTCAGGGACATTGCCCAGTGTCAATGCTGGGGTCACTGATCAGGGTCAATGCTCAGGGACAGAGCCCATGGTTACTGCTCAGGGGCAGTACTCAGGGGCAGTGCTCAGGGACACTGTTCAGGGGCTATGATCAGGGGCTGTGCTCGGTGCCAGTGGTAAGGGGCTGTGCTCAGGGATAGTGCTCAGGGACAGTGCTCAGGGACAGTGCTCAGGGACAGTGCTCATTTACAGTGCTCATTTACAGTGCTCATTTACAGTGCTCAGGGACAGTGCTCAGGGACAGTGCTCAGGGACAGTGCTCAGGGACAGTGCTCAGGGACAGTGCTCAGGGACAGTGCTCAGGGACAGTGCTCAGGGACAGTGGTAAAAGGCTGTGTTCAGGGATAGTGCTCAGGGACAGTGCGCAGGGCCCATGCTCATGGACAGTGCTCAGGGACGGTGCTCAGGGATGGTACTCAGTTACTGTGCTCAGGGACATTGCCCAGTGTCAATGCTGGGGTCACTGATCAGGGTCAATGCTCAGGGGCAGTGCTCAGGGACAGTGCTCAGGGACAGTGCTCAGGGACAGTTCTCAGGGACAGTGCTCAGGGACAGTGCTCAGGGACAGTGCTCAGGGACAGTGCTCAGGGACAGTGCTCAGGGACAGTGCTCAGGGACAGTGCTCAGGGTCATTTATCCACAGTAGTGCTCAGGGCCTTTTCCACGGATAGTGCTCAGGGACAGTGCACAGGTTCAGTGCTCAGGGACAATTATCAGTGACAGTGGTAAGGGGCTGTCCTCGGGGATATTGCTCAGGGACAGTGATCATGGGCAGCTCTCAGGGCCAGTGCACAGGGGCAGTGGTAAGGGGCTGTGCTCAGGGATAATGCTCAGGGACAGTGCTCAGGGCTCATGCTCAAGGACAGTGGTAAGGGGCTGTGCTCAAGGCCAGTGCTCAGGGCCAGTGCTCAGGGACAGTGCTCATGTTTAGTGCTCAGTTACTATGCTCAGGGACACTGCTCAGGCACAGTGCTCAGGGACAGTGCTCAGGGTCAATGCTCAGGGACAGTGCCCATGGTCAGTGCTCAGGGACAGTGCTCAGGGACAGTGCTCAGGGACACTGCTCAGGGACAGTGGTAAAGGGCTGTGCTCAGGGACAGTGCTCAGGGCCATTGCTCAGGGCCAGTGATCGTGGACAGTGCTCAGCGCCTATGCTCATGGACATTGGTAACGGGCTGTGCTCAGGGCCACTGCTCAGGGACAGTGCTTAGTTACTGTGCTCAGGATCAGTGCCCAGTGTCAATGCTTAGGGTCACTGCTCAGGGACTTTGCCCATTATCAGTGCTCTGGAACAGTGCTCAGGGACAGTGCTCAGGGACAGTGCTCAGGGACTGTGCTCAGGGACAGTGCTCAGTGTCAGTGCTCAGGGACAGTGCTCAGGGACAGTGCTCAGGGACAGTGCTCAGGGACAGTGCTCAGGGACAGTGTTCAGGGACAGTGTTCAGGGACAGTGCTCATGGACTGTGCTCATGGACTGTGCTCAGGGTCAGTGCTCGTGGTCCATGCTCAGGGGCAGTGCTCATTGTCAGTGCTCATGGTCCGTGCTCAGGTTCATTGACCACGGACAGTGCACAGCGTCAGTGCTCAGGGCCAGTGCTCAGGGCCAGTGCTCAGGGCCATTGCTCATGGACAGTGCTCATGGACAGTGCTCATGGACAGTGCTCACGGTTAGTGCTCAGTTACTATGCTTAGGGCCAGTGCTCAGGGTCAGTGCTCAGGGACATTGCTCAGGGACATTGCTCAGGGTCAGTGCCCACGGTAAGTGCTCAGGGTCAGTGCTCAGGTACAGTGCTCAGGTACAGTGCTCAGGGTCAGTGCTCAGGGACAGTGCTCAGGGTCAGTGCTCAGGGACAGTGCTCAGGGACAGTGCTCAGGGACAGTGCTCAGGGACAGTGCTCAGGGACAGTGCCCACGGACAGTGCTCAAGGTCAGTGCTCAAGGTCAGTGCTCAAGGTCAGTGCTCAGGGACAGTATTCAGGGACAGTATTCAGGGACAGTGCTCAGGGACAGTGCTCAGGGACAGTGCTCATGGACTGTGCTCAGGGACAGTGCTCAGGGACAGTGCTCAGGGTCTCTTACACAGATAGTTCTCAGGGACAGTGCTCAGGGACAGTGGTAAAGGGCTGTGCTCAGGGCCCGTGCTCAGGGACAGTGCTCAGGGCCTATGCTCAGGGACAGTGCTCAGGGACAGTGGTAAGGGGCTGTGCTCAGGGACAGTGGTAAGGGGCAAGGTTCAGGGACAGTGAACAGTTACTGTGCTCAAGGACAGTGTTAAAGGGCTGAGCTCTGGGACAGTGCTCCGGGACAGTGCTCCGGAACAACGCACAGGGACAGTGCTCAGGGACAGTACTTAGGGGCACTGATCAGCAGCACTGCTCAGGCACAGTGCTCAGGGACAGTGCTCAGGGGCAGTGCTCAGGGACAGTGCTCAGGGACAGTGCTCAGGGGCAGTGCTCAGGGACAGTGCTCAGGGACAGTCCCCAGGGACAGTGCCCAGGGACAGTGCTCAGGGACAGTGTCCAGAGACAGTGCTCAGGGAAAGTGCTGAGGGGCATTTCTAAGGAATAGTACTCAGGAGCGGTGATTAGGGACTGTGATCAGCAGCAGTGCTCAGGGTCATTGCTGAGTTAGAGTGCTCAGTTACAGTGCTCACGGTCAGTGCTCAGGGACAGTGCTCAATGGGTAGTGCTCAGGGACAGTGCTCAGGGGCTATGCTCAGGGACAGTGGTAAGGGGCTGTGCTCGGTGCCAGTGGTAAGGGTCTGTGCTCAGGGATAATGCTCAGGGACAGTGCTCAGGGACAGTGCTCAGTTACTGTGCTCAAGGACAGTGCTCAGGGACAGTGCTCAGGGACAGTGCTCAGGGACAGTGCTCAGGGACAGTGGTAAAGGGCTGTGCTCAGGGATAGTGCTCAGGGACAGTGCTCAGGGACAGTGCTCAGGGCCCATGCTCATGGACAGTGCTCAGGGACGGTGCTCAGGGACAGTGCTCAGTTACTGTGCTCAGGGACAGTGCCCAGTGTCAATGCTGGGGTCACTGCTCAGGGTCAATGCTCAGGGACAGTGCCCATGGTAAGTGCTCAGGGGCAGTGCTCAGGGGCAGTGCTCAGGCACAGTGCTCAGGGACAGTGCTCAGTGACAGTGATCAGTGACAGTGATCAGTGACAGTGGTAAGGGGCTGTCCTCGGGGATATTGCTCAGGGACAGTGCCCAATGACATTGCTCAGGGTCAGAGCTCAGGGTCAGTGCTCAGGGTCAGTGCTCAGGGTCAGAGCTCAGGGGCAGTGCCCACAGACAGTGCCCACGGACAGTGCTCAGGGTCAGTGCTCAGTGTCAGTGCTCAGGGTCAGTGCTCAGGGTCAGAGCTCAGGGTCAGAGCTCAGGGTCAGAGCTCAGGGTCAGAGCTCAGGGGCAGTGCCCACGGACAGTGCTCAGGGTCAGTGCTCAGTGTCAGTGCTCAGTGTCAGTGCTCAGTGTCAGTGCTCAGGGACAGTGCTCAGGGACAGTGCTCAGGGACAGTGCTCAGGGACAGTGCTCAGGGACAGTGCTCAGTGTCAGTGCTCAGGGACAATGCTCAAGGACAGTGCTCAGGGACAGTGCTCAGGGACAGTGCTCAGGGACAGTGCTCAGGGACAGTGCTCAGGGACAGTGGTAAAGGGCTGTGTTCAGGGATATGCTCAGGGACAGTGCTCAGGGCCCATGCTCATGGACAGTGCTCAGGGACGGTGCTCAGGGATGGTACTCAGTTACTGTGCTCAGGGACATTGCCCAGTGTCAATGCTGCGGTCACTGATCAGGGTCAATGCTCAGGGACAGTGCCCATGGTTATTGCTCAGGGGCAGTGCTCAGGGGCAGTGCTCAGGGACAGTGCTCAGGGACAGTGCTCAGGGACAGTGCTCAGGGACAGTGCTCAGGGACAGTGTTCAGGGTCATTTATCCACAGTAGTGCTCAGGGCCTTTTCCACGGATAGTGCTCAGGGACAGTGCACAGGTTCAGTGCTCAGGGACAATGCTCAGTGACAGTGGTAAGGGGCTGTCCTCGGGGATATTGCTCAGGGACAGTGATCATGGGCAGCTCTCAGGGCCAGTGCACAGGAGCAGTGGTAAGGGGCTGTGCTCAGGGATAATGCTCAGGGACAGTGATCAGGGTCAGTGCTCAGGAACATGCTCATTTAGGGTGCTGAGGGGCAGTGCTCAGGGACAGTGCCCACTGACAGTGCTCAGGGTCAGTGCTCAGGGACAGTGCTCAGGCACAGTGCTCAGGCACAGTGCTCAGGCACAGTGCTCAGGGACAGTGCTCAGGGACAGTGCTCAGGGACAGTGCTCAGGGACAGTGCTCATGGACAGTTCTCATGGACAGTGCTCAGGGTCTCTTCCACAGAGAGTGCTCAGGGACTGTGCTCAGGGACAGTGCTCAGGGACAGTGCTCAGGGACAGTGCTCAGGGACAGTGCTCAGGGCCCATGCTCATGGACAGTGCTCAGGGACAGTGCTCAGGGACGGTGCTCAGGGACAGTGCCCAGTGCCAATGCTGGGGTCACTGCTCAGGGTCAATGCTCAGGGACAGTGCCCATGGTAAGTGCTCAGGGACAGTGCTCAGGGTCATTTATCCACAGTAGTGTTCAGGGCCTGTTCCACGGATAGTGCTCAGGGACAGTGCGCAGGTTCAGTGCTCAGGGACAGTGCTCAGGGGCAGTGCTCAGGGGCAGTGCTCAGGGGCAGTGCTTAGTGACAGTGATCAGTGACAGTGGTAAGGGGCTGTCCTCGGGGATATTGCTCAGGGACAGTGATCATGGGCAGCGCTCAGGGCCAGTGCACAGGGGCACTGGTAAGGGGCTGTGCTCAGGGACAGTGCTCAGGGACAGTGCTCAGGGCCCGTGCTCAGGGCCCGTGCTCAGGGCCCGTGCTCAGGGCCCGTGCTCAGGGCCCGTGCTCAGGGCCCGTGCTCAGGGCCCGTGCTCAGGGACAGTGCTCAGGGACAGTGCTCAGGGACAGTGCTCAGGGACAGTGCTCAGGGACAGTGCTCAGGGACAGTGCTCAGGGACAGTGCTCAGGGAAAGTGCTCAGGGAAAGTGCTCAGGGAAAGTGCTCAGGGACAGTGCTCAGGGATAGTGCTCAGGTACAGTGCTCAGGGACATTGCTCAGGGACAGTGCTCAGGGACAGTGCTCAGGGTCTCTTCCAAAGATAGTGCTCAGGGACAGTGCTCAAGGACAGTGCTCAGGGACAGTGCTCAGGGACAGTGGTAAAGGGCTGTGCTCAGGGCCCGTGCTCAGGGACAGTGCTCAGGGCCTATGCTCAGGGACAGTGCTCAGGGACAGTGCTCAGGGACAGTGCTCAGGGACAGTGCTCAGGGTCTCTTCCAAAGATAGTGCTCAGGGACATTGCTCAGGGACAGTGCTCAGGGACAGTGCTCAGGGACAGTGGTAAAGGGCTGTGCTCAGGGCCCGTGCTCAGGGACAGTGCTCAGGGCCTATGCTCAGGGACAGTGCTCCGGGACAGTGCTCAGGGACAGTGCTCAGGGACAGTGGTAAGCGGCTGTGCTCAGGCATAGTGCTCAGGGAAAGTGTTCAGGGACTGTACTCAGTTACTGTGCTCAAGGACAGTGGTAAAGGGCTGAGCTCCGGGACAGTGCTCCAGGACAGTGCTCTGGAACAGTGCTCAGGGGCAGTGCTCAGGGACAGTGCTCAGGGACAGTGCCCAGGGACAGTGCCCAGGGACAGTGCCCAGGGACAGTGCCCAGGGACAGTGCCCAGGGACAGTGCCCAGGGACAGTGCCCCGGGACAGTGCTCAGGGGCAGTGCCCAGAGACAGTGCTCAGGGACAGTGCCGAGAGACAGTGCTCAGGGACAGTGCTGAGGGGCATTTCTAAGGAATAGTACTCAGGAGCCGTGATTAGGGACTGTGATCAGCAGCAGTGCTCAGGGTCATTGCTCAGTTAGAGTGCTCAGTTACATGCTCACGGTCAGTGCTCAGGGACAGTGATCAATGGGTAGTGCTCAGGGACAGTACTCAGCGACAGTGCTCAGTTACTGTGCTCAAGGACAGTGCTCAGGGACAGTGCTCAGGGACAGTGCTCAGGGACAGTGCTCAGGGACAGTGCTCAGGGACAGTGCTCAGGGACACTGGTAAAGGGCTGTGTTCAGGGATAGTGCTCAGGGACAGTGATCAGGGCCCATGCTCATGGACAGTGCTCAGGGACGGTGGTCAGGGACGGTACTCAGTTACTGTGCTCAGGGACAGTGCCCAGTGTCAATGCTGGGGTCACTGCTCAGGGTCAATGCTCAGGGACAGTGCCCATGGTAAGTGCTCAGGGGCAGTGCTCAGGGGCAGTGCTCAGGGGCAGTGCTCAGGGGCAGTGCTCAGGGACAGTTCTCTGGGACAGTTCTCTGGGACAGTTCTCTGGGACAGTTCTCTGGGACAGTTCTCTGGGACAGTTCTCTGGGACAGTGTTCAGGGTCATTTATCCACAATAGTGCTCAGGGCCTGTTCCACGGATAGTGCTCAGGGACAGTGCGCAGGTTCAGTGCTCAGGGACAGTGCTCAGTGACAGTGGTAAGTGGCTGTCCTCAGGGATCTTGCTCAGGGACAGTGATCATGGGCAGCTCTCAGGACCAGTGCACAGGGGCAGTGGTAAGGGGCTGTGCTCAGGGATAGTGTTCAGGGACAGTGCTCAGGGCCCATGCTCAAGGACAGTGGTAAGGGGCTGTGCTCAGGGCCAGTGCTCAGGGCCAGTGCTCAGGGACAGTGCTCAGTTACTATGCTCAGGGACACTGCTCAGGGACACTGCTCAGGGACACTGCTCAGGGTCAATGCTCAGGCTCAATGCTCAGGGACAGTGCCCATGGTCAGTGCTCAGGGACAGTGCTCAGGGACACTGCTAAGGGACAGTGGTAAAGGGCTGTGCTCAGGGACAGTGCTCAGGGCCATTGCTCAGGGCCAGTGATCGTTGACAGTGCTCAGCGCCTATGTTCACGGACACTGGTAACGGGCTGTGCCCAGGGCCACTGCTCAGGGACAGTGCTCAGGGACAGTGCTTAGTTACTGTGCTCAGGATCAGTGCCCAGTGTCAATGCTTAGGGTCACTGCTCAGGGAGTTTGCCCATTATCAGTGCTCAGGGACAGTGCTCAGGGACAGTGCTCAGGGACAGTGCTCAGGGCCATTCCTCAGGGCCATTGCTCAGGGCCATTGCTCAGGGCCATTGCTCAGGGCCATTGCTCAGGGGCTCTGCTCAGGGATAGTGGTGAGGGGCTGGGCTCAGGGAATTTTCAGGGATTCTGCTCATGGTCAATGTTCAACAAAATTGCTCAGGGACAGTGCCCAGTGACAGTGCTCAGGGTCAGAGCTCAGGGTCAGTGCTCAGGGTCAGAGCTCAGGGGCAGTGCCCACGGACAGTGCCCACGGACAGTGCTCAGGGTCAGTGCTCAGTGTCAGTGCTCAGGGACAGTGCTCAGGGACAGTGCTCATGGACAGTGCTCAGGGTCAGTGCTCAGGGTCAGTGCTCATGGTCCATGCTCAGGGACAGTACTCATTGTCAGTGCTCATGGTCCGTGCTCAGGGTCAGTGCCCACGGACAGTGCTCAGGGTCAGTGCAAAGGGCCAGTGCTCAGGGCCAGTGCTCAGGGCCATTGCTCAGGGCCATTGCTCAGGGCCATTGCTCAGAGACAGTGCTCAGGGACAGTGCTCATGGTTAGTGCTCAGTTACTATGCTCAGGGCCAGTGCTCAGGGTCAGTGCTCAGGGCCAGTGCTCAGGGTCAGTGCTCAGGGACAGTGCTCAGGGTCAGTGCAAACGGTAAGTGCTCAGGGTCAGTGCTCAGGGACAGTGCTCAAGGACAGTGCTCAGGGACAGTGCTCAGGGACAGTGCTCAGGGTCAGTGCTCAGGGACAGTGCTCAGGGGCAGTGCTCAGGGACATTGCCCACGGACAGTGCTCAAGGTCAGTGCTCAGGGACAGTGCTCAGGGACAGTGCTCAGGGTCAGTGCTCAGGGACAGTGCTCAGGGACAGTGCTCAGGGACAGTGCTCAGGGACAGTGCTCAGGGACAGTGCTCAGGGACAGTGCTCAGGGTCTCTTCCACAGATAGTTCTCAGGGACAGTGATCAGGGACAGTGGTAAAGGGCTGTGCTCAGGGCCCGTGCTCAGGGACAGTGCTCAAGGCCTATGCTCAGGTACATTGCTCCGGGATAGTGCTCCAGGACAGTGGTAAGGGGCTGTGCTCAGGCATAGTGCTCAGGGTCAGTGTTCAGGGACAGTGCTCAGTTACTGTGCTCAAGGACAGTGGTAAAGGGCTGAGCTCTGGGACAGTGCTCCGGGACAGTGCTCCGGAACAGTGCACAGGGACAGTGCTCAGGGAGAGTGCTCAGGGAGAGTGCTCAGGGAGAGTGCTCAGGGAGAGTGCTCAGGGAGAGTGCTCAGGGAGAGTGCTTAGGGGCCGTGATCAGCAGCACTGCTCAGGCACAGTGCTCAGGGGCAGTGCTCAGGGGCAGTATTCAGGGGCAGTATTCAGGGGCAGTACTCAGGGGTAGTGCTCAGGGACAGTGCTCAGGGACAGTGCTCAGGGACAGTGCTCAGGGACAGTGCTCAGGGACAGTGCTCAGGGACAGTCCCCAGGGACAGTCCCCAGGGACAGTGCTCAGGGACAGTCCCCAGGGACAGTGCTCAGGGACAGTGCTCAGGGACAGTGCTCAGGGAAAGTGCTGAGGGGCATTTCTAATGAATAGTACTCAGGAGCGGTGATTAGGGACTGTGATCAGCAGCAGTGCTCAGGGTCATTGCTCTGTTAGAGTGCTCAGTTACAGTGCTCACGGTCAGTGCTCAGGGACAGTGCTCAATGTGTAGTGCTCAGGGACAGTGCTCAGGGGCTATGCTCAGGGACAGTGGTAAGGGGCTGTGCTCGGTGCCAGTGGTAAGGGGCTGTGCTCAGGGATAGTGCTCAGGGACTGTGCTCAGGGACAGTGCTCAGTTACTGAGCTCAAGGACAGTGCTCAGGGACAGTGCTCAGGGACAGTGCTCAGGGACAGTGCTCAGGGACAGTGCTCAGGGACAGTGCTCAGGGACAGTGGTAAAGGGCTGTGTTCAGTGATAGTGCTCAGGGACAGTGCTCAGGGCCCATGCTCATGGACAGTGCTCAGGGACGGTGGTCAGGGACGGTACTCAGTTACTGTGCTCAGGGACAGTGCCCAGTGTCAATGCTGGGGTCACTGCTCAGGGTCAATGCTCAGGGACAGTGCCCATGGTAAGTGCTCAGGGGCAGTGCTCAGGGGCAGTGCTCAGGGGCAGTGCTCAGGGGCAGTGCTCAGGGGCAGTGCTCAGGGACAGTGCTCAGGGACAGTGCTCAGGGACAGTGCTCAGGGTCAGTGCCCAGGGTCAGTGCTCAGGGACAGTGCTCATTTACGGTGCTGAGGGGCAGTGCTCAGGGACAGTGCCCACGGACAGTGCTCAGGGTCAGTGCTCAGGGACAGTGCTCAGGGACAGGGCTCAGGGACAGGGCTCAGGGACAGGGCTCAGGGACAGGGCTCAGGGACAGGGCTCAGGGTCAGTGCTCAGGGTCAGTTCTCAGGGACAGTGCTCAGGGACAGTGCTCAGGGTCTCTTCCACAGATAGTGCTCAGGGACAGTGCTCAGGGACAGTGCTCAGGGACAGTGCTCAGGGACAGTGCTCAGGGACAGTGGTAAAGGGCTGTGCTCAGGGCCCGTGCTCAGGGTCAGTGCTCAGGGACAGTGCTCAGGGTCAGTGCTCAGGGACAGTGCTCAGGGACAGTGCTCAGGGACAGTGCTCAGGGACAGTGCTCAGGGACAGTGCTCAGGGACAGTGCTCAGGGACAGTGCTCAGGGTCTCTTCCACAGATAGTTCTCAGGGACAGTGATCAGGGACAGTGGTAAAGGGCTGTGCTCAGGGCCCGTGCTCAGGGACAGTGCTCAAGGCCTATGCTCAGGTACATTGCTCCGGGACAGTGCTCCAGGACAGTGGTAAGGGGCTGTGCTCAGGCATAGTGCTCAGGGTCAGTGTTCAGGGACAGTGCTCAGTTACTGTGCTCAAGGACAGTGGTAAAGGGCTGAGCTCTGGGACAGTGCTCCGGGACAGTGCTCCGGAACAGTGCACAGGGACAGTGCTCAGGGAGAGTGCTCAGGGAGAGTGCTCAGGGAGAGTGCTCAGGGAGAGTGCTCAGGGAGAGTGCTTAGGGGCCGTGATCAGCAGCACTGCTCAGGCACAGTGCTCAGGGGCAGTGCTCAGGGGCAGTATTCAGGGGCAGTATTCAGGGGCAGTATTCAGGGGCAGTATTCAGGGGCAGTATTCAGGGGCAGTACTCAGGGGTAGTGCTCAGGGACAGTGCTCAGGGACAGTGCTCAGGGACAGTCCCCAGGGACAGTCCCCAGGGACAGTCCCCAGGGACAGTCCCCAGGGACAGTGCACAGGGTCAGTGGCCAGAGACAGTGCCCAGAGACAGTGCTCAGGGAAAGTGCTGAGGGGCATTTCTAATGAATAGTACTCAGGAGCGGTGATTAGGGACTGTGATCAGCAGCAGTGCTCAGGGTCATTGCTCTGTTAGAGTGCTCAGTTACAGTGCTCACGGTCAGTGCTCAGGGACAGTGCTCAATGTGTAGTGCTCAGGGACAGTGCTCAGGGACAGTGGTAAGGGGCTGTGCTCGGTGCCAGTGGTAAGGGGCTGTGCTCAGGGATAGTGCTCAGGGACTGTGCTCAGGGACAGTGCTCAGTTACTGAGCTCAAGGACAGTGCTCAGGGACAGTGCTCAGGGACAGTGCTCAGGGACAGTGCTCAGGGACAGTGCTCAGGGACAGTGGTAAAGGGCTGTGTTCAGTGATAGTGCTCAGGGACAGTGCTCAGGGCCCATGCTCATGGACAGTGCTCAGGGACGGTGGTCAGGGACGGTACTCAGTTACTGTGCTCAGGGACAGTGCCCAGTGTCAATGCTGGGGTCACTGCTCAGGGTCAATGCTCAGGGACAGTGCCCATGGTAAGTGCTCAGGGGCAGTGCTCAGGGGCAGTGCTCAGGGGCAGTGCTCAGGGACAGTGCTCAGGGACAGTGCTCAGGGACAGTGCTCAGGGACAGTGCTCAGGGACAGTGCTCAGGGTCAGTGCCCAGGGTCAGTGCTCAGGGACAGTGCTCATTTACGGTGCTGAGGGGCAGTGCTCAGGGACAGTGCCCACGGACAGTGCTCAGGGTCAGTGCTCAGGGACAGGGCTCAGGGACAGGGCTCAGGGACATGGCTCAGGGACAGGGCTCAGGGACAGGGCTCAGGGACAGGGCTCAGGGACAGGGCTCAGGGTCAGTGCTCAGGGACAGTGCTCAGGGACAGTGCTCAGGGACAGTGCTCAGGGTCTCTTCCACAGATAGTGCTCAGGGACAGTGCTCAGGGACAGTGCTCAGGGACAGTGCTCAGGGACAGTGGTAAAGGGCTGTGCTCAGGGCCCGTGCTCAGGGACAGTGCTCAGGGCCTATGCTCAGGGCCTATGCTCTGGTACAGTGTTCAGGGACAGTACTCAGTTACTGTGCTCAAGGACAGTGGTAAAGGGCTGAGCTCCTGGACAGTGCTCCGGGACAGTGCTCTGGAACAGTGCTCAGGGGCAGTGCTCAGGGACAGTGCTCAGGGACAGTCCCCAGGGACAGTCCCCAGGGACAGTCCCCAGGGACAGTGCCCAGGGACAGTGCCCAGGGACAGTGCCCAGGGACAGTGCCCAGAGACAGTGCTCAGTGACAGTGCCCAGAGACAGTGCTCAGGGACAGTGCCCAGAGACAGTGCTCAGGGACAGTGCCCAGTGACAGTGCTCAGGGAAAGTGCTGAGGGGCATTTCTAAGGAATAGTACTCAGGAGCCGTGATTAGGGACTGTGATCAGCAGCAGTGCTCAGGGTTATTGCTCAGTTAGAGTGCCCAGTTACATGCTCAGGGGCAGTGCTCAGGGACACTGCTCAGGGACACTGTTCCTGTGCTATGCTCAGGGACAGTGGTAAGGGGCTGTGCTCGGTGCCAGTGGTAAGGGCCTGTGCTCAGGGATAGTGCTCAGGGACAGTGCTCAGGGACAGTGCTCAGTTACTGTGCTCAGGGACAGTGCTCAGGGACAGTGCTCAGGGACAGTGCTCAGGGACAGTGCTCAGGGACAGTGCTCAGGGACAGTGCCCATGGTAAGTGCTCAGGGGCAGTGCTCAGGGGCAGTGGTAAGGGGCTGTGCTCAGGGATAGTGTTCAGGGACAGTGCTCAGGGCCCATGCTCAAGGACAGTGGTAAGGGGCTGTGCTCAGGGCCAGTGCTCAGGGCCAGTGCTCAGGGACAGTGCTCAGGGACAGTGCTCAGGGACAGTGCTCAGGGACAGTGCTTAGTTACTGTGCTCAGGATCAGTGCCCAGTGTCAATGCTTAGGGTCACTGCTCAGGGACTTTGCCCATTGTCAGTGCTCAGGGACAGTGCTCAGGGACAGTGCTCAGGGACAGTGCTCAGGGACAGTGCTCAGGGACAGTGCTCAGGGACAGCGCTCAGGGACAGCGCTCAGGGACAGCGCTCAGGGACAGCGCTCAGGGACAGCGCTCAGGGACAGCGCTCAGGGACAGCGCTCAGGGACAGCGCTCAGGGACAGCGCTCAGGGACAGCGCTCAGGGACAGCGCTCAGGGACAGTGCTCAGCACCAGTGCTCAGGGCCATTGCTCAGGGGCTCTGCTCAGGGGCTCTGCTCAGGGGCTCTGCTCAGGGATAGTGGTGAGGGGCTGGGCTCAGGGAATTTTCAGGGATTCTGCTCATGTTCAATGTTCAACAAAATTGCTCAGGGACAGTGCCCAGTGAAAGTGCTCATGGTCAGTGCACAGGGTCAGTGCTCAGGGTCAGTGCTCAGGGTCAGTGCTCAGGGGCAGTGCCCACGGACAGTGCCCACGTTCAGTGCTCAGTGTCAGTGCTCAGTGTCAGTGCTCAGGGACAGTGCTCAGGGACAGTGCTCAGGGACAGTGCTCAGGGACAGTGCTCAGGGACAGTGCTCAGGGACAGTGCTCAGGGACAGTGCTCATGGACAGTGTTCAGGGTCAGTGCTCGTGGTCCATGCTCAGGGACAGTGCTCATTGTCAGTGCTCACGGTCCGTGCTCAGGGTCAGTGCCCACGGACAGTGCTCAGGGGCTGTGCTCAGGGGCAGTGCTCAGGGTCAGTGCCCACGGACAGTGCTCAGGGTCAGTACTCAGGGACAGTGCTCAGGGACAGTGCTCAGGGACAGTGCTCAGGGTCAGTGCTCAGGGTCAGTGCTCAGGGTCAGTGCTCAGGGTCAGTGCTCAGTGCCAGTGCTCAGGGACAGTGCTCAGTGTCAGTGCCCACGGTAAGTGCTCAGGGTCAGTGCTCAGGGACAGTGCTCAGGGACAGTGCTCAGGGTCAGTGCTCAGGGTCAGTGCTCAGGGTCAGTGCTCAGGGACAGTGCTCAGGGTCAGTGTTCAGGGTCAGTGCTCAGGGTCAGTGCTCAGGGTCAGTGCTCAGGGTCAGTGCTCAGGGACAGTGCTCAGGGACAGTGCTCAGGGACAGTGCTCAGGGACAGTGCTCAGGGACAGTGCTCAGGGACAGTGCTCAGGGACAGTGCTCATTTACGGTGCTGAGGGTCAGTGCTCAGGGACAGTGCCCACGGACAGTGCTCAGGGACAGTGCTCATGGACAGTGCTCATGGACAGTGCTCATGGACAGGGCTCAGGGTCAGTGCTCAGGGACAGTGCTCAGGGACAGTGCTCAGGGTCTCTTCCAAAGATAGTGCTCAGGGACAGTGCTCAGGGACAGTACTCAGGGACAGTGGTAAAGGGCTGTGCTCAGGGCCCGTGCTCAGGGACAGTGCTCAGGGCCTATGCTCAAGTACAGTGCTCCGGGACAGTGCTCAGGGACAGTGGTAAGGGGCTGTGCTCAGGCATAGTGCTCAGGGACAATGTTCAGGGACAGTACTCAGTTACTGTGCTCAAGGACAGTGGTAAAGGGCTGAGCTCCGGGTCAGTGCTCCGGGACAGTGCTCTGGAACAGTGCTCAGGGGCAGTGCTCAGGGACAGTGCTCAGGGACAGTGCCCAGGGACAGTGCCCAGGGACAGTGCCCAGGGACAGTGCCCAGGGACAGTGCCCAGGGACAGTGCCCAGGGACAGTGCTCAGGGACAGTGCTCAGGGACAGTGCTCAGGGACAGTGCCCAGAGACAGTGCTCAGGGACAGTGCCCAGAGACAGTGCTCAGGGACAGTGCTGAGGGGCATTTCTAAGGAATAGTACTCAGGAGCGGTGATTAGGGACTGTGATCAGCAGCAGTGCTCAGGGTCATTGCTCAGTTAGAGTGCTCAGTTACATGCTCACGGTCAGTGCTCAGGGACAGTGATCAATGGGTAGTGCTCAGGGACAGAGCTCAGGGGCTATGCTCATGGGCTGTGCTCGGTGCCAGTGGTAAGGGGCTGTGCTCAGGGATAGTGCTCAGGGACAGTGCTCAGGGACAGTGCTCAGGGACAGTGCTCAGGGACAGTGCTCAGGGACAGTGGTAAAGGGCTGTGTTCAGGGATAGTGCTCAGGGACAGTGCTCAGGGCCCATGCTCATGGACAGTGCTCAGGGACGGTGGTCAGGGATGGTACTCAGTTACTGTGCTCAGGGACAGTGCCCAGTGTCAATGCTGGGGTCACAGCTCAGGGTCAATGCTCAGGGACAGTGCCCATGGTAAGTGCTCAGGGGCAGTGCTCAGGGACAGTGCTCAGGGACAGTTCTCAGGGACAGTTCTCAGGGACAGTTCTCAGGGACAGTTCTCAGGGACAGTGCTCAGGGACAGTGCTCAGGGACAGTGCTCAGGGACAGTGCTCAGGGACAGTTTTCAGGTACAGTGTTCAGGTACAGTGTTCAGGGACAGTGTTCAGGCACAGTGTTCGGGGTCATTTATCCACAGTAGTGCTCAGGGCCTATTCCACGGATGGTGCTCAGGGACAGTGCTCAGGGACAGTGCTCAGGGACAGTGGTAAAGGGCTGTGCTCAGGGCCCGTGCTCAGGGACAGTGCTCAGGGCCTATGCTCAGGTATAGTGCTGCGGGACAGTGCTCAGGGACAGTGGTAAGGGGCTGTGCTCAGGCATAGTGCTCAGGGACAGTGTTCAGGGACAGTACTCAGTTACTGTGCTCAAGGACACTGGTAAAGGGCTGAGCTCCGGGACAGTGCTCCGGAATAGTGCTCTGGAACAGTGCTCAGGGACAGTGCTCAGGGACAGTGCTCAGGGACAGTGCTCAGGGACAGTCCCCAGGGACAGTCCCCAGGGACAGTCCCCAGGGACAGTCCCCAGGGACAGTGCCCAGGGACAGTGCTCAGGGACAGTGCCCAGAGACAGTGCTCAGGGACAGTGCCCAGAGACAGTGCTCAGGGACAGTGCCCAGAGACAGTGCTCAGGGACAGTGCTGAGGGGCATTTCTAAGGAATAGTACTCAGGAGCGGTGATTAGGGACTGTGATCAGCAGCAGTGCTCAGGGTCATTGCTCAGTTAGAGTGCTCAGTTACATGCTCATGGTCAGTGCTCAGGGACAGTGATCAATGGGTAGTGCTCAGGGACAGTGCTCAGGGACAGTGCTCAGGGACAGTGCTCAGGGACAGTGCTCAGGGACAGTGCTCAGGGACAGTGGTAAAGGGCTGTGTTCAGGGATAGTGCTCAGGGACAGTGCTCAGGGCCCATGCTCATGGACAGTGCTCAGGGACGGTGGTCAGGGATGGTACTCAGTTACTGTGCTCAGGGACAGTGCCCAGTGTCAATGCTGGGGTCACAGCTCAGGGTCAATGCTCAGGGACAGTGCCCATGGTAAGTGCTCAGGGGCAGTGCTCAGGGGCAGTGCTCAGGGACAGTGCTCAGGGACAGTTCTCAGGGACAGTTCTCAGGGACAGTTCTCAGGGACAGTTCTCAGGGACAGTTCTCAGGGACAGTGCTCAGGGACAGTGCTCAGGGACAGTGCTCAGGGACAGTTTTCAGGTACAGTGTTCAGGGACAGTGTTCAGGCACAGTGTTCGGGGTCATTTATCCACAGTAGTGCTCAGGGCCTATTCCACGGATGGTGCTCAGGGACAGTGCTCAGTGACAGTGGTAAGGGGCTGTCCTCGGGGATATTGATCAGGGACAGTGATCATGGGAATCTCTCAAGGACAGTGCACAGGGGCAGTGGTAAGGGGCTGTGCTCAGGGATAGTGTTCAGGGTTAGTGCTCAGGGCCCATGCTCAAGGACAGTGGTAAGGGGCTGTGCTCAGGGCCAGTGCTCAGGGACAGTGCTCATGTTTAGTGCTCAGTTACTATGCTCAGGGACACTGCTCAGGGACACTGCTCAGGGACACTGCTCAGGGACACTGCTCAGGGACACTGCTCAGGGACACTGCTCAGGGACACTGCTCAGGGACACTGCACAGGGACACTGCTCAGGGACACTGCACAGGGACACTGCACAGGGACACTGCACAGGGACACTGCACAGGGACAGTGCTCAGGGACAGTGCTCAGGGACAGTGCTCAGGGTCAGTGCTCAGGGTCAGTGCTCAGGGTCAGTGCCCATGGTCAGTGCTCAGGGACAGTGCTCAGGGACACTGCTCAGGGACAGTGGTAAAGGACTGTGCTCAGGGACAGTGCTCAGGGCCATTGCTCAGGGCCAGTGATCGTGGACAGTGTTCAGCGCCTATGCTCACGGACTTTGGTAACTGGCTGTGCTCAGGGCCACTGCTCAGGGACAGTGCTCAGGGACACTGCTTAGTTACTGTGCTCAGGATCAGTGCCCAGTGTCAATGATCAGGGTCACTGCTCAGGGACTTTGCCCATTGTCAGTGCTCAGGGACATTGCTCCGGAACAGTGCACAGGGACAGTGCTCAGGGACAGTGCTCAGGGACAGTGCTCAGGGGCCGTGATCAGCAGCACTGCTCAGGCACAGTGCTCAGGGGCAGTGCTCAGGGACAGTGCTCAGGGACATTGCTCAGGGACAGTGCTCAGGGACAGTGCCCATGGACAGTGCTCAGGGATAGTGCCCAGAGACAGTGCTCAGGGAAAGTGCTCAGGGAAAGTGCTCAGGGTCAGTGCTCAGGGTCAGTGCTCAGGTCAGTGCTCAGGGACAGTGCTCAGGGACAGTGCTCAGGGTCTCTTCCAAAGATAGTGCTCAGGGACAGTGCTCAGGGACAGTGCTCAGGGACAGTGGTAAAGGGCTGTGCTCAGGGCCCGTGCTCAGGGACAGTGCTCAGGGCCTATGCTCAGGTATAGTGCTGCGGGACAGTGCTCAGGGACAGTGGTAAGGGGCTGTGCTCAGGCATAGTGCTCAGGGACAGTGTTCAGGGACAGTACTCAGTTACTGTGCTCAAGGACACTGGTAAAGGGCTGAGCTCCGGGACAGTGCTCCGGGATAGTGCTCTGGAACAGTGCTCAGGGACAGTGCTCAGGGACAGTGCTCAGGGTCAGTGCTCAGGGTCAGTGCTCAGGGTCAGTGCTCAGGGTCAGTGCTCAGGGACAGTGCTCATTTACGGTGCTGAGGGGCAGTGCTCAGGGACATTGCCCACGGACAGTGCTCAGGGACAGTGCTCAGGGACAGTGCTCAGGGACAGTGCTCAGGGACAGTGCTCAGGGACAGTGGTAAGGGGCTGTCCTCGGGGATATTGATCAGGGACAGTGATCATGGGCATCTCTCAGGGACAGTGCACAGGGGCAGAGGTAAGGGGCTGTGCTCAGGGATAGTGTTCAGGGTTAGTGCTCAGGGCCCATGCTCAAGGACAGTGGTAAGGGGCTGTGCTCAGGGCCAGTGCTCAGGGACAGTGCTCATGTTTAGTGCTCAGTTACTATGCTCAGGGACACTGCTCAGGGACACTGCTCAGGGACACTGCTCAGGGACACTGCTCAGGGACACTGCTCAGGGACACTGCTCAGGGACACTGCTCAGGGACACTGCTCAGGGACACTGCTCAGGGACACTGCTCAGGGTCAGTGCTCGGGGACAGTGCCCATGGTCAGTGCTCAGGGACAGTGCTCAGGGACACTGCTCAGGGACAGTGGTAAAGGACTGTGCTCAGGGAGAGTGCTCAGGGCCATTGCTCAGGGCCAGTGATCGTGGACAGTGCTCAGCGCCTATGCTCACGGACTTTGGTAACGGGCTGTGCTCAGGGCCACTGCTCAGGGACAGTGCTCAGGGACAGTGCTTAGTTACTGTGCTCAGGATCAGTGCCCAGTGTCAATGCTTAGGGTCACTGCTCAGGGACTTTGCCCATTGTCAGTGCTCAGGGACAGTGCTCAGGGACAGTGCTCAGGGACAGTGCTCATGGACAGTGCTCAGGGACAGTGCTCAGGGTCAGTGCTCAGGTCAGTGCTCAGGGACAGTGCTCAGGGACAGTGCTCAGGGACAGTGCTCAGGGTCTCTTCCAAAGATAGTGCTCAGGGACAGTGCTCAGGGACAGTGCTCAGGGACAGTGGTAAAGGGCTGTGCTCAGGGCCCGTGCTCAGGGACAGTGCTCAGGGCCTATGCTCAGGTATAGTGCTGCGGGACAGTGCTCAGGGACAGTGGTAAGGGGCTGTGCTCAGGCATAGTGCTCAGGGACAGTGTTCAGGGACAGTACTCAGTTACTGTGCTCAAGGACACTGGTAAAGGGCTGAGCTCCGGGACAGTGCTCCGGGATAGTGCTCTGGAACAGTGCTCAGGGACAGTGCTCAGGGACAGTGCTCAGGGACAGTGCTCAGGGACAGTCCCCAGGGACAGTGCCCAGGGACAGTGCTCAGGGACAGTGCCCAGAGACAGTGCTCAGGCACAGTGCCCAGAGACAGTGCTCAGGGACAGTGCTCAGGGGCATTTCTAAGGAATAGTACTCAGGAGCCGTGATTAGGGACTGTGATCAGCAGCAGTGCTCAGGGTCATTGCTCAGTTAGAGTGCTCAGTTACATGCTCATGGTCAGTGCTCAGGGACAGTGATCAATGGGTAGTGCTCAGGGACAGTGCTCAGGGACAGTGCTCAGGGACAGTGCTCAGGGACAGTGCTCAGGGACAGTGCTCAGGGACAGTGATCAGGGACAGTGCTCAGGGACAGTGGTAAAGGGCTGTGTTCAGGGATAGTGCTCAGGGACAGTGCTCAGGGCCCATGCTCATGGACAGTGCTCAGGGACGGTGGTCAGGGATGGTACTCAGTTACTGTGCTCAGGGACAGTGCCCAGTGTCAATGCTGGGGTCACAGCTCAGGGTCAATGCTCAGGGACAGTGCCCATGGTAAGTGCTCAGGGGCAGTGCTCAGGGGCAGTGCTCAGGGACAGTGCTCAGGGACAGTTCTCAGGGACAGTTCTCAGGGACAGTTCTCAGGGACAGTTCTCAGGGACAGTTCTCAGGGACAGTTCTCAGGGACAGTGCTCAGGGACAGTGCTCAGGGACAGTGCTCAGGGACAGTTTTCAGGTACAGTGTTCAGGGACAGTGTTCAGGGACAGTGATCAGGGACAGTGTTCAGGCACAGTGTTCGGGGTCATTTATCCACAGTAGTGCTCAGGGCCTATTCCACGGATGGTGCTCAGGGACAGTGCTCAGTGACAGTGGTAAGGGGCTGTCCTCGGGGATATTGATCAGGGACAGTGATCATGGGAATCTCTCAGGGACAGTGCACAGGGGCAGTGGTAAGGGGCTGTGCTCAGGGATAGTGTTCAGGGTTAGTGCTCAGGGCCCATGCTCAAGGACAGTGGTAAGGGGCTGTGCTCAGGGCCAGTGCTCAGGGACAGTGCTCATGTTTAGTGCTCAGTTACTATGCTCAGGGACACTGCTCAGGGACACTGCTCAGGGACACTGCTCAGGGACACTGCTCAGGGACACTGCACAGGGACACTGCACAGGGACACTGCACAGGGACACTGCACAGGGACACTGCTCAGGGACACTGCTCAGGGACACTGCACAGGGACACTGCTCAGGGACACTGCACAGGGACACTGCACAGGGACACAGCACAGGGACAGTGCTCAGGGACAGTGCTCAGGGTCAGTGCCCATGGTCAGTGCCCATGGTCAGTGCTCAGGGACACTGCTCAGGGACACTGCTCAGGGACAGTGGTAAAGGACTGTGCTCAGGGACAGTGCTCAGGGCCATTGCTCAGGGCCAGTGATCGTGGACAGTGTTCAGCGCCTATGCTCACGGACTTTGGTAACTGGCTGTGCTCAGGGCCACTGCTCAGGGACAGTGCTCAGGGACAGTGCTTAGTTACTGTGCTCAGGATCAGTGCCCAGTGTCAATGATCAGGGTCACTGCTCAGGGACTTTGCCCATTGTCAGTGCTCAGGGACATTGCTCCGGAACAGTGCACAGGGACAGTGCTCAGGGACAGTGCTCAGGGGCCATGATCAGCAGCACTGCTCAGGCACAGTGATCAGGGGCAGTGCTCAGGGACAGTGCTCAGGGACATTGCTCAGGGACAGTGCTCAGGGACAGTGCCCATGGACAGTGCTCAGGGATAGTGCCCAGAGACAGTGCTCAGGGAAAGTGCTCAGGGAAAGTGCTCAGGGTCAGTGCTCAGGGTCAGTGCTCAGGTCAGTGCTCAGGGACAGTGCTCAGGGACAGTGCTCAGGGACAGTGCTCAGGGACAGTGCTCAGGGACAGTGCTCAGGGACAGTGCTCAGGGACAGTGCTCAGGGTCTCTTCCAAAGATAGTGCTCAGGGACAGTGCTCAGGGACAGTGCTCAGGGACAGTGGTAAAGGGCTGTGCTCAGGGCCCGTGCTCAGGGACAGTGCTCAGGGCCTATGCTCAGGTATAGTGCTGCGGGACAGTGCTCAGGGACAGTGGTAAGGGGCTGTGCTCAGGCATAGTGCTCAGGGACAGTGTTCAGGGACAGTACTCAGTTACTGTGCTCAAGGACACTGGTAAAGGGCTGAGCTCCGGGACAGTGCTCCGGGATAGTGCTCTGGAACAGTGCTCAGGGACAGTGCTCAGGGACAGTGCTCAGGGACAGTGCTCAGGGACAGTGCTCAGGGACAGTCCCCAGGGACAGTGCCCAGGGACAGTGCCCAGGGATAGTGCCCAGAGACAGTGCTCAGGGATAGTGCCCAGAGACAGTGCTCAGGGACAGTGCCCAGAGACAGTGCTCAGGGACAGTGCTGAGGGGCATTTCTAAGGAATAGTACTCAGGAGCCGTGATTAGGGACTGTGATCAGCAGCAGTGCTCAGGGTCATTGCTCAGTTAGAGTGCTCAGTTACATGCTCATGGTCAGTGCTCAGGGACAGTGATCAATGGGTAGTGCTCAGGGACAGTGCTCAGGGACAGTGCTCAGGGACAGTGCTCAGGGACAGTGCTCAGGGACAGTGCTCAGGGACAGTGCTCAGGGACAGTGCTCAGGGACAGTGGTAAAGGGCTGTGTTCAGGGATAGTGCTCAGGGACAGTGCTCAGGGCCCATGCTCATGGACAGTGCTCAGGGACGGTGGTCAGGGATGGTACTCAGTTACTGTGCTCAGGGACAGTGCCCAGTGTCAATGCTGGGGTCACAGCTCAGGGTCAATGCTCAGGGACAGTGCCCATGGTAAGTGCTCAGGGGCAGTGCTCAGGGGCAGTGCTCAGGGACAGTGCTCAGGGACAGTTCTCAGGGACAGTTCTCAGGGACAGTTCTCAGGGACAGTTCTCAGGGACAGTTCTCAGGGACAGTTCTCAGGGACAGTGCTCAGGGACAGTGCTCAGGGACAGTGCTCAGGGACAGTGCTCAGGGACAGTTTTCAGGTACAGTGTTCAGGGACAGTGTTCAGGCACAGTGTTCGGGGTCATTTATCCACAGTAGTGCTCAGGGCCTATTCCACGGATGGTGCTCAGGGACAGTGCTCAGTGACAGTGGTAAGGGGCTGTCCTCGGGGATATTGATCAGGGACAGTGATCATGGGAATCTCTCAGGGACAGTGCACAGGGGCAGTGGTAAGGGGCTGTGCTCAGGGATAGTGTTCAGGGTTAGTGCTCAGGGCCCATGCTCAAGGACAGTGGTAAGGGGCTGTGCTCAGGGCCAGTGCTCAGGGACAGTGCTCATGTTTAGTGCTCAGTTACTATGCTCAGGGACACTGCTCAGGGACACTGCTCAGGGACACTGCACAGGGACACTGCACAGGGACACTGCACAGGGACACTGCACAGGGACACTGCACAGGGACACTGCACAGGGACAGTGCTCAGGGACAGTGCTCAGGGACAGTGCTCAGGGACAGTGCTCAGGGACAGTGCTCAGGGTCAGTGCTCAGGGTCAGTGCCCATGGTCAGTGCTCAGGGACAGTGCTCAGGGACACTGCTCAGGGACAGTGGTAAAGGACTGTGCTCAGGGACAGTGCTCAGGGCCATTGCTCAGGGCCAGTGATCGTGGACAGTGTTCAGCGCCTATGCTCACGGACTTTGGTAACTGGCTGTGCTCAGGGCCACTGCTCAGGGACAGTGCTCAGGGACACTGCTTAGTTACTGTGCTCAGGATCAGTGCCCAGTGTCAATGATCAGGGTCACTGCTCAGGGACTTTACCCATTGTCAGTGCTCAGGGACATTGCTCCGGAACAGTGCACAGGGACAGTGCTCAGGGACAGTGCTCAGGGGCCGTGATCAGCAGCACTGCTCAGGCACAGTGCTCAGGGGCAGTGCTCAGGGACAGTGCTCAGGGACAGTGCTCAGGGTCAGTTATCCACAGTAGTGCTCAGGGCCTGTTCCACGGATAGTGCTCAGGGACAGTGCGCAGGTTCAGTGCTCAGGGACAGTGCGCAGGTTCAGTGCTCAGGGGCAGTGCTCAGGGTCAGTGCTTAGTGACAGTGATCAGTGACAGTGGTAAGGGGCTGTCCTCGGGGATATTGCTCAGGGACAGTGATCATGGGCAGCGCTCAGGTCCAGTGCACAGGGGCAGTGGTAAGGGGCTCTGCTCAGGGATAGTGCTCAGGGACAGTGCTCAGGGCCCATGCTCAAGGACAGTGGTAAGGGGCTGTGCTCAGGGCCAGTGCTCAGGGACAGTGCTCAGGGACAGTGCTCAGGGACAGTGCTCAGGGCCCGTGCTCAGGGCCCGTGCTCAGGGCCCGTGCTCAGGGGCAGTGCTCAGGGCCAGTGCTCAGGGCCAGTGCTCAGGGCCAGTGCTCAGGGCCATTGCTCAGGGCCAGTGCTCAGGGCCAGTGCTCAGGGCCAGTGCTAAGGGACAGTGCTCAGGGTCAGTGCTCAGGGTCAGTGCCCACGGTAAGTGCTCAGGGACAGTGCTCAGGGACAGTGCTCAGGGACAGTGCTCAGGGTCAGTGCTCAGGGTCAGTGCTCAGGGTCAGTGCTCAGGGTCAGTGCTCAGGGACAGTGCTCAGGGTCAGTGCTCAGGGTCAGTGCTCAGGGTCAGTGCTCAGGGTCAGTGCTCAGGGTCAGTGCTCAGGGTCAGTGCTCAGGGACAGTGCTCATTTACGGTGCTGAGGGGCAGTGCTCAGGGACAGTGCCCACGGACAGTGCTCAGGGACAGTGCTCAGGGACAGTGCTCAGGGACAGTGGTAAGGGGCTGTCCTCGGGGATATTGATCAGGGACAGTGATCATGGGCATCTCTCAGGGACAGTGCACAGGGGCAGAGGTAAGGGGCTGTGCTCAGGGATAGTGTTCAGGGTTAGTGCTCAGGGCCCATGCTCAAGGACAGTGGTAAGGGGCTGTGCTCAGGGCCAGTGCTCAGGGACAGTGCTCATGTTTAGTGCTCAGTTACTATGCTCAGGGACACTGCTCAGGGACACTGCTCATGGACACTGCTCATGGACACTGCTCAGGGACACTGCTCAGGGACACTGCTCAGGGACACTGCTCAGGGACACTGCTCAGGGTCAGTGCTCGGGGACAGTGCCCATGGTCAGTGCTCAGGGACACTGCTCAGGGACACTGCTCAGGGACAGTGGTAAAGGACTGTGCTCAGGGAGAGTGCTCAGGGCCATTGCTCAGGGCCAGTGATCGTGGACAGTGCTCAGCGCCTATGCTCACGGACTTTGGTAACGGGCTGTGCTCAGGGCCACTGCTCAGGGACAGTGCTCAGGGACAGTGCTTAGTTACTGTGCTCAGGATCAGTGCCCAGTGTCAATGCTTAGGGTCACTGCTCAGGGACTTTGCCCATTGTCAGTGCTCAGGGACAGTGCTCAGGGACAGTGCTCATGGACAGTGCTCAGGGTCAGTGCTCAGGGTCAGTGCTCAGGGACAGTGCTCAGGGACAGTGCTCAGGGACAGTGCTCAGGGTCTCTTCCAAAGATAGTGCTCAGGGACAGTGCTCAGGGACAGTGCTCAGGGACAGTGCTCAGGGACAGTGCTCAGGGACAGTGCTCAGGGACAGTGCTCAGGGACAGTGCTCAGGGACAGTGGTAAAGGGCTGTGCTCAGGGCCCGTGCTCAGGGACAGTGCTCAGGGCCTATGCTCAGGTATAGTGCTGCGGGACAGTGCTCAGGGACAGTGGTAAGGGGCTGTGCTCAGGCATAGTGCTCAGGGACAGTGTTCAGGGACAGTACTCAGTTACTGTGCTCAAGGACACTGGTAAAGGGCTGAGCTCCGGGACAGTGCCCCGGGATAGTGCTCTGGAACAGTGCTCAGGGACAGTGCTCAGGACAGTGCTCAGGGACAGTGCTCAGGGACAGTGCTCAGGGACAGTGCCCAGGGACAGTGCCCAGGGACAGTGCCCAGGGACAGTGCTCAGGGACAGTGCCCAGAGACAGTGCTCAGGGACAGTGCCCAGAGACAGTGCTCAGGGACAGTGCTGAGGGGCATTTCTAAGGAATAGTACTCAGGAGCCGTGATTAGGGACTGTGATCAGCAGCAGTGCTCAGGGTCATTGCTCAGTTAGAGTGCTCAGTTACATGCTCACGGTCAGTGCTCAGGGACAGTGATCAATGGGTAGTGCTCAGGGACAGCGCTCAGGGACACTGTTCAGGGGCTATGCTCAGGGACAGTGGTAAGGGACTGTGCTCGGTGCCAGTGGTAAGGGGCTGTGTTCAGGGATAGTGCTCAGGGACAGTGATCAGTTACTGGGCTCAAGGACAGTGCTCAGGGACAGTGCTCAGGGACAGTGCTCAGGGACAGTGCTCAGGGACAGTTTTCAGGGACAGTTTTCAGGGACGGTGGTCAGGGATGGTACTCAGTTACTGTGCTCAGGGACAGTGCCCAGTGTCAATGCTGGGGTCACTGTTCAGGGCCCATGCTCAGGGACAGTGCCCATGCTAAGTGCTCAGGGGCAGTGCTCAGGGACAGTGCTCAGGGACAGTGCTCAGGGACAGTGCTCAGGGACAGTGCTCAGGGACAGTGCTCAGGGTCATTTATCCATAGTAGTGCTCAGGGCCTGTTCCACGGATAGTGCTCAGGGACAGTGCGCAGGTTCAGTGCTCATGGACAGTGCTCAGGGGCAGTGCTCAGGGGCAGTGCTTAGTGACAGTGATCAGTGACAGTGGTAAGGGGCTGTCCTCGGGGATATTGCTCAGAGACAGTGATCATGGGCAGCGCTCAGGTCCAGTGCACAGGGGCAGTGGTAAGGGGCTGTGCTCAGGGATAGTGCTCAGGGACAGTGCTCAGGGCCCATGCTCAAGGACAGTGGTAAGGGGCTGTGATCAGGGACAGTGCTCAGGGACAGTGCTCAGGGACAGTGCTCAGGGACAGTGCTCAGGGACAGTGCTCAGGGACAGTGCTCAGGGACAGTGCTCAGGGTCAGTGCTCAGGGTCAGTGCTCAGGGACAGTGCTCATTTACGGTGCTGAGGGGCAGTGCTCAGGGACAGTGCCCACGGACAGTGCTCAGGGACAGTGCTCAGGGACAGCGCTCATGGACAGCGCTCATGGACAGCGCTCATGGACAGGGCTCATGGACAGTGCTCAGGGTCAGTGCTCAGGGACAGTGCTCAGGGACAGTGCTCAGGGACAGTGCTCAGGGTCTCTTCCAAAGATAGTGCTCAGGGACAGTGCTCAGGGACAGTGCTCAGGGACAGTACTCAGGGACAGTACTCAGGGACAGTGGTAAAGGGCTGTGCTCAGGGCCCGTGCTCAGGGACAGTTCTCAGGGCCTATGCTCAAGTACAATGCTCCGGGACAGTGCTCAGGGACAGTGGTAAGGGGCTGTGCTCAGGCATAGTGCTCAGGGACAGTGTTCAGGGACAGTACACAGTTACTGTGCTCAAGGACAGTGGTAAAGGGCTGAGCTCCGGGACAGTGCTCCGGGACAGTGCTCCGGAACAGTGCTCTGGAACAGTGCTCAGGGGCAGTCCTCAGGGACAGTGCTCAGGGACAGTGCCCAAGGACAGGGCTCAGGGACAGGGCTCAGGGACAGTCCCCAGGGACAGTGCCCAGGGACAGTGCTCAGGGACAGTGCCCAGAGACATTGCTTAGGGACAGTGCCCAGAGACAGTGCTCAGGGACAGTGCTCAGGGCCTATGCTCAGGGACAGTGGTAAGGGGTGGTGCTCAGGCATAGTGCTCAGGGACAGTGTACAGGGACAGTGCTCAGTTACTGTGGTCAAGGACAGTGCTAAGGGGCAGTGCTCAGGGACAGTGCTCAGGGACAGTGCTCAGGGACAGTGCTCAGGGACAGTGCTCAGGGGCAGTGCTCAGGGCCAGTGCTCAGGGCCAGTGCTCAGGGCCAGTGCTCAGGGCCAGTGCTCAGGGAAAGTGCTCAGGGAAAGTGCTCTGGGAAAGTGCTCAGGGAAAGTGCTCTGGGAAAGTGCTCTGGGAAAATGCTCTGGGACAGTGCTCAGTTACTGTGCTCAGGGAGAGTGCACTGGGTCAATGCTTAGGGTCAATGCTCAGGGACAGTGCCCATGGTCAGTGCTCTGGGGCAGTGCTCAGGGCCACTGCTCAGGGACAGAGCTCAGGGACAGTGGTAAAGGGCTGTGCTCAGGGCCCGTGCTCAGGGACATTGCTCAGGGCCTATGCTCAGGGACAGTGGTAAGGGGCGGTGCTCAGGCATAGTGCTCAGGGACAGTGTTCAGGGACAGTGCTCAGTTACTGTGGTCAAGGACAGTGCTAAGGGGCAGTGCTCAGGGACAGTGGTAAAGGGCTGAGCTCTGGGACAGTACTCCGGGACAGTGTTCCGGGACAGTGCTCAGGGACATTGCTCAGGGACCCTGTAGAGGGTCAGTGCTCAGGGACAGTGCTTAGGGGCCGTGATCAGCAGCACTGCTCAGGCGCAGTGCTCAGGGACAGTGCTCAGGGACAGTGCCCAGGGACAGTGCCCAGGGACAGTGCCCAGGGACAGTGCCCAGGGACAGTGCCCAGGGACAGTGCCCAGGGACAGTGCTCAGGGACAGTGCCCAGGGACAGTGCTCAGGGACAGTGCCCAGAGACAGTGCTCAGGGACAGTGCTGAGGGACATTTCTAAGTAATAGTACTCAGGAGCCGTGATTAGGGACTGTGATCAGCAGCAGTGCTCACGGTCACTGTTCAGTTAGAGTGCTCAGTTACAGTGCTCACGGTCAGTGCTCAGGGACAGTGCTCACGGTCAGTGCTCAGGGACACTGCTCAATGGGTAGTGCTCAGGGACAGTGCTCAGGGGCCATGCTCAGGGTCAGTGTTCAGGGGCACTGCTCAGGGGCTATGCTCAGGGACAGTGGTAAGGGGCTGTGCTCGGTGCCAGTTGTAAGGGGCTGTGCTCAGGGATAGTGCTCAGGGACAGTGCTCAGGGACAGTGCTCAGTTACTGTGCTCAAGGACAGTGCTCAGGGACAGTGCTCAGGGACAGTGCTCAGGGACAGTGCTCAGGGACAGTGGTAAAGGGCTGTGCTCAGGGACAGTGCTCAGGGACAGTGCTCAGGGACAGTGCTCAGGGACAGTGCTCAGGGACAGTGCTCAGGGACAGTGCTCAGGGACGGTTCTCAGTTACAGTGCTCAGGGACAGTGCCCAGTGTCAATGCTGGGGTCACTGCTCAGGGTCAATGCTCAGGGACAGTGCCCATGGTAAGTGCTCAGGGGCAGTGCTCAGGGACAGTGCTCAGGGACAGTGCTCAGGGACAGTGCTCAGGGACAGTGCTCAGGGACAGTGGTAAGGGGCTGTGCTCAGGGCCAGTGCTCAAGGCCATTGCTCAGAGACAGTGCTCAGGGACAGTGGTAAAGGGCTGTGCTCAGGGACAGTGCTCAGGGACAGTGCTCAGTTACTGTGCTCAAGATCAGTGCTCAGGGACAGTGGTAAAGGGCCGTGCTCAGGGCCCGTGCTCAGTTACTGTGCTCAGGGTCAGTGCCCAGTGTCATTGCTTAGGGTCACTGCTCAGGGACAGTGCTCAGCGCCTATGCTCAGGGACAGTGGTAAGGGGCTGTGCTCAGGGCCAGTGCTCAAGGCCATTGCTCAGGGACAGTGTTCAGGGACAGTGGTAAAGGGCTGTGCTCAGTGACAGTGCTCACGGGCCATGCTCAGGGACAGTGGTACAGGGCTGTGCTCAAGGATAGTGCTCAGGGCCATTGCTCAGGGCCAGTGCTCAGGGCCAGTGCTCAGGGCCAGTGCTCAGGGCCAGTGCTCAGGGCCAGTGCTCAGGGCCAGTGCTCAGGGCCAGTGCTCATGGTTAGTGCTCAGGGTCAATGCTCAGGGTCAGTGCTCAGGGTCAGTGCTCAGGCTCAATGCTCAGGGTCAATGCTCAGGGTCAATGCTCAGGGTCAATGCTCAGGGTCAATGCTCAGGGTCAATGCTCAGGGACAGTGGTAAAGGGCTGTACTCAGAGACAGTGCTCAGTGACAGTGCTCAGGGACAGTGGTAAAGGGCTGTACTCAGGGACAGTGCTCAAGGACAGTAGTAAAGGGCTGTGCTGAGGGATAGTGCTCAGGGTCAGTGCTCAGGGTCAGTGATCAGGGACAATGCTCAGGGACAGTGCTCAAGGCCATTGCTCAGGGGCAGTGCTCATGGACAGTGTTCAGGGACAGTGTTCAGGGACAGTGTTCAGGGACAGTGTTCAGGGACAGTGGTAAAGGGCTCTGCTCAGTGACAGTGCTCACGGGCCATGCTCAGGGACAGTGGTAAAGGGCTGTGCTCAAGGACAGTGCTCAGGGCCATTGCTCAGGGCCAGTGATCGTGGACAGTGCTCAGCGCCTATGCTCACGGACAGTGGTAACGGTCTGTGCTCAGGGCCATTGCTCCGGGACAGTGCTCAGATACAGTGGTAAAGGGCTGTGCTCCGGGCCCGTGTTCAGGGACAGTGCTCAGGGACAGTGCTCAGGGGAAATGCTCAGGGACAGTGGTAAGGGGCTGTGCTCAGGGACAGTGCTCAAGGCCATTGCTCAGGGGCAGTGCTCAGGGTCAGTGTTCAGGGACAGTGCTCAGGGACAGTGCTCAGGGACAGTGCTCAGGGACAGTGCTCAGGGACAGTGCTCAGGGACAGTGCTCTAGGTAAGTGCTCATGGTTATTGCTCAGTTACTATGCTCAGGGTCAATGCTCAGGGTCAACGCTCAGGGTCAACGCTCAGGGTCAACGCTCAGGGTCACTGATCAGGGACAGTGCCCATGGTCAGTGCTCAGGGGCCATGCTCAGGGACAGTGGTAAAGGGCTGTGCTCAGGGACAGTGCTCAGGGAGAGTGCTCAGTTACTGTGCTCAAGATCAGTGCTCAGGGAGAGTGCTCAGGGACAGTGCTCAGGGACAGTGGTAAAGGGCCGTGCTCAGGGCCCATGCTCAGTTACTGTGCTCAGGGTCAGTGCCCAGTGTCAATGCTTAGGGTCACTGCTCAGGGACAGTGCTCAGGGGCCATGCTCAGGGACAGTGGTAAAGGGCTGAGCTCTGGGACAGTACTCCAGGACAGTGTTCCGGGACAGTGCTCAGGGACATTGCTCAGGGACCCTGTAGAGGGTCAGTGCTCAGGGACAGTGCTTAGGGGCCGTGCTCAGGGGCAGTGCGCAGGGACAGTGCTCAGGGACAGTGCCCAGGGACAGTGCCCAGGGACAGTGCCCAGGGACAGTGCCCAGGGACAGTGCCCAGGGACAGTGCCCAGGGACAGTGCCCAGGGACAGTGCCCAGGGACAGTGCCCAGGGACAGTGCCCAGGGACAGTGCTCAGGGACAGTGCTCAGGGACAGTGCTCAGGGACAGTGCTCAGGGTCTCTTCCAAAGATAGTGCTCAGGGACAGTGCTCAGGGACAGTGCTCAGGGACAGTGCTCAGGGACAGTGCTCAGGGACAGTGCTCAGGGACAGTACTCAGGGACAGTGCCCAGGGACAGTGCTCAGGGACAGTGCTCAGGGACAGTGCTCAGGGACAGTGCCCAGGGACAGTGCTCAGGGTCTCTTCCAAAGATAGTGCTCAGGGACAGTGCTCAGGGACAGTGCTCAGGGACAGTGCTCAGGGACAGTGCTCAGGGACAGTGCTCAGGGACAGTACTCAGGGACAGTACTCAGGGACAGTACTCAGGGACAGTACTCAGGGACAGTGGTAAAGGGCTGTGCTCAGGGCCCGTGCTCAGGGACAGTTCTCAGGGCCTATGCTCAAGTACAATGCTCCGGGACAGTGCTCAGGGACAGTGGTAAGGGGCTGTGCTCAGGCATAGTGCTCAGGGACAGTGTTCAGGGACAGTACACAGTTACTGTGCTCAAGGACAGTGGTAAAGGGCTGAGCTCCGGGACAGTGCTCCGGGACAGTGCTCCGGAACAGTGCTCTGGAACAGTGCTCAGGGGCAGTCCTCAGGGACAGTGCTCAGGGACAGTGCCCAAGGACAGGGCTCAGGGACAGGGCTCAGGGACAGTCCCCAGGGACAGTGCCCAGGGACAGTGCTCAGGGACAGTGCCCAGAGACAGTGCTTAGGGACAGTGCCCAGAGACAGTGCTCAGGGACAGTGCTCAGGGCCTATGCTCAGGGACAGTGGTAAGGGGTGGTGCTCAGGCATAGTGCTCAGGGACAGTGTTCAGGGACAGTGCTCAGTTACTGTGGTCAAGGACAGTGCTAAGGGGCAGTGCTCAGGGACAGTGCTCAGGGCCAGTGCTCAGGGCCAGTGCTCAGGGCCAGTGCTCAGGGCCAGTGCTCAGGGACAGTGCTCAGGGCCAGTGCTCAGGGCCAGTGCTCAGGGCCAGTGCTCAGGGCCAGTGCTCAGGGAAAGTGCTCTGGGAAAGTGCTCAGGGAAAGTGCTCTGGGAAAGTGCTCTGGGAAAATGCTCTGGGACAGTGCTCAGTTACTGTGCTCAGGGAGAGTGCACTGGGTCAATGCTTAGGGTCAATGCTCAGGGACAGTGCCCATGGTCAGTGCTCTGGGGCAGTGCTCAGGGCCACTGCTCAGGGACAGAGCTCAGGGACAGTGGTAAAGGGCTGTGCTCAGGGCCCGTGCTCAGGGACATTGCTCAGGGCCTATGCTCAGGGACAGTGGTAAGGGGCGGTGCTCAGGCATAGTGCTCAGGGACAGTGTTCAGGGACAGTGCTCAGTTACTGTGGTCAAGGACAGTGCTAAGGGGCAGTGCTCAGGGACAGTGGTAAAGGGCTGAGCTCTGGGACAGTACTCCGGGACAGTGTTCCGGGACAGTGCTCAGGGACATTGCTCAGGGACCCTGTAGAGGGTCAGTGCTCAGGGACAGTGCTTAGGGGCCGTGATCAGCAGCACTGCTCAGGCGCAGTGCTCAGGGACAGTGCCCAGGGACAGTGCCCAGGGACAGTGCCCAGGGACAGTGCCCAGGGACAGTGCCCAGGGACAGTGCCCAGGGACAGTGCTCAGGGACAGTGCTCAGGGACAGTGCTCAGGGACAGTGCTCAGGGACAGTGCCCAGGGACAGTGCTCAGGGACAGTGCTCAGGGACAGTGCCCAGGGACAGTGCCCAGGGACAGTGCCCAGAGACAGTGCTCAGGGACAGTGCTGAGGGACATTTCTAAGTAATAGTACTCAGGAGCCGTGATTAGGGACTGTGATCAGCAGCAGTGCTCACGGTCACTGTTCAGTTAGAGTGCTCAGTTACAGTGCTCACGGTCAGTGCTCAGGGACAGTGCTCACGGTCAGTGCTCAGGGACACTGCTCAATGGGTAGTGCTCAGGGACAGTGCTCAGGGGCCATGCTCAGGGTCAGTGTTCAGGGGCACTGCTCAGGGGCTATGCTCAGGGACAGTGGTAAGGGGCTGTGCTCGGTGCCAGTTGTAAGGGGCTGTGCTCAGGGATAGTGCTCAGGGACAGTGCTCAGGGACAGTGCTCAGTTACTGTGCTCAAGGACAGTGCTCAGGGACAGTGCTCAGGGACAGTGCTCAGGGACAGTGGTAAAGGGCTGTGCTCAGGGACAGTGCTCAGGGACAGTGCTCAGGGACAGTGCTCAGGGACAGTGCTCAGGGACAGTGCTCAGGGACAGTGCTCAGGGACAGTGCTCAGTGACGGTGCTCAGGGACGGTTCTCAGTTACAGTGCTCAGGGACAGTGCCCAGTGTCAATGCTGGGGTCACTGCTCAGGGTCAATGCTCAGGGACAGTGCCCATGGTAAGTGCTCAGGGGCAGTGCTCAGGGACAGTTCTCAGGGACAGTTCTCAGGGACAGTGCTCAGGGACAGTGGTAAGGGGCTGTGCTCAGGGCCAGTGCTCAAGGCCATTGCTCAGAGACAGTGCTCAGGGACAGTGGTAAAGGGCTGTGCTCAGGGACAGTGCTCAGGGACAGTGCTCAGTTACTGTGCTCAAGATCAGTGCTCAGGGACAGTGCTCAGGGACAGTGGTAAAGGGCCGTGCTCAGGGCCCGTGCTCAGTTACTGTGCTCAGGGTCAGTGCCCAGTGTCATTGCTTAGGGTCACTGCTCAGGGACAGTGCTCAGCGCCTATGCTCAGGGACAGTGGTAAGGGGCTGTGCTCAGGGCCAGTGCTCAAGGCCATTGCTCAGGGACAGTGTTCAGGGACAGTGGTAAAGGGCTGTGCTCAGTGACAGTGCTCACGGGCCATGCTCAGGGACAGTGGTACAGGGCTGTGCTCAAGGATAGTGCTCAGGGCCATTGCTCAGGGCCAGTGCTCAGGGCCAGTGCTCAGGGCCAGTGCTCAGGGCCAGTGCTCAGGGCCAGTGCTCTAGGTCAGTGCTCATGGTTAGTGCTCAGTTACTATGCTCAGGGTCAATGCTCAGGGTCAATGCTCAGGGTCAATGCTCAGGCTCAATGCTCAGGGTCAATGCTCAGGGTCAATGCTCAGGGTCAATGCTCAGGGTCAATGCTCAGGGTCAATGCTCAGGGTCAATGCTCAGGGTCAATGCTCAGGGTCAATGCTCAGGGACAGTGGTAAAGGGCTGTACTCAGAGACAGTGCTCAGTGACAGTGCTCAGGGACAGTGGTAAAGGGCTGTACTCAGGGACAGTGCTCAAGGACAGTAGTAAAGGGCTGTGCTGAGGGATAGTGCTCAGGGTCAGTGCTCAGGGTCAGTGATCAGGGACAATGCTCAGGGACAGTGCTCAAGGCCATTGCTCAGGGGCAGTGCTCATGGACAGTGTTCAGGGACAGTGTTCAGGGACAGTGTTCAGGGACAGTGGTAAAGGGCTCTGCTCAGTGACAGTGCTCACGGGCCATGCTCAGGGACAGTGGTAAAGGGCTGTGCTCAAGGACAGTGCTCAGGGCCATTGCTCAGGGCCAGTGATCGTGGACAGTGCTCAGCGCCTATGCTCACGGACAGTGGTAACGGTCTGTGCTCAGGGCCATTGCTCCGGGACAGTGCTCAGATACAGTGGTAAAGGGCTGTGCTCCGGGCCCGTGTTCAGGGACAGTGCTCAGGGACAGTGCTCAGGGGAAATGCTCAGGGACAGTGGTAAGGGGCTGTGCTCAGGGACAGTGCTCAAGGCCATTGCTCAGGGGCAGTGCTCAGGGTCAGTGCTCAGGGTCAGTGTTCAGGGACAGTGGTCAGGGACAGTGCTCAGGGACAGTGTTCAGGGACAGTGCTCAGGGACAGTGCTCAGGGACAGTGCTCTAGGTAAGTGCTCATGGTTATTGCTCAGTTACTATGCTCAGGGTCAATGCTCAGGGTCAATGCTCAGGGTCAATGCTCAGGGTCAATGCTCAGGGTCAATGCTCAGGGTCAATGCTCAGGGTCAATGCTCAGGGTCAATGCTCAGGGTCAATGCTCAGGGACAGTGGTAAAGGGCTGTACTCAGAGACAGTGCTCAGTGACAGTGCTCAGGGACAGTGGTAAAGGGCTCTACTCAGGGACAGTGCTCAAGGACAGTAGTAAAGGGCTGTGCTGAGGGATAGTGCTCAGGGTCAGTGCTCAGGGTCAGTGATCAGGGACAATGCTCAGGGACAGTGCTCAAGGCCATTGCTCAGGGGCAGTGCTCATGGACAGTGTTCAGGGACAGTGTTCAGGGACAGTGTTCAGGGACAGTGGTAAAGGGCTCTGCTCAGTGACAGTGCTCACGGGCCATGCTCAGGGACAGTGGTAAAGGGCTGTGCTCAAGGACAGTGCTCAGGGCCATTGCTCAGGGCCAGTGATCGTGGACAGTGCTCAGCGCCTATGCTCACGGACAGTGGTAACGGTCTGTGCTCAGGGCCATTGCTCCGGGACAGTGCTCAGATACAGTGGTAAAGGGCTGTGCTCCGGGCCCGTGTTCAGGGACAGTGCTCAGGGACAGTGCTCAGGGGAAATGCTCAGGGACAGTGGTAAGGGGCTGTGCTCAGGGACAGTGCTCAAGGCCATTGCTCAGGGGCAGTGCTCAGGGTCAGTGTTCAGGGACAGTGCTCAGGGACAGTGCTCAGGGACAGTGCTCAGGGACAGTGCTCAGGGACAGTGCTCTAGGTAAGTGCTCATGGTTATTGCTCAGTTACTATGCTCAGGGTCAATGCTCAGGGTCAACGCTCAGGGTCACTGATCAGGGACAGTGCCCATGGTCAGTGCTCAGGGGCCATGCTCAGGGACAGTGGTAAAGGGCTGTGCTCAGGGACAGTGCTCAGGGAGAGTGCTCAGTTACTGTGCTCAAGATCAGTGCTCAGGGAGAGTGCTCAGGGACAGTGCTCAGGGACAGTGGTAAAGGGCCGTGCTCAGGGCCCGTGCTCAGTTACTGTGCTCAGGGTCAGTGCCCAGTGTCAATGCTTAGGGTCACTGCTCAGGGACAGTGCTCAGGGGCCATGCTCAGGGACAGTGGTAAAGGGCTGAGCTCTGGGACAGTACTCCGGGACAGTGTTCCGGGACAGTGCTCAGGGACATTGCTCAGGGACCCTGTAGAGGGTCAGTGCTCAGGGACAGTGCTTAGGGGCCATGATCAGCAGCACTGCTCAGGCGCAGTGCTCAGGGGCAGTGCGCAGGGACAGTGCTCAGGGACAGTGCCCAGGGACAGTGCCCAGGGACAGTGCCCAGGGACAGTGCCCAGGGACAGTGCCCAGGGACAGTGCCCAGGGACAGTGCTCAGGGACAGTGCTCAGGGACAGTGCCCAGGGACAGTGCTCAGGGACAGTGCTGAGGGACATTTCTAAGTAATAGTACTCAGGAGCCGTGATTAGGGACTGTGATCAGCAGCAGTGCTCACGGTCACTGTTCAGTTAGAGTGCTCAGTTACAGTGCTCACGGTCAGTGCTCAGGGACAGTGCTCACGGTCAGTGCTCAGGGACACTGCTCAATGGGTAGTGCTCAGGGACAGTGCTCAGGGGCCATGCTCAGGGTCAGTGTTCAGGGGCACTGCTCAGGGGCTATGCTCAGGGACAGTGGTAAGGGGCTGTGCTCGGTGCCAGTTGTAAGGGGCTGTGCTCAGGGATAGTGCTCAGGGACAGTGCTCAGGGACAGTGCTCAGTTACTGTGCTCAAGGACAGTGCTCAGGGACAGTGCTCAGGGACAGTGGTAAAGGGCTGTGCTCAGGGACAGTGGTAAAGGGCTGTGCTCAGGGACAGTGCTCAGGGACAGTGCTCAGGGACAGTGCTCAGGGACAGTGCTCAGGGTGCTCAGTGACGGTGCTCAGGGACGGTTCTCAGTTACAGTGCTCAGGGACAGTGCCCAGTGTCAATGCTGGGGTCACTGCTCAGGGTCAATGCTCAGGGACAGTGCCCATGGTAAGTGCTCAGGGGCAGTGCTCAGGGGCAGTGCTCAGGGACAGTGCTCAGGGACAGTGCTCATGGACAGTGGTAAGGGGCTGTGCTCAGGGCCAGTGCTCAAGGCCATTGCTCAGAGACAGTGCTCAGGGACAGTGGTAAAGGGCTGTGCTCAGGGACAGTGCTCAGGGACAGTGCTCAGTTACTGTGCTCAAGATCAGTGCTCAGGGACAGTGCTCAGGGACAGTGGTAAAGGGCCGTGCTCAGGGCCCGTGCTCAGTTACTGTGCTCAGGGTCAGTGCCCAGTGTCATTGCTTAGGGTCACTGCTCAGGGACAGTGCTCAGCGCCTATGCTCAGGGACAGTGGTAAGGGGCTGTGCTCAGGGCCAGTGCTCAAGGCCATTGCTCAGGGACAGTGTTCAGGGACAGTGGTAAAGGGCTGTGCTCAGTGACAGTGCTCACGGGCCATGCTCAGGGACAGTGGTACAGGGCTGTGCTCAAGGATAGTGCTCAGGGCCATTGCTCAGGGCCAGTGCTCAGGGCCAGTGCTCAGGGCCAGTGCTCAGGGCCAGTGCTCTAGGTTAGTGCTCAGTTACTATGCTCAGGGTCAATGCTCAGGGTCACTGCTCAGGGTCAATGCTCAGGGTCAATGCTCAGGCTCAATGCTCAGGGTCAATGCTCAGGGTCAATGCTCAGGGTCAATGCTCAGGGTCAATGCTCAGGGTCAATGCTCAGGGTCAATGCTCAGGGTCAATGCTCAGGGTCAATGCTCAGGGTCAATGCTCAGGGACAGTGGTAAAGGGCTGTACTCAGAGACAGTGCTCAGTGACAGTGCTCAGGGACAGTGGTAAAGGGCTGTACTCAGGGACAGTGCTCAAGGACAGTAGTAAAGGGCTGTGCTGAGGGATAGTGCTCAGGGTCAGTGCTCAGCGTCAGTGATCAGGGACAATGCTCAGGGACAGTGCTCAAGGCCATTGCTCAGGGGCAGTGCTCATGGACAGTGTTCAGGGACAGTGTTCAGGGACAGTGTTCAGGGACAGTGTTCAGGGACAGTGTTCAGGGACAGTGGTAAAGGGCTGTGCTCAGTGACAGTGCTCACGGGCCATGCTCAGGGACAGTGGTAAAGGGCTGTGCTCAAGGACAGTGCTCAGGGCCATTGCTCAGGGCCAGTGATCGTGGACAGTGCTCAGCGCCTATGCTCACGGACAGTGGTAACGGTCTGTGCTCAGGGCCATTGCTCCGGGACAGTGCTCAGATACAGTGGTAAAGGGCTGTGCTCCGGGCCCGTGTTCAGGGACAGTGCTCAGGGACAGTGCTCAGGGGAAATGCTCAGGGACAGTGGTAAGGGGCTGTGCTCAGGGACAGTGCTCAAGGCCATTGCTCAGGGGCAGTGCTCAGGGTCAGTGTTCAGGGACAGTGCTCAGGGACAGTGCTCAGGGACAGTGCTCAGGGACAGTGCTCAGGGACAGTGCTCAGGGACAGTGCTCTAGGTAAGTGCTCATGGTTATTGCTCAGTTACTATGCTCAGGGTCAATGCTCAGGGTCAATGCTCAGGGTCAACGCTCAGGGTCAACGCTCAGGGTCAACGCTCAGGGTCACTGATCAGGGACAGTGCCCATGGTCAGTGCTCAGGGGCCATGCTCAGGGACAGTGGTAAAGGGCTGTGCTCAGGGACAGTGCTCAGGGAGAGTGCTCAGTTACTGTGCTCAAGATCAGTGCTCAGGGAGAGTGCTCAGGGACAGTGCTCAGGGACAGTGGTAAAGGGCCGTGCTCAGGGCCCGTGCTCAGTTACTGTGCTCAGGGTCAGTGCCCAGTGTCAATGCTTAGGGTCACTGCTCAGGGACAGTGCTCAGGGGCCATGCTCAGGGACAGTGGTAAAGGGCTGAGCTCTGGGACAGTACTCCGGGACAGTGTTCCGGGACAGTGCTCAGGGACATTGCTCAGGGACCCTGTAGAGGGTCAGTGCTCAGGGACACTGCTTAGGGGCCGTGATCAGCAGCACTGCTCAGGCGCAGTGCTCAGGGGCAGTGCGCAGGGACAGTGCTCAGGGACAGTGCCCAGGGACAGTGCCCAGGGACAGTGCCCAGGGACAGTGCCCAGGGACAGTGCCCAGGGACAGTGCTCAGGGACAGTGCTCAGCGACAGTGCCCAGGGACAGTGCCCAGGGACAGTGCTCAGGGACAGTGCCCAGAGACAGTGCTCAGGGACAGTGCTGAGGGACATTTCTAAGTAATAGTACTCAGGAGCCGTGATTAGGGACTGTGATCAGCAGCAGTGCTCACGGTCACTGTTCAGTTAGAGTGCTCAGTTACAGTGCTCACGGTCAGTGCTCAGGGACAGTGCTCACGGTCAGTGCTCAGGGACACTGCTCAATGGGTAGTGCTCAGGGACAGTGCTCAGGGGCCATGCTCAGGGTCAGTGTTCAGGGGCACTGCTCAGGGGCTATGCTCAGGGACAGTGGTAAGGGGCTGTGCTCGGTGCCAGTTGTAAGGGGCTGTGCTCAGGGAAAGTGCTCAGGGACAGTGCTGAGGGACAGTGCTCAGTTACTGTGCTCAAGGACAGTGCTCAGGGACAGTGCTCAGGGACAGTGCTCAGGGACAGTGCTCAGGGACAGTGGTAAAGGGCTGTGCTCAGGGACAGTGGTAAAGGGCTGTGCTCAGGGACAGTGCTCAGGGACAGTGCTCATGGACAGTGCTCAGTGACGGTGCTCAGGGACGGTTCTCAGTTACAGTGCTCAGGGACAGTGCCCAGTGTCAATGCTGGGGTCACTGCTCAGGGTCAATGCTCAGGGACAGTGCCCATGGTAAGTGCTCAGGGGCAGTGCTCAGGGACAGTGCTCAGGGACAGTGCTCAGGGACAGTGCTCAGGGACAGTGCTCAGGGACAGTGCTCAGGGACAGTGCTCAGGGACAGTGGTAAGGGGCTGTGCTCAGGGCCAGTGCTCAAGGCCATTGCTCAGAGACAGTGCTCAGGGACAGTGGTAAAGGGCTGTGCTCAGGGACAGTGCTCAGGGACAGTGCTCAGTTACTGTGCTCAAGATCAGTGCTCAGGGACAGTGCTCAGGGACAGTGGTAAAGGGCCGTGCTCAGGGCCCGTGCTCAGTTACTGTGCTCAGGGTCAGTGCCCAGTGTCATTGCTTAGGGTCACTGCTCAGGGACAGTGCTCAGCGCCTATGCTCAGGGACAGTGGTAAGGGGCTGTGCTCAGGGCCAGTGCTCAAGGCCATTGCTCAGGGACAGTGTTCAGGGACAGTGGTAAAGGGCTGTGCTCAGTGACAGTGCTCACGGGCCATGCTCAGGGACAGTGGTACAGGGCTGTGCTCAAGGATAGTGCTCAGGGCCATTGCTCAGGGCCAGTGCTCAGGGCCAGTGCTCAGGGCCAGTGCTCAGGGCCAGTGCTCAGGGCCAGTGCTCTAGGTCAGTGCTCATGGTTAGAGCTCAGTTACTATGCTCAGGGCCAGTGCTCAGGGCCAGTGCTCTAGGTCAGTGCTCATGGTTAGTGCTCAGTTACTATGCTCAGGGTCAATGCTCAGGGTCAATGCTCAGGGTCAATGCTCAGGGTCAATGCTCAGGGTCAATGCTCAGGGTCAATGCTCAGGGTCAATGCTCAGGGTCAATGCTCAGGGACAGTGGTAAAGGGCTGTACTCAGAGACAGTGCTCAGTGACAGTGCTCAGGGACAGTGGTAAAGGTCTGTACTCAGGGACAGTGCTCAAGGACAGTAGCAAAGGGCTGTGCTGAGGGATAGTGCTCAGGGTCAGTGCTCAGGGTCAGTGATCAGGGACAATGCTCAGGGACAGTGCTCAAGGCCATTGCTCAGGGGCAGTGCTCATGGACAGTGTTCAGGGACAGTGTTCAGGGACAGTGTTCAGGGACAGTGTTCAGGGACAGTGTTCAGGGACAGTGTTCAGGGACAGTGTTCAGGGACAGTGGTAAAGGGCTCTGCTCAGTGACAGTGCTCACGGGCCATGCTCAGGGACAGTGGTAAAGGGCTGTGCTCAAGGACAGTGCTCAGGGCCATTGCTCAGGGCCAGTGATCGTGGACAGTGCTCAGCGCCTATGCTCACGGACAGTGGTAACGGTCTGTGCTCAGGGCCATTGCTCCGGGACAGTGCTCAGATACAGTGGTAAAGGGCTGTGCTCCGGGCCCGTGTTCAGGGACAGTGCTCAGGGACAGTGCTCAGGGACAGTGCTCAGGGGAAATGCTCAGGGACAGTGGTAAGGGGCTGTGCTCAGGGACAGTGCTCAAGGCCATTGCTCAGGGGCAGTGCTCAGGGTCAGTGTTCAGGGACAGTGCTCAGGGCCAGTGCTCAGGGACAGTGCTCAGGGACAGTGCTCAGGGACAGTGCTCAGGGACAGTGCTCTAGGTAAGTGCTCATGGTTATTGCTCAGTTACTATGCTCAGGGTCAATGCTCAGGGTCAACGCTCAGGGTCAACGCTCAGGGTCACTGATCAGGGACAGTGCCCATGGTCAGTGCTCAGGGGCCATGCTCAGGGACAGTGGTAAAGGGCTGTGCTCAGGGACAGTGCTCAGGGAGAGTGCTCAGTTACTGTGCTCAAGATCAGTGCTCAGGGAGAGTGCTCAGGGACAGTGCTCAGGGACAGTGGTAAAGGGCCGTGCTCAGGGCCCGTGCTCAGTTACTGTGCTCAGGGTCAGTGCCCAGTGTCAATGCTTAGGGTCGCTGCTCAGGGACAGTGCTCAGGGGCCATGCTCAGGGACAGTGGTAAAGGGCTGAGCTCTGGGACAGTACTCCGGGACAGTGTTCCGGGACAGTGCTCAGGGACATTGCTCAGGGACCCTGTAGAGGGTCAGTGCTCAGGGACACTGCTTAGGGGCCGTGATCAGCAGCACTGCTCAGGCGCAGTGCTCAGGGGCAGTGCGCAGGGACAGTGCTCAGGGACAGTGCTCAGGGACAGTGCCCAGGGACAGTGCCCAGGGACAGTGCCCAGGGACAGTGCTCAGGGACAGTGCTCAGGGACAGTGCCCAGGGACAGTGCCCAGGGACAGTGCTCAGGGACAGTGCCCAGAGACAGTGCTCAGGGACAGTGCTGAGGGACATTTCTAAGTAATAGTACTCAGGAGCCGTGATTAGGGACTGTGATCAGCAGCAGTGCTCACGGTCACTCTTCAGTTAGAGTGCTCAGTTACAGTGCTCACGGTCAGTGCTCAGGGACAGTGCTCACGGTCAGTGCTCAGGGACACTGCTCAATGGGTAGTGCTCAGGGACAGTGCTCAGGGGCCATGCTCAGGGTCAGTGTTCAGGGGCACTGCTCAGGGGCTATGCTCAGGGACAGTGGTAAGGGGCTGTGCTCGGTGCCAGTTGTAAGGGGCTGTGCTCAGGGAAAGTGCTCAGGGACAGTGCTGAGGGACAGTGCTGAGGGACAGTGCTCAGTTACTGTGCTCAAGGACAGTGCTCAGGGACAGTGCTCAGGGACAGTGCTCAGGGACAGTGCTCAGGGACAGTGCTCAGGGACAGTGCTCATGGACAGTGGTAAGGGGCTGTGCTCAGGGCCAGTGCTCAAGGCCATTGCTCAGAGACAGTGCTCAGGGACAGTGGTAAAGGGCTGTGCTCAGGGACAGTGCTCAGGGACAGTGCTCAGTTACTGTGCTCAAGATCAGTGCTCAGGGACAGTGCTCAGGGACAGTGGTAAAGGGCCGTGCTCAGGGCCCGTGCTCAGTTACTGTGCTCAGGGTCAGTGCCCAGTGTCATTGCTTAGGGTCACTGCTCAGGGACAGTGCTCAGCGCCTATGCTCAGGGACAGTGGTAAGGGGCTGTGCTCAGGGCCAGTGCTCAAGGCCATTGCTCAGGGACAGTGTTCAGGGACAGTGGTAAAGGGCTGTGCTCAGTGACAGTGCTCACGGGCCATGCTCAGGGACAGTGGTACAGGGCTGTGCTCAAGGATAGTGCTCAGGGCCATTGCTCAGGGCCAGTGCTCAGGGCCAGTGCTCAGGGCCAGTGCTCAGGGCCAGTGCTCTAGGTCAGTGCTCATGGTTAGTGCTCAGTTACTATGCTCAGGGCCAGTGCTCAGGGCCAGTGCTCTAGGTCAGTGCTCATGGTTAGTGCTCAGTTACTATGCTCAGGGTCAATGCTCAGGGTCAATGCTCAGGGTCAATGCTCAGGGTCAATGCTCAGGGTCAATGCTCAGGGTCAATGCTCAGGGTCAATGCTCAGGGACAGTGGTAAAGGGCTGTACTCAGAGACAGTGCTCAGTGACAGTGCTCAGGGACAGTGGTAAAGGGCTGTACTCAGGGACAGTGCTCAAGGACAGTAGCAAAGGGCTGTGCTGAGGGATAGTGCTCAGGGTCAGTGCTCAGGGTCAGTGATCAGGGACAATGCTCAGGGACAGTGCTCAGGGACAGTGCTCAAGGCCATTGCTCAGGGGCAGTGCTCATGGACAGTGTTCAGGGACAGTGTTCAGGGACAGTGTTCAGGGACAGTGTTCAGGGACAGTGTTCAGGGACAGTGTTCAGGGACAGTGTTCAGGGACAGTGGTAAAGGGCTGTGCTCAGTGACAGTGCTCACGGGCCATGCTCAGGGACAGTGGTAAAGGGCTGTGCTCAAGGACAGTGCTCAGGGCCATTGCTCAGGGCCAGTGATCGTGGACAGTGCTCAGCGCCTATGCTCACGGACAGTGGTAACGGTCTGTGCTCAGGGCCATTGCTCCGGGACAGTGCTCAGATACAGTGGTAAAGGGCTGTGCTCCGGGCCCGTGTTCAGGGACAGTGCTCAGGGACAGTGCTCAGGGACAGTGCTCAGGGACAGTGCTCAGGGGAAATGCTCAGGGACAGTGGTAAGGGGCTGTGCTCAGGGACAGTGCTCAAGGCCATTGCTCAGGGGCAGTGCTCAGGGTCAGTGTTCAGGGACAGTGCTCAGGGCCAGTGCTCAGGGACAGTGCTCAGGGACAGTGCTCAGGGACAGTGCTCTAGGTAAGTGCTCATGGTTATTGCTCAGTTACTATGCTCAGGGTCAATGCTCAGGGTCAACGCTCAGGGTCAACGCTCAGGGTCACTGATCAGGGACAGTGCCCATGGTCAGTGCTCAGGGGCCATGCTCAGGGACAGTGGTAAAGGGCTGTGCTCAGGGACAGTGCTCAGGGAGAGTGCTCAGTTACTGTGCTCAAGCTCAGTGCTCAGGGAGAGTGCTCAGGGACAGTGCTCAGGGACAGTGGTAAAGGGCCGTGCTCAGGGCCCGTGCTCAGTTACTGTGCTCAGGGTCAGTGCCCAGTGTCAATGCTTAGGGTCACTGCTCAGGGACAGTGCTCAGGGGCCATGCTCAGGGACAGTGGTAAAGGGCTGAGCTCTGGGACAGTACTCCGGGACAGTGTTCCGGGACAGTGCTCAGGGACATTGCTCAGGGACCCTGTAGAGGGTCAGTGCTCAGGGACACTGCTTAGGGGCCGTGATCAGCAGCACTGCTCAGGCGCAGTGCTCAGGGGCAGTGCGCAGGGACAGTGCTCAGGGACAGTGCCCAGGGACAGTGCCCAGGGACAGTGCCCAGGGACAGTGCCCAGGGACAGTGCTCAGGGACAGTGCTCAGGGACAGTGCCCAGGGACAGTGCCCAGGGACAGTGCTCAGGGACAGTGCCCAGAGACAGTGCTCAGGGACAGTGCTGAGGGACATTTCTAAGTAATAGTACTCAGGAGCCGTGATTAGGGACTGTGATCAGCAGCAGTGCTCACGGTCACTGTTCAGTTAGAGTGCTCAGTTACAGTGCTCACGGTCAGTGCTCAGGGACAGTGCTCACGGTCAGTGCTCAGGGACACTGCTCAATGGGTAGTGCTCAGGGACAGTGCTCAGGGGCCATGCTCAGGGTCACTGTTCAGGGGCACTGCTCAGGGGCTATGCTCAGGGACAGTGGTAAGGGGCTGTGCTCGGTGCCAGTTGTAAGGGGCTGTGCTCAGGGATAGTGCTCAGGGACAGTGCTCAGGGACAGTGCTCAGTTACTGTGCTCAAGGACAGTGCTCAGGGACAGTGCTCAGGGATAGTGCTCAGGGACAGTGCTCAGGGACAGTGCTCAGGGACAGTGCCCAGGGACAGTGCCCAGGGACAGTGCCCAGGGACAGTGCCCAGGGACAGTGCTGAGGGACATTTCTAAGTAATAGTACTCAGGAGCCGTGATTAGGGACTGTGATCAGCAGCAGTGCTCACGGTCACTGTTCAGTTAGAGTGCTCAGTTACAGTGCTCACGGTCAGTGCTCAGGGACAGTGCTCACGGTCAGTGCTCAGGGACACTGCTCAATGGGTAGTGCTCAGGGACAGTGCTCAGGGGCCATGCTCAGGGTCAGTGTTCAGGGGCACTGCTCAGGGGCTATGCTCAGGGACAGTGGTAAGGGGCTGTGCTCGGTGCCAGTTGTAAGGGGCTGTGCTCAGGGATAGTGCTCAGGGACAGTGCTCAGGGACAGTGCTCAGTTACTGTGCTCAAGGACAGTGCTCAGGGACAGTGCTCAGGGACAGTGCTCAGGGACAGTGCTCAGGGACAGTGCTCAGGGACAGTGCTCAGGGACAGTGCCCAGGGACAGTGCCCAGGGACAGTGCTCAGGGACAGTGCTCAGGGACAGTGCTCAGGGACAGTGCTCAGGGACCGTGCTCAGGGACAGTGCCCAGGGACAGTGCCCAGGGACAGTGCTCAGGGACAGTGCCCAGAGACAGTGCTCAGGGACAGTGCTGAGGGACATTTCTAAGTAATAGTACTCAGGAGCCGTGATTAGGGACTGTGATCAGCAGCAGTGCTCACGGTCACTCTTCAGTTAGAGTGCTCAGTTACAGTGCTCACGGTCAGTGCTCAGGGACAGTGCTCACGGTCAGTGCTCAGGGACACTGCTCAATGGGTAGTGCTCAGGGACAGTGCTCAGGGGCCATGCTCAGGGTCAGTGTTCAGGGGCACTGCTCAGGGGCTATGCTCAGGGACAGTGGTAAGGGGCTGTGCTCGGTGCCAGTTGTAAGGGGCTGTGCTCAGGGATAGTGCTCAGGGACAGTGCTCAGGGACAGTGCTCAGTTACTGTGCTCAAGGACAGTGCTCAGGGACAGTGCTCAGGGACAGTGCTCAGGGACAGTGCTCAGGGACAGTGCTCAGGGACAGTGCTCAGGGACAGTGGTAAAGGGCTGTGCTCAGGGACAGTGGTAAAGGGCTGTGCTCAGGGACAGTGGTAAAGGGCTGTGCTCAGGGACAGTGCTCAGGGACAGTGCTCAGGGACAGTGCTCATGGACAGTGCTCATGGACAGTGCTCATGGACAGTGCTCAGGGACAGTGCTCAGGGACAGTGCTCAGGGACGGTTCTCAGTTACAGTGCTCAGGGACAGTGCCCAGTGTCAATGCTGGGGTCACTGCTCAGGGTCAATGCTCAGGGACAGTGCCCATGGTAAGTGCTCAGGGGCAGTGCTCAGGGACAGTGCTCAGGGGCAGTGCTCAGGGACAGTGCTCAGGGACAGTGCTCAGGGACAGTGCTCAGGGACAGTGCTCAGGGACAGTGCTCAGGGTCATTTATCCAAAGTAGTGCTCAGGGCCTGTTCCACGGATAGTGCTCAGGGACAGTGCGCAGGTTCAGTGCTCAGGGACAGTGCTCAGTGACAGTGCTAAGTGACAGTGGTAAGGGGCTGTCCTTGGGGATATTGCTCAGGGACAGTAATCATGGGCAGCACTCAGGGCCAGTGCACAGGGGCAGTGGTAAGGGGCTGTGCTCAGGGATAGTGGTCAGGGACATTGCTCAGGGCCCATGCTCAAGGACAGTGGTAAGGGGCTGTGCTCAGGGCCAGTGCTCAGGGCCAGTGCTCAGGGCCAGTGCTCAGGGACTGTGCTCAGTTACTATGCTCAGGGACGCTGCTCAGGGACACTGCTCAGGGACACTGCTCAGGGACACTGCTCAGGGACACTGCTCAGGGACAGTGCTCAGGGACAGTGCTCAGGGACAGTGCTCAAGGACAGTGGTAAAGGGCTGTGCTCAGGGACAGTGCTCAGGGCCCATGCTCAAGGACAGTGGTAAGGGGCAGTGCTCAGGGCCAGTGCTCAGGGCCAGTGCTCAGGGCCAGTGCTCAGGGCCAGTGCTCAGGGACACTGCTCAGGGACACTGCTCAGGGACACTGCTCAGGGACACTGCTCAGGGACACTGCTCAGGGACACTGCTCAGGGACACTGCTCAGGGACACTGCTCAGGTACAGTGGTAAAGGGCTGTGCTCAGGGACAGTGCTCATGGCCATTGCTCAGGGCCAGTGATCGTGGACAGTGCTCAGCGCCTATGCTCACGGACAGTGGTAACAGGCTGTGCTCAGGGCCACTGCTCTGGGACAGTGCTCATGGACAGTGGTAAAGGGCTGTGCTCAGGGCCCGTGCTCAGTTACTGTGCTCAGGATCAGTGCCCAGTGTCAATGCTTAGGGTCACTGCTCAGGGACAGTGCTCAGGGACAGTGCTCAGGGACAGTGCTCAGGGACAGTGCTCAAGGCCATTGCTCAGGGGCAGTGCTCAAGGACAGTGTTCAGGGACAGTGTTCAGGGAAAGTGGTAAAGGGCTGTGCTCAGTGACAGTGCTCACGGGCCATGCTCAGGGACAGTGGTAAAGGGCTGTGCTCAAGGATAGTGCTCAGGGCCATTGCTCAGGGCCAGTGCTCAGGGCCATTGCTCAGGGCCAGTGCTCAGGGCCATTGCTCAGGGACAGTGCTCAGGGACAGTGCTCAGGGACAGTGCTCAGGGACAGTGCTCAGGGACAGTGCTCAGGGACAGTGGTAAAGGGCTGTGCTCAGGGCCAGTGATCGTGGACAGTGCTCAGCGCCTATGCTCACGGACAGTGGTAACGGTCTGTGCTCAGGGCCATTGCTCCGGGACAGTGCTCAGATACAGTGGTAAAGAGCTGTGCTCAGGGCCCGTGTTCAGGGACAGTGCTCAGGGACAGTGTTCAGGGGAAATGCTCAGGGACAGTGGTAAGGGGCTGTGCTCAGGGACAGTGCTCAAGGCCATTGCTCAGGGGCAGTGCTCAGGGTCAGTGTTCAGGGACAGTGTTCAGGGACAGTGTTCAGGGACAGTGTTCAGGGACAGTGTTCAGGGACAGTGGTAAAGGGCTGTGCTCAAGGATAGTGCTCAGGGACAGTGCTCAGGGACAGTGCTCAGGGACAGTGCTAAGTGACAGTGGTAAGGGGCTGTCCTTGGGGATATTGCTCAGGGACAGTAATCATGGGCAGCGCTCAGGGCCAGTGCACAGTGGCAGTGGTAAGGGGCTGTGCTCAGGGATAGTGGTCAGGGACATTGCTCAGGGCCCATGCTCAAGGACAGTGGTAAGGGGCTGTGCTCAGGGACAGTGCTCAGGGACAGTGCTCAGGGACAGTGCTCAGGGACAGTGCTCAGGGACAGTGCTCAGGGACACTGCTCAGGGACACTGCTCAGGGACACTGCTCAGGGACACTGCTCAGGGACACTGCTCAGGGACACTGCTCAGGGACACTGCTCAGGGACACTGCTCAAGGACAGTGGTAAAGGGCTGTGCTCAGGGACAGTGCTCAGGGCCCATGCTCAAGAACAGTGGTAAGGGGCTGTGCTCAGGGCCAGTGCTCAGGGCCGGTGCTCAGGGCCAGTGCTCAGGGCCAGTGCTCAGGGCCAGTGCTCAGGGCCAGTGCTCAGGGACACTGCTCAGGGACACTGCTCAGGGACACTGCTCAGGGACACTGCTCAGGGACACTGCTCAGGGACACTGCTCAGGGACACTGCTCAGGTACAGTGGTAAAGGGCTGTGCTCAGGGACAGTGCTCATGGCCATTGCTCAGGGCCAGTGATCGTGGACAGTGCTCAGCGCCTATGCTCACGGACAGTGGTAACGGGCTGTGCTCAGGGCCACTGCTCTGGGACAGTGCTCATGGACAGTGGTAAAGGGCTGTGCTCAGGGCCCGTGCACAGTTACTGTGCTCAGGATCAGTGCCCAGTGTCAATGCTTAGGGTCACTGCTCAGGGACAGTGCTCAGGGACAGTGCTCAGGGACAGTGCTCAGGGACAGTGGTAAAGGGCTGTGTTCAGGGATAGTGCTCAGGGACAGTGCTCAGGGCCCATGCTCATGGACAGTGCTCAGGGACGGTGCTCAGGGATGGTACTCAGTTAATGTGCTCAGGGACATTGCCCAGTGTCAATGCTGGGGTCACTGATCAGGGTCAATGCTCAGGGACAGTGCCCATGGTTACTGCTCAGGGGCAGTGCTCAGGGGCAGTGCTCAGGGACAGTTCTCAGGGACAGTTCTCAGGGACAGTTCTCAGGGACAGTTCTCAGGGACAGTGCTCAGGGACAGTGCTCAGGGTCAATTATCCACAGTAGTGCTCAGGGCCTGTTCCACGGATAGTGCTGAGGGACAGTGCACAGGTTCAGTGCTCAGGGACACTGCTCAGGGACAGTGGTAAATGGCTGTGCTCTGGGACAGTGCTCAGGGCCATTGCTTAGGGCCAGTGATCGTGGACAGTGCTCAGCACCTATGCTCACGGACAGTGGTAACGGGCTGTGCTCACGGTCACTGCTCCGGGACAGTGCTCAGGGACAGTGGTCAGGGGCCATGCTCAGGGACAGTGGTAAAGGGCTGTGCTCAGGGACAGTGCTCAGGGACAGTGCTCATGGACAGTGGTAAGGGGCTGTGCTCAGGGCCAGTGCTCAAGGCCATTGCTCAGAGACAGTGCTCAGGGACAGTGGTAAAGGGCTGTGCTCAGGGACAGTGCTCAGGGACAGTGCTCAGTTACTGTGCTCAAGATCAGTGTTCAGGGACAGTGCTCAGGGACAGTGGTAAAGGGCCGTGCTCAGGGCCCGTGCTCAGTTACTGTGCTCAGGGTCAGTGCCCAGTGTCATTGCTTAGGGTCACTGCTCAGGGACAGTGCTCAGCGCCTATGCTCAGGGACAGTGGTAAGGGGCTGTGCTCAGGGCCAGTGCTCAAGGCCATTGCTCAGGGACAGTGTTCAGGGACAGTGGTAAAGGGCTGTGCTCAGTGACAGTGCTCACGGGCCATGCTCAGGGACAGTGGTACAGGGCTGTGCTCAAGGATAGTGCTCAGGGCCATTGCTCAGGGCCAGTGCTCAGGGCCAGTGCTCAGGGCCAGTGCTCAGGGCCAGTGCTCAGGGCCAGTGCTCAGGGCCAGTGCTCAGGGCCAGTGCTCAGGGCCAGTGCTCAGGGCCAGTGCTCAGGGCCAGTGCTCTAGGTCAGTGCTCATGGTTAGTGCTCAGTTACTATGCTCAGGGTCAATGCTCAGGGTCAATGCTCAGGGTCAATGCTCAGGCTCAATGCTCAGGCTCAATGCTCAGGCTCAATGCTCAGGCTCAATGCTCAGGGTCAATGCTCAGGGTCAATGCTCAGGGTCAATGCTCAGGGACAGTGGTAAAGGGCTGTACTCAGAGACAGTGCTCAGTGACAGTGCTCAGGGACAGTGGTAAAGGGCTGTACTCAGGGACAGTGCTCAAGGACAGTAGTAAAGGGCTGTGCTGAGGGATAGTGCTCAGGGTCAGTGCTCAGGGTCAGTGATCAGGGACAATGCTCAGGGACAGTGCTCAAGGCCATTGCTCAGGGGCAGTGCTCATGGACAGTGTTCAGGGACAGTGTTCAGGGACAGTGTTCAGGGACAGTGGTAAAGGGCTGTGCTCAGTGACAGTGCTCACAGGCCATGCTCAGGGACAGTGGTAAAGGGCTGTGCTCAAGGACAGTGCTCAGGGCCATTGCTCAGGGCCAGTGATCGTGGACAGTGCTCAGCGCCTATGCTCACGGACAGTGGTAACGGTCTGTGCTCAGGGCCATTGCTCCGGGACAGTGCTCAGATACAGTGGTAAAGGGCTGTGCTCCGGGCCCGTGTTCAGGGACAGTGCTCAGGGACAGTGCTCAGGGGAAATGCTCAGGGACAGTGGTAAGGGGCTGTGCTCAGGGACAGTGCTCAAGGCCATTGCTCAGGGGCAGTGCTCAGGGTCAGTGTTCAGGGACAGTGCTCAGGGACAGTGCTCAGGGACAGTGCTCAGGGACAGTGCTCAGGGACAGTGCTCAGGGACAGTGCTCTAGGTAAGTGCTCATAGTTATTGCTCAGTTACTATGCTCAGGGTCAATGCTCAGGGTCAACGCTCAGGGTCACTGATCAGGGACAGTGCCCATGGTCAGTGCTCAGGGGCCATGCTCAGGGACAGTGGTAAAGGGCTGTGCTCAGGGACAGTGCTCAGGGAGAGTGCTCAGGGACAGTGCTCAGGGACAGTGGTAAAGGGCCGTGCTCAGGGCCCGTGCTCAGTTACTGTGCTCAGGGTCAGTGCCCAGTGTCAATGCTTAGGGTCACTGCTCAGGGACAGTGCTCAGGGGCCATGCTCAGGGACAGTGGTAAGGGGCTGTGCTCAGGGCCAGTGCTCAAGGCCATTGCTCAGGGGCAGTGCTCAGGGGCAGTGCTCAGGGGCAGTGCTCAGGGGCAGTGCTCAGGGGCAGTGCTCAGGGGCAGTGCTCAGGGGCAGTGCTCAGGGGCAGTGCTCAGTGACAGTGCTCAGTGACAGTGCTCAGTGACAGTGCTCACGGGCCATGCTCAGGGACAGTGGTAAAGGGCTGTGCTCAGTGACAGTGCTCACGGGCCATGCTCATGGACAGTGGTACAGGGCTGTGCTCAAGGATAGTGCTCAGGGCCATTGCTCAGAGCCAGTGCTCAGGGACAGTGCTCAGGGACAGTGCTCATGGTTAGTGCTCAGTTACTATGCTCAGGGTCAATGCTCAGGGTCAATGCTCAGGGTCAATGCTCAGGGTCAATGCTCAGGGTCAATGCTCAGGGTCAATGCTCAGTGTCAATGCTCAGTGTCAATGCTCAGGGACAGTGGTAAAGGGCTGTACTCAGGGACAGTGCTCAAGGACAGTAGTAAAGGGCTGTGCTGAGGGATAGTGCTCAAGTAAAGTGCTCAGGGCCCATGCTCAAGGACAGTGGTAAGGGGCTGTGCTCAGGGACAGTGCTCAGGGACAGAGCTCAGGGACAGTGCTCAGGGACAGTGCTCAGGGACAGTGCTCAGGGACAGTGCTCAGGGACAGTGCTCAGGGACAGTGCTCAGGGACAGTGCTCAGGGACAGTGCTCAGGGACAGTGCTCAGGGACAGTGCTCAGGGAAAGTGCTCAGGGACAGTGCTCAGGGAAAGTGCTCAGGGAAAGTGCTCAGGGAAAGTGCTCAGGGAAAGTGCTCAGGGAAAGTGCTCAGGGAAAGTGCTCAGGGAAAGTGCTCAGGGAAAGTGCTCAGGGACTGTGCTCAGGGACAGTGCTCAGGGACAGTGCTCAGTTACTCTTCTCAGGGTCAGTGCTCTGGGTCAATGCTCAGGGACAGTGCCCATGGTCAGTGCTCTGGGGCAGTGCTCAGGGACACTGCTCAGGGACAGTGCTCAGGGACAGTGGTAAAGGGCTGTGCTCAGGGCCACTGCTCAGGGACAGTGCTCAGGGACAGTGATAAAGGGCTGTGCTCAGGGCCCGTGGTCAGGGACAGTGCTCAGGGCCTATGCTCAGGGAAAGTGCTCAGGGACAGTGGTAAGGGGCTGTGCTCAGGCATAGTGCTCAGGGACAGTGTTCAGGGACAGTGCTCAGTTACTGTGGTCAAGGACAGTTCTAAGGGACAGTGCTCAGGGACAGTGGTAAAGGGCTGAGCTCTGGGACAGTGCTCCGGGACAGTGTTCTGGGAGAGTGCTCAGGGACAGTGCTCAGGGACAGTGCTTAGGGGCCGTGATCAGCAGCACTGCTCAGGCGCAGTGCTCAGGGACAGTGCTCAGGGACAGTGCTCAGGGACAGTGCTCAGGGACAGTGCTCAGGGACAGTGCTCAGGGACAGTGCTCAGGGACAGTGCTCAGGGACAGGGCCCAGGGATAGTGCCCAGGGACAGTGCCCAGGGACAGTGCCCAGGGACAGTGCCCAGGGACAGTGCTCAGGGACAGTGCCCAGAGACAGTGCTCAGGGACAGTGCTCAGGGACATTTCTAATGAATAGTACTCAGGAGCCGTGATTAGGGACTGTGATCAGCAGCAGAGCTCACGGTCATTGCTCAGTTAGAGTGCTCAGTTACAGTGCTCACGGTCAGTGCTCAGGGACAGTGCTCAATGGGTAGTGCTCAGGGACAGTGCTCAGGGGTCATGCTCAGGGTCAGTTTTCAGGGACACTGCTCAGGCGCTATGCTCAGGGACAGTGGTAAGGGGCTGTGCTCGGTGCCAGTTGTAAGGGGCTGTGCTCAGGGATAGTGCTCAGGGACAGTGCTCAGGGACAGTGCTCAGGGACAGTGCTCAGTTACTGTGCTCAAGGACAGTGCTCAAGGACAGTGCTCAAGGACAGTGCTCAGGGACAGTGCTCAGGGACAGTGCTCAGGGACAGTGGTAAAGGGCTGTGCTCAGGGATAGTGCTCAGTGACAGTGCTCGGGGCCCATGCTCATGGACAGTGCTCAGGGACGGTGCTCAGGGACGGTGCTCAGTTACTGTGCTCAGGGACAGTGCCCAGTGTCAATGCTGGGGTCACTGCTCAGGGTCAATGCTGAGGGACAGTGCCCATGGTAAGTGCTCAGGGGCAGTGCTCAGGCACAGTGCTCAGGGACAGTGCTCAGGGTCATTTATCCACAGTAGTGCTCAGGGCCTGTTCCACGGATAGTGCTCAGGGACAGTGCGCAGGTTCAGTGCTCAGGGACAGTGCTCAGTGACCGTGCTCAGTGACAGTGGTAAGGGACTGTCCTTGGGGATATTGCTCAGGGACAGTGATCATGGGCAGCGCTCAGGGCCAGTGCATAGGGGCAGCGGTAAGGGGCTGTGCTCAGGGATAGTGCTCAGGGACAGTGCTCAGGGCCCATGCTCAAGGACAGTGGTAAGGGGCTGTGCTCAGGGCCTGTGCTCAGGGCCTGTGCTCAGGGCCTGTGCTCAGGGACAGTGCTCAGGGCCTGTGCTCAGGGACAGTGCTCAGGGACAGTGCTCAGGGACACTGCTCAGGGACACTGCTCAGGGACACTGCTCAGGGACACTGCTCAGGGACAGTGGTAAATGGCTGTGCTCTGGGACAGTGCTCAGGGCCATTGCTTAGGGCCAGTGATCGTGGACAGTGCTCAGCACCTATGCTCACGGACAGTGGTAACGGGCTGTGCTCACGGTCACTGCTCCGGGACAGTGCTCAGGGACAGTGGTCAGGGGCCATGCTCAGGGACAGTGGTAAAGGGCTGTGCTCAGGGACAGTGCTCAGGGACAGTGCTCATGGACAGTGGTAAGGGGCTGTGCTCAGGGCCAGTGCTCAAGGCCATTGCTCAGAGACAGTGCTCAGGGACAGTGGTAAAGGGCTGTGCTCAGGGACAGTGCTCAGGGACAGTGCTCAGTTACTGTGCTCAAGATCAGTGCTCAGGGACAGTGCTCTGGGACAGTGGTAAAGGGCCGTGCTCAGGGCCCGTGCTCAGTTACTGTGCTCAGGGTCAGTGCCCAGTGTCATTGCTTAGGGTCACTGCTCAGGGACAGTGCTCAGCGCCTATGCTCAGGGACAGTGGTAAGGGGCTGTGCTCAGGGCCAGTGCTCAAGGCCATTGCTCAGGGACAGTGTTCAGGGACAGTGGTAAAGGGCTGTGCTCAGTGACAGTGCTCACGGGCCATGCTCAGGGACAGTGGTACAGGGCTGTGCTCAAGGATAGTGCTCAGGGCCATTGCTCAGGGCCAGTGCTCAGGGCCAGTGCTCAGGGCCAGTGCTCATGGTTAGTGCTCAGTTACTATGCTCAGGGTCAATGCTCAGGGTCAATGCTCAGGGTCAATGCTCAGGGTCAATGCTCAGGGTCAATGCTCAGGGTCAATGCTCAGGGACAGTGGTAAAGGGCTGTACTCAGAGACAGTGCTCAGTGACAGTGCTCAGGGACAGTGGTAAAGGGCTGTACTCAGGGACAGTGCTCAAGGACAGTAGTAAAGGGCTGTGCTGAGGGATAGTGCTCAGGGTCAGTGCTCAGGGTCAGTGATCAGGGACAATGCTCAGGGACAGTGCTCAAGGCCATTGCTCAGGGGCAGTGCTCATGGACAGTGTTCAGGGACAGTGTTCAGGGACAGTGGTAAAGGGCTGTGCTCAGTGACAGTGCTCACGGGCCATGCTCAGTGACAGTGGTAAAGGGCTGTGCTCAAGGACAGTGCTCAGGGCCATTGCTCAGGGCCAGTGATCGTGGACAGTGCTCAGCGCCTATGCTCACGGACAGTGGTAACGGTCTGTGCTCAGGGCCATTGCTCCGGGACAGTGCTCAGATACAGTGGTAAAGGGCTGTGCTCCGGGCCCGTGTTCAGGGACAGTGCTCAGGGACAGTGCTCAGGGGAAATGCTCAGGGACAGTGCTCAGGGTCAGTGTTCAGGGACAGTGTTCAGGGACAGTGGTAAAGGGCTGTGCTCAAGGATAGTGCTCAGGGACAGTGCTCAGGGACAGTGCTCAGGGACAGTGCTCAGGGACAGTGCTCTAGGTAAGTGCTCATGGTTATTGCTCAGTTACTATGCTCAGGGTCAATGCTCAGGGTCAACGCTCAGGGTCAACGCTCAGGGTCAACGCTCAGGGTCACTGATCAGGGACAGTGCCCATGGTCAGTGCTCAGGGGCCATGCTCAGGGACAGTGGTAAAGGGCTGTGCTCAGGGACAGTGCTCAGGGAGAGTGCTCAGTTACTGTGCTCAAGATCAGTGCTCAGGGAGAGTGCTCAGGGACAGTGCTCAGGGACAGTGCTCAGGGACAGTGGTAAAGGGCCGTGCTCAGGGCCCGTGCTCAGTTACTGTGCTCAGGGTCAGTGCCCAGTGTCATTGCTTAGGGTCACTGCTCAGGGGCCATGCTCAGGGACAGTGGTAAGGGGCTGTGCTCAGGGCCAGTGCTCAAGGCCATTGCTCAGGGGCAGTGCTCAGGGGCAGTGCTCAGGGGCAGTGCTCAGGGGCAGTGCTCAGGGGCAGTGCTCAGGGGCAGTGCTCAGGGGCAGTGTTCAGGGACAGTGTTCAGGGACAGTGTTCAGGGACAGTGTTCAGGGACAGTGTTCAGGGACAGTGGTAAAGGGCTGTGCTCAGTGACAGTGCTCACGGGCCATGCTCAGGGACAGTGGTACAGGGCTGTGCTCAAGGATAGTGCTCAGGGCCATTGCTCAGGGCCAGTGCTCAGGGCCAGTGCTCAGGGACAGTGCTCAGGGACAGTGCTCAGGGACAGTGCTCAGGGACAGTGCTCAGGGACAGTGCTCATGGTTAGTGCTCAGTTACTATGCTCAGGGTCAATGCTCAGGGTCAATGCTCAGGGTCAATGCTCAGGGTCAATGCTCAGGGTCAATGCTCAGTGTCAATGCTCAGTGTCAATGCTCAGTGTCAATGCTCAGTGTCAATGCTCAGGGACAGTGGTAAAGGGCTGTACTCAGGGACAGTGCTCAAGGACAGTAGTAAAGGGCTGTGCTGAGGGATAGTGCTCAAGTAAAGTGCTCAGGGCCTATGCTCAAGGACAGTGGTAAGGGGCTGTGCTCAGGGCCAGTACTCATGGACAGTGCTCAGGGACAGTGCTCAGGGACAGTGCTCAGGGACAGTGCTCAGGGACAGTGCTCAGGGACAGTGCTCAGGGACAGTGCTCAGGGAAAGTGCTCAGGGAAAGTGCTCAGGGAAAGTGCTCAGGGACAGTGCTCAGGGACAGTGCTCAGGGACAGTGCTCAGTTACTCTTCTCAGGGTCAGTGCTCTGGGTCAATGCTCAGGGACAGTGCCCATGGTCAGTGCTCTGGGGCAGTGCTCAGGGACACTGCTCAGGGACAGTGCTCAGGGACAGTGGTAAAGGGCTGTGCTCAGGGCCACTGCTCAGGGACAGTGCTCAGGGACAGTGATAAAGGGCTGTGCTCAGGGCCCGTGGTCAGGGACAGTGCTCAGGGCCTATGCTCAGGGAAAGTGCTCAGGGACAGTGGTAAGGGGCTGTGCTCAGGCATAGTGCTCAGGGACAGTGTTCAGGGACAGTGCTCAGTTACTGTGGTCAAGGACAGTTCTAAGGGACAGTGCACAGGGACAGTGGTAAAGGGCTGAGCTCTGGGACAGTGCTCCGGGACAGTGTTCCGGGAGAGTGCTCAGGGACAGTGCTTAGGGGCCGTGATCAGCAGCACTGCTCAGGGACAGTGCTCAGGGACAGTGCTCAGGGACAGTGCTCAGGGACAGTGCTCAGGGACAGGGCCCAGGGACAGGGCCCAGGGACAGGGCCCAGGGACAGGGCCCAGGGACAGGGCCCAGGGACAGTGTCCAGAGACAGTGCTGAGGGACATTTCTAATGAATAGTACTCAGGAGCCGTGATTAGGGACTGTGATCAGCAGCAGAGCTCACGGTCATTGCTCAGTTAGAGTGCTCAGTTACAGTGCTCACGGTCAGTGCTCAGGGACAGTGCTCAATGGGTAGTGCTCAGGGACAGTGCTCAGGGGTCATGCTCAGGGTCAGTGTTCAGGGACACTGCTCAGGCGCTATGCTCAGGGACAGTGGTAAGGGGCTGTGCTCGGTGCCAGTTGTAAGGGGCTGTGCTCAGGGATAGTGCTCAGGGACAGTGCTCAGCGACAGTGCTCAGTTACTGTGCTCAAGGACAGTGCTCAAGGACAGTGCTCAAGGACAGTGCTCAAGGACAGTGCTCAGTTACTGTGCTCAGGGACAGTGCTCAGGGACAGTGCTCAGGGACAGTGCTCAGGGACAGTGCTCAGTTACTGTGATCAAGGACAGTGCTCAGGGACAGTGCTCAGGGACAGTGCTCAGGGACAGTGCTCAGGGACAGTGGTAAAGGGCTGTGCTCAGGGATAGTGCTCAGTGACAGTGCTCGGGGCCCATGCTCATGGACAGTGCTCAGGGACGGTGGTCACGGACGGTGCTCAGTTACTGTGCTCAGGGACAGTGCCCAGTGTCAATGCTGGGGTCACTGCTCAGGGTCAATGCTCAGGGACAGTGCCCATGGTAAGTGCTCAGGGGCAGTGCTCAGGGACAGTGCTCAGGCACAGTGCTCAGGAACAGTGCTCAGGGTCATTTATCCACAGTAGTGCTCAGGGCCTGTTCCACGGATAGTGCTCAGGGACAGTGCGCAGGTTCAGTGCTCAGGGACAGTGCGCAGGTTCAGTGCTCAGGGACAGTGCTCAGTGACCGTGCTCAGTGACAGTGGTAAGGGGCTGTCCTTGGGGATATTGCTCATGGACAGTGATCATGGGCAGCGCTCAGGGCCAGTGCATAGGGGCAGTGGTAAGGGGCTGTGCTCAGGGATAGTGCTCAGGGACAGTGCTAAGGGCCCATGCTCAAGGACAGTGGTAAGGGGATGTGCTCAGGGCCTGTGCTCAGGGACAGTGCTCAGGGACAGTGCTCAGGGACAGTGCTCAGGGACAGTGCTCAGTTACTATGCTCAGGTACACTGCTCAGGGACACTGCTCAGGGACACTGCTCAGGGACACTGCTCAGGGACACTGCTCAGGGACACTGCTCAGGGACACTGCTCAGGGACACTGCTCAGGGACATTGCTCAGGGACATTGCTCAGGGACAGTGCTCAGGGACAGTGCTCAGGGACAGTGGTAAATGGCTGTGCTCTGGGACAGTGCTCAGGGCCATTGCTTAGGGCCAGTGATCGTGGACAGTGCTCAGCACCTATGCTCACGGACAGTGGTAACGGGCTGTGCTCACGGTCACTGCTCCGGGACAGTGCTCAGGGACAGTGGTCAGGGGCCATGCTCAGGGACAGTGGTAAAGGGCTGTGCTCAGGGACAGTGCCCAGGGACAGTGCTCATGGACAGTGGTAAGGGGCTGTGCTCAGGGCCAGTGCTCAAGGCCATTGCTCAGAGACAGTGCTCAGGGACAGTGGTAAAGGGCTGTGCTCAGGGACAGTGCTCAGGGACAGTGCTCAGTTACTGTGCTCAAGATCAGTGCTCAGGGACAGTGCTCAGGGACAGTGGTAAAGGGCCGTGATCAGGGCCCGTGCTCAGTTACTGTGCTCAGGGTCAGTGCCCAGTGTCATTGCTTAGGGTCACTGCTCAGGGACAGTGCTCAGCGCCTATTCTCAGGGACAGTGGTAAGGGGCTGTGCTCAGGGCCAGTGCTCAAGGCCATTGCTCATGGACGGTGTTCAGGGACAGTGGTAAAGGGCTGTGCTCAGTGACAGTGCTCACGGGCCATGCTCAGGGACAGTGGTACAGGGCTGTGCTCAAGGATAGTGCTCAGGGCCATTGCTCAGGGCCAGTGCTCAGGGCCAGTGCTCAGGGCCAGTGCTCAGGGCCAGTGCTCAGGGCCAGTGCTCAGGGCCAGTGCTCAGGGCCAGTGCTCATGGTTAGTGCTCAGTTACTATGCTCAGGGTCAATGCTCAGGGTCAATGCTCAGGGTCAATGCTCAGGGTCAATGCTCAGGGTCAATGCTCAGGGTCAATGCTCAGGGTCAATGCTCAGGGTCAATGCTCAGGGTCAATGCTCAGGGTCAATGATCAGGGACAGTGGTAAAGGGCTGTACTCAGAGACAGTGCTCAGTGACAGTGCTCAGGGACAGTGGTAAAGGGCTGTACTCAGGGACAGTGCTCAAGGACAGTAGTAAAGGGCTGTGCTGAGGGATAGTGCTCAGGGTCAGTGCTCAGGGTCAGTGATCTGGGACAATGCTCAGGGACAGTGCTCAAGGCCATTGCTCAGGGGCAGTGCTCATGGACAGTGTTCAGGGACAGTGTTCAGGGACAGTGGTAAAGGGCTGTGCTCAGTGACAGTGCTCACGGGCCATGCTCAGTGACAGTGGTAAAGGGCTGTGCTCAAGGACAGTGCTCAGGGCCATTGCTCAGGGCCAGTGATCGTGGACAGTGCTCAGCGCCTATGCTCACGGACAGTGGTAACGGTCTGTGCTCAGGGCCATTGCTCCGGGACAGTGCTCAGATACAGTGGTAAAGGGCTGTGCTCCGGGCCCGTGTTCAGGGACAGTGCTCAGGGACAGTGCTCAGGGGAAATGCTCAGGGACAGTGGTAAGGGGCTGTGCTCAGGGACAGTGCTCAAGGCCATTGCTCAGGGGCAGTGCTCAGGGTCAGTGTTCAGGGACAGTGTTCAGGGACAGTGGTAAAGGGCTGTGCTCAAGGATAGTGCTCAGGGACAGTGCTCAGGGACAGTGCTCAGGGACAGTGCTCTAGGTAAGTGCTCATGGTTATTGCTCAGTTACTATGCTCAGGGTCAATGCTCAGGGTCAACGCTCAGGGTCACTGATCAGGGACAGTGCCCATGGTCAGTGCTCAGGGGCCATGCTCAGGGACAGTGGTAAAGGGCTGTGCTCAGGGACAGTGCTCAGGGAGAGTGCTCAGTTACTGTGCTCAAGATCAGTGCTCAGGGAGAGTGCTCAGGGACAGTGCTCAGGGACAGTGGTAAAGGGCCGTGCTCAGGGCCCGTGCTCAGTTACTGTGCTCAGGGTCAGTGCCCAGTGTCAATGCTTAGGGTCACTGCTCAGGGACAGTGCTCAGGGGCCATGCTCAGGGACAGTGGTAAGGGGCTGTGCTCAGGGCCAGTGCTCAAGGCCATTGCTCAGGGGCAGTGCTCAGGGGCAGTGCTCAGGGGCAGTGCTCAGGGACAGTGTTCAGGGACAGTGTTCAGGGACAGTGTTCAGGGAAGGTGTTCAGGGACAGTGGTAAAGGGCTGTGCTCAGTGACAGTGCTCACGGGCCATGCTCAGGGACAGTGGTACAGGGCTGTGCTCAAGGATAGTGCTCAGGGCCATTGCTCAGGGCCAGTGCTCAGGGACAGTGCTCAGGGCCAGTGCTCAGGGACAGTGCTCAGGGACAGTGCTCAGGGACAGTGCTCAGGGACAGTGCTCAGGGACAGTGCTCAGGGACAGTGCTCATGGTTAGTGCTCAGTTACTATGCTCAGGGTCAATGCTCAGGGTCAATGCTCAGGGTCAATGCTCAGGGTCAATGCTCAGGGTCAATGCTCAGGGTCAATGCTCAGGGTCAATGCTCAGGGACAGTGGTAAAGGGCTGTACTCAGGGACAGTGCTCAAGGACAGTAGTAAAGGGCTGTGCTGAGGGATAGTGCTCAAGTAAAGTGCTCAGGGCCTATGCTCAAGGACAGTGGTAAGGGGCTGTGCTCAGGGCCAGTGCTCAGGGACAGTGCTCAGGGACAGTGCTCAGGGACAGTGCTCAGGGACAGTGCTCAGGGACAGTGCTCAGGGACAGTGCTCAGGGAAAGTGCTCAGGGAAAGTGCTCAGGGAAAGTGCTCAGGGAAAGTGCTCAGGGACAGTGCTCAGGGAAAGTGCTCAGGGAAAGTGCTCAGGGAAAGTGCTCAGGGACAGTGCTCAGGGACAGTGCTCAGGGACAGTGTTCAGGGACAGTGCTCAGTTACTCTTCTCAGGGTCAGTGCTCTGGGTCAATGCTCAGGGACAGTGCCCATGGTCAGTGCTCTGGGGCAGTGCTCAGGGACACTGCTCAGGGACACTGCTCAGGGACAGTGGTAAAGGGCTGTGCTCAGGGCCACTGCTCAGGGACAGTGCTCAGGGACAGTGATAAAGGGCTGTGCTCAGGGCCCGTGGTCAGGGACAGTGCTCAGGGCCTATGCTCAGGGAAAGTGCTCAGGGACAGTGGTAAGGGGCTGTGCTCAGGCATAGTGCTCAGGGACAGTGTTCAGGGACAGTGCTCAGTTACTGTGGTCAAGGACAGTTCTAAGGGACAGTGCTCAGGGACAGTGGTAAAGGGCTGAGCTCTGGGACAGTGCTCCGGGACAGTGTTCCGGGAGAGTGCTCAGGGACAGTGCTTAGGGGCCGTGATCAGCAGCACTGCTCAGGCGCAGTGCTCAGGGACAGTGCTCAGGGACAGTGCTCAGGGACAGGGCCCAGGGACAGGGCCCAGGGACAGGGCCCAGGGACAGGGCCCAGGGACAGGGCCCAGGGACAGGGCCCAGGGACAGGGCCCAGGGACAGTGCTCAGGGACAGTGTCCAGAGACAGTGCTGACGGACATTTCTAATGAATAGTACTCAGGAGCCGTGATTAGGGACTGTGATCAGCAGCAGAGCTCACGGTCATTGCTCAGTTAGAGTGCTCAGTTACAATGCTCACGGTCAGTGCTCAGGGACAGTGCTCAATGGGTAGTGCTCAGGGACAGTGCTCAGGGGTCATGCTCAGGGTCAGTGTTCAGGGACACTGCTCAGGCGCTATGCTCAGGGACAGTGGTAAGGGGCTGTGCTCGGTGCCAGTTGTAAGGGGCTGTGCTCAGGGATAGTGCTCAGGGACAGTGCTCAGGGACAGTGCTCAGGGACAGTGCTCAGGGACAGTGCTCAGTTACTGTGCTCAAGGACAGTGCTCAAGGACAGTGCTCAAGGACAGTGCTCAAGGACAGTGCTCAAGGACAGTGCTCAAGGACAGTGCTCAAGGACATTGCTCAGTTACTGTGCTCAGGGACAGTGCTCAGGGACAGTGCTCAGGGACAGTGCTCAGTTACTGTGCTCAAGGACAGTGCTCAGGGACAGTGCTCAGGGACAGTGCTCAGGGACAGTGGTAAAGGGCTGTGCTCAGGGATAGTGCTCAGTGACAGTGCTCGGGGCCCATGCTCATGGACAGTGCTCAGGGACGGTGCTCAGGGACGGTGCTCAGTTACTGTGCTCAGGGACAGTGCCCAGTGTCAATGCTGGTGTCACTGCTCAGGGTCAATGCTCAGGGACAGTGCCCATGGTAAGTGCTCAGGGGCAGTGCTCAGGGACAGTGCTCAGGCACAGTGCTCAGGGACAGTGCTCAGGGTCATTTATCCACAGTAGTGCTCAGGGCCTGTTCCACGGATAGTGCTCAGGGACAGTGCGCAGGTTCAGTGCTCAGGGACAGTGCTCAGTGACCGTGCTCAGTGACAGTGGTAAGGGGCTGTCCTTGGGGATATTGCTCATGGACAGTGATCATGGGCAGCGCTCAGGGCCAATGCATAGGGGCAGCGGTAAGGGGCTGTGCTCAGGGACAGTGCTAAGGGCCCATGCTCAAGGACAGTGGTAAGGGGATGTGCTCAGGGCCTGTGCTCAGGGACAGTGCTCAGGGACAGTGCTCAGGGACAGTGCTCAGGGACAGTGCTCAGGGACAGTGCTCAGGGACAGTGCTCAGGGACAGTGCTCAGGGACAGTGCTCAGGGAAAGTGCTCAGGGAAAGTGCTCAGGGAAAGTGCTCAGGGAAAGTGCTCAGGGACAGTGCTCAGGGAAAGTGCTCAGGGAAAGTGCTCAGGGAAAGTGCTCAGGGACAGTGCTCAGGGACAGTGCTCAGGGACAGTGTTCAGGGACAGTGCTCAGTTACTCTTCTCAGGGTCAGTGCTCTGGGTCAATGCTCAGGGACAGTGCCCATGGTCAGTGCTCTGGGGCAGTGCTCAGGGACACTGCTCAGGGACACTGCTCAGGGACAGTGGTAAAGGGCTGTGCTCAGGGCCACTGCTCAGGGACAGTGCTCAGGGACAGTGATAAAGGGCTGTGCTCAGGGCCCGTGGTCAGGGACAGTGCTCAGGGCCTATGCTCAGGGAAAGTGCTCAGGGACAGTGGTAAGGGGCTGTGCTCAGGCATAGTGCTCAGGGACAGTGTTCAGGGACAGTGCTCAGTTACTGTGGTCAAGGACAGTTCTAAGGGACAGTGCTCAGGGACAGTGGTAAAGGGCTGAGCTCTGGGACAGTGCTCCGGGACAGTGTTCCGGGAGAGTGCTCAGGGACAGTGCTTAGGGGCCGTGATCAGCAGCACTGCTCAGGCGCAGTGCTCAGGGACAGTGCTCAGGGACAGTGCTCAGGGACAGGGCCCAGGGACAGGGCCCAGGGACAGGGCCCAGGGACAGGGCCCAGGGACAGGGCCCAGGGACAGGGCCCAGGGACAGGGCCCAGGGACAGGGCCCAGGGACAGGGCCCAGGGACAGGGCCCAGGGACAGTGCTCAGGGACAGTGTCCAGAGACAGTGCTGACGGACATTTCTAATGAATAGTACTCAGGAGCCGTGATTAGGGACTGTGATCAGCAGCAGAGCTCACGGTCATTGCTCAGTTAGAGTGCTCAGTTACAATGCTCACGGTCAGTGCTCAGGGACAGTGCTCAATGGGTAGTGCTCAGGGACAGTGCTCAGGGGTCATGCTCAGGGTCAGTGTTCAGGGACACTGCTCAGGCGCTATGCTCAGGGACAGTGGTAAGGGGCTGTGCTCGGTGCCAGTTGTAAGGGGCTGTGCTCAGGGATAGTGCTCAGGGACAGTGCTCAGGGACAGTGCTCAGGGACAGTGCTCAGGGACAGTGCTCAGTTACTGTGCTCAAGGACAGTGCTCAAGGACAGTGCTCAAGGACAGTGCTCAAGGACAGTGCTCAAGGACAGTGCTCAAGGACAGTGCTCAAGGACATTGCTCAGTTACTGTGCTCAGGGACAGTGCTCAGGGACAGTGCTCAGGGACAGTGCTCAGTTACTGTGCTCAAGGACAGTGCTCAGGGACAGTGCTCAGGGACAGTGCTCAGGGACAGTGGTAAAGGGCTGTGCTCAGGGATAGTGCTCAGTGACAGTGCTCGGGGCCCATGCTCATGGACAGTGCTCAGGGACGGTGCTCAGGGACGGTGCTCAGTTACTGTGCTCAGGGACAGTGCCCAGTGTCAATGCTGGTGTCACTGCTCAGGGTCAATGCTCAGGGACAGTGCCCATGGTAAGTGCTCAGGGGCAGTGCTCAGGGACAGTGCTCAGGCACAGTGCTCAGGGACAGTGCTCAGGGTCATTTATCCACAGTAGTGCTCAGGGCCTGTTCCACGGATAGTGCTCAGGGACAGTGCGCAGGTTCAGTGCTCAGGGACAGTGCTCAGTGACCGTGCTCAGTGACAGTGGTAAGGGGCTGTCCTTGGGGATATTGCTCATGGACAGTGATCATGGGCAGCGCTCAGGGCCAATGCATAGGGGCAGCGGTAAGGGGCTGTGCTCAGGGACAGTGCTAAGGGCCCATGCTCAAGGACAGTGGTAAGGGGATGTGCTCAGGGCCTGTGCTCAGGGACAGTGCTCAGGGACAGTGCTCAGGGACAGTGCTCAGGGACAGTGCTCAGTTACTATGCTCAAAGACACTGCTCAGGGACACTGCTCAGGGACACTGCTCAGGGACACTGCTCAGGGACACTGCTCAGGGACACTGCTCAGGGACACTGCTCAGGGACACTGCTCAGGGACACTGCTCAGGGACACTGCTCAGGTACAGTGCTCAGGGACAGTGGTAAATGGCTGTGCTCTGGGACAGTGCTCAGGGCCATTGCTTAGGGCCAGTGATCGTGGACAGTGCTCAGCACCTATGCTCACGGACAGTGGTAACGGGCTGTGCTCACGGTCACTGCTCCGGGACAGTGCTCAGGGACAGTGGTCAGGGGCCATGCTCAGTGACAGTGGTAAAGGGCTGTGCTCAGGGACAGTGCTCAGGGACATTGGTAAGGGGCTGTGCTCAGGGACAGTGTTCAAGGCCATTGCTCAGAGACAGTGCTCAGGGACAGTGGTAAAGGGCTGTGCTCAGGGACAGTGCTCAGGGACAGTGCTCAGTTACTGTGCTCAAGATCAGTGCTCAGGGACAGTGCTCAGGGACAGTGGTAAAGGGCCGTGCTCAGGGCCCGTGCTCAGTTACTGTGCTCAGGGTCAGTGCCCAGTGTCAATGCTTAGGGTCACTGCTCAGGGACAGTGCTCAGCGCCTATGCTCAGGGACAGTGGTAAGGGGTTGTGCTCAGGGCCAGTGCTCAAGGCCATTGCTCAGGGACAGTGTTCAGGGACAGTGGTAAAGGGCTGTGCTCAGTGACAGTGCTCACGGGCCATGCTCAGGGACAGTGGTACAGGGCTGTGCTCAAGGATAGTGCTCAGGGCCAGTGCTCAGGGCCAGTGCTCAGGGCCAGTGGTCAGGGCCAGTGCTCAGGGCCAGTGCTCAGGGCCAGTGCTCAGGGCCAGTGCTCAGGGCCAGTGCTCATGGTTAGTGCTCAGTTACTATGCTCAGGGTCAATGCTCAGGGTCAATGCTCAGGGTCAATGCTCAGGGTCAATGCTCAGTGTCAATGCTCAGTGACAGTGCTCAGGGACAGTGGTAAAGGGCTGTACTCAGAGACAGTGCTCAGTGACAGTGCTCAGGGACAGTGGTAAAGGGCTGAACTCAGGGACAGTGCTCAAGGACAGTAGTAAAGGGCTGTGCTGAGGGATAGTGCTCAGGGTCAGTGCTCAGGGTCAGTGCTCAGGGACAGTGCTCAGGGACATTGGTAAGGGGCTGTGCTCAGGGACAGTGTTCAAGGCCATTGCTCAGAGACAGTGCTCAGGGACAGTGGTAAAGGGCTGTGCTCAGGGACAGTGCTCAGGGACAGTGCTCAGTTACTGTGCTCAAGATCAGTGCTCAGGGACAGTGCTCAGGGACAGTGCTCAGGGACAGTGCTCAGGGACAGTGCTCAGGGACAGTGCTCAGGGACAGTGCTCAGGGACAGTGCTCAGGGACAGTGCTCAGGGACAGTGCTCAGGGACAGTGCTCAGGGTCTCTTCCACGGATAGTGCTCAGGGACAGTGCTCAGGGCCAGTGCCCAGGGCAAATGCTCAGGGACAGTTCTCAGTGACAGTGGTAAGGGGCTGTGCTCAGGGACAGTACTCAGGGATAGTGATCTGTTACAGTGCTCAGTTACTGTGCTCAAGGACAGTGCTCAGGGACAGTGGAAATGGGCTGTACTCAGGGACAGTGCTCAAGGACAGTAGTAAAGGGCTGTGCTGACGGATAGTGCTCAAGTAAAGTGCTCAGGGCCCATGCTCAAGGACAGTGGTAAGGGGCTGTGCTCAGGGTCAGTACTCATGGACAGCGCTCAGGGACAGTGCTCAGGGACAGTGCTCAGGGACAGTGCTCAGGGACAGTGCTCAGGGACAGTGCTCAGGGAAAGTGCTCAGGGAAAGTGCTCAGGGAAAGTGCTCAGGGAAAGTGCTCAGGGACAGTGCTCAGGGACAGTGCTCAGGGACAGTGCTCAGGGACAGTGCTCAGGGACAGTGTTCAGGGACAGTGCTCAGGGACAGTGCTCAGTTACTCTTCTCAGGGTCAGTGCTCTGGGTCAATGCTCAGGGACAGTGCCCATGGTCAGTGCTCTGGGGCAGTGCTCAGGGACACTGCTCAGGGACACTGCTCAGGGACAGTGGTAAAGGGCTGTGCTCAGGGCCACTGCTCAGGGACAGTGCTCAGGGACAGTGGTAAAGGGCTGTGCTCAGGGACACTGCTCAGGGACAGTGCTCAGGGCCTATGCTCAGGGAAAGTGCTCAGGGAAAGTGCTCAGGGACAGTGGTAAGGGGCTGTGCTCAGGCATTGTGCTCAGGGACAGTGTTCAGGGACAGTGCTCAGTTACTGTGGTCAAGGACAGTTCTAAGGGACAGTGCTCAGGGACAGTGGTAAGGGGCTGTGCTCAGGGATAGTGCTCAGGGACAGTGCTCAGGGCCCATGCTCAAGGACAGTGGTAAGGGGCTGTGCTCAGGGCCTGTGCTCAGGGACAGTGCTCAGGGACAGTGCTCAGGGACAGTGCTCAGGGACAGTGCTCAGGGACAGTGCTCAGGGACAGTGCTCAGGGACAGTGCTCAGTTACTATGCTCAGGGACACTGCTCAGGGACACTGCTCAGGGACACTGCTCAGGGACACTGCTCAGGGACACTGCTCAGGGACACTGCTCAGGGACACTGCTCAGGGACACTGCTCAGGGACAGTGCTCTAGGTAAGTGCTCATGGTTATTGCTCAGTTACTATGCTCAGGGTCAATGCTCAGGGTCAACGCTCAGGGTCACTGATCAGGGACAGTGCCCATGGTCAGTGCTCAGGGGCCATGCTCAGGGACAGTGGTAAAGGGCTGTGCTCAGGGACAGTGCTCAGGGAGAGTGCTCAGTTACTGTGCTCAAGATCAGTGCTCAGGGAGAGTGCTCAGGGACAGTGCTCAGGGACAGTGGTAAAGGGCCGTGCTCAGGGCCCGTGCTCAGTTACTGTGCTCAGGGTCAGTGCCCAGTGTCAATGCTTAGGGTCACTGCTCAGGGACAGTGCTCAGCGCCTATGCTCAGGGACAGTGGTAAGGGGTTGTGCTCAGGGCCAGTGCTCAAGGCCATTGCTCAGGGACAGTGTTCAGGGACAGTGGTAAAGGGCTGTGCTCACTGACAGTGCTCACGGGCCATGCTCAGGGACAGTGGTACAGGGCTGTGCTCAAGGATAGTGCTCAGGGCCATTGCTCAGGGCCAGTGCTCAGGGCCAGTGCTCAGGGCCAGTGCTCAGGGCCAGTGCTCAGGGCCAGTGCTCAGGGCCAGTGCTCAGGGCCAGTGCTCAGGGCCAGTGCTCATGGTTAGTGCTCAGTTACTATGCTCAGGGTCAATGCTCAGGGTCAATGCTCAGGGTCAATGCTCAGGGTCAATGCTCAGGGTCAATGCTCAGGGTCAATGCTCAGGGTCAATGCTCAGTGACAGTGCTCAGGGACAGTGGTAAAGGGCTGTACTCAGAGACAGTGCTCAGTGACAGTGCTCAGGGACAGTGGTAAAGGGCTGTACTCAGGGACAGTGCTCAAGGACAGTAGTAAAGGGCTGTGCTGAGGGATAGTGCTCAGGGTCAGTGCTCAGGGTCAGTGATCAGGGACAGTGCTCAGGGACAGTGCTCAGGGACAGTGCTCAGGGACAGTGCTCAGGGACAGTGCTCAGGGACAGTGCTCAGGGACAGTGCTCAGGGTCTCTTCCACGGATAGTGCTCAGGGACAATGCGCAGGTTCAGTGCTCAGGGACAGTGCTCAGGGCCAGTGCCCAGGGCAAATGCTCAGGAACAGTTCTCAGTGACAGTGGTAAGGGGCTGTGCTCAGGGACAGTACTCAGGGATAGTGATCTGTTACAGTGCTCAGTTACTGTGCTCAAGGACAGTGCTCAGGGACAGTGGAAATGGGCTGTACTCAGGGACAGTGCTCAAAGACAGTAGTAAAGGGCTGTGCTGACGGATAGTGCTCAAGTAAAGTGCTCAGGGCCCATGCTCAAGGACAGTGGTAAGGGGCTGTGCTCAGGGCCAGTACTCATGGACAGCGCTCAGGGACAGTGCTCAGGGACAGTGGTCAGGGACAGTGCTCAGGGACAGTGCTCAGGGACAGTGCTCAGGGACAGTGCTCAGGGACAGTGCTCAGGGAAAGTGCTCAGGGACAGTGCTCAGGGACAGTGCTCAGGGACAGTGCTCAGGGACAGTGCTCAGGGACAGTGCTCAGGGACAGTGCTCAGGGAAAGTGCTCAGGGAAAGTGCTCAGGGACAGTGCTCAGTTACTCTTCTCAGGGTCAGTGCTCTGGGTCAATGCTCAGGGACAGTGCCCATGGCCAGTGCTCTGGGTCAGTGCTCAGGGACACTGCTCAGGGACACTGCTCAGGGACAGTGGTAAAGGGCTGTGCTCAGGGCCACTGCTCAGGGACAGTGCTCAGGGACAGTGGTAAAGGGCTGTGCTCAGGGACACTGCTCAGGGACAGTGCTCAGGGACAGTGCTCAGGGCCTATGCTCAGGGACAGTGCTCAGGGACAGTGCTCAGGGACAGTGGTAAGGGGCTGTGCTCAGGCATTGTGCTCAGGGACAGTGTTCAGGGACAGTGCTCAGTTACTGTGGTCAAGGACAGTTCTCAGGGACAGTGCTCAGGGACAGTGGTAAAGGGCTGAGCTCTGGGACAGTGCATAGGGGCAGCGGTAAGGGGCTGTGCTCAGGGATAGTGGTAAGGGGCTGTGCTCAGGGACAGTGCTCAGGGACAGTGCTCAGGGACAGTGCTCAGGGACAGTGCTCAGGGACACTGCTCAGGGACACTGCTCAGGGACACTGCTCAGGGACACTGCTCAGGGACACTGCTCAGGGACACTGCTCAGGGACACTGCTCAGGGACACTGCTCAGGGACACTGCTCAGGGACAGTGGTAAATGGCTGTGCTCTGGGACAGTGCTCAGGGCCATTGCTTAGGGCCAGTGATCGTGGACAGTGCTCAGCACCGATGCTCACGGACAGTGGTAACGGGCTGTGCTCACGGTCACTGCTCCGGGACAGTGCTCAGGGACAGTGGTCAGGGGCCATGCTCAGTGACAGTGGTAAAGGGCTGTGCTCAGGGACAGTGCTCAGGGACAGTGCTCAGGGACATTGGTAAGGGGCTGTGCTCAGGGCCAGTGCTCAAGGCCATTGCTCAGAGACAGTGCTCAGGGACAGTGGTAAAGGGCTGTGCTCAGGGACAGTGCTCAGTTACTGTGCTCAGGGACAGTGCTCAGGGACAGTGCTCAGGGACAGTGCTCAGGGACAGTGGTAAAGGGCCGTGCTCAGGGCCCGTGCTCAGTTACTGTGCTCAGGGTCAGTGCCCAGTGTCAATGCTTAGGGTCACTGCTCAGGGACAGTGCTCAGCGCCTATGCTCAGGGACAGTGGTAAGGGGTTGTGCTCAGGGGCAGTGCTCAAGGCCATTGCTCAGGGACAGTGTTCAGGGACAGTGGTAAAGGGCTGTGCTCAGTGACAGTGCTCACGGGCCATGCTCAGGGACAGTGGTACAGGGCTGTGCTCAAGGATAGTGCTCAGGGCCATTGCTCAGGGCCAGTGCTCAGAGCCAGTGCTCAGGGCCAGTGCTCAGGGCCAGTGCTCAGGCCAGTGCTCAGCGCCAGTGCTCTAGGTCAGTGCTCATGGTTAGTGCTCAGTTACTATGCTCAGGGTCAATGCTCAGGGTCAATGCTCAGGGTCAATGCTCAGGGTCAATGCTCAGTGACAGTGCTCAGTGACAGTGCTCAGGGACAGTGCTCAGGGACAGTGCTCAGGGACAGTGCTCAGGGACAGTGCTCAGGGACAGTGCTCAGGGACAGTGCTCAGGGACAGTGGTAAAGGGCTGTACTCAGAGACAGTGCTCAGTGACAGTGCTCAGGGACAGTGGTAAAGGGCTGTGCTCAGGGACAGTGCTCAAGGACAGTAGTAAAGGGCTGTGCTGAGGGATAGTGCTCAGGGTCAGTGCTCAGGGTCAGTGATCAGGGACAGTGCTCAGGGACAGTGCTCAGGGACAGTGCTCAGGGTCTCTTCCACGGATAGTGCTCACGGACAATGCGCAGGTTCAGTGCTCAGGGACAGTGCTCAGGTCCAGTGCCCAGGGCAAATGCTCAGGGACAGTTCTCAGTGACAGTGGTAAGGGGCTGTGCTCAGGCACAGTACTCAGGGATAGTGATCTGTTACAGTGCTCAGTTACTGTGCTCAAGGACAGTGCTCAGGGACAGTGGAAATGGGCTGTACTCAGGGACAGTGCTCAAGGACAGTAGTAAAGGGCTGTGCTGACGGATAGTGCTCAAGTAAAGTGCTCAGGGCCCATGCTCAAGGACAGTGGTAAGGGGCTGTGCTCAGGGCCAGTACTCATGGACAGCGCTCAGGGACAGTGCTCAGGGACAGTGCTCAGGGACAGTGCTCAGGGACAGTGCTCAGGGACAGTGCTCAGGGACAGTGCTCAGGGACAGTGCTCAGGGACAGTGCTCAGTTACTCTTCTCAGGGTCAGTGCTCTGGGTCAATGCTCAGGAACAGTGCCCATGGTCAGTGCTCTGGGGCAGTGCTCAGGGACACTGCTCAGGGACACTGCTCAGGGACAGTGGTAAAGGGCTGTGCTCAGGGCCACTGCTCAGGGACAGTGCTCAGGGACAGTGGTAAAGGGCTGGGCTCAGGGCCCGTGGTCAGGGACAGTGCTCAGGGCCTATGCTCAGGGAAAGTGCTCAGGGACAGTGGTAAGGGGCTGTGCTCAGGCATTGTGCTCAGGGACAGTGTTCAGGGACAGTGCTCAGTTACTGTGGTCAAGGACAGTTCTAAGGGAAAGTGCTCAGGGACAGTGGTAAAGGGCTGAGCTCTGGGACAGTGCTCCGGGACAGTGTTCCGGGAGAGTGCTCAGGGACAGTGCTCAGGGACAGTGCTCAGGGACAGTGGTAAAGGGCTGTACTCAGAGACAGTGCTCAGTGACAGTGCTCAGGGACAGTGGTAAAGGGCTGTACTCAGGGACAGTGCTCAAGGACAGTAGTAAAGGGCTGTGCTGAGGGATAGTGCTCAGGGTCAGTGCTCAGGGTCAGTGATCAGGGACAGTGCTCAGGGACAGTGCTCAGGGACAGTGCTCAGGGACAGCGCTCAGGGTCTCTTCCACGGATAGTGCTCAGGGACAATGCGCAGGTTCAGTGCTCAGAGACAGTGCTCAGGTCCAGTGCCCAGGGCAAATGCTCAGGGACAGTTCTCAGTGACAGTGGTAAGGGGCTGTGCTCAGGGACAGTACTCAGGGATAGTGATCTGTTACAGTGCTCAGTTACTGTGCTCAAGGACAGTGCTCAGGGACAGTGGAAAAGGGCTGTACTCAGGGACAGTGCTCAAGGACAGTAGTAAAGGGCTGTGCTGAGGGATAGTGCTCAAGTAAAGTGCTCAGGGCACATGCTCAAGGACAGTGGTAAGGGGCTGTGCTCAGGGCCAGTACTCATGGACAGTGCTCAGGGACAGTGCTCAGGGACAGTGCTCAGGGACAGTGCTCAGTTACTCTTCTCAGGGTCAGTGCTCTGGGTCAATGCTCAGGGACAGTGCCCATGGTCCGTGCTCTGGGGCAGTGCTCAGGGACACTGCTCAGGGACAGTGGTAAAGGGCTGTGCTCAGGGCCACTGCTCAGGGACAGTGCTCAGGGACAGTGGTAAAGGGCTGTGCTCAGGGCCCGTGGTCAGGGACAGTTCTCAGGGCCTATGCTCAGGGAAAGTGCTCAGGGAAAGTGGTAAGGGGCTGTGCTCAGGCATTGTGCTCAGGGACAGTGTTCAGGGACAGTGCTCAGTTACTGTGGTCAAGGACAGTTCTAAGGGACAGTGCTCAGGGACAGTGGTAAAGGGCTGAGCTCTGGGACAGTGCTCCGGGACAGTGTTCCGGGAGAGTGCTCAGGGACAGTGCTCAGGGACAGTGCTCAGGGACAGTGCTTAGGGGCCGTGATCAGCAGCACTTCTCAGGCGCAGTGCTCAGCGACAGTGCTCAGGGACAGTGCTCAGGGACAGTGCTCAGGGACAGTGCTCAGGGACAGTGCTCAGGGACAGGGCCCAGGGACCGTGCCCAGAGACAGTGCTCAGGGACAGTGCCCAGGGACAGTGCCCAGGGACAGTGCTCAGGGACAGTGCTCAGGGACAGTGCCCAGAGACAGTGCTCAGGGACAGTGCTGAGGGACATTTCTAATGAATAGTACTCAGGAGCCGTGATTAGGGACTGTGATCAGCAGCAGAGCTCACGGTCATTGCTCAGTTAGAGTGCTCAGTTACAGTGCTCACGGTCAGTGCTCAGGGACAGTGCTCAATGGGTAGTGCTCAGGGACAGTGCTCAGGGGTCATGCTCAGGGTCAGTGTTGAGGGACACTGCTCAGGTGCTATGCTCAGGGACAGTGGTAAGGGGCTGTGCTCGGTGCCAGTTTTAAGGGGCTGTGCTCAGGGACAGTGCTCAGGGACAGTGCTCAGGGACAGTGCTCAGGGACAGTGCTCAGTTACTGTGCTCAGGGACAGTGCTCAGGGACAGTGCTCAGGGACAGTGCTCAGGGACAGTGCTCAGGGACAGTGCTCAGGGACAGTGGTAAAGGGCTGTGCTCAGGGATAGTGCTCAGTGACAGTGCTCGGGGCCCATGCTCATGGACAGTGCTCAGGGATGGTGCTCAGGGACGGTGCTCAGTTACTGTGCTCAGGGACAGTGCCCAGTGTCAATGCTGGGGTCACTGCTCAGGGTCAATGCTCAGGGACAGTGCCCATGGTAAGTGCTCAGGGGCAGTGCTCAGGGACAGTGCTCAGGGACAGTGCTCAGGGACAGTGCTCAGGGACAGTGCTCAGGGACAGTGCTCAGGGACAGTGCTCAGGGACAGTGCTCAGGGTCATTTATCCACAGTAGTGCTCAGGGCCTGTTCCACGGATAGTGCTCAGGGACAGTGCGCAGGTTCAATGCTCAGGGACAGTGCTCAGTGACCGTGCTCAGTGACAGTGGTAAGGGGCAGTCCTTGGGGATATTGCTCAGGGACAGTGATCATGGGCAGCGCTCAGGGCCAGTGCACAGGGGCAGTGGTAATGGGCTGTGCTCAGGGATAGTGCTCAGGGCCCATGCTCAAGGACAGTGGTAAGGGGCTGTGGTCAGGGCCTGTGCTCAGGGACAGTGCTCAGGGACAGTGCTCAGGGACAGTGCTCAGGGACAGTGCTCAGGGACAGTGCTCAGGGACAGTGCTCAGGGACTATGCTCAGTTACTATGCTCAGGGACACTGCTCAGGGACACTGCTCAGGGACACTGCTCAGGGACACTGCTCAGGGACACTGCTCAGGGACACTGCTCAGGGACACTGCTCAGGGACACTGCTCAGGGACAGTGGTAAATGGCTGTGCTCTGGGACAGTGCTCAGGGCCATTGCTTAGGGCCAGTGATCGTGGACAGTGCTCAGCGCCTATGCTCACGGACAGTGGAAACGGGCTGTGCTCACGGTCACTGCTCCGGGACAGTGCTCAGGGACAGTGGTCAGGGGCCATGCTCAGGGACAGTGGTAAAGGGCTGTGCTCAGGGACAGTGCTCAGGGACAGTGCTCAGGGACAGTGCTCAGGGACAGTGCTCAGGGACAGTGCTCAGGGACAGTGGTAAGGGGCTGTGCTCAGGGCCAGTGCTCAAGGCCATTGCTCAGAGACAGTGCTCAGGGACAGTGTTCAGGGACAGTGTTCAGGGACAGTGGTAAAGGGCTGTGCTCAGTGACAGTGCTCACGGGCCATGCTCAGGGACAGTGGTAAGGGGCTGTGCTCAAGGATAGTGCTCAAGGCCATTGCTCAGGGCCAGTGCTCAGGGACAGTGCTCAGGGACAGTGCTCAGGGACAGTGCTCATGGTTAGTGCTCAGTTACTATGCTCAGGGTCAATGCTCAGGGTCAATGCTCAGGGTCAATGCTCAGGGTCAATGCTCAGGGACAGTGCCCATGGTCAGTGCCCATGGTCAGTGCTCAGGGACACTGCTCAGGGACACTGCTCAGGGGCCATGCTCAGGGACAGTGGTAAGGGGCTGTGCTCAGGGCCAGTGCTCAGGGCCAGTGCTCAGGGACAGTGCTCAGGGACAGTGCTCAGGGACAGTTGTAAAGGGCTGTGCTCTGGGCCAGTGCTCAGGGCCATTGCTCAGGGTCAGTGCTCAGGGTCAGTGCTCTGGGACAGTGCTCAGGGGCAGCGCTCAGGGACAGTGCTCAGGGACAATGCTCAGGGACAGTGCTCAGGGTCTCTTCCATGGATAGTGCTCAGGGACAGTGCGCAGGTTCAGTGCTCAGGGAAAGTGCTCAGTGACAGTGGTAAGGGGCTGTGCTCAGTGCCAGTGGCAAGGGGCTGTGCTCAGGGACAGTGCTCAGGGATAGTGATCTGTTACAGTGCTCAGTTACTGTGCTCAAGGACAGTGCTCAGGGACAGTGCTCAGGGACAGTGCTCAGGGACAGTGCTCAGGGACAGTGCTCAGGGACAGTGCTCAGGGACAGTGCTCAGGGACAGTGCTCAGGGACAGTGCTCAGGGACATTGCTAAGGGACATTGCTAAGGGACATTGCTAAGGGACAGTGCTCAGGGACATTGCTAAGGGACAGTGCTCAGGGACAGTGCTCAGGGGCCGTGATCAGCAGCACTGCACAGGCGCAGTGCTCAGGGGCAGTGCTGAGGCGCAGTGCTCAGGGACAGTGCTCAGGGACGGTGCTCAGGGATGGTGCTCAGGGATGGTGCTCAGGGATGGTGCTCAGGGACGGTGCCCAGGGACAGTGCCCAGGGATCGTGCTCAGGGACAGTGTCCAGTGTCAATGCTGGGGTCACTGCTCAGGGTCAATGCTGAGGGACAGTGCCCATGGTAAGTGCTCAGGGGCAGTGCTCAGGGGCAGTGCTCAGGGGCAGTGCTCAGGGACAATGCTCAGGGACAATGCTCAGGGACAATGCTCAGGGGCAGTGCTCAGGGACAGTGCTCAGGGACAGTGCTCAGGGACAGTGCTCAGGGGCAGTGCTCAGTGACAGTGGTAAGGGGCTGTCCTCGGGGATATTGCTCAGGGACAGTGTTCATGGGCTTCGCTCAGGGCCAGTGCACAGGGGCAGTGGTAAGGGGCTGTGCTCAGGGATAGTGCTCAGGGACAGTGCTCAGGGCCCATGCTCAGGGACAGTGGTAAGGGGCTGTGCTCAGGGCCAGTGCTCAGGGCCAGTGCTCAGGGCCAGTGCTCAGGGCCAGTGCTCAGTGACAGTGCTCAGGGACAGTGCTCAGGGACAGTGCTCAGGGACAGTGCTCAGGGACAGTGCTCAGGGACAGTGCTCAGGGACAGTGCTCTAGGTCAGTGCTCAGTTACTATGCTCAGGGTCAATGCTCAGGGTCAATGCTCAGGGTCAATGCTCAGGGTCAATGCTCAGGGACAGTGCCCATGGTCAGTGCTCAGGGACAGTGCTCAGGGACAGTGCTCACGGGCCATGCTCAGGGGCAGTGCTCAGGGGCAGTGCTCAGGGGCAGTGCTCAGGGACAGTGCTCAGGGACAGTGCTCAGGGACAGTGCTCAGGGACAGTGCTCAGGGACAGTGTTCAGGGACGGTGCTTAGTTACTGTGCTCAGGGACAGTGCCCAGTGTCAATGCTGGGGTCACTGCTCAGGGTCAATGCTCAGGGACAGTGCCCATGGTAAGTGCTCAGGGGCAGTGCTCAGGGACAATGCTCAGGGACAATGCTCAGGGACAGTGCTCAGGGACAGTTCTCAGGGACAGTGCTCAGGGACAGTGCTCAGGGACAGTGGTAAGGTGCTGTCCTCGGGGATATTGCTCAGGGACAGTGATCATGGGCAGCGCTCAGGGCCAGTGCACAGGGGCAGTGGTAAGGGGCAGTGCTCAGGGACAGTGCTCAGGGACAGTGCTCAGGGACAGTGCTCAGGGACAGCGCTCAGGGACAGCGCTCAGGGACAGCGCTCAGGGACAGCGCTCAGGGACAGCGCCCAGGGACAGCGCCCAGGGACAGCGCCCAGGGACAGTGCCCAGGGACAGTGCCCAGGGACAGTCCCCAGGGACGGTGCTCAGTTACTGTGCTCAGTGACAGTGCCCAGTGTCAATGATGGGGTCACTGCTCAGGGTCAATGCTCAGGGACAGTGCCCATGGTAAGTGCTCAGGGGCAGTGCTCAGGGACAATGCTCAGGAACAGTGCTCAGGAACAGTGCTCAGGGACAATGCTCAGGAACAGTGCTCAGGGACAGTGCTCAGGGACAGTGCTCAGGGACAGTGCTCAGGGACAGTGCTCAGGGACAGTGGTAAAGGGCTGTGCTTAGGGCCATTGCTCAGGGCCAGTGCTCAGGGACAGTGCTCAGTGGCTATGCTCAGGGACAGTGGTAAAGGGCTGTGCTCAGGGCCATTGCTCAGGGACAGTGCTCAGGGACAGTGCTCAGGGGCTGTGCTCAGGGGCTGTGCTCAGGGGCTGTGCTCAGTGCCAGTGGTAAGGGGCTGTGCTCAGTGCCAGTGGTAAGGGGCTGTGCTCAGGGACAGTGCTCAGGGACAGTGGTAAAGGGCTGTGCTGAGGGATAGTGCTCAAGTAAAGTGCTCAGGTCCCATGCTCAAGGTAAGGGGCTGTGCTCAGGGCCAGTGCTCAGGGACAGTGCTCAGGGACAGTGCTCAGGGACAGTGCTCAGGGACAGTGCTCAGGGACAGTGCTCTGGGTCAGTGCTCTGGGTCAACGCTCTGGGTCAACGCTCAGGGACAGTGCCCATGGTCAGTGCTGTGGGGCAGTGCTCAGGGACAGTGGTAAAGGGCTGTGCTCAGGGACAGTGCTCAGGGACAGTGCTTAGGGCCTATGCTCAGGGACAGTGCTCAGGGACAGTGGTAAAGGGCTGTGCTCAGGGCCATTGCTCAGGGCCAGTGCTCAGGGACAGTGCTCAGTGGCTATGCTCAGGGACAGTGGAAAAGGGCTGTGCTCAGGGCCATTGCTCAGGGACAGTGCTCAGGGTCAGTGCTCAGGGTCAGTGCTCAGGGTCAGTGCTCAGGGTCAGTGCTCAGTGCCAGTGGTAAGGGGCTGTGCTCAGTGCCAGTGGTAAGGGGCTGTGCTCAGGGATAGTGCTCAGGGACAGTGCTCAGGGACAGTGCTCAGGGACAGTGCTCAGGGTCATTTATCCACAGTAGTGCTCAGGGCCTGTTCCACGGATAGTGCTCAGTGACGGTGCGCAGGTTCAGTGCTCAGGGACAGTGCTCAGGTCCAGTGCTCAGGGACAGTGCTCAGGTCCAGTGCTCAGTGACAGTGGTAAGGGGCTGTCCTCGGGGATATTGCTCAGGGACAGTGATCATGGGCAGTGCTCAGGGCCAGTGCACAGGGGCAGTGGTAAGGGGCAGTGCTCAGAGCCATTGCTCAGGGACAATGGTAAGGTGCTGTGCTCAGGGATAGTGCTCAGTTACTGTTCAGTTACTATGCTCAGGGATAGTGCTCAGGGGCCATGCTCAGGGACGGTGGTAAAGGGCTGTGCTCAGGGCCAGTGCTCAAGGCCATTGCTCAGGGCCGATGCTCAAGGACAGTGCTCAGTGACAGTGGTAAATGGCTGTGCTCAGGTATAGTGCTCAGGGACAGAACTCAGTGCCCATGCTCAAGGACAGTGGTAAGAGGCTGTGCTCAGGGCCACTGCTCAGGGACAGTGCTCTAGGTCAGTGCTCATGGTTAGTGCTCAGTTACTATGCTCAGAGTCAATGCTCAGGGTCAATGCTCAGGATCAATGCTCAGGGTCAATGCTCAGGGTCAATGCTCAGGGTCAATGCTCAGGGACAGTGCCCATGGTCAAGTGCTCAGGGGCAGTGCTCAGGGGCAGTGCTCAGGGACACTGCTCAGGGGCAGTGCTAAAGGGCTGTGCTCAGGGACAGTGCTCAGGGCCATTGCTCAGGGCCAGTGATCAGGGACAGTGATCAGCGCCTATGCTCAGGGACATTGGTAAGGGGCTGTGCTCAGGGCCACTGCTCAGGGACAGTGCTCAGGGACAGTGGTAAAGAGCTGTGCTCAGGGACAGTGCTCAGGGCCATTGCTCAGGGACAGTGCTCAGGGCCATTGCTCAGGGACAGTGCCCATGGTCAGTGCTCAGGGTTAGTGCTCAGGGTCAGTGCTCAGGGACTGTGCTCAGGGACTGTGCTCAGGGACTGTGCTCAGGGACTGTGCTCAGGGTCAGTGCTCAGGGACAGTGCTCAGGGACAGTGCTCAGGGACAGTGCTCACGGTCAGTGCTCACGGTCAGTGCTCACGGTCAGTGCTCACGGTTAGTGCTCATGGTTAGTGCTCAGGGACTTTGGTCAGGGACAGTGCTCAGGGACAGTGCTCAGGGACAGTGGTAAAGGGCTGTGCTCAGGGACAGTGCTCAGGGGCAGTGCTCAGGGACAGTGGTAAAGGGCTGTGCTCAGGGCCATTGCTCAGGGCCATTGCTCAGGGAAAGTGCTCAGGGAAAGTGCTCAGGGAAAGTGCTCAGGGAAAGTGCTCAGGGAAAGTGCTCAGGGAAAGTGCTCAGGGACAGTGCTCAGGGACAGTGCTCAGGGACAGTGCTCAGGGACAGTGCTCAGGGACAGTGCTCAGGGACAGTGCTCAGGGACAGTGCTCAGGGACAGTGCTCAGGGACAGTGGTAAGGGGCTGTGCTCAGTGCCAGTGGTAAGGGGCTGTGCTCAGGGACAGTGCTCTGTTACAGTGCTCAGTTACTGTGCTCAGGGACAGTGCTCAGGGACAGTGCTCAGGGACAGTGCTCAGGGACAGTGCTCAGGGACAGTGCTCAGGGACAGTGCTCAGGGACAGTGCTCAGGGACATTGGTAAAGGGCTGTGCTCAGGGACAGTGCTCAGGGACAGTGTTCAAGGACAGTAGTAAAGGACTGTGCTGAGGGATAGTGCTCAAGTAAAGTGCTCAGGTCCCATGCTCAAGGTATGGGGCTGTGCTCAGTTCCAGTGCTCTGGGCCAGTGCTCTGGGCCAGTGCTCAGGGACAATGCTCAGGGTCAGTGCCCATGGTCAGTGCTCTGGGACAGAGCTCAGGGACAGAGCTCAGGGACAGAGCTCAGGGACAGAGCTCAGGGACAGAGCTCAGGGACAGAGCTCAGGGACAGAGCTCAGGGACAGAGCTCAGGGACAGAGCTCAGGGACAGAGCTCAGGGACAGAGCTCAGGGACAGAGCTCACGGTCAGTGCTCAGGGACTTTGGTAAGGGACAGCACTCAGGGGCATTTCTAAGGGATAGTACTCAGGGGCCGTGATTAGGGGCTGTGATCAGCGGCACTGCTCAGGGTCAGTGCTCAGGGGCAGTGCTCAGGGGCAGTGCTCAGGGACAGTGCTCAGGGACAGTGCTCAGGGACAGTGCTCAGGGACAGTGCTCAGGGACAGTGCTCAGGGACAGTGCTCAGGGACAGTGCTCAGGGACAGTGCCCAGGGACAGTGCCCAGGGACAGTGCTCAGGGTCATTGCTCAGTTAGTGTGCTCAGGGACAGTGATCAGGGACAGTGCATGGGGCATGCTCAGGGGCAGTGCTCAGGGGCAGTGCTCAGGGGCAGTGGTAAAGGGCTGTGCTCAGGGACACTGGTCAGGGCCAGTGCTCAGGGACAGTGGTAAAGGGCTGTGCTTAGGGCCAGTAATCAGGGACAGTGCTCAGGGCCTATGCTCAGGGACAGTGCTCAGGGACAGTGGTAAAGGGCTGTGCTCAGGGCCATTGCTCAGGGACAGTGCTCAGGGAAAGTGCTCAGGGACAGTGCTCAGGGACTGTGGTAAAGGGCTGTGCTCAGGGACAGTGCTCGGGGCAGTGCTCGGGGACAGTGGTAAAGGGCTGTGCTCAGGGCCATTGCTCAGGGCCATTGCTCAGGGAAAGTGCTCAGGGAAAGTGCTCAGGGACAGTGCTCAGGGACAGTGCTCAGGGACAGTGCTCAGGGACAGTGCTCAGGGACAGTGCTCAGGGACAGTGCTCAGGGACAGTGGTAAGGGGCTGTGCTCAGTGCCAGTGGTAATGGGCTGTGCTCAGGGACAGTGCTCTGTTACAGTGCTCAGGGACAGTGCGCAGGGCCAGTGCGCAGGGACAGTGCGCAGGGCCAGTGCGCAGGGACAGTGCGCAGGGACAGTGCGCAGGGACAGTGCGCAGGGACAGTGCGCAGGGACAGTGCGCAGGGACAGTGCTCAGAGACAGTGGTAAAGGGCTGTGCTCAGGGACAGTGCTCAAGGACAGTGCTCAGGGACAGTGCTCAGGGACAGTGCTCAGGAACAGTGCTCAGGGACAGTGCTCAGGGTCATTTATCCACAGTAGTGCTCAGGGCCTGTTCCACGTATAGTGCTCAGGGACAGTGTGCAGGTTCAGTGCTCAGGGACAGTGCTCATATCCAGTGCTAAGTGACAGTGGTAAGGGGCTGTCCTCGGGGATATTGCTCAGGGACAGTGATCATGGGCAGTGCTCAGGGCCAGTGCACAGGGGCAGTGGTAAGAGGTTGTGCTCAGGGCCATTGCTCAGGGACAGTGGTAAGGTGCTGTGCTCAGGGATAGTGCTCAGTTACAGTTCAGTTACTATGCCCAGGGACAGTGCTCAGGGGCCATGCTCAGGGACGGTGGTAAAGGGCTGTGCTCAGGGCCAGTGCTCAAGGCCATTGCTCAGGGCCGATGCTCAAGGACAGTGCTCAGTGACAGTGGTAAATGGCTGTGCTCAGGTATAGTGCTCAGGGACAGAGCTCAGTGCCCATGCTCAAGGACAGTGGTAAGAGGCTGTGCTCAGGGCCACTGCTCAGGGACAGTGCTCTAGGTCAGTGCTCATGGTTAGTGCTCAGTTACTATGCTCAGGGTCAATGCTCAGGGTCAATGTTCAGGGACAGTGCCTATGGTCAGTGCTCAGCGAGAGTGCCCATGGTCAGTGCACAGGGACAGTGCTCAGGGACAGTGCTCAGGGACAGTGCCCACGGACAGTGCCCACGGACAGTGCTCAGGGACAGTGCTCAGGGACAGTGCTCAGGGACAGTGCTCAGGGACAGTGCTCAGGGACTGTGGTAAAGGGCTGTGCTCAGGGACACTGGTCAGGGGCAGTGCTCAGGGACTGTGGTAAAGGGCTGTGCTCAGGGACACTGGTCAGGGACAGTGCTCAGGGACAGTGGTAAAGGGCTGTGCTCAGGGCCAGTGCTCAGGGGCAGTGCTCAGGGCCATTGCTCAGGGAAAGTGCTCAGGGACAGTGCTCAGGGACAGTGCTCAGGGACAGTGCTCAGGGACAGTGCTCAGGGACAGTGCTCAGGGACAGTGCCCACGGACAGTGCCCACGGACAGTGCTCAGGGACAGTGCTCAGGGACAGTGCTCAGGGACAGTGCTCAGGGACAGTGCTCAGGGACAGTGCTCAGGGACTGTGGTAAAGGGCTGTGCTCAGGGACACTGGTCAGGGGCAGTGCTCAGGGACTGTGGTAAAGGGCTGTGCTCAGGGACACTGGTCAGGGACAGTGCTCAGGGACAGTGGTAAAGGGCTGTGCTCAGGGCCAGTGCTCAGGGGCAGTGCTCAGGGCCATTGCTCAGGGAAAGTGCTCAGGGACAGTGCTCAGGGACAGTGCTCAGGGACAGTGCTCAGGGACAGTGCTCAGGGACAGTGCTCAGGGACAGTGCTCAGGGACAGTGGTAAGGGGCTGTGCTCAGTGCCAGTGGTAAGGGGCTGTGCTCAGGGACAGTGCTCTGTTACAGTGCTCAGTTACTGTGCTCAGGGACAGTGCTCAGGGACAGTGCTCAGGGACAGTGGTAAAGGGCTGTGCTCAGGGACAGTGCTCAGGGACAGTGGTAAAGGACAGTAGTAAAGGACTGTGCTGAGGGATAGTGCTCAAGTAAAGTGCTCAGGTCCCATGCTCAAGGTATGGGGCTGTGCTCAGTTCCAGTGCTCTGGGCCAGTGCTCAGGGACAATGCTCAGGGTCAGTGCCCATGGTCAGTGCTCTGGGGCAGTGCTCAGGGACAGTGCTCAGGGACAGACCTCAGGGACAGAGCTCAGGGACAGAGCTCACGGTCAGTGCTCAGGGACTTTGGTAAGGGACAGCACTCAGGGGCATTTCTAAGGGATAGTACTCAGGGGCCGTGATTAGGGGCTGTGATCAGCGGCACTGCTCAGGGTCAGTGCTCAGGGACAGTGCTCAGGGACAGTGCTCAGGGACAGTGCCCAGGGACAGTGCCCAGGGACAGTGCCCAGGGACAGTGCCCAGGGACAGTGCCCAGGGACAGTGCTCAGGGACAGTGCTCAGGGTCATTGCTCAGTTAGTGTGCTCAGGGGCAGTGCTCAGGGGCAGTGCTCAGGGGCAGTGCTCAGGGGCAGTGCTCAGGGGCAGTGGTAAAGGGCTGTGCTCAGGGACACTGGTCAGGGCCAGTGCTCAGGGACAGTGGTAAAGGGCTGTGCTTAGGGCCAGTAATCAGGGACAGTGCTCAGGGCCTATGCTCAGGGACAGTGCTCAGGGACAGTGGTAAAGGGCTGTGCTCAGGGCCATTGCTCAGGGACAGTGCTCAGGGCCATTGCTCAGGGCCATTGCTCAGGGACAGTGCTCAGGGACAGTGCTCAGGGACAGTGCTCAGGGACAGTGCTCAGGGACAGTGCTCAGGGACAGTGCTCAGGGACTGTGGTAAAGGGCTGTGCTCGGGGCAGTGCTCGGGGCAGTGCTCGGGGACAGTGCTCGGGGCAGTGCTCGGGGACAGTGGTAAAGGGCTGTGCTCAGGGCCATTGCTCAGGGCCATTGCTCAGGGAAAGTGCTCAGGGACAGTGCTCAGGGACAGTGCTCAGGGACAGTGCTCAGGGACAGTGGTAAGGGGCTGTGCTCAGTGCCAGTGGTAATGGGCTGTGCTCAGGGACAGTGCTCTGTTACAGTGCTCAGTTACTGTGCTCAGGGACAGTGCGCAGGGACAGTGCGCAGGGACAGTGCGCAGGGACAGTGCTCAGGGACAGTGCGCAGGGACAGTGCGCAGGGACAGTGCGCAGGGACAGTGCGCAGGGACAATGCGCAGGGACAATGCGCAGGGACAGTGCGCAGGGACAGTGCTCAGAGACAGTGGTAAAGGGCTGTGCTCAGGGACAGTGCTCAAGGACAGTAGTAAAGGACTGTGCTGAGGGATAGTGCTCAAGTAAAGTGCTCAGGTCCCATGCTCAAGGTAAGGGGCTGTGCTCAGGGCCAGTGCTCAGGGCCAGTGCTCAGGGCCAGTGCTCAGGGCCAGTGCTCAGGGCCAGTGCTCAGGGCCAGTGCTCAGGGCCAGTGCTCAGGGACAGTGCTCAGGGACAGTGCTCAGGGACAGTGCTCAGGGTCAGTGCTCAGGGTCAGTGCTCAGGGTCAGTGCCCATGGTCAGTGCTCAGGGACAGTGCTCAGGGACAGTGCTCAGGGACTGTGGTAAAGGGCTGTGCTCAGGGACACTGGTCAGGGACAGTGCTCAGGGACAGTGGTAAAGGGCTGTGCTCAGGGACAGTGCTCAGGGACAGTGCTCAGGGACAGTGCTCAGGGACAGTGCCCAGAGACAGTGCCCAGAGACAGTGCCCAGAGACAGTGCTCAGGGACAGTGCTCAGGGACAGTGCTGAGGGGCATTTCTAAGGGATAGTACTCAGGGTCCGTGATTAGGGACTGTGATCAGCAGCAGTGCTCTGGGTCATTGCTCATTTAGTGTGCTCAGTTACAGTGCTCACGGTCAGTGCTCAGGGGCAGTGCTCAATGGGTAATGCTCAGGGACAGTGGTAAGGGACAGTGCTCAGGGACAGTGCTCAGTTACTGTGTTCAGGGTCAGTGCCCAGTGTGAATGCTCAGGGTCACTGCTCAGAATCACTGCTCAGGGACAGTGCCCATGGTAATTGCTCAGGGACAGTGCTCAGGGACAGTGCTCAGGGACAGTGCTCAGGGACAGTGCTCAGGGACAGTGCTCAGGGACAGTGCTCAGGGTCATTTATCCACAGTAGTGCTCAGGGCCTGTTCCACGTATAGTGCTCAGGGACAGTGTGCAGGTTCAGTGCTCAGGGACAGTGCTCATATCCAGTGCTAAGTGACAGTGGTAAGGGGCTGTCCTCGGGGATATTGCTCAGGGACAGTGATCATGGGCAGTGCTCAGGGCCAGTGCACAGGGGCAGTGGTAAGAGGTTGTGCTCAGGGCCATTGCTCAGGGACAGTGGTAAGGTGCTGTGCTCAGGGATAGTGCTCAGTTACAGTTCAGTTACTATGCCCAGGGACAGTGCTCAGGGGCCATGCTCAGGGACGGTGGTAAAGGGCTGTGCTCAGGGCCAGTGCTCAAGGCCATTGCTCAGGGCCGATGCTCAAGGACAGTGCTCAGTGACAGTGGTAAATGGCTGTGCTCAGGTATAGTGCTCAGGGACAGAGCTCAGTGCCCATGCTCAAGGACAGTGGTAAGAGGCTGTGCTCAGGGCCACTGCTCAGGGACAGTGCTCTAGGTCAGTGCTCATGGTTAGTGCTCAGTTACTATGCTCAGGGTCAATGCTCAGGGTCAATGCTCAGGGACAGTGCCCATGGTCAGTGCTCAGGGACAGTGCTCAGGGACAGTGCTCAGGGACAGTGCTCAGGGACAGTGCTCAGGGACAGTGCCCACGGACAGTGCTCAGGGACAGTGCCCACGGACAGTGCTCAGGGACAGTGCTCAGGGACAGTGCTCAGGGACAGTGCTCAGGGACAGTGCTCAGGGACTGTGGTAAAGGGCTGTGCTCAGGGACACTGGTCAGGGGCAGTGCTCAGGGACAGTGGTAAAGGGCTGTGCTCAGGGCCATTGCTCAGGGCCATTGCTCAGGGCCATTGCTCAGGGCCATTGCTCAGGGAAAGTGCTCAGGGAAAGTGCTCAGGGACAGTGCTCAGGGACAGTGCTCAGGGACAGTGCTCAGGGACAGTGCTCAGTGCCAGTGGTAAGGGGCTGTGCTCAGTGCCAGTGGTAAGGGGCTGTGCTCAGGCACAGTGCTCTGTTAAAGTGCTCAGTTACTGTGTTCAGGGACAGTGCTCAGGGACAGTGGTAAAGGGCTGTGCTCAAGGACAGTGCTCAAGGACAGTAGTAAAGGACTGTGCTGAGGGATAGTACTCAAGTAAAGTGCTCAGGTCCCATGCTCAAGGTATGGGGCTGTGCTCAGGGCCAGTGCTCTGGGCCAGTGCTCAGGGACAATGCTCAGGGTCAGTGCCCATGGTCAGTGCTCTGGGACAGTGCTCAGGGACAGTGCTCAGGGACAGTGCTCAGGGACAGTGCTCAGGGACAGTGCTCAGGGACAGTGCTCAGGGACAGTGCTCAGGGACAGTGCCCAGGGACAGTGCTCAGGGACAGTGCTCAGGGACAGTGCTCAGGGACAGTGCTGACGGGCATTTCTAAGGGATAGTACTCAGGGGCCGTGATTAAGGACTGTGATCAGCAGCAGTGCTCTGGGTCATTGCTCAGTTAGAGTGCTCAGTTACAGTGCTCACGGTCAGTGCTCAGGGGCAGTGCTCAATGGGTAGTGCTCAGGGACAGTGGTAAGGGACAGTGCTCAGGGACAGTGCTCAGGGACAGTGCTCAGGGACAGTGCTCAGGGACAGTGCTCAGGGACAGTGCTCAGTTACTGTGTTCTGGGTCAGTGCCCAGTGTCAATGCTCAGGGTCACTGCTCAGGATCACTGCTCAGGGACAGTGCCCGTGGTAAGTGCTCAGGGACAGTGCTCAGGGACAGTGCTCAGGGACAGTGCTCAGGGTCATTTATCCACAGTAGTGCTCAGGGCCTGTTCCACGGATAGTGCTCAGGGACAGTGCGCAGGTTCAATGCTCAGGGACAGTGCTCAGGGACAGTGCTCAGTGACAGTGGTAAGGGGCTGTCCTCAGGGATATTGCTCAGGGACAGTGATCATGGGCAGCTCTCAGGGCCAGTGCACAGGGGCAGGGGTAAGGTGCTGTGCTCAGTGCCAGTGGTAAGGTGCTGTGCTCAGGGATAGTGCTCAGTTACTATGCTCAGGGACAGTGCTCAGGGGCCATGCTCAGGGACGGTGGTAAGGGGCTGTGCTCAGGGCCAATGCTCAAGGACAGTGCTCAGTGACAGTGGTAAATGGCTGTGCTCAGGTATAGTGCTCAGGGACAGAGCTCAGTGCCCATGCTCAAGGACAGTGGTAAGAGGCTGTGCTCAGGGCCACTGCTCAGGGACAGTGCTCTAGGTCAGTGCTCATGGTTAGTGCTCAGTTACTATGCTCAGGGTCAATGCTCAGGGTCAATGCTCAGGGTCAATGCTCAGGGTCAGTGCTCAGGGTCAGTGCTCAGGGTCAGTGCTCAGGGTCAGTGCTCAGGGTCAGTGCTCAGGGTCAATGCTCAGGGTCAATGCTCAGGGTCAATGCTCAGGGACAGTGCCCATGGTCAGTGCTCAGAGGCAGTGCTCAGGGACAGTGCCCATGGTCAGTGCTCAGGGACAGTGCCCATGGTCAGTGCCCATGGTCAGTGCTCAGGGCCACTGCTCAGGGCCAGTGATCAGGGACAGTGATCAGGGACAGTGATCAGGGACAGTGATCAGGGACAGTGATCAGGGACAGTGATCAGGGACAGTGATCAGCGCCTATGCTCAGGGACAGTGGTAAAGGGCTGTGCTCAGGGCCACTGCTCAGGACAGTGCTCAGGGACAGTGGTAAAGAGCTGTGCTCAGGGACAGTGCTCAGGGCCATTACTCAGGGACAGTGCCCATGGTCAGTGCTCACGGTTAGTGCTCAGGGACAGTGCTCAGGGACAGTGCTCAGGGACAGTGCTCATGGTTAGTGCTCATGGTTAGTGCTCAGGCACTTTGGTCAGGGAAAGCACTCAGGGGCATTTCTAAGGGATAGTACTCAGGGGCCGTGACTAGGGGCCGTGATCAGCGGCACTGCTCAGGGGCAGTGCTCAGGGGCAGTGCTCAGGGGCAGTGCTCAGGGGCAGTGCTCAGGGACAGTGCTCAGGGACTATGGTCAGGGGCTGTGCTCAGGGGCTGTGCTCAGGGGCTGTGCTCAGGGACAGTGCTCAGGGACAGTGCTCAGGGACAGTGCTCAAGGACAGTGCTCAGGGACTATGCTCAGGGACTATGCTCAGGGACAGTGGTAAGGGGCTGTGCTCAGGGACAGTGCTCAGGGACAGTGCCCAGGGACAGTGCTGAGGGGCATTTCTAAGGGATAGTGCTCAGGAGCTGTGATTAGGGACCTTGATAAGCAGCAGTGCTCAGGGTCATTGCTCAGTTAGAGTGCTCAGTTACAGTGCTCACGGTCAGTGCTCAGGGACAGTGCTCAAGGGCAGTGCTCAGGGACAGTGCCCTTTGGCAGTCCTCAGGGACAGTGCTGACGTGCATTTCCAGAGGACAATGCTCAGGGGAATTGTCAGGGATTCTGCTCATGGCCAATGTTCAACAAAATTGCTCAGGGACAGTGCTCAGGGTCAGTGCTCAGGGTCAGTGCTCAGGGTCAGTGCTCAGGGTCAGTGCCCAGGGTCAGTGCCCAGGGTCAGTGCCCAGGGTCAGTGCTCAGGGGCAGTGCTCAGGGGCAGTGCTCAGGGTCAGTGCTCAGGGTCAGTGCCCACGGACAGTGCTCAGGGTCAGTGCCCAGGGTCAGTGCCCAGGGACAGTGCTCAGGGTCAGTGCTCAGGGTCAGTGCTCAGGGTCAGTGCTCAGGGTCAGTGCCCACGGACAGTGCTCAGGGTCAGTGCTCAGGGTCAGTGCTCAGGGTCAGTGCTCAGGGTCAGTGCCCAGGGTCAGTGCTCAGGGTCAGTGCTCAGGGTCAGTGCTCAGGGTCAGTGCTCAGGGTCAGTGCCCACGGACAGTGCTCAGGGTCAGTGCTCAGGGTCAGTGCTCAGGGTCAGTGCTCAGGGTCAGTGCTCATTTACGATGCTCAGGGGCAGTGTTCAGGGGCTGTGTTCAGGGGCAGTGTTCAGGGGCAGTGTTCAGGGGCAGTGTTCAGGGGCAGTGTTCAGGGGCAGTGTTCAGGGGCAGTGTTCAGGGGCAGTGTTCAGGGGCAGTGGTAAGGGGCTGTCCTCGGGGATATTGCTCAGGGACAGTGATTATGGGCAGTGCTCAGGGCCTGTGCACAAGGGCAGTGGTAATGGGCTGTGCTCAGGGCCAGTGCTCAGGGACATTTGTCAGGGACATTGGTCGGGGACAGTGTTAAGGGGCATTTCCAAGGGACAGTGCACAGGGGCTGTGATCATGGGCCGTGCTCAGGGGCAGGGGCAGTGCTCAGGGGCGGTGCTCCGGGTCATTTATCCACGGCTGTGTTCAGGGTCTGTGCCCAGGGACATTGCCCAGGGACAGTGTCCAGGGATAGTGATCAGTGCCATTGCACATTTACAGTGCTCATTTACTGTGCTCAGGGACAGTGCTCAGGGGCTATGCTCAGGGCCAGTGGTATGGGGCTGTGCTCAATGATAGTGCTCAGGGACAGTGCTCAGTTACTTTGCTGAGGGTCAATGCTCAGGGCCAGTGCTCAGGGCCAGTGCTCAGGGACAGTGCTCAGGGACAGTGCTCAGGGACAGTGCTCAGGGACAGTGCTCAGGGACAGTGCTCAGGGACAGTGCTCAGGGACAGTGCTCAGGGACAGTGCTCAGGGGCAGTGCTCAGGGGCAGTGCTCAGGGGCAGTGCTCAGGGGCAGTGCTCAGGGGCAGTGCTCAGGGGCAGTGCTCAGGGGCAGTGCTCAAGGACAGTCCTCATGGTCAGTGCTCAGTTACTTTGCTGAGGGTCAATGCTCAGGGTCAATGCTCAGGGTCAGTGCTCAGGGTCAATGCTCAGGGGCAGTGCTCAGGGGCAGTGCTCAGCGGCAGTGCTCAGCGGCAGTGCTCAGCGGCAGTGCTCAGGGGCAGTGCTCAGGGGCAGTGCTAAGCGGCAGTGCTCAGCGGCAGTGCTCCGGGGCAGTGCTCCGGGGCAGTGCTCCTGGGCAGTGCTCCGGGGCAGTGCTCCGGGGCAGTGCTCCGGGGCAGTGCTCAGGGGCAGTGCTCGGGGCAGTGCTCAGGGGCAGTGCTTAGGGGCAGACACATTTCAGCACTAGAGCCAAGCTGTGCTGCCCTGTTGACTTTAAGACTCAGGGATTTTTTCATAAGTTCAGAAGCTTCACAATCCTTCCTCCTCCGCTCTTTTAAATTTAGTAGTTGGGAAGTTTTAATCTCAGCCTTGTCCAAAAGAAGCCAAGTTTCTGGCAAGACCAAAACAGATTTTAGTACTCTATTCTGATTATTGCTTCTATTTCTCAACATTGTTTTTCAATATTAGTCACATTCTCACATCAACATTCCAACCTTGAGATTTTCATACCCTTTGATAATGCCCTTGTGCTTCTATTTTTTAATTGTCCCATCTCTTTTCTTCTCTATGGTACTCTGATCTCTGTTCCCTGACACAAAACCCTCATTAATACCCTTGTCAGTTGTGGACTCAACTATTCCTACGCAGTCTCCTATCCTCAACCCTCCACCTGCTCATTGCCCTACATTGCCTCTTGTCCCTGTAGATTTTAAATTCAGAGAGTGATATGGAGAGACAGAGGAATTTAGGGAAGGAATTCCAAAGCTTTGGACCAAAGTGGCTGAAGGCATGTCTGTCAAATGTGGGTGATTGGGATGCACTGCAGGGCAGAGTCTGAGGAACAGCAAGACTGGGAAGACTGTGGGGCTGGAAGAGGCTAGCAGATGTGAGAGATGTGAGGAGATGAGCTACTTAAACACAATGATGAGAGTAAACTTGAGGAACTAGGGCACAGGAGATGTACCCCAGTGTGAGACAGGGCGTTCAGGAAAGGATGAGGCAAAACAAAGTCCAAACACGCCAGCTGTGAAGAGAAAAGAAAGACTTGCATTTATATAGCGCCTTTCATGAGCTGAGGAAGTCCTAAAGAATTTTACAGCCAGTGAAGGACTTTTGAAGTGTCATCACTGTTGTAATGTAGGCAGCCAAGCTGGGCAAGATCTCACAAACGCATTGTGATAATGATCAGATAATCTGTTTCAATGTTAAAGGTTAAAATTCCAGCCATGGGGGGAACTTCCTCTACCCTTCCCTGGAATAGCACATTGAAACATTTTACAACAATCATCCACACATTAAAGTTAATCATGTGTGATGATGGTTAAAGTCTGCGTATGGCTTCATATAATTATCAGTGAATTGTGACTGACATAGAAACACTCTTACAAACCACCCTTTAAAGGAAATCTCTCAATGACTAACCAGGGAAATTTGAATTGTATGTTTGGCTTATACAAGCGCTTTTATCTTAAATGTACATCAGTATTATAGAGTCAGAATTAATGCTTCCAGATGTTGCTTACAGCACAGAGGAGACATTGATTTAACTCTGTAGTTATTCCATTTTTTTACTAACTGAACAGTTTTCCCCTCAATAACCAGGGTTACTTTAATAAGTGAAAGGTGGGAAAGGGGGGATTTCAGACTGTCCCTCAAACATGAACAATGTGCACTGATTATTTTTTGGAAGCTCAGGGTATCTGGGTGAGTTATACAGGGCGGAAGTTTCAGTTTTGGACACCATGTGTGGTGGTGGGTGGGAAAGTCAATGTGAGTCCTGCTGGGTGGGGGGTGGGTTTTGATGCCTGATCTTCTGCTTTTCAGCTCATTAATTATGCATCAGCAAAGAGCTCATTGAATCTTGTGGCAGAGTGGGCAGGGATTCACCATCCTGCCATTACCTCATGGGGTCGAAGGTCCTGGCGCCATATTTAAATGGCACACACACACACAGACATTCATTCACTGCAGGCCAGGTGTGTTGGGAACTTATCGTCAGTGGCACCCAGAAGATCCAAACTTTCCATACCTCAGCTCAGCGAGGCATTCTGGGGATTCTTCTCCAGTCTGTCCAGGAAAGACAGGAGGTCCTCTTTCTGAGGAATGGGACCAGGATGGCCACCCACTTGACCTTGGCAGCCTGGGAAGAGGTCATCAAGGAGGTCAACACCCATGCCAAGCATAACGAACTGGCCTGCAGTGCAGGAAAAGAATGAATGATCCGATCCCAGGACAAGTGAAAGTTCTCCTCACTCCAAACTCACATTCTCATAAGGACATCAGGCAATCTAAGGGTTACAGTCCACAGGGATGTCACACACGACCAGTACATGAGGCATTGGCACTGAATGTCTGCTAGCCACTTTGAGATCATCATCTCATGTAAGATCCTGCACAAACAGCGTCCTAATCCCTTACTGGGGAGGGCTCAGCACACAGGGCAGGCATGCTTCCGAACTGTTCTTTCATTCATCACGCTCACAGTCAATCCATCTGTCTTTATGCAAGATAAGAAAGCCCATAACCAGAGAGATAGGCCCAAGACCAGAGGGGGGACCCTGGATTTGCGGGACCTTTCCACTTTGGAAGAGGAGGCTGCTGAGTTGGTTGGTAGGGATAGAGATCGCTCCCTCACAGAAGATGAGGTCGGCCTCCCCCAATATACTTCGGCCACATGCGGACAATGACTCTAAGTGATCTATAGTTGAGGACCCTGCCTAGCCAATCACTAATTCTCTCTTCTCTCTATTCCAGCCACCAAGAAAAGGCAGAGGAAGAGGTGCAGCCAGTGCCTCAGCCTCAGCTCCCAGAGTACTCCAGATGAGGAGGCTGAGGATCCATTTGTAGAAGAGCAGGCACTGCGTTCACCTGCACCCTCCACCAGTGCAGATACAGTGGGTCCCAGTTCTAGATTAGGCTCAGGTTCACAATCTGGTGATCACCTCATGTACTCGTGCCCACTGCAGGTGGAGGCAGTGGCAGCTGAGGTCTCTGACACTCAGAGGAGTGCTGGAGACCAGGCCCCTGCAGAGTCTGAGTCCAATGATGACCCTCTGGAGTCGGCTCTCAGAGATACCTTGGAGAGGCAAAGCCAGGCAGGGGAACATCAGACAGAGTTGTCAGAGGCCATCATCAGACTGGAATGAAGGATGAAGGAGTCCGTCTTTGCACTCAGACCTGCACTCCATCATTTTAGCTACGGATGCATTCTAGCAGTGGCTGAGCAAAAGGGGAACAGGGCACCTCGACCTCTCTCTAGGTGCTCCTTCTCCTCAAGAAGTCAGGGGAGGGTCCCTCAGGAACCCAAAGGGAGGAGGAACATCAGACAGACACCCTGGGGGCATCCACTCAGGCATCCCCAAGGTTGTCCTGCTTTTCCAAATCCCCTCTGCCTGCAGATGTGTTTGCCTTGGATCACAATGTTATCCAGGAGCTCCCACTTGCTGCAGCCTTGACACATCTCCTATTCTGCTATCCTTAATGTGTTTTAAATAATTATTTATTTTAATCACTTATTTAATGTTGCTTTCTTATATATTTGATAAGCTTTACCACCAAATTGAGTACTGTTTTAAACCTTAGGGGCAGATTGGAACTTACTCACTTGCCAGATACTCAGCATACAGCTTGCTCCTTTCCCTTTAGTAGAGCAAGAACCAATTTCTATCGGGCGATATAGGGTGGTTTTTAACTTGGAGAAGTAATGATTCATCAGCTGAGAGGGGGTTGGGGGGGTGGGGGGGTTAGTTGGGCAGGGAGAGGGGGATCTGTGGTAATGTCCATGGTTGACCTTCTGCCATGAGACTTCATGGGGTCCAGAGTTGATGCTGAGGACTCCCAGGGCAACTCCCTCCCGACTGTATACCACTGCTGCCACCTCGGCTGGTGATGGTGATGGTGGTGTCTGGGATATTATCTGTAAGGTATGATTCTGTGAGGATGACTATGTCAGGCTGATGCTTGACTGGTCTGTGAGACAGCTCTCCCAATTTTAGCACTAGGCCCCAGACATTAGTAAGGAGGACTTTGCAGGGTCGACAGGGCTGTTTCCAGTGCCTAGCTTGATCCAGTTTCAGTCCTTATAGGCTTACTTTTAGTGGTTTGATACAGCTAAGTGGCTAGGCCATTTCAGAGGGCATTTAAGAGTCAACAACATTGCTGTGGGTCTGGAGTCACATGTTGGCCAGACCAGGTAAGGATTACAGATTTCCTTCCCTAAAGGGCATTAGTGAACCAGATGGGTTTTTCCCTACAATCGTCTCATTAGACTTTTAATTCCAGATTATTATTGAATTCAAATTCCACTATCTTCCGTGGTATGATTCGAAGCTGGGTCTCCATAGCATTACCCTGCGTCTCTGGATTACCAGTCTGGTGACAATACCATCGCCTCCCTTTAAAACTGAGGATTGAGCTATAATAATCAGCTCTAATCAAAGTCATCACTCAGCCACAATGTTGGCACACGGTGTCTCCTGTATACGGATTAGTAGCAGCTTACATTTACTTTCTACTCCTCATGAAGCTGACTCGCGGAGCTAGCTGCCACAAGAAAATAGCCTGGCTTTTTTTCTCAATGACAAAGACCTAACACAACATCATTTACAACTCCAGGGCTTTGTAACATTTGTTTACAAATAGTCAAAAAAGAAAAAGATTTGTAGTCAGGCCCATGGTCTAGGCTGAACCCTATTCATTCCAATGGTGATTGTGACCTGCAAGTGAGCCCCATTTATTTCAAAGGATTTTAATCTGTGGTGTACATTTCTGACCTGTCATCAATTCTTAAAGCACCTGGGTAAAATAAAAATGGAAAGGAAATTAGTACAATGAAATGGGAACATTGCAAGTTTTAATCACATACCCCGTGCTGTCCAATTTTTATATGACAGGCAATAATTGGACTCAGTGCCCGAGCCACTCCTGAGGCAATCGTGGTCAGACACAGGATCAAGTTAAGAGATCAGACTGAAGTAGTTAAGAGAGGGGATGACTTGTGTCTGCCACAGGAGACAGGATGGCTAGTGGCAGTGAAGTAGCAGCAATGAAGCCAATATTCTGGTTTGTTATTTCATCTCACTGGGTGACTGAACCCCCATTTCCCTCAATATGGGCAGTGGCACTGGGTGGGAGGTTTCGTTATGGGTTGAATATTCAAACTCCTCTCTGGAGGAAGAGGTCAACATCCAGACAGAGATCAGACCTGCAGGTACAGGAAAGGCCACAGAGTGAGTGAGGGGAGTCCATCTTCTCTCCTAGTGCTGAAGAGTGACCTTGATGGAGATGTGGCTAACACGTGTCTCTTCATCTGGGAATGTTTTGGGACTCAGGGACAATATTTAAAAAACCAAGAAACTTTTAAAATAGGGAAAATATACCAAGAGCTTGAGAGTGTTTTATGTTTCTAATAAGAACTCAGATAAAATTACAGATCCAGAAAGCAAAACTCTGATGATTGGTGAGCACTCAATGACTTGGAAGTATAAAAGCTCTCAGTCACATTGCTTTAATTGTATTACACTTTCATATAATGTGGGCATCACTGGCTAGGCCAGTATTTGTTTCTCATCCCTAATTGCTCTTGAGAAGGTGGTGATGAGCTGCCTTCTTGAACTGCTGCAGTCCATGTGGTAGAGGTACACCCACAGTGCTGTTGAGTAATTATATCAATGACCAGCTAAGAAGCCAAGAGTGGAGAGTTTCAGCAGTACTTGTTCTCGCCACAGAGCTTTTAAGCTGAGAATATATATCAGACTTTCAGACAGGGAGCACCAGGGGTGGATAGAAGTCTGAGGATTTCTATTGCCATCTTGTATGCTCCAGAGGCCTCCCCAGTTGAAAACCCAAAATGTACTCCCAATGTTGGGTACATTGCACCAAGAACAAGAAAGGTTATGGGACACAGTAAGTAGTTGGGGTAAACTATGGCAGCCGGCCTTTGAAATGGGCAAGGGTGATGCTATCCTCTTTGGAGTTTAAAGAACAGTTACTAAACAACAACACCAACAGCTTATAATTATCTGGTGTGTTTAATGTAATGAAACGTCCCAAGGGGCTATGCAGGAGCATTAAAAAACAAAATAGGACACTGAGACACTTAGCGGATATTAGGTCAGATGTTTAAATGTTTGGTCAAAGAGGTAGATGTTAAGAAGTGTCTTAAAGGAGGAAAATGAGGTGGAGGGGTGTAGGGAGGGAATTCCAGAGCTTGGGGCCGAGGCAACTGAAGGCACAGCCACCAATGCTGGTGCAATTATGATTTGGAATGCACAAGAGGCCCAAATTAGAGGAATGCAGATATCTCAGAGTTGTGGGGTTGGAGGAGATTACAGAGATAGGGAGGAGTGAGGTAATGGAGAGATTTGAAAACAAGGATGAGAATTTTAGAATCAGGACATTGATTGACTTGGAGCCAATGTAAGTCAGAGAGCACAGGGTGATAGGGGAATGAGACTTGCTGCAAGTTTAAACACAGACAGCAGAGTTTTGGATGACCTCAAGTTTAAGGAGGGTAGAATGTGGTAGAGCAGCCAGGTGTGTGTTGGAATGGTTGAGTGCAGAGGTAATGAGGACCAGCAAGAGGGTTTCAGCAGCAGATGAGCTGAGACAGGGACAAAGTTGAACGATGTTCCGGAGGTGGAAATAGGTGGTCTTAAGGACGGCATAAATATGAGATTGGAGGCTCACCTTGGGATTAAATGCGATGCCAAGGTTGCAAACAGATTGGCTTAATCTCAGACTGTTGTCAGGGAGAGGGATGGAGTGGGTATTTAGGGGACAGAGTTTTGAGAAGGGAGTGAAAACAATGACTTCAGAATTCCCAATAATTTGTTGGAAGAAATTCCTGCTGGCCCAGTATTGGGTTTCAGATAAGCAGCCTGATAGGTTAGAGGGACTGGTGGAGTGGGGAGAGGTGGTGATGAGGTAGAGCTGGGAGGAGTGGAGAGAGGCGATGCTGAGGTAGAGCTGGGAGGAGTGTAGAGAAGTGCTGGTGAGGTAGAGCTGGGAGGAGTGGAGAAAAGTGCTAGTGAGGTAGAGCTGGGAGGAGTGGAAAGAGGCGGTGCTGAGGTAGAGCTGGGAGGAGTGGAGAGAGGTGGTGGTGATATGGAGCTGGGAGGAGTGGGGAGAGGTGGTGGTGAGGTAGAGCTGGGAGGAGTGGACAGAGGCGGTGGTGAGGTAGAGCTGGGAGGAGTGGAGAGAGGTGGTGGTGAGGTAGAGCTGGGAGGAGTTGAGAGAGGCGGTGGTGAGGTAGAGCTGGGAGGAGTTGAGAGAGGCGGTGGTGAGGTAGAGCTGGGAGGGGAGAGGTGGTGGTGAGGTAGAGCTGGGAGGAGTGGAGAAAGGCGGTGGTGAGGTAGAGCTGGGAGGAGTGGAGAGAGGCGGTGGTGAGGTAGATTTGGGAGGTGTGGGGAGAGGCGGTGGTGAGGTAGAGCTGGGAGAAGTAGAGAGAGGCGGTGGTGAGGTAGAGCTGGGAGGGGAGAGGCGGTGGTGAGGTAGAGCTGGGAGGAGTGGGGAGAAGTGGTGAGGTAGAGCTGGGAGGAGTGGAGAGAGGCAGTGGTGAGATAGAGCTGGGAGGGGAGAGGCGGTGGTGAGGTAGAGCTGGGAGGGGAGAGGTGGTGCTGAGGTAGAGCTGGGAGGAGTGGAGAGAGGTGGTGGTGAGGTAGAGCTGGGAGGGGAGAGGCACTGGTGAGATAGAGCTGGGAGGGGAGAGGCACTGGTGAGACTGAGCTGGGAGGAGTGGAGAGAGGCGGTGGTGAGGTAGAGCTGGGAGGGGAGAGGCACTGGTGAGATAGAACTGGGAGGAGTGGAGAGAGGCGGTGGTGAGGTAGAGCTGGGAGGAGTGGAGAAAGGCGGTGGTGAGGTAGAGCTGGGAGGAGTGGAGAGAGGCGGTGGTGAGATAGAGCTGGGAGGAGTGGAGAGAAGCGGTGGTGAGATAGAGCTGGGAGGAGCGGTGGTGAGATAGAGCTGGGAGGAGTGGAGAGAAGCAGTGGTGAGATAGAGCTGGGAGGAGTGGAGAGAGGCGGTGGTGAGATAGAGCTGGGTGCTGTCAGTGTACATGTGAAAACTAATCTCGAGCTTTTGGATGACCTTGCTAAAGAGCATTCTGTAGATGTGACATGTAAGAGAGATCAAGAATAGATTCTTAAGGACACCAGAGATAATGGTATGGGAGTGAGCAGAGAAAACATTGCAAGTGATTCTCTGGCTACAATTAGATCAGAACAGAACCGGGTGAGAGCAGTCCCACCCAGCTAGACAACAATGGAGAGGAGTTGGAGGAGGATGGTGTGGTCAAACATGTCAAAGGCTGCAGACAGACAGAGAAGGATCAGGAGGGAAAGTTTACCTTTATCACAGTCACATTGGTTTTGTTTGTGACTTTCATAAGAACCATTTTGACACTGTGGCAGGGTCAAAAACCTGATTGGAGGGATTCAAATATGGAGTTCTGGGAAAGACAGGAATGGATTTAGGAGGCGACAACATGTTTAAGGACCTTGGAGAGGAAAGGGAGGTTGGATAGGGCGGTGGTTTTCAAGGTCGGCAGGGGTTAAGGGTTGGTTATTTGAGGAGGGGGGTGGGGTGATGACGGAAGATTCAAAGAAGATATGGACAGCACCTGAAGAGAGAAAACCATTTACAATATCGGCTAATAAGGGGACCAGCTGGGTAAGTGGTGAAAAACTAGGGACTGTACAGGAGCAAAGAGATTTGGGTGTCCTTGGTCACAAATCAATTAATTAACTTAATGTAATGACAGCCTTTATCTCAAGCAGGCTGAATACAAAGGGGTGGATGTTTGGATGTTATGGTAGAGTTCTTATAACTCTGGTTAGTCCACATCTGGAGTAACTGATTCACATCTGGCTACGACACCTTGGGAGGGCTAGATTGGTCTTGGAGAGGATTGAGTGCAGATTTACTTCCAGGATAACAGGAATTCAATTATGAGGATAGGTTGTAGAAAGGTTGTATGCCCTTGAGCGTTGGTGGTTGAGGGGTGTTCTGATCAAAGTGGTTAAAATGTTAAAAGGTTAAAAGACAGGGTTGATACAGGGAAAGTATTGGATGGAGATAAATAGAAGCAAATATATTCAGAAGTGAAATTAAGAAGCACTTTTTCACGCAAAGGTAGAAATCCACAACTCTCTTCCTGAAAAAGCTGGAGGATCAATTGGATTATTCTAGACCATGATTGGTAGATTTTTGTTGAGTATGAGAGTACGTGGGGCTAAGGTGGGTAAATGGAAATGAGGAACAGCTCAGGCACTCTAATCGAATAGAATGAAAATGCCATCCTTTTCCTAATATTATAACGTTACTAAATCATCAAATCCAACCTGAGGAAAGAAATCACAAAATAATCAGATGGAGTGGCCGTGATGAGGGTGGAAATCGAATCGAGACATTTTTAGATCATATCAGATTGGATGAGATGGATTAAGGGAAATGAAAAGCTGGCTTCCATGAACTGGAGCTGGGAGTTTTGAGGTTGATTTAAAAACCAACCCCACTTCCCATGGTCCCCCTCCCACCAATCCGCCAAGCAGGAATGGTATGTCTCCTCCTGGGTTAGAATCGGCCAATCCTCGTACCAGCCTGAGGCCACATCATCTCCCTCCCCAGCACCATTGTACCTCTGCCAACTTTAAACAGCAGGAAAATGGGCAAGAGCGGCCAGAAGAGGCCATGGTTCTCTCCAATGATTCCTGGGGGTCGGGAGGTCTTTTCTGGTCTTGGAAGGAGTTCTCAACTTCCCTTGCCCCAACTGTCCCTGAACTGGAAGCATTTTGGAAACCCTACTCCCTAAACACATAGAATCCTAGAATGATACATCAGAGAAGGGGCCCATCGTACCTGTGCCCACTCTTTGATAGGGCAATCCAGTTAGTCCTACAGCCCTGCCCTATCAGCCATGCAAATCTTTCCTTTTTAAGCATTTATCCAATTCCTGTTTGCAGGCTGCACATTTCAGATCATCTTAATTCCCTATGTGAGGTCCCCCCACCTGGTTTCTTGACAGTTATTTTAAATCTATGTCCCCCAGTCACTGACCCTCCAGCCATTTCTCCTCATTTACTCTCTCAAAACTCCTTATAATTTTGAACATCCCTAGGCCTAAAGAGCCTAATCCAGTATTTTATAAAGGTTTAACAGAACTTCCTTGCTTTGCATTCTATTCCCTCCTTATGAAAGCCAAGGATCCAAACAGCTTTCCCGACTTGTTCTGCCACATTCAAAAATTCGTTTCCCCCCCAACCCCCCACCACCCCTCCAGGTCTCTGTTCACCTGTACCCACTTTAAAATGACACTATTTAATTAGCATTCACCTGATACCAGAGGCTCTTGCATTGAACCCGCAGCACCAGCCGGCTCTCTCACTGACCCTTATCTCCCTCCACCTTCGCGTCATTCCCACTGGCTGCTGGTATGAAGCCTGGTGGATAATACTGGCTGAGCCTCACTTCGCTCAGAACGCCTGGGTGTCCTACCATAACTTTGGGCCTCCCGATGCTCCAAAGCCAGCCTTGATCCCATTAAAATCTCCTCCAATGTCTCTGTCTCTGTGCCCTTGTTTGTTCCTTTGATGTTGATGCCTTTACTCAGGAGTTCATGGTATTGGAAGATCACTTGACATTTAATAAATGCAAGATTGCAGCCTGAGGGATATTTTGCAAGTGCATTATCACTCATCTGGGAATTCACACCATGCCACTGGGGATTGCAGAGAACAGAATCTTGATGTCTCAGGTTTAACTTCTTGTCTGCTTAATGTGGAAAGTACCTTTGACCCATCCAAATAAAATTAGGAATATAACTGGGTTGCAATGCACAATATGTTTTTTAGCTACTGCTTCCTACTGAATTAAGGTGTCAACCTGGTTCAGTTGACAACATTCATGGACCAATCTCTAGTTTTTGAAATACATACTGCGTCTAGTCAAGATCCTGTGTTCGAAAATTCAACTTGATAATACAAATTATGACAAACAATGATTGAACAAGATGTGAGACTGGGGGCAGAGGGGGAAAGTACAGAACAAGATTTTAATACTTTCTCATTCATTTTATTGTCAAGCAATTCCTCTATTGCACAAAAGTTGTGAAATGAGTTGTATCTCACATCTGATTAACATTAGAGTAACATTTGGGAATCGTACGGTACTTGGGAATCCTGGGAATCTTACTGTTCCAAGAACTGAGACCCAACAAGCCTGCAGTGGCTCACTTCCAGGATGCAAGGCCATCATATCAGTGAACTGTGTGTGTTGGGGCCTTTCAATGTTTTCAATTACTGCATATAGGTTTTTGGCATGTATTCTCAGCAGAATTTGGATCACTGAACAACAGAATGATTACCAGTAAACCCGCAGCAGTCAGACTGGGGCCAAACATTGGAGCTACTTGTGAGAACAATCAGATTTTCTGACCTTATTTTAATGGCCATTTTATGCTCAGGGTGAGTGAGGGGACATGATGCTGGAGCGTTCACTTTCCCAATATCGGCATTAAGCACTTACCGATTAGATACAAATGGATGTACAAAATGACAGGCAGGAAAGAGCAGCTGATGGGTGGGATTTTCTGCTCCCTCCTATGTTGGGTGTCATGGCTGGTGGGGTCGGAAAAACCCATTTTACATCATCATAAAAACAGTTTCTGATCAACCGCTCCGGACCTTAATGGCAGCGCATTTCGCACAGTGCCAAGTTGGGAACGCAATTTGAACAGATTTGAATGTCATGAATAGTCATTATAAAGGACCCTTGTCAGAGTCACTCCTCCCCACATTGGATCAGTAGGCCACTTTGTATGTTCCCTCTTGAAGGTAAAGTGTCAGCACCCACCACACCAGCCTAGAACACATTCCCAATACAGGCTGAAGACCCCTCTTCACTATCACAACATCAGACAACCTTAGAACTGCATCCCCTGATGATCCTGTGAAATATTTTTCCACTTCCCACAACACAATTTTGTGGTCCCTCTAAATGAGGTTGTTAAATTAGGGATGGTTTTCAAATATGGGCCTTAACCCACTCTGAGCTTCCCTAAACCTATCACACAGGGACTCGATTTCCCACACACACACACACACACACACGTACACACACAAACTGCATCATCTCTGGCAGAAATGAGTTGATAAAATTTATGCTCTGAGGGAGGGGGTCAGTCCCCTCTGGGGGTGGGGGGGCGGTAGCACTCTTGCATATTGAGAAGTGTCAGAGATGGACCATGTGAAGGTGATGGAGGGGTGAAAATTGGGAACAAAATTGATTAATTTTTCCAGGTCCAGATGAGAGCATGAAGCATCATCAAAATAGTCATCAATGTACCAAAAAAAGGGTTGTGGGAGGGGGTCTGAGTAGGACTGGAACAAGAAACATTCCACAAAGAGACACATCCCTTCCCCTCCTTGACCTCTCTGTCTCAATTTCTGGTGATAGACTGTCCACCAATATCCATTACAAGCCTACCGACTCCCACAGCTACCTCGACTACAGCTCCTCACACCCCGCTTCCTGTAAGGACTCCATCCCATTCTCTCAGTTCCTTCGCCTCCGTTGCATCTGTTCTGATGATGCCACTTTCCAAAACAATGCTTCTGACATGTCTTCCTTCTTCCTTAATCGAGGTTTTCCACCCACGGTGGTTGACAGGGCCCTCAACCGTGTCCAGCCCATCTCCCTCGCCTCTATCTTCACACCGTCCTCTCAGAATCACAGAATCACACTGTGCAGAAGAGGCCCTTCAGCCCATCGAGTCTGCACCAACACGTGAGAAACACCTGACCTACCTACCTAATCCCATTTACCAGCACTTGGCCCATAGTCTTGAATGTTATGACGTGCCAAGTGCTCATCCAGGTACTTTTTAATGGATGTGAGGCAACCCGCCTCCACCACCCTCCCAGGCAGTGCATTCCAGACCATCACCACCCTCTGGGTAAAAAGGTTTTCCCTCACGTCCCCCCTAACCTCCTGTCCCTCACCTTGAACTTATGTCCCATTGTGACTGACCCTTCAACCAAGGGGAACAGCTGCTCCCTATCCACCCTGTCCATGCCCCTCATAATTTTGTACACCTCGATCCGGTCGCCCCTCAGTCTTCTCTGCTCCAACAAAAACAACCCAAGCTTATCCAACATCTCTTCATAACTTAAATGTATCATTCCAGGCAACATCCCGGTGAATCTCTTCTGTACCGCCTCCAGTGCAATCACATCCTTCCTATATTGTGGTGACCAGAACTGCACACAGTACTCCAGCTGTGGCCTCACCAAGGTTCTATACAACTCCAACATGACCTCCCTAATTTTGTAATCTATGCCTCGATTGATAAAGGCAAGTGTCCCATATACATTTTTCACCAACCCACTAACATGCCCCTCCTCCTTCAGAGATCTATGGACACACACGCCAAGGTCCCTTTGTTCCTCAGATCTTCCTAGTGTCATGCTGTTCATCGAATATTTCCTAATCAAATTACTCCTTCCAAAGTGTATCACCTCACACTTTTCAGTGTTAAATTCCATCTGCCACTTATCTGTCCAATTGACCATTCCATCTATATCTTCCTGTAGCCCAAGACACTCAACCTCATTGTTAACCACCCGGCCAATCTTTGTGTCATCTGCAAACTTACTAATCCTACCCCCCACATCGTCATCTATGTCGTTTATATAAATGACAAATAATAGAGGACCCAGCACAGATCCCTGTGGTACGCCACTGGACACTGGCTTCCAGTCACTAAAGCATCTTTCTGTCATCACCGTCTGCCTCCTATAACTAAGCCAATTTTGAATCCACCTTATCAAATTACCCTGTATCCCATGTACATTTGCCTTCTTTATAAGTCTCCCATGTGAGATCTTGTCGAAGGCTTTGCTGAAATCCATATAAACTACATCAACTACACTACCCTCATCTACACACCTGGTCACCTCCTCAAAAAATTCAATCAAATTTGTTAGGCATGACCTCCCTCTGACAAAGCCATGCTGACTATCTCGGATCAAACCTTGCCTCTCCAAGTGGAGATAGATTCTCTCCTTCAGAATTTTCTCCAATAGTTTCCCTACCACTGATGTGAGACTCACTGGCCTGTAGTTCCCTGGCTTCTCTCTACAAACTTTCTTAAATAGGGGAACCACATTACCTGTTCTCCAGTCCTCTGGCACCTCCCCCATGGCCAGAGAGGAATTAAAAATTTGGGTCAGAGCCCCTGCGACCTCCTCCCTTGCCTCCCTCAGCAGTCTGGGACACAAATCATCCAGACCTGGAGATTTGTCCATTTTTAAGCCTGCCAACACCTCCAATACCTTGTCACTCCCTATATCAATTTGCTCAAGAACCTCGCAGGCTCTCTCCCCGAGTTCAATACCTTCATCCTCATTCTCTTGGGTGAAGACGTATGTGAAGAATAGGCTCCACCTATAGATTGCCCCCTTGGTCCCTACTCCTTCCCTGATTATACTCTTCCCATTGATATACTTATAGAACATCTTGGGATTTTCCCTACTTTTACCAGCCAGAGCTTTCTCATATCCCCTCTTTGCTCTCCTAATTGCTTTCTTAAGCTCCACCCTGCACTTTCTGTATTCCATTTATGCCCCCGCTGATTTGCTTCCCTTGTCCTGCTAAAAGCCTCTCTTTTCCTTCTCATCGCATCCTGAATATCTCTGGTCATCCATGGTTCTCTGGGCTTGTTACTCCTTCCTATCACCCTAGAGGGAACATGTTGAGTCTGAACCCTCCCCATTTCCTTTTTGAATGCTCCCCACAGCTCCTCTGTAGATTTCCCCACAAGTAGCTGTTCCCAGATCCTGCCTTATTTTACTAAAATCCGCTCTACCCCAATCCAAAACATTTTTTTGCAACTAGTCTATTTCTTTGTCCATAACAAACATACTGTACCATGTTGTGGTTGCTATCACTAAAATGCTCCCCCACCACGACCTCAGCCACCTGTCTGGCTTCATTCCCCAGAATTAGGTCCAGCACTGCGCTGTCCCTTGTTGGACCCTCTACATATTGACTTAAGATGTTCCCCTGTACTCATTTCAAGAAATACATTCCATCCAAGCCCTTAACACAATGTCCATCCCAATTAATGTTGGGAAAGTTGAAATCTTAAGTTGAATAACCCTATTGTTATTGTTCACATATTTGCTCCTCAACTTCCCACTGACTATCTGGGGGTCTCTAATAAACACCTAACAATATGGCTGCCCCTTTTCTATTCCTAAGCTCTACCCACAAAACTTCATTTGATGCCCCCTCCAGGATATCATCTCTCCTTACTGCAGTAACTGACTCCTTAACTAATAATGCAATGCCTCCCCCTCTTTTACCCCCTCCCCTGTCTCACCTGAAGATTCTATATCTGGAATGTTGAGCTGCCAATCTTGCCCTTCCCTCAACCACGTCTCTGTGATGGCTACTGTATCACAATTCCACGTGTCAATCCTCACCCTTAACTCATCCATTTTACCTGTAATACCTCTGGCATTAAAGTAGGGGCCATCCAGCCTTGCCTTACTCCCTTGAAGCTTAATGCAGCTGTACTCCCTCTGACTTGATTGTTTTACTATATTATGATGTGTCCCTATTCTGCTAACATTCTGTGTCCCCTCACCCTGCTGAATTAGTTTAAACTCCTCCCAACAGCACTAGCAAACCCGCCCACAAAGATGTTTGTCCCACTCTGGTTCAAATGTAAACAGTCCCGTTTGTACAGGTCCCACCTTCCCCAGAAACGGTCCCAGTGATCCAGGAATCTAAAGCCCTCACTCCTGCACCAACTTGTATTCATCTGTGCTATTCTCCTGTTTCTGAGCTCGCTAGCATGTGGCACTGGGAGTAATCCAGAGATTACAACCCGAGAGACCTTGCTTTTTAGTCTACTGCCTAACTCCCTGAATTCTTGATGCAAGACCTCATCCCTCTTTCTACCTATGTCATTGGTACCAACATGTACCATGACTTCTGCCTTGTCACCATCGCACTTCAGGATGCCCTGCAGCCGCTTAGTGACATGCCGGACCCTGGCACCAGGGAGGCAGCACACCATCTTGCAATCATGTTGACGGCCACAGTAGCGCCTATCTGTTCCCCTTACTATAGAATCCCCTATTATTATTGCTCTTCCTCCCCTCCTGCACAGACAGGCTGCTTGTGGTGCCAGGAACTTAGATCTGTCTGCACTTCCTGGAGGAACCAGTGCCCTCATCAGCCTCCAAAATGGAATACTGATTTGCAAGCAGGACTCCAGGGGACTCCTGAGCTACCAGCTTGTTTCTCTTAGACTTCCTAGTGGTCACCCATTCCCTTCCTTCCTCAAGTCCCTTCAGCTGCAGTGTGACCACCTCTCTAAACATGCTATCCACGAAGCTCTCAGACTCGCGGATGCTCCACAGTGTCCCCAGCTGCCATTCCAGCTCTGAAACCTGAGCTTCCAGGAGCTGCAGCTGGACACACCTCCTGGACACATGCCGGTCCTGGACACTGGAAATGTTCCCGGGCTTCCCACGTGGAGCACGAGGAGCATACCACGGCTTTGAGCTCTCCTGCCATGAGCTATCCCTTTAAATTAAACCTTTTAAACAATTACTCTAGGGCCCAACTTTCCTGATCCTCATTACTACAGATTGTACAAACTATAAACCACAAAAAGACCTTAAACTATAAGCGATAAAAGTAGTAAATACTTACCCAACCTTACCCACTACTTACCAGTCAGCCCTTTCCCTTGTAGCCTTTACTGCTGCAGCAGGGCTACACCACTCTCTGAAGATTTAAGAAGTTGGATAGCAAAGAAAAAATGCAAAGAGCACCTCTTCCCCTCTGCACCGAATTCCCACTGTGTACCAAATTGCCAATACCCACACTCACTCTGGCTGTGTCTCACTCACGATGAGGTCTCCACCCTGTTCATGTGCAAGTACACTGTAGCTTCTAAATAGCCTCTTTCTTAAATAGAGCTGAGGTGAACTGAGATGACTCACACTAGTTAAGCTTCAAATAGTAATCTATAGCTATTAAGGACCTAATTGGGCTTCAGATGATTGACAGTTAACCGTCACACAGTCAGCTGAGTCAGCTACCTTACCAACCTTTTAACTCTCCCTCCCAGAACCATGATAGGTTCCCCTTGTCCTCACTTTTCTCCCCACCAGCCTCTGCATTCACAGGATCATTCTCCACCATTTCTGCCAAATCCAACATCATGTCACCACCAAACACAACTTCTCCTTACCATCCACCCCTCACCTCACTCCGGTCAGCATTTCTTAGGGACCGTTCCCTCCGGGACACCCCAGTCCACACCTCCATCACTCCCAACACCTCCACCCCCTCCCACAGCACCTTCCCATGCAATCGCCGAAGGTGCAACACCTGCCCCTTTATCTCCTCCCTCCTCACCGTCCAAGGGCACAAACACTCCTTTCAGGTGAAGCAGCACTTGCACTTCCCTCAATGTGGCCTACTGCATTCACTGATCCCAATGTGGTCTCCTCTACGTTGGAGAGACCAAATGCAGACTGGGTGACTGCTTTGTGGAACACCTTTGGTCTGTCTGCAAGCATGACCCAGACCTCCCTGTCACTTGCCATTTCAACACACCAACCTGCTCTCATGCCCACATGTCCGTTCTTGGCCTGCTGCAATGTTCCAGTGAAGCCCAACGCAAACTGGGGGAACAGCACCTCATCTTCCGATCAGGCACTTTACAGCCTTCCGGACTTAACATTGAGTTCAACAACTACAGACCATGAACTCTCTCCTCCATCCTCACCCCTTTTTTATACCCTTTTTTCAATATTCGTTTTGATTTTAAGTTTTATCTTTTATCAACTTATTTTTTTAAAAATTAGTTTCATTTTATTCTTTTTTATTCATTGCTTTATCTCCATCCTTTATCCTATTTCCTATCTGTTACTTGTTCATGTTGTTCTTTCCAGAGTGCTTACCCTGGTCCGGCCTTTATCACATTCTGCTTTCTTACCTTTATGTCAGCATTACACCTCCTTTAGCTCTTACCACCATCACCAACACCCCTTTGACCTTTGTCTATGACATCTTTTGCAATCTCTCCTTTGCCTCCACCTATCACTGACCTTCCATCCAGCTTCACCTGTCCCACCCCTCTTAAACAGTATAAATTTCATCACATTTCTACTTCTCTTTAGCTCTGAAGAAGAGTCATATGGACTCAAAACATTAACTTTTTTTCTCTCCACAGATGCTGTCAGGCCTGCTGTGTTTTTCCAGCATTTTCTGTTTTTATTTTTGATTGCCAACATTCGCGGTATTTTGCTTTTATCACTGAAAAACAGACTGCCCATGATCACATTGTTGTTTGTGTTTCCTATGTTGCAAAGCTGACTATATTTCTAAAGCACTGAATTGGCTGTAAAGTGCTTTGAGATGCCCGAGGTTGTGAAAGGTGCTATATAAATGCAAGTTTGATCTCTGTTTTCTTTCCCTCAGGCCTACAGGTTTGATGTACTGTGGCTGCCCCTCCCCGCCTCTGTGACCATGAAGCTGAGTGGGGGAGGGGTGGGACAGGGATCCTGTCCTCCTCCCCATTGAGGCCAGTTAAAGAGTTTTCAAGGCTGGTGTTGGAGGGAGGGCTGGAATTCTGAAACAGAGGGACAGGTTTCAGGACATGACTGTTGCAGAACTGCAGAAGGGAGGTGGGTACAGAGTGGGCAGCCAGTTATGGTTGCCACAGGATTTTACCCAAGCTCCATAAGAGAATCAACAGGGTAAAGGTTTACTTGCCATTTGGTAAAGAGGTATCTTTGGCACTGCCCAGATGACAGGAAGAATAGGCTCTCAGTGCCTGGGCATTGAATGGAGTTGTAATGCCCAGCATTGCAGGGGCTGGAGATCATGGGCAACCAAGGACAATTGGGCAGCCACCTATCCAGAAGGAAAGCTGCAACTGGTGATGGGAGCATTACTGTGAGATTTTGGGTCCAGTGGTGATGAGGAGCAACACCCTCTTCATGAAGGGCAGAACCAACAACACTCAAGAAGCTTGACAACATCCAAGACAAACCAGCCCACTTAATTGACACCCCATCCACCACTTTAAACATTCACGCTCTCCACCACCGACAAGCAGTGTGTACCGTCTACAAGATGCACTGTAGTAACTCACCAAGTCTCCTCCAACAGAGGTCTCTTCCAAACCTGGGACCTCTGCCATCTAGATGGACAAGAGCAGCAGATGCCTGGGGACACCATCACCTGCAAGTTCCCACCCAAGCCACACACCTTGCAGACTTGGAACTATATCACCATCCCTTCACTGTCGCTGAGCCAAAATCCTACAACTCTCTGCCTAACAGCATTGTGGGTGTACCTGCACCACAGGGGCTGCAGCAGTTCAAGAAGGCAACTCACCACCACCTTCTCCAGGGCAATTATGGATCAGCAACAAATGCTGACCTAGTCAGCAATGCCCACATCCCATGAACAAATAAAAAATCCCAGTGTCAGTGTATCCCATTCCCAGTGTACCTCATTCCCAGCGTACCTCACTCCCAGTGTATCTCACTCCCAGGGTACTGTATTCCCAGTGTGTCCCACTCTAATCACACCGAGTGTTGTTTTAATCCTGTTACTCCCATCAGTTCCCGGATATTGTGACAGGAGATTTAAGTCTCTAGCCTGGATTGAAAGCCCTGCTAACTGCTGCTGTTATCTCCTCTCTTGCTCTCTCCTGCAATCTCATACCTCCCTTGTTTTCAGACCTTGCCTCATTTCTATTTTCTTATATCTCTGGCTGAGGACAAGAAAATTCCAGTTATCGTCTTGTACACAGACTGATTCCACCATTCAGAGGAATTGCAGAGTCCTCTTCATCACAGACTGAAAGAGAATCATTGGTTTCACTGGAGTGGAGTCACGGTTCTATAAGGTTAAGCCTATTATTTCAGACGCTTGACTGAGTTGCTGTCAAATTTCTGCTTTCTTATTTTATAGCTTTCAGTTTGCTGCTTAATATGAAACCAAACTTCAGTGTATTTTGTTTCTTTCATTCAGCTGCAGACTTGCTACTGATCTCAGGGAGAAATAGAATAGCCCCAATGCTGGTAACCTGAGACAAAGCCAGAAAAGAAAAATTGTATATATATATATATATATATATATATATATATAGAGCCTTTCACAACCTCGGGACACCCTTTCCTGAAGTGTAATCACTGTTGTAACGTAGAAAACATGACAGCCTACTTGTGCACAGCAAGCTGCCATAAACAGCAATATGATAATGACTGAGTTCAGTGAGAACTGACAGCACTGAACGCTGTCCTTGGGCTATATTTGAGTGCTTCAGTTGGAGTTTCGTGAGTAAGGGAGTTTTAAGGGTTAATATCTATCCACAGTCTAGTCTTTCTTTAATTAAGCAATGAACTAAAAGTTGCTCTTTGGGTTGGAGAAGGTGAGTTTTAGTCCAGCTTTAAAACAGGGCTCAGTCAGGCTCTGCTAGCAGCTGGTTAATTGGATAACAGACTTAAACAGGTTTTTAAAAGCTGGATTCAGGGAGCATAAAAGCAGGCCATCTGCAGTGCTGCCTTGTCTGCATTGTCTTGGGCTGCAGTTGAGTGCTTCATTTGGAGTTTTGTGGATGCCTGAAGAGGGAAGGAGGTGATTCTTTCATTTTTTACCTTCCTCAGAAAGAGGAGCAGTGGTCTTGGCGAGTATTTCTTCTGTGCTTAATATTCTCTAAACTGATGGAAGTAAAAGTAAAGGGAGTAGTTTAAGGGTAAGTCATGGCAGGGCAGTTCAGTTGCATGGAATGCTCCTCCTGTGTGATGTGGGAAATCAGGGATACTTCCAGTGTCCAGGGTGACCATGTATGCAGGAACTCCAGCTGCAGCTACTCGAAATCTGTGTTTTGGATCTGGAGCAGTGGCTGGAGTTACTGTGTAGCATCTGCAGGGCTGGAATCTTTGTGGGTAACATGTACAGTGAGGTGGTCACACTGCAGGTAAAGAGTGCACAAGGAGAAAAGGAATGGGTGGCCACCAGACAGAGTAAAGGCACTTGGCAGGTAGTGAAGGAGTCCCCTGGATCCATTTCTCTCTCTAACAGATTTTCTGTTTTGGATACTGCTGGGGGAGATGGTTTCTCGGGAATGCAGTGAGAGCCAAGTCGGTGGCACCATGAGTGGCTCAGCTGCACAGGGAGAGAGAAAGAAAAAGAGTGAGAGAGCAATAGTGATAGGGGATTCTGTCGTACAGGGAAAAGATAGACATTTCTGCGGTTGCAGACATGACACCAGGATGGTATTTTGCCTCCCTGCTGCCAGGGTCAAGGATGTCACTGAGTGGCTACAGGACACTCTGAAGGGGGAGGGTGAACAGCCAGAGGTCATGGTCCATATTGGTACCTTCAACATAGGTAAAAAGAGGAATGAGGTCCTGCAAGCAGAATATAGGGAGCTAGGAAATAAATTAAAAAGCAGGACTTCAAAGGTAGTAATCTCAGGATTACTCCCAGTGCCATGTACTAGCGAGATCAGGAATAGGAGAATAGACCGAATGAATGTGTGACTGGAGAGATGGTGTAGGAGAGAGGGATTTATATTCCTGAGGCAATGGGACTGATTCTGGGGAAGTTGGGACCTGTACAAGCCGGATGCATTGCACCACAGCAGGACCAGAAACAATATCCCTGCAGGGGTATTTGCTGGTACTGTGGGGGAGGGTTTAAACTAAACTTGCAGGGGGATGGGAACCTGAGCAGGGAGACACAAGAGAGGGAAACAAAGATAAGAATGAAAGACAGAAAAGTGAAAAACAAAAGTGGAAGCAGAGGAAACGGTGGCTAGAGGCAAATAGGGCCATAGCACAAAAAAAATGTGTAAAAAGACGAGTTTAAAGGCATGTATCTGAATGCATGGAGCACTCGCAATAAGGTAGAAGAATTAACGGCGCAAAAAGATGTAAATAGGTCTGATATGACTGCGATTACAGAGACATAGCTGCAAGTTGACCAAGGCTGGGAACTGAATATCCAAGCGTACGTGATATTTAGGACGACAGGCAAAAAGGAAATGGAGGTGGCATGGTGTTGTTAGTTAAGGATCAAATCAGTGCGATAGAGAGAGAAGATATTGGCTCAGAAAATCTAGATGTAGAATCGGCCTGGGTGGAGCTAAGAAGCAACAAGGGGCAGGAAACATTAGTGGGAGTTGTTTATAGGCCTCCAAACAGTAGTGATAATGTTGGGGATGGCATTAAACAGGAAATTAGAGATGCATGTAACAAAGGTGCTACAGTAATCATGGGTGACTTCAATCTACATATAAACTTGGCAAACCAAATTAGCAATAATACTGTGGCGGGTGAATTCCTGGAGTGTGTATGAGATGGTTCCTCGATGTACTGGTCTAAAAAAACTAACTAGGGAAGAGGCTATCCTGGATTTGGTTTTGTGCAATGAGAAGGGGTGAGTTAATAATCTTGTTGTGCCGGGTCCTTTAGGGAACAGAGACCATAACATGATAGAATTCTTCCTTAGGTTGGAAAATGAACAGTCCGGTCCAAAACGAGGGTCCTAAATCTAAACAAAGGAAACGATGAAGGAATAAGGCATGAGTTGGCTATGATAGATTGGGGAACTTCAAAGGCATGATGGTGGATAGGCAATGATTAATATTTAAGATATGAATGAATGCATTGCAACAGTTATATATTCCTTTCTGGTGCAGAAACACAACAGGAAAAGAGGCCCAACCATGGCTAACAAAAGAAATGAAGGATAGTATTAGGTCCCAAGAGGAGTCATATAAAGTTGCTAAAAAAAAAGTAGCCGCCATTTTGCGCGGGTGGGCCAATTAAGGCCCTCCCAGCGTGTTTCAGACTCCCGTGTACAGCAGGAAATTCAAATGTGCGGCGGGCGTTTACAGACCGCCGGTTCCAATGGGGAACCAGCAATCTGTATAAAGTAAAGCCAGGCAGCCTCCTTTAGGTTGTTCACCATGGTCAGCAACCGGGCTCCAGAGGATGTCAGGGCAGAGGAGAAGGAGAGGGGGCAGGCTGCAGGGTTAGGCCAACGGGGTTGGGGGGCAATGTGCCCCTCGGTTCTCTGATGCCTGCCTTGCTAACCTCCTGGAAGAGGTGTTAAATCGTCGGGAGGTGTTGCTTCCGGAGGATGGAAGGAGAAGAGCCCCCCACATGACCAGGCAGGCGTGGCAGGAAGTGGCGGAGGCAGTAAGCTCTCAAGATGCTGTGCAGCGCACAGGAACCCAGTGCCGCAAGCGCTTCAATGATTTCTTGTGCACTGGAAGGGTGAGTCCCATGTCAGCCTTGGCCATTTTACCCAGCAGGTAGCCTTAGCCTTTGAGGAAGCCCCCCCACACCCCCATCCTCCCCCCCACCCCACCCCACCCCACGTCTTAGCGTCATTACTGCATTGAGCATTTGGTGCACGCTGGGTGGGCAAACAGATAGTGACCGTGCTTACATCAGCCTTAATGGTTGATGAGGAGGTGGGTTCTCCCCGCAGCATATGTTGGTGTTTGTCGCATTTGAGTAGTCTGGGGGCAACCTGCAGGGGAGGCAGCTAGACACATACTCAGAACTTCAACACATGTCTTATTGATGATGTTGAGATGGTGGAAAGGGAGCCTCAAGGTGTCGTGACCAAGAGCCATCTGCTGGCCTCAGTGCTGCACCTAGTTGCGCCTCCTTGCCATGGGCGCTAAGACCTGTGTGTTATTCAAAGTGATGGACGTCGAATGTGTCCAAGGTGTCCGCTGGGGGAGGGGGTTGGGAGCAGCCGTACTATCTTTTGGAGACTGATCACCAGAAGTGTAGACAGGAGCAGGTGGAGGCCTCAAATGGGCACCTGTGGTTGGGGTGCAGCGTGCACGTGCAGAGTACATGAGTGATCAGCACCGATAAATGCTCTTTTCTGTTCTGCAGGCAAAAACAGAGAACAATAGCCGGGAGCATTTGCGGACTGGTGGTGGGTGCACGCCGTGTTGCAGCACCTCACCACGTATGAGGAGCAGGCCATGGAGCTGGGGAGGAGGCAGGCGGCCAGGTCAGCAAGTGTCAGCGAGGCTGGGGTGCAGCGGCCAGGTATTTGAGGGCCACAGTCCCATCCACTCTGTCTCCCCACCATCCATAGTACTGGTGCTTGTTGCAATCGTTAATGCAGCAACACTGCTCATTCACAGACTGATACAGTCAGATGTGTGGGTCATACACAAAGGTCCCTCGGCTCCTTGAGGATGCGCGTCTCTAGCACCTTCCAAAGTCGCCGTATCCCATTTGTGACCACTATCCCCATGGCCTAACATGCCATGGCATAGCTGCTGCACATCCAAAGACTTATTGCATCTTAGGAGGGTTTGTACCTCCACCACCCTTTCAGCCAGTGCGTCCCACATTACTCTGTCCAAAAGGTCCTCAGCACCTCACCTGTCAACCTCATGGCACTCAACTTAAATAAATACCACCATGTTAGTCATCCCTGCACCAAGAGGAAATGTTGTCTTGTGTCCACCCGTTCTATGCCCCTCCTAATGGTATGAAGGTCAATAATGTGACCTGTCAATCTCCTGCGCTCCATGGCAAATGTGGCAAGTGTATGCAATGTTTCCTCATAACTCCAACACTCCAGGCCAGCACGCATCCAGGTCAGGAATCTCTGCACTCTCCCCACTCCAATGCCATCCCTCCCATGAAGTGCAGGTCACAAGTGAATGCAGAAGTGTAGATGTGGCCCCGACAGCATTTTCTGCACTTGCAACATGACCTCCCTTTTCCTACATTCTATTCCTCGGCTAATAAAGGCAAGTTTGGCTTTGACCTTGTTAAACGCCTTATGTTCCTGTTCTGCTACCTTAACAGGTCTGCCCAGCAATGTCCCTGTAATTGTCGTGACTTTCCACGGTCCTCCCATTACTCATGTATTCCTGTACCTTGTTCGTCTTGCCCAAGTGCCTAACCGCAAACTTATCCACATAACATTCAATGTGGCATTCCGTAGGCCATCTGACCAGCCTGTCGGTATGCGCGGGTAATTTTTGGGCCTCCTCTTGACTATTTACCACCCCACCAATGTTCATCTCCTTAGGTTCTTGAAAGTTGAGTCCATTATGAGCCTGGGGTGGGAAAGGGATGAATGGTGTTACTGACTGAATGCTAACTGATGCACTGTTCCTGTTGTTAATTTCAGCATCAGCCACATGGCCACCATCAACACGTCCAGAACCACCCCTCCACACCTGAGGGCCAAGACTTGCAACGTGCGTCACATCATTTCAGGGAGCCAGACACCAACGCAACGACTACCATATCGATGGGGATTATGACTTCAGCTAGTGTCCTGGGGCACTTCACAATCGCTGGAGGAGATGGCACAGACAGAGAGTGCCGATGGCGCCAGCAGCCGGAGGACTGCAGGGGACCAGGCACATGCTGAGTCTGGCAGTGATGATGTGCCTCTGGAGATGTCAGCCATGCAGCAGCTGCAGGACAAGCGGCAGGGTGCGTCGGAGCATCTGGCAGGTTTGCATGAGGGTGTGCTTCACTTGGTCTCTGTGGTGGAGGAATCCAGGCAAAGTGTCAGTGATGGCATAAACCTCAGGACAGAGCTCCAGCCTTCCTCCATTGAGAGATTGGTGACTCTCATCAAGAGGGGCTTCCAGCAGATTGAGAATTATCTGATTGGGTTATGCTCTGACCTGCAAACCCTCACAGCGCTAATGGCCACAGGTGGTCATTGGCAATGTGGGAGATGTTCTGGGCACCAAGTGTCGCAGCTCGGTGCCCATCCATCTGGGGTGAGCAGGGAGGTCCAATGTGACCTCACATCGGCGCAGCAGCTGCCTGTCATCGCTGTGAGCTCCTCTCAGGGCTCTCCGGATGAGGGCAGCAGCTCCTCCGCCCCTCTGCCAGTGACCATTTCATCCATTGAGGCTGTGACAACTGGGGAGGTGCCAGTTCTGGAACTGGCCACTCCCTCCCAGGTGGGGTCAGTGCAGGCTCCATGGGCCAGAGGACGGCCACCAAGGTCATCGAGGCCAACAGGACAGCAGAGTCAGCAGGCTGTCACACAAGCCATTCCGAGAGGCACCTAGACGTAGCACCCGCAAACGAGAGCATAAGGCAGGTTAGGCATTCCACATTTTTGTCACTGGTAATTTTGTGTTGGCCCTAGATTAGGGACTCTTTCATTATCTGCGTCAGAGCAACGTTTGTTGTTTATTTTGGTGGCAATAAAGTCCACTTTTCTGACCATGGCTGAGGGTGTTTCCTTTGTGCTGCATTTGTATGTTTCACGGACATATCATGAGTGCTTGAGTGGACATTGATGTTTCTGTACTAAGCCCTTAGTTCAGCTGATGAGATGGAAGATGTAGCACCTAAGTGCCATGTGTGGAAGCACCAGGCAATGCTGGTTCTGCTGATCCATGCGTGTGGAGCTAGCTGAAGGTTCATTGGATTAAAGTGTCCCGGGTGTCCCTGCCTCCTTGGTGTAGTAGCAGGTCGGTGTGCTGCCCCTCATCATTGCCCTGTGCTTCCTCAACCTCTGAGCCACTGCTGGATTCATCATGTGCAGCCTCATCCACTCCGTCAAGGTCTTAATCGTCAACTGCGTCACCCCTTTCCAGCGCAAGATTGTGTAGAGCACAGCTTGCTACCACTATCACAGAGACATGATCTGGGGGTACTGGAGTGCTGAGTGGTCCAGGCAACGGAAGCGCATCTTGAGAAGACTGATGGCTTTCTTCACCACAGCCCTTGTGGTGCCGTGGCTCCTACTGTAGAGCTCATGAGCCACCTTCTGAGGGGATAGCCCTTGTCACCCAACAGCCACCCATCCAGCCAAACCGGAGCACTGAAGAGCATCGGCACCTGGGAGTATGTGAGGATGTTGGCATCATGGGACCTGCCTGGGTACCAGCACAAACATGCAGAATCTGCATCCTGTGATCACACACTATCTGCACGTTCATGCCCCTTTTTCAGCATCAAGTTTGCATGATGAGCAAATGGCTCAGGCCCTATTTATAAGGTTGCCGATAAGCTCAATCTTATAGCGTGTGGAACTATAAGAATCCCAATGTGTATATTGGCTAGTGAAGGTAGGCATGTGGTAAACTGTGAGATAGAGAATCCCCATCAGATTTCTGAACTAGGAAGGGGAGTTTATTTGACTGCTCCATTTCAAAGGTGAATTTAAGCGCAGGATGAAATCCATTAAGTCACGAAAGGAAATTATTACCTGCAGCCGCGGATTTAAATATAGCGAACATATCATCCACATATCGGAAATATGCGAGGGGTAGGAGCTTAGGTATCATTCCATCAAAGACATGTTTCTCATAGAATCCAGCAAGGATGTTTGCGAGATTTGGGCCTAGAGGGGATCCCATGACAACACCATCTATTTGGGCATACATGGTATTATTAAAATTGAACTCAACTGTGTGAGTTGCCGAGTTTATAAGTTCGATGAATATTGATTCACGCAATGGTGGCGGGTCTAGATTACCATGATATGGTACCAATATGCAAAAAGCTATGGCTTCCTTAAGTGGAACATTTGTGAATAGGCTAGCAATGTCAAATAAGCACATGGACACATCATTGCTTTCGCTATGCAAGTCCTGTGTGGCCTTGGCCTTATGAAGGCGGCAATTCACATAACCAAGGACCACATTTAGAGTCCACGGGTGAGAAGGACTGTCCCAGAGCTGTGATGTTGGAGCACCAATATGTGTTCATGTGGGAATAGTGTGTGAGAAACTTGGAAGTGATGGTGTTTTTGTGTCTGCTGCTTTGTTCAGTCAAAACTAATTGCCAGTTTGGTTCCTAAAATAGGGGTTAAACCCTTATTGGGTCATACAAGGGACTGCACATCTGTTTTTGTCAGTCACTAAGGCACCCAAACCAATATGGAGTTGATGTGTTACTGCCTCAGTCCAGGTATGGGAGGCTGGCCTGCTAAATTGGGCATCTTTACACTTGGAAAATAGGACTAAAGTACTTAAGAAGCTTTTAAAGTTTTGAATGGGCTATCATGAATGAAAGTGTTTTTTTTATAGTGAAGGCTGTAATTGATGTTTAGGCCTTTATTTTGTTTCATCTCAACACAGGTCCTGGACTCTGCCCCCATTGGATACTGTGAGTTGTTGTGGAGGGTGTAAGGGTGGTGGATGGGGGCTTCGTTAGACATAAATTGGCATTAAGATGGCATGGAGGCTATAAGAAGCCTTGGGAGTGTGTGGCGGGCATAAGTTGGCAAGGGTATGGGGTGCCATGGGAGGTAGGTAAGGGACATGAGTTGGCTTGGATGGGTTATGGGGAGTGAATGGGGGAATGGAGTGTGAGGGCTGAGAGCTAGAGGGCCTAAAATTTAACACAACAACTGGGACACAGTCCCAGAGCACTGGGGTAGGCCTTTTAACTAGCCTGACTTGGCACTTGGCAGCCCCTGTGGCCACAGGGCAGTCACCCAACTCCATCCACTACATTCATCCACCCATGCACCCGCATCCCCTCCCAGGAATGAAAGTTGCTCATTCAGGGCACTTTTTACTAAGATGGGGGGGGCGTGAGTTGGGAAATCTTCCACCCACCCACCCTACCCTTCTTGGGAGTGAAAATCTGGCCCATTGAGGGAAGAAAGTTAGATGGGCTGAATTTTACAGCTCCTTGGAGATGAAATGGGAGAAATCTGGAGGAAAGGCCCACGTCTTCATGGCATGGCTGAATGTTACTGCAGGCTGCCAGGCTGCTGGGAGGAGGTGATGCTGGAACATGTTGGGAAGATTAAGCAGGCAATTAATAGTGTGTTTTGTTTTCTCAGCCTTTTCTAATTTTTCAGTGGGTACAGGGGAACAACAACACTTCAGAGCTTTGCCAGCTTTACTCAGGCAGAGGGTTAACCAGAGCTCAGTGTTGGCTGCAGTCAGCAGCCACTGCCAGCAGTAGCATCGCTTGGCAGGAAGCTGGGTGAAGAGTGGAGGCAGCAATCAGGATCAGGGGCAAAGCTGGGGCATTCCGTTTGAGTACCCCCTCAGACTTGGCACCAGTATGTATAGAGCAAGGGGGGGGTTGACCGGCCCAGGGAACTGAGTGCAGCTATTTGTCATGGGTGTCACTCACTCTTACTTTGAGACTCCCAGTGAGGAGGAGGATGAGAGCTGCAGCCACAGGTCATGAGGCAGCAGCAAACACAGGGCACCAGGATCATGAGCCTGGAAGGGGACATGAAGGAGGAGGGTGCAGCCCCTAGTAACCAGCCTCTTGAGCACAGATGGCAATACCCACTGCACCCACGCCCCCTCTCCCCACCCCAACCCCATCCCACCCAGAGAAGGTCCACTGCCGGAGGCTCAATTTCCTGTGAATATAGGAGTAGCACTGTCGTCGAAGACTGCACCTGTCCAGGAAGGCAGTCACCTAGTTGTAGGCCATGCTGGAAGATGCGCTGAGCCCTCTGTGAAAGAGGTGAGCACCTAATGCCAGTCACATTGAATTCCTACACCATCATCCCAGGGATATTTGGGGGATGTCCCAGTCTGCAATTCATCGATACATCAAGATGGTCACCAATGCCATTTTCAAGAGGACCAGCCAGTACAGGTGGCTTTGCACCAATCCAGACAGTCAGACTGAGAGGGCTGTAGGATTTTGGGTCATTGCTGCATTCCCCCAAGTGCAGAGTGTCATTGACTGTACACATGTGGCCATCAAGGCTCCCACAGTGCAGCCTTCCCCAACAGGATGAGCTCCCACTCACTCATGAACTCATTTGAGACGACTGCATACAAATTTTTCAGGTCTCTGCTTGGTTCCCTGGAGGCTGCCACAACACCTTCACACTAAGGCAATCATAAATGCCCAACATTCTGAAGATGTGGTTCTGATGTCTGGATCGACCTGATGGAGCCCTTCAATATACCTCAGCAAGGAGAGGAGCTTTGAACAATCAAGACATCCTGGAGCCTGATGCCTCATTGGAGGATGAGGATTCGGTTGGGAGCGGGGGGGAAATTATGACCAGGTGCAATGGGATGAAGACCCTGAGGGACAGCAGGCAAAGGGCATTGAGTGACACACAAAGAAGGTTTGCACCATGCTAATACAGGCACAAGCCTGACTTACACACCCTATCAATGCTATAAATCTTCCACTCCCCTGCAGACATATTATCATGTCCTTTATTTCCCTTACCATATCATCAGCTAAGGCAACAACATGTGGTCCACAATATCACAATTCATTTAAAACAAATTTATGTTAAGATAACATCTAACATCAAGATCTAGCTATGTGCAACCCAACTACAGCTGAACAGACTTTTGACATCCTTCCAGGTCTCTGATTTGGTGCTTCCCCTGTGCTGTCAGCTGAGTGGGAGCCAGGCTGTTAACTTTTCAGCTCCATGGATTTTGATAGTCATGATGGTTATCCTCTAATTGCCTGAGGCCTGGAAAGCCCTGACACACTGAGGCTCTCCTTCACAGGTGCAGGAGCTAGCCCTGTCTCCGCAGATTCATGGGATGCTGGTGTCAATGTCAGGGGCAAAAAGGGCCTGTCGTCCATTCCAAACAAACCCTGAGAGGAGTCAGCAGACACTGCAGACAGCTGCTCCTCTACCCTTTCAGGGCAGCCTGATCCCTCCCTGCTCACCTGAGGAGTCCCTGGCAATGGCTCCAGGCATCCTGTCCCCCTCTCACTCAGCCATTGCTCCTCAGAGATCATGGAGATGGTGATCCTATGCAGATCCTTGTGCATCTCTGGCGTCCTTTGTGTGGAGCCTGTGCTCACTGACCTACATTGGACCTCAGTCGAGCAACTTCTTGATTTTAAAATTCTCATTCTTGTTTTCATATCCCTCCATGCCCTCACCCCTCCCTACCTCAAAGCTGCTCCAGCCCTGCAACCCTCCGAGATATCACACTCCTCTAATTTTGGCCTCTTAAGCATCCCCAATTATAATTGCTCCACTATTGATGGCTGTGCCTTCAGTTGCTTAGGCCCCAAAGTCTGGAATTCCCTCCCTACACTCTCCACTTCTCTGCCTCACTGTCGTCCTTTAAAGTACAGTATCCCTTAAAACCTCGCGCTTTCAACAAGCTTTTGGTCATCATACTTTGGTGTATAATGCCGCTGGGAAGTACCTTGGGATGTTTCATTGTGTTATAAAATTAGAAATCAATTATAAATCAACTATAGAAGTAGAAATTGTTGCTCTTGATGCTATGGATCTCCATCAGTGTCGCTAGCCTCTCAATGGAGGAAGCCATGCCCTTACACATCAGAATCATGGGAGCACTCGTGGTTTGGATGGATCACTCCACCATCTGTGCAGAAGCGTGCAAAGGCTCTGGAAACTCTGCCAGATGTTGCTGCACCTCACACTGCAGCTGCAGCATCTTCTGCCTTGTTGACCACGGGAGCATGTTACTGGTCTGAAGCTCAGCATTATCGGCCGTCCCACAGTCCTCTGAGTGAGAGTGACCTCGGCTGTCACTGCCTCTGTCAGTGGCTTGGCTGTGTCTGTGCTGTACTCACCAGGTCATGAGGCCGCTACTAACCACAAAAAAACTGGTAAAATCCAGAACTTTAAGAAACCGTGAACGGTACCGCAGAAGATAATTGAAATTGCAACCTCTCAGCAGAAGGAGACACGAGGTGTAAGTCTACAGGTAAAGATTTAATTTAATCTTAAATGGATCAATTAATTAGTTAAAAGCAAAACTTAAACTAATTTAATTAAATACATAAACTTTAATTAATCATATTTTTTAATTACACATTGAACGGGTGGGGAGAATTGCTACAACAACAAGAACTTATATTTCTATAGCACCTTTAATGGAATAAAACATTCCAAGATACCTCACAGAGGCATTTTAAACCAACCAGGACATGAGATATTAGGTCAGATGACCAAAAGCTTGGTCAAAGAGGTGGGTTTTAAGGACCGTCTTAGAGGAGAGTGAGATTAAGAGGAGGAGAAGTTTATGCAGTGAATTCTGGAGTTTAGGGCCTAGGTAGCTGGCGGAACAGGCACCAATGGCGGAGAATTTAAATCATTGTGTTCAAGAGGCCCAAATTAGAGGACTGTGCATCTCTTGGAGGGTTGTGGGCCTGGAAGAGGTTACACAGATAGTGAGGCCATGGAGGGATTTGAAAAAAAGAATGAGAATTTAAAAATCAAAGTATTGTTTGACTGGGAGTCAGTGTAAATTGGGCATGTATTTTCTGGAAAATAAAAACAAAAAAACTGCAGATGCTGGAAATTCAAAACAAAAACAGAATTACCTGGAAAAACTCAGAGGCCTGGCAGCATCGGCGGAGAAGAAAAGAGTTGATGTTTCGAGTCCTCATGACCCTTCGACAGAACTTGAGTTCGAGTCCAAGAAAGAGTTGAAATATAAGCCGGTTTAAGGTGTGTGTGGGGGGGGAGGTGGTGAGAGAGAGAGAGAAGTGGAGGGGGTTGGTGTGGTTGTAGGGACAAACAAGCACTGATAGAAGCAGATCATCAAAAGATGTCACAAACAACAGAACAAAAGAACACATAGGTGTTAAATTGGTGATATTATCTAAACGAATGTGCTAATTAAGAACGGATGGTAGGGCACTCAAGGTATAGCTCCAGTGGGGGTGGGGAGAGCATAAAAGGTTTAAAAATATTTAAAAATGATGGAAATACGTGGGAAAAGAAAAATCTATATAATTTATTGGAAAAAAACAAAAGGAAGGGGGGAACAGAAAGGGGGTGGGGATGGAGGAGGGAGCATAAGACCTAAAGTTGTTGAATTCAATATTCAGTCCAGAAGGCTGTAAAGTGCCTAGTCGGAAGATGAGGTGCTGTTCCTCCAGTTTGCGTTGGGCTTCACTGGAACAATGCAGCAAGCCAAGGACAGACATGTGGGCAAGAGAGCAGGGTGGAGTGTTAAAATGGCAAGTGACAGGGAGGTTTGGGTCATTCTTGCGGACAGACCGCGAGTGTTCTGCAAAGCGGTCGCCCAGTTTACGTTTGGTCTCTCCAATGTAGAGGAGAGCACTTTGGGAGCAACGAATGCAGTACACTAAGTTGGGGGAAATGCAAGTGAAATGCTGCTTCACTTGAAAGGAGTGTTTGGGCCCTTGGACGGCGAGGATAGAGGAAGTGAAGGGGCAGGTGTTGCATCTTTTGCGTGGGCATGGGGTGGTGCCATAGGAGGGGGTTGAGGAGTAGGGGGTGATGGAGGAGTGGACCAGGGTGTCCCGGAGGGAGCGATCCCTACGGAATGCCGATAGGGGGGGGTGAAGGGAAGATGTGTTTGGTGGTGGCATCATGCTGGAGTTGGCGGAAATGGCGGAGGATGATCCTTTGAATGCGGAGGCTGGTGGGGTGATAAGTGAGGACAAGGGGGACCCTATCATGTTTCTGGGAGGGAGGAGAAGGCGTGAGGGCAGATGCGCGGGACATGGGCCGGACACGGTTGAGGGCCCTGTCAACGACCGTAGGTGGAAAACCTCGGTTAAGGAAGAAGGAGGACATGTCAGAGGAACTGTTTTTAAAGGTAGCATCATCGGAACAGATGCGACGGAGGCAAAGGAACTGAGAGAATGGGATGGAGTCCTTACAGGAAGCGGGGTGTGAGGAGCTGTAGTCGAGGTAGCTGTGGGAGTCGGTGGGTTTGTAATGGATATTGGTGGACAGTCTATCACCAGAGATTGAGACAGAGAGGTCAAGGAAGGGAAGGGAAGTGTCAGAGATGGACCACGTGAAAATGATAGAGGGGTGGGGATTGGAAGCAAAATTAATAAATTTTTCCAAGTCCCGACGAGAGCATGAAGCAGCACCGAAGTAATCGTCGATGTACCGGAGAAAGAGTTGTGGAAGGGGGCCGGAGTAGGACTGGAACAAGGAATGTTCTACGTACTCCATAAAGAGACAGGCATAGCTGGGGCCCATGCAGGTACCCATAGTCACACCTTTTATTTGGAGGAAGTGAGAAGAGTTGAAGGAGAAATTGTTCAGTGTGAGAACAAGTTCAGCCAGATGGAGGAGGGTAGTGGTGGATGGGGATTGTTTGGGCCTCTGTTCGAGGAAGAAGCTAAGGGCCCTCAGACCATCCTAGTGGGGGGTGGAGGTGTAGAGGGATTGGACGTCCATGGTGAAGAGGAAGCGATTGGGGCCAGGGAACTGGAAATTGTTGATGTGACGTAAGGTGTCAGAGGAATCACGGATGTAGGTGGGAAGGGACGGGACAAGGGGAGAGAGAAGGGAGTCAAGATAACAAGAAATGAGTTCTGTGGGGCAGGAGCAAGCTGAGACGATCGGTCTACCGGGGCAGTTCTGTTTGTGGATTTTGGGTAGGAGGTAGAAGCGGGCCGTCCGAGGTTGGGCGACTATCAGGTTGGAAGCTGTGGGAGGAAGATCCCCAGAGGAGATGAGGTCAGTGACAGTCCTGGAAACAATGGCTTGATGTTCAGTGGTGGGGTCATGGTCCAGGGAGAGGTAGGAGGAAGTGTCTGCGAGTTGACGCTCAGCCTCCGCGAGGTAGAGGTCAGTGCACCAGACAACAACAGCACCACCCTTGTCAGCGGGTTTGATGACAATGTCAGGGTTGGACCTGAGAGAATGGAGTGCAGTAAGTTCAGAGAGAGAGAGATTAGAATCGGTGAGAGGAGCAGAGAAATTGAGACGACTAATGTCGCGCCGACAGTTCTCAATGAAAAGATCAAGAGAAGGTAAGAATCCAGAGGGAGGGGTCCAGGTGGAGGGAGAATATTGGAGGTGGATAAAAGGATCCGTTGAATGGGGAGAGGACTCCTGCCCAAAGAAGTGAGCCCGGAGACGAAGACAGCGGAAGAAGAGTTCAGCATCATGCCGAGCCCGAAATTCATTGAGGTGAGGGCGTAAGGGTATGAAACTAAGTCCTTTGCTGAGCACTGAACGTTCAGCATCGGAGAGGGGAAGGTCAGGGGGTATAGTGAATACACGGCTGGGGTTGGGATTGGAAGAAAGGGTGGGGACGGAGGGACAGGCAGGGGTGGAGGGTCCTAGATGGGTGTTGGTGTCGATGAGTTGTTGGAGCTTGCGTTCCTTAGCACTTGAGAGAAAGAGAAAAAGTTTCTTGTTGAGGCGTCGGATGAGCCGAAGAATAAAATGAAACTGGGGGCACGCGCAGCTTTGAAAAAGGGTACGGCGGTGCTGCTGGAGGGAGAGGTCGAGTGTGTTCATATGGCGGTGCATGGCACTGAGTGTGGATTTCAGAATGTGACGGGAACAGCAGTCCGAGAAACGTTTTATGTCCCAGAGATACCTGTAATCCTGGGTGGGTTCGAAACATGAGGGGTGGAATTTCAGTTGAACTCCCCCACTAGAGCTATACCTTGAGTGCCCTACCATCCATTCTTAATTAGCTCATTTGTTTAGATAATATCACCAATTTAACACCTATGTGTTCTTTTGTTCTGTTGTTTGTGACATCTTTTGATGATCTGCTTCTATCAGTGCTTGTTTGTCCCTACAACCACACCAACCCCCTCCACTTCTCTCTCTCTCTCCCTCTCCGCCCCCCCACACACCTTAAACCAGCTTATATTTCAACTCTTTCTTGGACTCGAACTCAAGTTCTGTCGAAGGGTCATGAGGACTCGAAACGTCAACTCTTTTCTTCTCCGCCGATGCTGCCAGACCTGTTGAGTTTTTCCAGGTAATTCTGTTTTTGTTTTGGATTTCCAGCATCTGCAGTTTTTTTGTTTTTATGTCACTTTGTAGCCTCCTTATGTTCTCTTCACAATTTACTTTCCTGTCTATCTTTGTATCATCAGCAAATTTAGCAACAATTCCTTCAGTCCCTTCATCCAAGTCATTTATATAAACTGTAAATAGTTGAGGCCCCAGCACTGATCCCTGTGGCACACCACTAGTCACATCCTGCTCACCAGAAAAAGACCCATTTAGAGCAACTCTCTGTTTCCTATTAGCTAACTAACTTTCTATCCATGCCAATATCTTACCCCCTACACCATGAGCTTTTATTTTCTGCAATAACCTTTGATGTGGCACTTTATCATGTATTCTGGAAATTAAATATAGTACATCCACTAGTTCACCTTTATTCACAGCACATGTGACTCCTTCAAAGAGCTCTAATAAATTGGTTAAACACGATTTCCCTTTTACAAAACCATGTTGACTCTACCTGATTGCCTTGAATATTTCTAAGTATCCTGCTATATCATCTTTAATAATAGCTTCTAACATTTTCCCTATGACAGATGTTAGGCTAAGTGGCCTGTAGTTTCCTGCTTTCTGGCCAGGATCTTTCAGTCGGCCTGCAGGGGCGGGCCTGACATACTGGCACATAAAATGATGGATGTGTGTCCCGATGTCATCGCGCTGTCTCACGATGTTTCGTTTGGCGGGCGCGCCCCGGAGTCGGCTGTGCTTCTGCAGATAGTTGATGAGCCTATTAAGGCCATTAAGGAATGTCAAGTTAATGCTGCCAACCTTATGGTTGTCCGGCAGGTGAAAAGGCCAAGCGGCCTTTACATGTTTTAGGAAACCTCATCCAAGAACAGCATGAGGTTTCCTAAAGCTTTCATGAATTAAATAAAATGTTTTCCTGAAAAATAAAAACATGTCCCATGTCATGTGACACAGTCACATGAGGGGACATGTTTCATTAAATTTTTATTGATTTTATTTATTAATTTCAAAAGCACTTCAATCTCCCTGAGGCAGTCCCGTGCCTCGGAGATTGGAGCGCTCTTTTGCGTGCATGTGTGAAAGAGTGCTGGCCCCGACTCTCCCTCCTCTGACCGCCCGTACAGATAGCGCTGAGCGCTACTGTTTGTGTATTAAGCTAGGCAGGCCTTAGTTGGCCCGCCCACATAAAATAGCAGTGTGGTCCGTGAACACCTGGCCCACTCCCAACATGTCTGCCCAACACGGGAAAAATTCAGGCCTCCGTCTCCCTCCCTTTCTGAATAATGGAGTTATATTCGCTATTTTCCAATCTAATGGAACCTTCCCCAAAACTATGGAATTTTGAAAATTAAAACCAGTGCATCAACTATCTCACTAAACACTTCTTTCAAGGCTTCAGGGTGAGGTGCGTCTGGACCTGGGGATTTGTCAGCCTGCAACCCCAGCAATTTACTCAATACCACTTCCCTGGTGATTGTAATTTTCCCGAGTTTCCCTTCCATTTCCTGATTTACAGCTATTTCTGGGATGTTACTTGTGTCCTTTATAGTGAAGACCGAAGCAAAATACCGGTTTAGTTCATCCACCATCTCCCTACTTTCCATTATCAAGTCCCCAGACGCACTTACTGTAGGATCAATGCTCACTTTGTTAACTATTTTCTTATTTAAATATCTATAGAAACTCTTACTATCCGTCTTTATATTACTAGCTAGTTTTCTCTCATACTCTAATTTTACCCCTTATTAATCTTTTTGTCATTCTTTGCTGCTCTTTATATTCTTTCCAATCTTCTGACCTGCTACCTGTCTTTGTGTAATTATATGCTTTTTCTTTAAGTTTAATACTAACTTTAACTTTTTTAGTTAACCTCGGATGGTGGGCCCTCCCCTTGGGGCAGGATTTCCCGGTCGCCGTTCAGGGACGGGGCCCACTCGCCAATGCGTAAAATGACGGGGGATGACGTCGGGCAGAACTCCCGATGCCACCCCACGTCATTTCAATTTTCAGGTCGGCAGGGGCGCAGCCAAATCAGCTGTGCGCCCGCCAACCTGTCAACAGCCTATTGAGGCCATTTAAAAAGTAATTGCAGTAGTTAAAGGACTGGCCCGTCCAACCTTAAGTTTGGCGGGCAGGCCGGGAGCCCTGGCGGGCTTCAGAGAAAGCATGAAACCTCATCCACGGGCGGGATGAGGTTTCATGTAGGTTTTTAAAAACTTAATAAAAGTGTCACATGAGGGGACATGTCAGGGAAATTTTATTTTTCTATTTTTAACATTTAACATTTTTGAATTTGGCGCCAATCTCCCTGAGGCAGCACTTAGCCTCAGGGAAATGGGTGCGCTCTTTCATGCGCATGCGTGAAAGAGCACACTTCCGGCTGAGGGAATCCCCGCCCCCCTGCCCACACAGGGAGTGCATAGTGCTTCCTGGCGGACGTCACGCTGGGTGGGCCTTAATTGGCCCACCTACATAAAATGGCAGTGCACCCCCGATCATGGGCGGCGATTGGAGGTGCGCCTGCACATGCCCGCTCCTGAACTTCCCTCCCTCCGACAGGGGGAAATTTCTGCCCTTGGAATTTTTCTTTTTCATTGGAATGTATATATTCCGTGTATTCTGAAATATCCCTTTAAATATGTGGAACTGAACTTCTGTTGACATATCCCTTAACCTCACTTGCCTGTTCACTTTAACTAGCTCTGCTTTCATGCCCTCATAATTGCCCTTATCTAAGTTTAAATTACTATTCTTGAATGCGCTCTTTTCTCTCTCAAAACGAATATAAAATTCAAGCATATTATGATCTCTGCTACCTAGGGATGCCTTCACTAGAAGGTTATCAATTAATCTTGTCTCATTGCTCAATACCAGGTCTAGTATACCTGTTCTCTGGTTGGCTCCAGAATGTGCTGTTCTAAGAAACTATCCGGAAAACATTCTATGAACTCCTCATCTCGGCTATCTTTACCCACCTGATTTCCAGTCTATATGTAGATTAAAATCCCCCATATTATTGCTGTACCTTTCTGATGAGCTCCCATTATCTCTTCTTTTATGCTCTGTCCTACTGTGTAGTTACAATTAGGAGGCCTGTACACCACTCCCACAAGTGACTTCTTGCCTTTATCATTCCTCATCTCAAGCTAAACCACTTCTACAGCCTGGTTTCCTGAACTTAGGTCATCCCTCTCTAATGTGCTAGTACCATCATAAATTAACAGAGCAACCCCTCCACCCTTTCCTAACATCCTGTCCTTCCTAAATGTCACCTCCAATTTTCAGGTCCCAATCAATGTCATCCTGTAGCCATGGAGAGAATTTTCTCCACGCTCGTGATCAGCTGCGCGCCGCCATTTTATGTGGGCAAACCAATTAAGGCCTGCCCAGCGTGATGCGCACCTGGAAGCGCTGAGCACTCCCTGTGTGGGCAGGGGAAGTAGACTGAGTCGAAAGGGCACAGAAATCTCACTGAGGTACAGAGCTGCCTCTGGGAGATTAGCTTGGTTTTGGAAAATTTTAATTTAAAAAAAAAATTTATGATATGTCCCCTTCTGTGACAGTGTCACATGAACTGGGACATGTTGATGAATTTTATTAAAAATGTTTATTAAACTTTAAAATCCTTCATGAAACCTCATCCCGCCCATGGATGAGGTTTCATGATAAATGCAATAGCCACCTGGGCTCTTCGCCTGCCCACCTACCTTAAGGTTGGACGGGCAGCTCAGTTAATTAGTTTAATTGGTGTTTAAATGGCCTTAATAGGCCTTTGACAGTTCGGCAGGACACACGCCCGACGTCACTGTGTGTCATTTTCACATCGGCGAGTGGGCCCTGCCCCCGCTCGCCGACCCGAAGATTCTGATCCATGTCTCTCTAATGGCTATCAGATTGTACTTATTTATTTCTATTTGCGCTAGCAATTCATCTGTTTTGTTTTGAATGCTACATGTGTTTAGAAATAGAGCCTTTAGTTTGGTTGTGTCTAGCTTTATCTGTTGATTTACTCATAGATTTATACTCTGTCCCTTTCTGTGACAGATTGCTCATCATTTCCCGTGTTAATACTTGTCCCTTTTGCCTTGACTCTACTTTTTGGTTTACCACATCTTCCCAAATTTGATCCCTTGCCTCATTATTCAGTTTAAAACCCTCTCCACTTCCCTAGTTAGGTGGCTCACGAGGGCACCAGCCCCAGCACGGTTCAGGTGTAGACCATCCCAACGGTACAGATCCCACAAACCGGAACCCACTTCTCCTACACCAGTCTTTGAGCCATGGATTCATTTCTCTAATCTTATTTTTCCTATGCCAATTTGCACGTGGCTCAGGTAATATTGAGAAATTATTACCTTTGAGGTTCTGCTTGTTAATTAGCCATCATACTGACTGTGCAGAGCCTCCTTCTCACCCTGCCTATGTTGTTGGTACCTACATGGCCCATGACCACTGGATCCTCCCACTCCCCCCGACACCTGTAGATCCCCAAGGAGGACTGTCCTGTCCTCCAGATCCCACCCCCACCCCATACACCCACACACATATACACGCACACACACTCTCACACACACAGACATAAACTCACTCATATACACAGACAAACATTCACACACACATGCACACATACACTCACACAGGCATATGATCACACACATACACACACACAAACACACACATATGGCCACACGCACATACTATGAAGACTAGTCACTTGGGTGAGAGCTGGCGATGCCCTTGCACCCACTATTAAACCAGAAGCTAAATCTTCAGAGGGAGAGAGAAATAACTGACAGAAAGCAAGAAAGTATAGTTGTATAGAAGAGCAGAAGGTAGATGATTAAAATTGGTGAATGTACTCCCTATCCATAAATCAGGGCTTTAACAACATTATGAAAATTGAACCAATAGACCAATTCCCTTGTATTCCTTTACACGAACATATGAATTAGGAGCAGGGGCAGGCCACTCGGCCCTTCAAGGCTGCTCCACCATTCAATGAAATCATGGCTGATCAGATTGTAACCTCAATTCCACAACTTTCACCTATCGCCAATAACCTTTCACCCCCTTGCTTATCAAGAATCTAGCTCTACCTTAAAAATATTCAAAGACTCTGCTTCCACCACCTTTTCAGGAAGAGAGTTCCAAAGACACATGACCCTCTGAGAGAAGAAAATTCTCCTCATCTCCATTTTAAATGGGTGACCCCTTTTTTGAAACAAGACGCCTAGTTCTAGATTCTCCCAGAAGAGGAAACATCCTTTCTACATCCACCCTGACAAGACCCCTCAGGATCTTAAAGGTTTCAGTAAAGTCACCTCTTACTCTTCTAAATTCCAGTGGATACAAACCTAACCTGTCCTACCTTTCCTCATAAGACAACCAGACCATTCCAGGTACTAGTCTGGTAAACCTTCTCTGAACTGCTACCAACATCCTTCCTTAAATAAGGAGACCAATACTTTACACAGTACTCTAGATGTGGTCTCACCAATGCCCCAGATAACTGAAGCATAACCTCCCTACTTTTGTATTCAATTCCCCTCACAATAAATGATAACATTCTATTAGCTTTCCTAATTACCTGCTGTACCTGCATACTAACCTTTTACAATTCATGCACAAGGACACCTCGATCCTTCTGCATCTCAGAGCCCTGCAATCTCTCACCATTTAGATAATATGCTTCTTTTTTATTTTTCCTGCCAAAATAGTCAATTTCACATTTTCCCCACATGATAACTCCATTTGCCAGATCTTTGCCCACTCAATTAACCTATCTATATCCCTCTGTAGCCTCCTTATGTCCTCTTCACATCTTACTTTCCTTCCTATATTTGTGTCATGAGCAAATTTAGGAACCATACCTTTCAATATGTTAAGAGGTAACATCTTTGGACTAGTAATCCAGCAGCCCAGGCTTAATGGTTTGAGGACATAGGTTCAAATCCCACCATGGCTAGTTGCTGACTTTGAATTCAGTCAAATCAAACTGGAATATAAAAGCTAGTCTCAGTGACAACTACCTCTGATTGTCATTAAAAACCCCTCTGGTTAATTAATGCTCTTTAGGGAAAGAAATCTGCCATCCTTAGCCATGTGACTCCAGATCCACAGCCATGTGGTTGACTCTTAATAACCCTCTGAAATGGCCAAGAAGACACTCAGTTCAAGGGATGGGCAACAAATGCTGACCCTGCCAGCAATGTCCACATCCCATGAATGAATAAAAAAACATGTATAAACCATTGAGGGTAGCAGGACAGGTTGAAAAAGAGCTTAAAAGGCATACAGGATTCTAGGCTTTATAGACAGAGTTGGAGAATACAAAAACAATGAAGTAATGGTGAATCTTTATAAAACACTTGTTCAGCCTCAACTGGAATCTTGTGTCCAATGCTGAGCATCACATTTTAGGAAGATGTGAAAACATTGGAGATGATGCAGAGAAGATTTTCAAGAATGGTTCCAGGGATGAGGGACTTCCTTGGAAAAAAGGTTGAGAGGACAATAGATACGAATGTTAAAAATGAGGGGTATGGACAGAGTAGATAGTGGAAGTATCAGAGGACATCAATTTAAGGTGATTTGAAAAAGGACCAACAGCAAGGTAAGGAAAAACTTTTTTGATACAGCAAGTGGTTGGGATCTGGAATGCACTGCCTGAGAGTGTGGTGGAGTAGATTCAACCAAGACTTTCTAAAGAGAATCGGATAAGCAACTGAAGTTGGAAAAGTCAGAATAATGGGACTAGCTGAGTTGTTCTTACATTTAGACATGACTGGCCTCCTCTGTGCTGTAACCATTCTGTAATTCTATTCCCAGTCAGGACCTTGTGTGTGCTATCACTCGGAAATAAAGTAGTGAGTGTTGCCTTTCAAAGAACTGAACATACATAAATTTGTGGAACTGTTTACCTGTTGTCCCCACATTCAGGTGTGTCTCATACCTATGTGAGTTCATGGTTTTAGTATCCTGACTCTGCCTGAAGGGGCCATTACACTGGAATGCACACAGTAATCTTCAGTGGGTTCTGCATTCAAGTCCAGTCTGTACATGTTCCTTCAGCACAACCACTGCTAACTATTTAGCACTTTCATAATGCATCACCCCACTTTGATGGGTGACTCCCCTTCAATTTTGGCACTCTTTTTCCTTATTGGTGTTGAGGTATTCTTATAGGCACTGGCAGCAATCCAGCAACTCATCCTAGAGGCAGTTCTTCATGTCTGAGCACAGGTAATGAAAATCTTTAGGCTACATATTGCATCATAAACGTGGCTTAATCCACTCCTTACCCAAAACCCGTCCAGACAATCATAGAACCTGAGAGGACAGAGGAGACCACTCAACTCATCATGGCTCTGCCAGCTCTTTGAAAGAACTGCTCAATTAGTGCCACTTGCCTGTAAATTTCTGCTTTCCCAATATATATGCAATTCCCTTTTGAAAATTTATTTTTTAATCTGCTTCCACCACCCTATCAGACAGTGCATTCCAGATCACAACAACTCACTGTGTTTCTCCTCATTTCCCTCTAGTTCATTTGCCAATCGCCTTAATTCTGTGTCCTTCAGTTACTGACCCTTCTGCCATAAGAAACCGTTTCTCCTTATTTTCTCTATTAGATCTCCTCTTAACCTAACACAAACATCAAATACTGCAGATTCTGGACATCTGAAATAAAAACAGGAAGTACTCAGTGGATTAGATAGCATCTGTCGTGAGAAAAGAATTAATGCTTCAGGTCATGATGAGCATTTATGACTCTTCTTAACCTACTCTGTTCCAAGGAGAACAATCCCAGCTTCTCTAGTGGCTCCATAGTCCATGCTGTGTTAGCTTCCAACTTTCCAAAACTGGTATCATTCTGATAAATCTTCTCTGCACCGTCTCCAAAGCCTTAGCATCCTTCCTAAAGTTTGGTGTCCTGAATTAGATCCAAATGTGTTTCCAGTCTTCAGTGAGTGGATAGTGACCAGTGACCAGGAGAAGAAACACTGGCAGATTTTGCTCTCCTTCACCCAGGAAAACTGAGGCTCATTGTATTGCCTCAGCTGAGGGTCAGCTGATTCAGCATGGACCATGGATCAAAGGTTTGCTCAGTTTGGCCCAGTTCCATATCAGGATGTGCCCTTAGCTGCAAAGATATTAGACAGCTCCTGCTCTCCTATTTGAAATTGACTGTAAGGACCTGGGGATGCAAAGGGTCAGTTACCCTCATATAACAACAGTCAGTTAGAGAGAGAGAAAGAGAGATCTATCTAGCAAGTTAATGTGTTCAAGCAAGTCCTTGAGGGTGAATCTTGAAATTCAAACAAGAACTAAAACAAGGATACAATGGCTCGTAATTTCTGAGCTCCGGGGCTTTGTACCCAGGGAGTACACCACTGCCCAGAAGCCCCCAGTAAGGTTTGTATGGCAATTGCACGAGAAGTTCAAACTTCCATCAGGCAATTTCCCTGCACTGGAAACCATTTGATATTCCAATTTAAATTGCAAACTCCAGATGGTTTCGACTGTCTTAAAGGAATAGTTACCCAGAAAAAGTCAGAAGAATTAAAAATACTTCTCACTCCTGGGTAACTGTAGGACTGCCCCCTCTCCCCCACCCCCAACTCACCACTGGACTTCTCGATTACACCCCCACTCCTCGGCTAACCTCCCACACCCCTGACTACAAACCCCACCCTCTGACAGCCCCCCCATCCCCCGTCTGCCCTCCTGAGCCCTGAATACTTCCCGACCACCCTCACTGACCACCCCACCACTGATCACCCAACCCCCCGCACTGATCACCTGACACCCCCCAACCCATCCTACAGTATCCTTCCCCCCATCCGCATCATGCCCACTTACCTTACACACTTACCTTCTCCCTTTAAACATACCTGTTTTACGGCAGAATTCTCTCAACTCTCCTGCACTCGACTGAAGGCCTTGGGAACCCGTTACACCAAACCTTTCTCACCCAGCTCGAGTCGGAAGGTCGGGCGAGAAAGGAGTGGCTACATGTTCGTGTAAGTAAATAGGAGAGCAGTGGCAATCCGACAGTGATTGTCACTACTCAGAAGCTATGGTCCCATATTTATATGATCTGATGACAATGAGCAGACTGTTTTATGCATAGGTTACAAAAATGTAGAATTGCAAAACTTCGGATGGTTCTGACTGCCTGACAGGAATAATTATCCAGAAAAAGTTAGAATTAAAACCACTTCTAACTCCTGGGTAACTATAGTACTGACCCCACCCCCACAACTCCCCACTGGACTTCGCGACTATCCCCCATCACCTGACTAACCTCCCACATAAGGTTTGGTATGCATTAGGCCAGGGGCGAGCACAGCGCTCCCAGGTCTAGATTTCTATTATGTAAAAATAGCCACTTTTACTTTGTTTGACAGACACCAGAAGAAATGCAAATTGCATTTAAATGTGTCCAGTCAGTTAATTGTGCCCCATTTACAAATAGTTTTTTTAACATTGAATGAATAAATCACTCATTGACTTTGTTAAAACTCAAGAGAACAATAGGAGATTGTTTTTATTACAAGAACATTGCTAATTCATACCAGCTGCTCACTCAACCAGATAATTCCATTTTAATTACTTTGCGACTGACTGCTTGTGATTTCTTTCTAGTTTTCAATGTTGAGTATGCCTACAAGCTGGAGACACAAGTTGGGGGGATTGGGTAGGTTGAGAGAAAGAATGGGGTAAAGATGACTCATGTTTAGAACTGCAGCACAACCCAACTCCAACGTTCCCACTTACGGGTTTAAGGGAGCCACTTATTGATACTGGTGAGAAAGCTACTTGCCAAAGTCGGGAATTTCCTGCCTGCAAGTGGATGCGTACTTATTAGCTCAAGTAACACCCTTAAAAGGCATGTGGGGTGTTTTAAAATTGTTTTTAATTGGATTCCAGATTTAACTTGACAGCTCAGTTTTCCCAGGGTCGAAATACCAGGGAAATGGAGGTGAGCTTGAGCAGCAATGCGGATGGACATAGAAGCTTGGCATTGCTCCACCTGAATTACAGCCCACTTAATACAACTGCTGTCTCAGTCCCCTCTGGAAAATATCTGGCAGAATTGTGTGGACAGCTATTTTCAACCTTGTGGTTAATCAGGATGGGAGGTGCCTTGAATATGTTTAATTGCACATCAGGAAAAAAAGACCATCAGAATTAATGGTAGCAATGACATTCTGCAATGGGACCAGCATGTTCAGGGGATGGGGTGTTCAGGTTAGAGATGCACAGTGCAGAGGCACATAGAAAGAGGTGCAAAATAGGGAGGTGCACAGGGCAGAGGTGCATAGAGGTGGGTTGCACAATAGGAAGGTGCACAGGAGGGAGGTTACTTCACCTGAACCATGCTGGGACTGGTGTCCTGACGAGTTGCGTAACTAGAGCTGTAGAGAGGACTTTAAACTGAACAGTGGGTGGAAGGGTTTATGTGAGGGACATTTGAAACGTTAAAAAGAAAAGACAGGGTAATTGTGGAGGGTAGAAATAGGGAAATGATAACCAAAATGTGACAGGAAGGGACAGAATGTACAATTATAAGAATGCACCAGCAAATAAGGTCAGAGAGGGAAAAGTGGTAAAAAGACAGAATTAAAGTCTCTTTAACGGAATGCACGCAACATTCATGGTGCAATGGAAGTAATTAATGGCAGAAATAAATGAATAGATATCATAGCTATTAGAGAGACAATGTTGCAAGGTAACCAAGGCTGGGAACTAAATCTTCATGGGGATCTGATATTTTGGAAGGTCAGAAAGAAAGGAAAAAGAGGTGGAGTAGCTTTGATAAGAAAGGATAAGATCAATACAGTAATGAGAAATGATCTTGGCTCAGAAAATCAAGATGTAGTATCAGTTTAGATGGGAAGGCGAGAGTGACTGCCCTTGACATCAAGGCAGCATTTGACCAAGTGTGGCATCAAGGAACCCTAGCAAAACTGGGGTCAATGGGAATCATGGGGAAAACTCTCCATTGGTTGGAGTCATACCTAGCACAAAGGAAGTGGAAGCATATACTTCGCTCATTACTAAACACTTACCAGCCACAGAAAAGAAATTACATGGCATTGATCAAGCACAACAACAGGATGACAAACGCATCCAAATAAAAGAGTTTTGCCAGAATGGATGGCTGAATTATACTGCAAACAACCCAGTATTTTGCCAATACTCTGAACATCTCACGATCATAGGTGATTTCTTAATTTTTAATGACAAGCTAGTCAGCCTAAGAACATTTCGACTCAACATTCTGCAAAAAATACATCATGTACTCTTGGGAACAATGAAATTCCAAGCCTAGCTGTCAGTTTGGGGGCCAGACATCAGTCACTCCATTGAAGAGTCACTCATGAATTGCCTTACGTGTGCAGTGAAAGGCCAGCAGCAGAGTGAACTACTGGCAGCCTCCACTTTCCCTTCAAGGCTGTGGTAGCACTTGGGAGTGGATTTATTTGAGTTTAAAGGCAAAGTTTTCATCGTCATCACTGATTAGTACTCCAGGTGGTTTGAAGTGAGTAGACTGCACAGCATCACGGTGGAGGCAGTCATTACATCACTAAGAAGAATTTTTGTGACACATAATATCCCAGACATTGTGATGTCAGACAACGGACTTCGGTTTGCTAACAAACTGCTCTACAACTTTGTGCAGGAATATGGTTTCGTGCATGTGACCAGTTCACCTAGGTATCCTCAACTGAACAAGGAAGCAGGAAGAGGAGTTTGAACAATCAAAGAGTTGAAGAAAAAGAACAAAGATCTTGCCTCTCTTAACTACAGAATCTCACCAATAAAAACAGGCTCTCGCCATCAGAACTATTGATGGGGAGATAGCTGCCAACGCAATTTCCAGCTCTATAACAAACATTACAACCTAATATTACCCCAGATGATCACGAGAGAGTTAGGAAGCATGAGGAGCAACAAAGAGACAGTCAAGCTCATAATTTCAGCTTCAGGCACAGAGCACGAGACTTGAATGTACTACAGCCCAGGGGGAGAGTGTGGATATGAGATCAACAGAAAGAAGGCATTGTAATAGAAAGTGCTCTACAACCAAGATCTTACAGAATTGAGTTGAGCAGGGAAATATCAGAAGGAACCAAAGAGCCTTGATATCATTGGGAAGGAAACCAATGGAACCTTGGGCATACTAATTACATCCGGATGGAGACAAGGAACTAGAAACAAAAAGAAACTCTACAACCACCCAAGTGGAAGACAATCCTATCAAACAACAAGAAAGTGAAGATCATCCTCAAACTTGAAACGAAATCAGGAACAGATTAGGAAGATGAGTCAAGACACCACAGAGAATAACCTTGTGAAATCTGAGAGTTTGTGGGGAGATGCAGGACGATGTACAGAGTTCGTATAAAGACTTGGGCGGGAGATGGGATATAGAGTAAAGGGTTAACCACTGATGTAACTATGATGCAATGTCACATGATTAAGAAACAGATCAGGTGGGAAGCAGAAATACAGTCTTGTGTGGAGTTACTGAGATGTATATCAATCTGTAAATAAACAAGAATGGTTTTTATGAATAATAGTCTATGGTAGCATTCTTTGGGTAACAGGCGAACCCTAAAGAAACCTCATCTAGACCCCAAATGCTAGGTGCAACTTGCTTAAAGCTCCATGGAGTGAGCTACTATCCCTATGGTAGACATTCTCATGATCCTCTACATCAACAATCCACTACTGCTTGAGTTGGTCTCCTGATGTGTAGAGTATGGGTGGCACATCTGCCATTGTCTGGCAAAACCGTTGATGTGCCTCTAGCATTCTCTGCTGATGTGTAGAGTATGGGTGGCACATATGCCATTGTCTGGCAAAACTGTTGATGTGCCTCTAGCATTCTCCATCCCACCAATAGCCCCGTGTCTCAGCATCCATGTCCAGCTGAGCAGAGTTTGGAGAGGTTTGCGTCCCTCAGGTGGACTCTCCACAGCTCTCCCTATCACTAGTGTCTGCTCTTGCTCACTTGTGAGGTATAAATCATCAACAAAGTGTAAAAGTGGATCCATTGGAGTGTGAGTATCTGGATTGGTGCATGGTTGTCGATCCTGTGATGGTGCACCCTCAGAAGGAATAAACTCCTCAGAGGAATCAATGTCCAGGGACACCCGCTGTACACACAAAGGCCCTAGAAGACCAAAGAAGGGGTCTGACTTAGTCATGGCAAAACTACAACTTTGATAACCAACAAACTCAATCTGCTCATAATTGCTGAAACAAAGCCTGCATGTGTGTGTCAGAGCTCAGAGAATGAGCTCATATGGAACTAATCTAAGCCCAATGTCACATTATGCCTAGTCTGGAGATAATTATAACTGCAGCTAAAAAGGTCCAACTAGAGATTCTTGTGATGAAGACTACAGCCCAGCGGGGATGATACAGTGATGTAGGCAGTTGATATTCCAGATGTGAACACAAGAGGTCAAGGTAATAGACTTGGTGAGGCTTGGTGAATATTACGCCAAGGTTAAATATTGGCAGGAATGGGAGGTTGAAGCAGTGACTAACGTGTGAAATTCTGAATGTAAGTCAAACACAACAACCCGTCAACAATGAGCTGGCAAAAGTTCTAGCTCATGCAATATTTAGGCCAGATTTTCATCTGCGAAGCAGGAATCGTGAATCTGGCCATTTTCCAACATTGCAACCCTGCCTCCTGCCCAGCAGCGCCCACCCATCAGTTTTATCATGGAGTAGCAGGATGGGCTGGAGTCAGGGTCAAAGGAAGAATTGGAGGTGGGTGGATGCTGAGGTGGGCAAAGTCAAAAGGCCACCCCCAATTCCCTAGGACATCAACCCAGTTCAACAGATCAGTGTGAGGCCCTCAAACCCTCACCTCCTACCCTTCAACTCCATGACCCCTGACCCCTCAATAGCCCCATGCCTCCTCCATACCGCCTCACTCCTCCAAACCCCCAGGCTCCATCCATATGCCCTTGTCCCCCATACTTACTCGTCCACACCCACACCCCTCAACCCTCCATATCCACTCACCCAGTATTGAATATGTAGAGAACTCTTAAACCCTATGATAACATTTGGAAGTCTTTGATATGCTCATGAAACTCTCAAAATAAACAAAATCATTAAAAAACTACTTCAAGGAGACATAATCCTATTAAGTGATCATAAACCCATCAAGATAAATAAACTCACAGTCCCCTTGTAAATAGCCCTTGCTGAATTGAATCCACAGCGGGGCTTGGAGCTCAGCCAAACATTCACAATAGGATTCCATTATACTGCTGTACAATGCCTACAGAGCTGAATACAATAAAACCTTTGAAGTCATTGAAAAAGTTCAGCCATCTGTTCAACCTTTGAAGTGAGGAACAGATCTTGAGCAGCACTTCGAAGAGCTCAGCCATCTATTCAATCTTAAAAGCAAGGGAACAGATGCCTATGCTATCAATGAAAATATTAAATCATGAGGGGCCATTGACACAATCAAATCTGAATATCATTAGTGTTCAATGCACAAAAGCACTTGTATTCTAATGCATCTGAAAACTCCTCCACTTTGCATGGTAATGCTAGTTAACCGAAGCGTATAAGGGTCATAGGCATCTCTCTCCATTAGAGAGAAAGTTAGTTACACTCCTTGGTGGTGGGATCATGCCACACAAATCATGGGGTAAGACAAACAGGCAGGCCTCCATGAACTACCAAAGCCAGTATAGGGAATGAATTTGGGCTATTATCAAATTCTGCGCAACACTCTAGCCATCTAGCCAATTGAGCAAACTGACTCTGCCACTTCACTTCACAATGCTGGTCTATTTAATAGCCATTTGCCTTTTAAGAACAAAGCCTCATCATTAATCACTGTATGAGAAACATATTAACTTTTCATACACCATTTCATGCTGACATATGAAATTGGCCTTTTGAACTTACCTGTCAAAACGTTCCTGACTCCGGACTCAGCTTCCCTCGTGGTTTACGACTCTTCTGAGGGGCTGTGAACAATATAGGATCATAGAAAGTTTACAGCATAGAAAACGGCCACTTGCCATATTGAACCTGCGCTGGCTGAAAAATGAGCCACCCAGCTTAATCCTGCTTTCCAACATTTGGTCGGTAGCCCTGCAGGTTATGGCATTTCAGGTGCATATCCAGACACCTTTTAAATGAATTGAGGGTTTCTGCCTCTACTACCCTTTCAGGCAGTGAGTTCCAGACCTCCACAACTCTCTGGGTGAAAAAAAATTCCTCATCTCCCTCTAATCCCTCTACCAATCAACTCCTACAGAAGCTGGTCCAACTCCATCAAAATTGTGGGGTTCTGAAATGCCTACCCTCCCCAATGAGCCAACAAGATTTGGAACTGCTGCATGCAGGCTCATGACCCGCACTCTTATCCTGCCCTCTAAAAATTGCCTGTGACAGAAATGGGGTGGGAATCTTGGAATCTGATCCTACCCACCATTCTTAAAGCCTGCCTGCCTGCCTCTGTTCCAACACGGACAGAAGCATGGAAATCCAGCCCTGAATGTCTAGTGGGCAGTTAGGCAGCATGGTGGGACCCAGCGTGAGAATGAAGAGCTAAAGCTGTGTGTCAATAACTTTCAGGTGAAAGCTGACATATAGTTACTGATGGTGTCACTAGTGACAGCCTGATGATAGGGAAAGGAGAGGTCTGAAATACTACAATGAAGGGGCACACCAGAGGAGACAGCTAAAACTATCAGGGAGAAACAGCTATAAAAGTTAACCTAACCACATCATTGGAAATCATCCAAAACTCATTTTATAAAGTAGCCTAAATACATCAATTAGGCTACCTCGATTAGATCACTTTTCTTTCCTCTTCTGTATTCAAAAGAGTACAATCCTGTGCAACCATAAGATGAGCAGAAAACGCAGAAGTGAAATGATTGTGCAAGTCTGGATGTTTTATACGAACCTGTTCCCACCCTTATTTCGAATTTCCCCACCTTCAATACAGTTCCAGGTTATCTCAGCCAAGGTACGGTCACTCCTTTAAAAGGCTGAGCAATATTGTACTAAATTTTATTCAGCATTCTAACAGATTCATTGTGTAACCACAGACACATGGGATTTACTGGATGTTCATTGACTGTTCCTGTTCATTAGTAGGAACAGTGATTCCTTTCTAAGTACTTTGGTCTTGAGGTGGGGTACTTGATCAGTTACCTAGTAGAGAGCAGTTAACCAAGCACAGAGCCAATCAGACCTGAGACTGTGCTGCCTGCTGATCTAGCAGCTTGCTGCATTGAGATTAACTTGTTTAGCCAGAAAATCAAGCTTGAAAGGGGAAAATGAGAAAGCATTTAGACTTCTTCCAGGCTCATTCAGGTCCTGAAATAATTTCCCTGAGGCAGCTGCAAAAGCAGAAGTGTGAATAGATATTGTCAATAACAGCCAGTTCTTAAGTCCCAACACAAATTGAACTCAGACAGGTCCAATATCAAAGACAATAGATTATATTGACATACACAATCCATGCTTTAAATTATAATATACTGCATACAATATACAATCTATGCTTTATTTTGTCATTATATAGTTCACACTTTCTATTGTAATGAATTGCTTTATTCCAGGCTTTATGTTGTAATACACAGACAATGCTTTATATTGGTCCAGATTTTGGGAATAATGGGCGTTCTTCAGCAGTACTGTACCTTGTTGTAGCCTTGGCATTGAAATCCTTGTAAGGGCATGAAATTGTGATAATTAAATACTGGTTACCACCAAACATGGCAGAAGTTAGGCTTGATGCACTTATGCTGGATCGGATGGAACAAAGTGCTGGGAGCCCAGGTTGCAGGTATGCCCAAGGGATTCTTAGCAAGGCTGGGGTGCAAAGGCCAAGGGGGAAGGGGACATAGGGGGAAGCAGACTTTGGAGGGCAGCCCCAATCAGTAAAGGTGGCCATGAGGGATGCGCACTCCTCCTTCCTGCTTGAGGCCTGAGCAGGCTAATCTGGTGGGCATCCCCCCCTGTTCCTCACCTCATCCCCCAGCCTAAATATAGCAGCTGGCTGAAATAGCCCTTAAGTGGCCATTAATTGGTCTGTTTAATGACCTCAATTGAGGCGAAGGTGGGCAGGCCTCCCTAGACTTTGCCCCTCCAGAATAAAATCGCTGTGAGGTTGGGGGCAGGCAGTTAGGGTAGGAAGGACACCCGCAGAATTTCAGGGCAACTCCACCTGCAAACCCGCCAACTGAGAGTGCAATAAAGAGCAAGTGCTGCTCCTTCAGCACTGAGTGCACAATCCAGGTCATTGTGATACAGTCCAAAATTTATATTGTAATACTCAGTCTCTGCTTTAGATCATAACGCCCAGCTATATATTAACATGCCAGAAACTATGTTGTAAAGCTCAGCACATCAAAACTCAAGTCTGATGATTTACATTATTCAAGTGAGTATGATGCAGTCCTAGGTGATATATATTGTAAGGTTCAGTAGAATGAAAGTACAAAGGGCTAATTTTGGGAAGGGGTGAAAACAGGCATGAGGTGGTTGCTATTTTGATAGGAACTTAGCAACAGAAGGAGAGCAATTAGCCCCTCAAATAATGAGATCATTGTTGATCTGTGACCAAACTTTATACGCACACCCACACACACAGGGCGGAATTTTCCGTGTCAGCTGACAATATAGCACGGCTGGTTTTAAGGTGGAGGGAAACCCGTTCGCGATCGTCTGCTCAGCCCGCTGATGGTGGGCTGTGTTTCCCGCCAACAGACGTCGGGAATTTCATTGTAATGCATCAGCATATCATTATCAGGCCAGCCCACCGGAACCATCAGCCCCCTCCTGCTGGATCGTGGCGGGAAAGCACGCCGACGTGTTTCACAACAGAACTTAAAAGGTGTGCACTTGGCGGCTGCACTTTGAGGGGAACTCGGAGGTGAGTACACAGTAACATTGTGCAGCACTCACCAGGGTCACTGTTGTACTTCAAGCTTAGGGGGCATCGGGGGTTTGGGGTTAAGGGCAGCTTTGCTGTTCAGGTGACTCGTGGCAGGGGCAGGGTGTTAAAGGCAGCCCTGCCATTGAATATAACGCACAAGCATTCGGGGTGTGTGGTCGGTTGGATGAGGGAAGCGGCTACGCTTTGGGGAAACTTGCATAAAGTGACCATTCCTCTGCAACTGAGACAGTTCAGGTGCAGCCACATTAATATGGTTGGGGTTGGGCTCCTAGCTTACCCATCCACTCGAGTAACACAGAGGCATCAACATGCCAGCAAATGCTCCAGAGCTTCCCCCACAACCCCCCTGCACCCCAGCACAGGCTGCAAATTCATGAACATTTTAGTGGACTGCAGAGCAGTTGGATGACTGCACACTTTGCACAATCTACTCACTAAAGTTGGCCATGGAGCAGTCACTGGTGGAGGCGCTCACAGCCCCTTGCAATGTCATCATCCCGGTTTGGACCAGTCTCCCCAATGGTTCAAGCTAACAGCGCAGCCAAGCAGCGGACTAATCTCTGGCCATCCAAGTGATGGTCAGCACCCTCCGAGAAGTGTTAAGGGGCTGTCACACTTAACCAGGACAGGTTCTTAGTACATCCATGCTAGCCAAATATTTCTCTCTTTCATCCTGCAGGAGGACTACACCAGAATCATGGAGCTGGTGAACTAGCTGTATGCCTGATGGCCTACAGAGAGTAAAGACAATGGAGGAGAGAGCGACTGAGACTCCTGGCTGGGCAGAGAGAGGAGCATCACCCTCAGGAAGAAGGGGGCGGTTGGGCCTCCCACACACACTGCACAAGAACCACAGTGAGCCGTCGCTGGCCGGCGCCTAGCAACACCCAGGATCTATAGACGCCACCTTTCAATCCAGGTGAGATGTTGCCGATGACTCCTTATGTCTAGGGAGCTGGACGGTCACCTCTGCCAGCTGCTGCAGGAGTTGGTGCCATAGGGACATGGAGGGCATCCACTGCCAGTGGCCCTGAAAGTGACCATGGCGCTCAGTTTCTAGGCCACTGGCTCCTTTCAGGGCACTACAGGGGATCTCTGTGGGATAAGCCTCCACCCACAAATGCATCCATGAGGTCACAGATGCCATCTTTGTGACAAAACTTTGTCCCTTTCACCCAGAACCAGGACAGCCAGAATGCAAGAGAGATTGGATTTGCCCAGATATCGGGTTCCCCACAGGTGCAGGGTGTAATCAACTACACTCATGTGGCACTCAGATCTCCGTCACAATACACACTGAACTACAACAACCACAAGGACTTCCATTTGCTCTATGTGCAGCTGGTGTGGGACCACCAGAAACACATCTTGCAGGTGTGCGCACAGTTTCCAGGGAATGTGCACGACTCCTACACCCTCAGATGGTCACAGATCCCTGGGTACTTCCGGGGTCCACAGAAGCTACAGGGTTGGCTCCTCGGGGACAAGGGCTACCCGCAGTGGCTGATGACACCCGTGCGGTGACCTCAGACTGCAGCAGAGCGACGCTATAACCAGGCTCATGCTGCAGCTCGCAACTTGGTGGAGCAGACCATCGGGATGCTGAAGATGAGGTTCTGGTGCCCGGACTGGTCTGGTGGAGCCCTGCAATACAGTCCACAGAGGGTGTCACACATTGTCATCATCTGCTGTGCCCTTTACAATCTGGCACTGGCACGGGGAGATGAGCTGTCTGAGGAGGAGATGGAGGAGCTGCACCTCTCCTTCTATGAGGAGGACGCCGACAGGGGTGAGGGTGAGGAGGTCCTCAGTGGTGATAATGATGGGGACGAGGCCCTCGCACTGGCTAGATGAAGCAGGCATGCTCATAGCTGCTAGATTTGTTGAGGATGATGATGACATGCAGTGAGGTGTCCCCATAGATCCTCACATCACATCTGTGAATGTTTGACTCCAGTCTGGCTTATGTACATGCCATTTGTGAGAATGCTCCTGTCATGGAGACACAGTGGAGGCCCTAATAGTCGCTAGTTTGCTGGATGATAACGACATGCAGTGAGGACACTCCATAAATCTTCACATAGCCTCTGAGGATGCCTGACTCCTGTCTGGCCGAGAGCAGATTGCCTGTGCTCTGTGATCAGGGTCATATCATAGAAACGTAGCCATGAAACTTTAGAAGCCTCTGAGTCTTTGTCTGCCTTCAGCACATGAGTTCTTCAGGAACCAGAGCACAGCATCAGTGCTCACAGGTGCTGAAGAGATGGGGGCCAGGCGTCCTTAAAGGTGCTGAGAGCACACTGAGAGAATGATGGAACTCTGTGGAGCCTGCCCATTACATTCTGGCAGCAATGACCAGCACTGCTGAGGTGCAGGCATCAGTAATGTGTCCAGGGGGTGTGAGGCTGGACCATCACTTTGGTCTGAAGGCTGCAAAAAGCACAGGGAAGAGGCCCCGGACTGAGACACCTGCCTTTATCTTGTGCAGAAAGGTTTCACATCTGAGTGACAAGAACACTGCTCATCAGAACAAGGAGCCATAGGCAGGGAGACATTCTTGTGAGTTTATTGACAATAGTGAACGTAATGTACAAGCGATTAACATCCCTGCCCAGGCTGTGCAACTAATTCTCCTTAACTTTCCTAACCCTGCCATTACGTCTTGTTGCTCCCCAGCCATCCACAGCGGAGGTGGAAGCAGCCTGCTGACTGTGACACCCTGTCTGAGATGACTTTGGTGGGCATCCTCCGGAGGGCCGAGGCTTGGGGGGGCCCAGGCCTGCTTTTGGGGTCCTGGCTGTGTGACAGTGGCACCCTCCTCAGCCTGTGGAGCTGGAGCTGCTGAGGTCACCACAAGACCATAAGACGTAGGAGCAGAAGGTTGGCGGGCAGGCCAGGAGCCCCAGCGACAAATAGATAAAACATGAAACCTCATCCACCGATGGGATGAGGTTTCATGTAGGGTTTTAGAAAGTTTAATAAAGTTATTATATAAATTATGATCATGTCCCATCTCATTGTCACATGAGGGGGACATGTTAGGGAAATTTTTTCTATTTTTCATATTTTTCAAACTGTAAGCGATCTCCCTGAGGCTGCACTTAGCCTCAGGGAGATGTGTGCTCTCTCATGCACATGTGCTAAAGAGCGCACTCTCACTTTTGGGGAATCCCCCCAGCTCGCACAGGAAACGCATAGCGCTTCCCGCCGGATGTCACGCTGGTGGCGGTGGGGCCCGCTTCTCCGGCAGGGGTCGGCTCCCCGCCCTCCAGAGATTGGATCGGGCCTGCCCGCCCGCCAGGCAGAAAATTCTGCCCTCTGTCTTCTATTAGTTATCTAATCTTCTATCCATGCTAATATTAGTGACAAACCCAATGCAATTCCAACCTAGTCTTGGGGGACGAAGAAGGGCAAGTGGGTGAAGTGACAGTTGGTGACCATATCAGGGACAGTGATCATAATTCAGTTAGATTTGGCATTACCATGGAAAAGGACAGAGATAAGGCAGGAGTAAAAGTCTTGAACTGGAGTAAGACAAATTTTGCAGAAATGAGAAGGGACTTGGCTGAGGTGGACTGGACAGCACTGCTGGAGGATAAAACAGTGGAAAACCAGTGGGAAGCACTAAAAAGCGAGATCCTAATTGTACAAAGTAGACATGTCCCCTACAAAAATAATAGTGGTACTGCCAAATCTAGACCTCCCGGGTTGTCTAGAGGAATACAGGGGAAGATCAAACAGAAAGAGAAATCGTACGATAGGCACAAAGAACTAAGCACAGCAGATAGCCTAGACGAATATAGGAAGTGCAGGGATGAAGTAAAAAAGGAAATAAGGAAATCAAAGAGAGGGCATGAAAAAAGATTAGCAAGTAAAGTTAAAGATAACCCAAAGATGTTTTACCAATACATTAATGCTAAAAGGTTAGTTAAGGAAAAAGTGGGACCTATCAGAGATGAAGATGGAAACTTGTGTGTAGATGCAGAGGCTGTGGGAAGGGTTTTGAATGAATATTTTGTCTCCGTTTGCAAAGGAAAGGGAGGATGTAGATATAATAGTCCAGGAGGAACACTGCAAGATATTGGATGGGATAGTTATAAAAAGAGAGGAAGTACTCAAAGAGTTGAAATCTTTGAAAGTTGATAAGTCACCAGGGCTAGATGGATTGTTTCCGAGGTTGCTGAAGGAAGTCAGGGAGGAGATAGCAGATGCTCGAGGATGATTTTCCAATCTTCACTAGATACATGGGAGGTACCGGAGGACTGGAGAAATGCAAATGTAGTTCCATTGTTTAAAAAGGGATCAAAGGAAATGCCAAACAATTATAGGCCAGTTAGCCTTACATTGGTGGTGAGCAAATTAGTAGAATCAATCCTGAGAAATAGGATTAACTGTCATGTGGAAAGGCATGGACTAGTCAGGCATGGTCAGCATGGATTTGTTAAGGAAGGTCTTGCCTCATAAATTTGTTTGAATTCTTTGAAGAAGAGACAAGAAGAGTTGATGAAGGTAGTGCAGTGGATGTTGTGTACATGGATTTTAGCAAGGCATTTGACAAGGTCCCACATGGCAGATTGGTCAGGAAAGTAAAAGCCCATGGGATTCAGGTAATGTGACAAACTGGATAAAAGGTTCGCTTTGTAACAGGAAACAAAAGGTAATGGTCAAAGGATGCACTTGTGAAAGGAAAGTTGTCTCAAGTGGTGTTCCACAAGGCTTGATGTTGGGACCCTTGCTGTTTGTGTTCTATATTAATGATTTGGACGTAAACGTGGGGGGCACGATTGGGAAATTTGCAGATGACACGAAGATTGGCTGAGTAGTGGATAGTGTAGAGGATAGCCGTAATCTCCAAAACGATATAGATGGGTTGGTGGAGTGGGCGGTAAAGTGGCAGATGGATTTTAACATAAAGAAATGTGAGGCCATACATTTAGGGAGGTCAAACAGTTAGAGGGATTACAAAATAAATGGGAATATACTAAGGATAGGTGAAGTGAGCGATATTGGCGTACAAGTACACAGGTCCCTGAGGCAGCAGTTCAAGTAGACAAGGTTGTAAAGAAAGCATATGGAATGCTCTCCTTCATTGGCAGAGGTATAGAATATAAAAGTAAGGATATTATGCTGGAATTGTATAAAACACTGGTGAGGCCACAACTGGAGTATTGTGTGCAGTTCTGGTCACCACATTACAGGAAGAATGTAATAGCGCTGGAGAGAGTGCAGAGGAGGTTCACAAGATCGTTGCCAGGGTTAGAAAAGTGTAGCTATGAGGAGAGATTGGATAGGTTGGGGTTATTTTTCTTAGAACAAAGAAGGCTGAGAGGTGACTTGATTGAGGTGAACAAAATTATGAGGGGATTAGATAGAGTGGACAGGATAAAATTGTTTCCCTTGGTGGAGAATTTTAGAACCAGGGTACATAGATTCAAGGTAAGTGGCAGAAGGTGTAGGGGGAACACGAGGAAGAACTTTTTTACACAAAAGGTAGTGGGTATCTGGAATTCGCTGCCCAAGTTGGTGGTAGAGGCAGAAACTTTAAACTCTTTAAAAAGTACCTGAATCTGCACCTTAAGTGCTGTAAGCTGCAGGGCTATGGGCCGGGTGCAGGAAGGTGGGATCAGAAAGGGCACCTGGGTGTCCTCGGGCTGGCATGGACAAGATGGGCTGAATGGCCTCCTTCTGTGCTGTACCTTTTCTATGGTTCTATGGTTCTAATATACTACCCTCAACATCATGGACACATCTTATTAAGTAGCCTTGTGTACGGTACCTTATTGAACATCTTTTGGAAATCCAAATATATATCACATCTACTGGTTCCCCTTTATCTATCCTCATCAAAGAATCCTAATACATTTGTCAGGCATGATTTCCCCTTCATGAAACCATGCTGACTCTGTTTGGCTATATTATGCATTGCTAAATGCTTTGCTATTACACCCTTTATAATAGACTCTAACATTTTCCCAATGATGGATGTTTAGCTAACTGGCCTATAGTTACCTGTTTTTTGTCTCCCTCCCTTTTTGAATAAGGGCATTGCACTGGCAATTTTCCAATCTTCTGGGACTTTTCCAGAATCTAAGGATTCTTGGAAGATTACTACCAATGCATCCACTATCTATGTAGCTATTTCCTTTAATATCCTAGGATGTAGTCCATCGGGTCCATGGGATTTATTGGCCTTTAGCCCTATTAGTTTCCCTAATAGTTTTTCTGTAGTGATGTTTATTGTATTCATTTCCTCTCCCCCTTTTGCTCCTTTATTATTTAGTACTTTTGGAATGTTATTAGTGTCTTCTACTGTGAAGACTGATGCAAAGTTTTATTCAACTCTTCTGCCATTTCCTGGTTCCCCGTAATTATTTCCCCAGCCTCATTCTCAAAGCGGCCTTGTTATATTTTCACTGTGGGTTGTGTTGATTACAATATACAGTAGATGCAGAGACCAATATGAAATGAAGCACATACTATTTATTTACGAAAACAACAGAGCACTAACATGATTTGTGCTTCTCCAACCAGACCCTACTCTAGACTAACATTAACATGGTAGCCTGCGCTACACAGCTATTGGGTCTTACAGTTACGTGGCCAATCTGCTCACGTTCTCTTAAAGGTATATTACACCTCAGATTACTACAGGCCAAGTTTACTTTGGCCTCTCTCTTCCTTTTTATATATTTAAAGAAACTCTTACTGTCCACTTTCATATTACTTGCTAGTTTACCCTCAAGGTTTATCTTCTCCCTCTTTATTATTTTTTTGGACATCTTTTGTTGGTTTTTAAAACTTTCCCAACCCTCTGGCTCACCATTAATCTTTGCCACATTGTATGTTTTTTCCTTCAATTTGATACTATACTCAACTTCCTTGGTTAACCATGATTGATTTATCCCCTTCCTAGAATCCTTCTTCCTCACTGGGATATGTCTTTGTTGTGAGTCATAATCTATTTTCTTAAATGTCTGCCGTTGTTCATCAACCATCTTTTCTACTAAAATCCTATCCCACTCCACTCCAGCCAACTCTGCCCTCATTCCTTTGTAATTATCCTTATTTAAGTGCAGTTGGTTCCGACCCAAATTTCTCACTCTCAAACTGAACGCTAAATTCTACCATGTTATGGTCACTGTTTCCTATGAGATCTTTTATTCTAAGATCATTTATTAAACCAGCCTCATTACACAGTACCAGATCCAAAATAGCCTGAACCCTGGTTGGGTCCTTAACATATTGTTCTAGGAAACTGTCCTGAATACAGTCTATGAATTCTTGCTCATGGCTACCTCTGCCAATTTGATTTCCTCAATCTACATGAAAATTAAAGTCACCCATGATTAATGTACTGCCTTTTTACATGCCCTCATTATCTCCTGATTTATTCTCTGTCCTACGGTATAGTTACTGTTAGGGGGCCTACAGACTACTCCCACGAGTGTCTTCTTCCCCTTGTTATTTCTTACCTCCACCCATATGGAGTTTACATATTCTGATCTGAGATAATTTCTTGCTACTGTACTTATTCTATATCTGTACTAACAAAGCTACCCCTCCACCCTTTCCTTCCTGCCGTCCTTTCGAAAAGTCACATACCCCTGAATATTTAGTTCCCAGCTTTGATCTCCTGTAATGGCTATAAGATCATACCCATTAACCTCTATTTGTGCCGTTAATTCATCTATTTGTTCCAAATACTACGTGCACAAGAAGAGGGGAGTCGGATAGGCCGGACACTCTCTGAGTCACCTGGACGGATGGGTCCAGAGTGTGCACCTGCTGATCCTCCTTCCTCTTGGTGCCCAGGGGCCTCAGGCTGACTCCTTGTGGAGTAAGTGTAGTTAGAGTGAGCTCGAGCTGCCCGGCACCCCTCTTGCGTACACACGTTGGAGGCCAACTATGGCATCAGTGATGGAGTTGAGCCTGTGCAGCAGTGCAGGAGCGAAGTCTTGGACCAAAGTCTCCATGGTGGCTGCTATCCTACCAGTGTAGACCTCAGTCCATTGGCACGCTGGCGCTATCACCTCAGAGTGAAGATGGACAGACTCCTCCATTGTTCTCACACAGAACAATTTCTCCTTTAACTCCTCTCACTTCCTCCAAATAAAAGGTGTGGCTGTGGGTACCTGCATGGGCCCCAGCTATGCCTGTCTCTTTATGGGGTATGTGGAACATTCCTTGTTCCAGTCCTACTCCGGCCCCCTTCCACAACTCTTTCTCCGGTACATTGATGATTACTTCAGTGCTGCTTCATGCTCTCATCGGGACTTGGAAAAATTTATTAATTTTGCTTCCAATCTCCACTCCTCCATCATTTTCACGTGGTCCATCTCTGACACTTCCCTTCCGTTCCTTGACCTCTCTGTCTCAATTTCTGGTGATAGACTGTCCACCAATATCCATTACAAGCCTACCGACTCCCACAGCTACCTCGACTAGAGCTCCTCACACCCTACTTCCTGAAGGACTCCACACCTTTCTCTCAGTTCCTTCGCCTCCATCGCATCTGTTCTGAAGATGCTACCTTCAAAAACAGTTGCTCTGACATGTCCTCCTTCTTCCTTAACCGAGGTTTTCCACCCACGGTGGTTGACAGGGCCCTCAACCGTGTCCGGCCCATCTCCCGCGCATCTGCCCTCACGCCTTCTCCTCTCTCCCAGAAACATGATAGGGTCCCCCTTGTCCTCACTTATCACCCCACCAGCCTCCACATTCAAAGGATCATCCTCCGCCATTTCCGCCAACTCCAGCATGATGCCACCACCAAACACATCTTCCCTTCACCCCACCGGGCGGCATTCCGTAGAGATCGTTCCCTCCAGGACACCCTGGTCCACTCCTCCATCACCCCCTACTCCTCAACCCCTACCTATGGCACCTCCCCATGCCCACGCAAAAGATGCAACACCTGCCCCTTCACTTCCTCTCTCCTCACCGTCCAAGGGCCCAAACACTCCTTTCAAGTGAAGCATTTCACTTGCATTTCCCCCAACTTAGTCTACTGCATCCGTTGCTCCCAACGTGGTCTCCTCTACATTGGAGAGACCAAACGTAAACTGGGTGACTGCTTTGCAGAACACCTGCGGTCTGTCCGCAAGAATGACCCAAACCTCCCCGTCGCTTGCCATTTTAACACTCCACCCTGCTCTCTTGCCCACATGTCTGTCCTTGGCTTGCTGCATTGTTCCAGTGAAGCCCAACGCAAACTGTAGGAACAGCACCTCATCTTCCGACTAGGCACTTTACAGCCTTCCGGACTGAATATTGAATTCAACAACTTTAGATCTTGAACTCCCTCCTCCAACCCCACCCCCTTTCCATTTCTTCCCCCTTCCTTTTCTTTTTTCTAATAATTTATATAGATTTTTCTTTTCCCACCTATTTCCATTATTTTTAAATCTTGTATGCCCTGCTAGTCTTTCCACCCCACCCCCACTATCACCACCTTCAACAGTTCTGTGTTCTTTTGTTTGTGACATCTTTTGATAATCTGCTCCTATCACTGCTTGCTTGTCCCTACAACCACACCCCCCCCACTTCTCTCCCCTACCCCCACCAACCCCCCACCCCCCCAACCCCCACCTTAAACCAGCTTATATTTCACCCCTCTTCTAATATTCAATCAGTTCTGTTGAAGGGTCATGAGGACTCGAAACGTCAACTCTTTTCTTCTCAGCTGATGCTGCCAGACCTGCTGAGTTTTTCCAGGTAATTCTGTTTTTGTTTTGGATTTTCAGCATCCGCAGTTTTTTGTTTTTTTCCTCCATTGTGCTTGCAATCTGAGGAGTGCAGCAAACATCCCTTCCTGATGTTCCTGAGCTTGCCTTTGCAGCTCCAGCAACTGAGACATGACCGAGTCCAGAGGCTCTTCATCTCAGACTCAGCAAAGTTCTGGCCTCCAGCAGTCCTCCGACTGGCACCTGGATTTTGGACATTCTGCCACCGGTCTCCGACCTCTCCCTCTTGTTGTGTGCCAGCTTGTGCTGCATGAATAGAGATGGAGAAAGTGTAAGCAGATGATAAGCATGTCTGGCATGTGTGGATAGTGAGTGGTCCCATGGGCGGGATGAGGACAATGAAGGTGTGTGTGAGAGGGTGAATGGTGATGTCTCTTGAACTGACAGTGAGTGAGGGCCCTGTGGATGTGTGATAGGTTTGTGAGTGTGTGAGCTGAGAGTTGTGAGAAGAGTGACTTCCCCTGGCGGAATGAAGATCATTCATCCTTTTGTGACACAAGGTGACTGTCCTCTTTCGAAGGGCGTTGACGCTGACCACAGCTGCCGCTGCCTCCCAATCCACGTTAGGGCTGTTGCTGCCCATCCTGTGGCCAGAGCGGGGGTGCAGGACATCCTGGCGGGACTCCACTGCATCCAAAAGGTGTTCGAGGGACACGTCACTGAACCTGGGGGCTGCAGTCTTCTTCAGGTTCAGGGCCATGTCCTTGTGCATCAGTGGTGATCTGGAATCACTAATATGTGTGCTTGTGGCTGGACTTAAAATATGGCGCCTGGTGTGATGCAGCGACAAGGTGATGGCCAGCAGGCAAATAAGAGTCCACCTGCCATGGAGATGGCATGTTTCCTGGGATTGCATAAGTAATGTGGCGGGTTTGGGTCGATATGGTGTGAAAAGCCACCATAGCGGCTGGTGATGTTGTTTTACCCACCTGCTACCACACTTAGTGCAAATCTGGGAAAATTCCAGCCACACACAATCTCATGCACCCACACCACCCCACACACACACACACCCACTCACAACCACACACTACCACACACACACACCCTGCACATACATACACACACACACAAACACTCTCACGCACACACCCCCACACACACTCCCGCACACACTCTCTCAAACACACACACACATGCACACACCCCCACTATCCTTTAGCTCATATTACTTTTGGTTAACAAAAAATTTATCTAGCATCAACTGACATTTGCAGAAGAGAGTCCCAAACTTCTATCACCCTTTGCATGCAGAAATGTTTCCTAATTTCACTCCTGAATGGTCTGTTTTTAATTTTTAGGTTATGCTCCCCTAATCCTGGACTCCTTCAGCTGTCGAAATAGTTTGTTTTTATCTACTCTGTTTCCCTTAATATCTTGAAAAATTCCCTCAAATGTTTTGATGAAGTATCAGAAGTTGATGAAAGGAATGTGATGGATGTTATCTATACAGATTTTAAGAAAGTGTTTGACAAGTTACCACATAAAAGGCTGGTTAACAAAAATTGAGGATCAAAGAATAGGAGGGGCAGCATCCAATTAGATGAAAATTGATTTCAGGACAGAAAACAGCGAGTTGTGGTGAATGGTTATTTTTCAAACTGGATGATGGTAGACAGTGGTGTTCCTCAAGAGTTGGTGCAAGGATCACTCTTTTTTTGCTTTATATAAATAACTTGGATATTGGAATACAAAGTAGAATTTCAAAATTTGCCAAACTTGGAGGAATGGCAAACAGTGAGTGTGCTACAAATCACCTGCAACATGATAGGCTGGTGGCAGGCAAGTGGCAGATGAAATTTAATACAGAGAAGTGAACTGATGTGCTTTGGCAGGAGAGATAGGGAGAGGCAATACAGACTTAATGGCACAGTTATAAATAGTCTTGTCAGGGTTGTGGAGTCTTGCAGCCCTTTAAGTCAGGAACAAACTTGGCAGCAAAGATTTGTTCTGAATCAACCTTATTGAGACAAAGTCAGGACAAGTTTATTAAGATCTCAGATAAACTATGTCAATAAATACAGGTGGTGATTTACAGGTTAACATGGGTTATATTACCCATGGCAAGATTTGAACATGAAAGTGCACAAATGGTTTCTCTTGCAGCTTTGTTTTTTTGGTCTTGAAGCCTCTCTCCCTCTCTTGTCTTGTCTTGTTTGTTCTGTTTCTGGATGGTCTCTCTCCACCTGCAAAGACAAAATCAAGGTTTCTTTAATCCTGACTCTTATCCAATTTACCCTTCTATTACTGCAATTATGCGAGGATACTTTCTCTGACCAACCAGGTATCTTTCATGTGAGCACTGTACCTTTAACATGTGCTTTTCATATCTACCTGTGTCTCTTATCTTAATGTTTCAAGGTTTTTTCCTCCAGAGGGGCCTAGACATTCCAATTCTGTGCTTTCACATACATAAGCAGCCTCACAGACAAGTCCAAAGTCCCGGTGTTTTGCTGCAAGTAAGTTCCTTTAAAACTTGACCATAAAATGTTCCCATGGACCCACTACCTTGGTATCATTCTTTACTGTGCCCTATTTCTAAGTTTTCCCACAAGCTTTTCCACTTTACTAGATCAAGATCAATTCACGAGTAAAGCTAAATGTTAGAATGGCAGAGGAAAGCTTCAATCTACTTGACGAACTGGTCCACTCTGATCAAGGTATAAATGTAATTTCGAAGTGTCTTAGGCATGGGCCCAATGAAGTCAATCTGTCAGTGTGTCCAGGGGGTCCCTCAGGCTGCAGGACATTCTGGAGGAGAGCTTGGTTTGTGTTTAGAGAGGGATTATGTGGTAGACAGACCAGGCACCATGAGAGTGTGGAATTCGCAGTACTCCTCATGTCAGGCCACCATGTGACCTTGGCAAGCATCTGCCAAGTTGTCTCATCTAAATAATGGATGTGAATGGAAAAGGAATAACAATTCCTCCCCCACTGTAGCTGGAACACAGGCCACCCAGAAGACTTCGACAGACTTCTTGAACATCAGTAGTTGGACATTGGAATCAGCCCAGTGCTGTATCTGAGGCCCATGGGCTGGGCTGTGACAGAGGCCTGGCTTGTTCATGCCATGATATCAACATGGCATTGGGCAGGTACTACTCTTGTTGAAATTTCAAATGTCAAAAAGTACTTAGATCCAGTCAGTTCCTGTGACAAAAGCATTGGCAATTCCCTCAATACCGTGGAACAGGTTGGTGTTTCAGAGTTAAATTTGCTGTAGTCAATAGTTAGTCTCTAACTGCCATCCAGTTTCTTTGCCGGCCAAATAGGTGGGTTGGTTGTGAAAGTGCCCGGCCAAAAAATATCCTGCTGAAGGGGGAATTGAATAGTGTGCCTAAGATTGGGGTACCGAGAGAGAGAGAGAGAGAAAGGGAGAGAAATGGGGTATTGTTTAGCTGGTATGTGAGGAGGCCCATTTATGGATTCCTTCCCTGTCTTGGGTCCACAATCATGCTTACCCATGGAAAACTCTAGGTGGTGCTTATGGATTGGTCCCTTCATCCTAGTGTCATTGGTTTGGAGGATCATAGGCTGACCGTTTCTTAATCACAAAGACCTGTATATATGTACATACTTCTTGTAGTTAATAAATACATACAGTTAGCCTACTAAAGACTACAAAGACTTCATTAAGATCCACCAGATAGTATCCAACACCCAACAACAGGCCTTCTCAATCCCGATGTCTCCACCCCCAAGATCCCACGAAGGAAATCAACCGCCTCCAAACAGTCGATAGTGGGGTTCCGACACGATAGTCACGGATGATGTGGGCAAAGTGGCTGTGCCTGATTGCCTCCCCAGATGGCACTCGTTGTGGTAACACAGTGATCAGTTGATCTAACTTAGGTCCCTTCATCATAGTGTCAGGGGTTCGGAAGGTCATAGGACGACCGTTTCTTAATCACAAAGACCAAATGAATGTTTGAGATCATGACAGTACCCTTTTCCCTACCAGCTGAGTAAGTCAACTACAAGCAGTTGTTGTTATAATTGATTATCGCTCCATTTTGATTCATTACATCAGTTCTCAAAATCCCCATCCTATCTGGGTGGTCATAAAAACAGGCATTGGAAGTTTACAGGTCAGTCCTTGCGCACATAGTTGCCTCTCCTGTATCAGCTGAATTTGTAACATTCCCATTGAAACTTACGAGTAGCAAGCAATCCCTTTGCGCTACAGTATGGTGTTCAGGGTTTGGGGTATGTATGGTAGTAATGGCGGAACCTGTGTCAATGAACATAATCTGTTGTTGGTCCCCCTCTAAAACAACAGAAAACTCACACCATCCGTGACTATCGTGTCAGAACCCCATTATCGACTGTTTGGAGGCGGTTGATTTCCTTCATGGGATCTTGGAGGTGGAGACATCAGGATTGAGAAGGCCTGTTGTTGGGTGTTGGATACCATCTGGTAGATCTTAATGAAGTCTTTGTAGTCTTTAGTAGATTAACTGTATGTATTTATTAACTACAAGAACTATGTACATATATACAGTAAACAGTTCAAGCTAGCAGCTGTCTCCATACTTGCTTGTACACACAGCTCTGTCCAATACTACACTGACCCCCCAGGTGCAGGTCATGTGTTCTCTTACATCACTGTGTGGGTGGTACGGTACTCAGTCCCGCGTTAACCCTATATGTGCCAGACCCTTCTACTACAGGGCAGGTGTTAATGGGAATGAGTAGAAGGCACTGCAAAGTGGCTGTGCCTAATTGCCTCCCCCCATGGCACTCATTGGGGTAACATGGTGATCAGTTGATCTAACTTTGACTCCACCCCGTATGGATTTGAATCAGGCTGAGGGTCATACCGTGCTGGTGGTCCACTCAGGTCAAGCTGCGGCCGGCAGGATGGTGGTGGCCCTTTTCTGGGTGCTCAACAATCCCCAGCCAGATGTCCTGTTCTACTGTAAGTATATTAGGAATCTCCTTGTCTATTCTAGGGATACCTTCTACACTGGCTCCAGCTATCTTTAGACGCACTCCAATTGGGTTGTCCATCTTCAGGGTGTCTTTTACTGCCTCTGATGTGCATTGGGCATTCTGAACTATATCATCCCTTGGTAAGTCTGGATGAGTGGTTATACCCATAGCCTTCTTTACCAACTGGGGTAGGATCATGGTTTTGATTACAGCGTGATAACAACCAGTGGCAGAATTTTCCTGTTGGCATGTGGGGGCGGGCCCTGCACACATGCTCGTAAAATGATGCGTGGTGATGTCATGCGAGCATCCCTAGTTACCGCGCGCCATCGTGATATTTTGTTGGGCAGGCGCCATTAATTCATGGGCCATTTAAGGTCCTTGAGGTGCCAATCGACCGTGATTTTTCAGAGCTGGTGCAATCTTCAGGTCGGTGCACAGGCGCAATGGGCAGGCGGGTAGGACACATTTGTATAAACCTCATCCATGGGCAGGATAAGAGGGATCACTGGGGTTGCGAGTGTTCTCTGTCAAATATTGATGTTTCAAAGTTACTGAAACTTGCCTGTGTGGTCTGCAATACTTCAAAATGCATACCAGCTGCTTGGTTTGGACTCACAACCTTCAGGTCAGCACAGTGCAGTGAGGAACCTTTTTTGTGCTTGCATGTTTCAGGAAGCCTTCCCGTGGCCTGAGAATGGGAGCTGAACTCTCCACTGGAGGCACCTCCTTTGAGTTAGAAGGGAGGGCTAGAAGGGGGAGGAGGCCAAGATTGCACACTCAGCCTCCAAGGGAGCCACCTTAGGGAGGTCAGGTGCAGGCACAAGGGGTGCAGGGCTAAGAGGTAGGGGCTGCAGGGTGGAAGGGGCTGCAGAAGATGCCACTATCCTGCTGCCAGGGTATACAGGCAGCAAAACTGCTACCTCAATATGTCTGAGGTGAAGTGCCGAAGGAGGCTCCGTCTCTCAAGCGAGACAGTCAACTACATCTGTCAGATGACTGGGCCTGAGATCTCTGTTAACTGTGTGGGTGGACACCCCATGTCAGTGGCTCTGAAGGTCATAGTTTCCCTCCACTTCTATGCCTCTAGCTCCTTTCAGGTGTCGGTGGGTGATCTTTGTGGTGTCTCCCAATCAGTTGTCCACAATTGTGTCAAGCAGGTTACAGACGCTCTGTTCAGGTGTGCATTGACCTTCATCCTCTACCGTCGGGACCAGGGAAGTCAGACACAGCGAGCCAGAGGCTTCACGGCCATTGCTGGCTTCCCCCGCGTCCAGGGTGCTATAGACTGCACACATGTGGCCACCGAGGTGCCAGTAGGTGAGCCCGTTGCCTTCGTCAACAGGAAGGGATTCCACTCCATGAACGTGCAGATAGTGTGTGACCACAGGATGCAGATTCTACAAGTCTGTGCAAAGTACCCAGGCAGCTTCCACGATGCCTACGTTCTCAGACACTCCCAGTGCTGGGACTCTTCAGTGCTCCAGCTCGGCTGGATGGATGGCTGGAGGGTGACAAGGGCTGTCCCCTCAGAAGGTGGCTCATGATGTCTCTCCACCATCCAAGAACAGAAGCTGAGCAGTGATACAATAGGAGCCACGGCACCACAAGGGCTGTGGTGGAGAGAGCCATCTGTCTTCCCAAGATGCGTTTCCGATGCCTGGACTGCTCAGGGGGTGCACTCCAGTACCCCCCAGATTGTGTGTCGCTGATAGTAGTTGCATGCTCGCCCTCCACAATCTTGCTCTGGAAAGGGGGGCACTGTGGATGATGAAGACATAAACACATTAGCTGCGGATGCACACGATGACTCCGGCAGTGAGTCCAAGGATGTGCATGCACAGGGAAATGCTGAGGGGGTAGATGCTGATCCAGGCATACTCCAGGGAGGCAGGGATACTTGGGAGGCAATGAACTTTTGTCTAGCACACCACATAAGGACCTCCAGGACAAGCCTGGGCTGTATGCTTCATATTTGAGACTTAAGTGCAATATCTGCCAGGTTATGAATATTAACTAAGGTCCTTGTTAATAAAGCTGAATGTCCTACAAAGCGTTCATTACATTATTGGAAACCATCCACTTGCAGAACAAAAGAGGCACCCTCAGCCATGGTGACATGTCTGAATTTAATATTGCAACCAAAGAATCTTAATGAAACAAAACAAAAAAGGTATTAAAAATCACACCAACTCATAAAAACCTCATCTCGGGCCAACACAAAAGCACCAGTGATAAACCCGTGGTGTGTCTAAGGTACCTTATGTTTACGTTTTCGGGTGTTAGGTCTTGGTGCTGACCCCTTGCTGGGAGTGGCATCAGAGACAGCCTGCTGACTCTGCAGTCCTGTTGGCCTCAATGACCTTGGCGGTTGTCCTCTGGCCCATGGAGCCTGTGCTGGCCTCATCTGGGAGGGAGCTGCCAATTCCACAGCTGGCATTTCCCCAGTCATCGCAGCCTTGCCGGATGCTACAGTCACTGAGAGAGGGGCAGAGGAGCTGCTGCCCTCATCCGGAGTGCCCTGAGAGGAGCCCACAGAGACTACAGGCAGCTGCTGCGCCGGCATGAAGTCACTTTGGACCTCCTTGCTCACTGTGCATGGATAGGCATTGAGCCACACCATCTCCCACACTGGCACTGACCAGCTGAGGTCAATGTCAATGTGAAGGTTTGCTGGTCAAAGCGCATCCCCAGGAAGCCCTGATGGGTCGCCTGGAGGAGGCTCTCCACAAGAGTCGCCACTCTCTCCATGGAGGACGCATGGCACTCAGACATGTGGTTCATTGCATTGGTGATCATCCATGTAGACTCCTCCACCACGGAGACCAGCCAAGCATAGCCTATGGATCTCCCCCAGATGCTCCTGCTCCGGCTGCATTTCCTATGTCGCAGACAACTCCAGAGGCACATCATCAGGCACCGACTGAGGATGTGCCTGGTTCCCTGCAGTCCTTTGACTGCTGGTGTCATGGGCACTCTCTGTCTCTGCCAGCTCCTTCAATGACTGTGAAGTGCCCTCACCACTGTGCCCCGGGACACTAGCCGATATTCTAATTCCCACCAAGGTGCTAGTGTCTGCACTGGTGCCTGCCTAGCGGAGATGGTGTGACGCTGGTGAGACTTCAGGGCCCTCAGGTGTGAGAGGGGGCTTCTGCTGCTCCTCCTCCCAGCCCTGCTCCATGATGCTGAAAGGAAGAACAAGGACATTAGATCAGTTAATGTGGAGACAATATCAATGTGCATCCCTGTCACCTGGATCATTATGCACTCATCCTTCCATAAGCAATGGTCAAGCCATGTTGCAAACTTCAATCATTGAACATTCAGCACTGTCATGGCTGCTGGGAGAACAATGGTGACCTCACTGCTGGACAAACATACCTGCCCATGGCTCCCCAGCCTCACTGACACCAGTGGACCTGGGCACATGGGGCCTCTCCAAATCTAGGGCCTCCTGCTCGTAGCGGCGTAGAATTGCTAACTGTACTGGTCCGTCACCAGTCCTTACCCGCTGGGCTGCATTATGTGCATTCTTCTCCTGAAAAGGAGAGAAGAGCATTGATTAATGCGGCTTGTACCTGGATTCTCTTTGCGGATGGCCCACCCCAACTAGAGTGGGACATTGCAGGGCTCCAGTGTCTCCTCACCCCGCAGCTGCCGAACACTCACACAAAGATGCTGGGCCTAACCCCCCCGCCAACTCCCTTGGCCAAATGCTGCCTACATCACATTAGGCACCACATGGTCTAACCTTCCATAGGAGGGAGGTGCAAGCATGTGGGGTGCAGCGGACAGCAGATCGATCGGTGCCACACCATCTTGAACCTCCCCTCTCAGCATGTCATCACCCTGACTTTGACATGTCCTGGAGCTCCAGCACTGCGCCTAGGTGCAGCTCCACCAGGTTGCCCCCAAAATAGTCATGTGGGTCTCAGTGTACCACTTGCTGCGGGGACAGAACCCATCTCTTCACCACCCTCTCAGGGTGACCTCGGCACGGGCAATATCTGCTGGCCCACCCAGCGAAGGACACATGCCGTCAATGATTCAAAGCAGTCACTACACTCAGACTTGGGGGGTGGGGGCATCAGGGGGAAAAGTCTATCTGCTGGGTTAAGTGGCTAATGCCAACATGGTACTCACCTTTCCTGAGTGCAACAGGTCATTGAAGCGCTTGCGACACTGGATCCAGGTGCGCCGCACTATGTCGTGGGAGCTCACCACCTCCGCTACCTCCCCCCAGGCATGCTTGGTCATGTGGGGGGTCCTCCTCCTCCTGTCCTGGGGAACCAGCACCACCTGGCAGCAGCGCGCTGGGAAGCCCTTCCACTGGTCATGATTCGCAGCCTTGGAAAGGCTGCGGCAGCTTTTTAAAACAGGCATCTGGGTCGCCATTGGACCCAGCAGTCATAGCAGACCTGCCGCCGCCCGTCCATTCCCGCTGTCCTCGGGAGCCGCGATTCACACTGGGCAGGACTTAAAATGGTGGCGTGGACCCAATCGTGGCAATCGGATCCACGCCCGCCTGCGCCCACTCCACCACCCCACCCCGGCCAGCCAGATAACTCAGCCCCAGGAGACACTGGAAAAGTTTTCACTCACCTGCAGGAGATGATGGGGATAAAACAAACTGCACATGTCCCATAAAACCCAGTCTTCAGGGGCCGTGGAGGTGGGCAATAGAACCGTGAAGAACAAGTTTAAAAAGCTCTGTCAGATCAGCCCACTCAATAGGCTAACATGCTGCCAGTGTGTTCAATGGCAATCTGTTCGACTCCAAACAAAACAGCTGGGGTGTCTCTATTATAAGGCTGGGAGACTGATGAGACCTCGGGACATCTGACAAAAGTTGGGGAAATCTAAGCAACAGATTAAGGGTGGGATATTCTGGCCCCGCCCACCGCCATGGTCGTCCTGTCCTGCCGAAGGTCAATGGGCTTTCGGCTGGGCTGCCAAATCTCCCACAGTGGGTCCCACCATGGCACAGCTGGAAAATCCTGCCCGAACAAATACTTTGATGTAAAGTTGCGACTGTTTGAATGTGAAATGAGGTACATGGTTATGGTCCCAAATTATGATAAAAGCAGTTTGCCTTTGATCTTAAATGGCAGAGGCCATACCCATTTGTAGACCATTTGAGTCTCTCAATTTATTTGGTTCATTCCCGGGGAAAGGTGACTCAAAGTGTACCAAGTGGTACCATATAAACCAGCTAAAAACTGTGAAAGAGTAAAGCCTACACTGATTTGTCTTACTGCAGGGCCATGGGGTCCAAGAAACAATGGCCATACTCAGGTGGACCATCTTGGTACTGAGTTTGCCTCTACAATTCACAACTGCATCAGACACCAGGGAAACATGAAAGCTGCATGACCAGATTGAAGGCTGCAATTTATTGTGAGGACTAAGCCTTTAACATCAATATAAGTAGGGGAAGGACTGATGATACAGATGTAATTATGAGACAGTGTCAGAATTTGATCTAGGAAAGGAACATGGAAGGTTCAGTTGGGCCTTTAGGTGGTTCATGGTGAGTAAATTTACTGTTACAGGAAGTGGGGGAATCCCACTCCTGGGACAATATCAAGGTAGCCTGAATTGACCAAGGTATCCACAGTGCAGTTAATGGCAGGGCTGGCCAGCTGGCCAAGGAGGCAGCCTTGTCAGCAGACCTTTGTGAATTCCCAGACAACTGTAAAGATCCAGTAGCCATCCGTACCCCTACCCCTCCTAATGACTAACAACAACAGTACCCATCCTATGCCATGGTGATATCATGACAGGAACAAGCCAGGCCTCTGCCACAGACCACCTCATGGGCCTCAGATACAGCACTGGGCTGAGTCCAATGTCCAACTACTGATGCTCTAGAAGTCTGTCGAAGTCTTCCCGGGGGCCTCCGTTCTGCCTACAGTGAGGGAAGAATTGTTATTCCTTTTCCATTCACATCTCCTATTCAGCTGAGACAACTTGGCAGACGCTTGTCATGGTCACATGGTGGCGTGACATGCAGTGTACTGTGGATTCTGCACTTTCACGGAGTCTGGTCTGTCTACCATTTAATCTCTTTTCTAACTGAGCTCTCCTCCAGAGTGTCCTGCAGCCTGAGGGACCCTGGACATACTTATAGATTGACTTCATTGGTCCCATGCCCAAGACACTAGGGAATTACATTTACACCACGCTCAGAGTGGACCAGTCCACCAAGTGGATTGAGGCCTTTGCCTGTCATTCTAACACCACAATCACTGCTGCCAAGTCTGTTCATGCTTAAAAGGGCAAAGACTCACCAATCTTTACAGTGTGTGGGAACAGTGGGACCTGGGGGTGCATGTACATTGATCTTTGAAGGTGGCAGGACATATCGAGAGAATGGTTAGCAAAGCATTTGGGATCTTGGGCTTCATAATCAGAGGCACTGAGAACAAAAGCAGAGAAGTTATGCTGAACTTTTAAAAAATTTTAGCTAGGCCACAACCAGTATACTGTGTCTAATTCTGTCCGCCACATTTTAAGAAGGTTGTGAGGGCCCTTGAGAGGGCTGTGATGAAACTATAATAAGTTTCTTAATGTTATTGTGGTTTATTGTAAAGTATGTTTATGGGTATGAGTGTAAATAGTTCTGTCTGTGTGATTTAATTAAATTAGAGTCAGATAGGCTGCAAGCTTGAAATTATCAAATGAAGTTAGAGATAAAAGGCACTTGCAATGCTAATGAATAAATATGGGTGAGGTCTTAACATGTAGGGTGTGAAGGAAATTTGCATTTTTAGATAAGTGAGTTGTTTGGATTTCAAAGGAACGGTGGGATATTTACAACTAACAAGGTAAATAGGGCAAGGTTATGATGTTTATTTTTCCCAAAAGGTACTGACCATATTGGCAATATGAAAGGTTTTTATATTATGGGAAATGTACAATTCCAAACACATACAGAACAATGGAATTTATGGATTAAAGAGAGAGCAACATATATAAAGAAGGAAGAAAGGTGATGCAGTGGGGCCAAATAAGAGCTAAAAGGAGAGTATAAAACAACCTTGGGGAAGCCTCCAGCCATTCTTACAGAAATCTGCTGTGTCCAGTAACTAAAGTTGGAGAAAAGCCTTGAAAATCCCACTGTCAAGTGGGTGCTGTGGTAAATTTGTTGGCCTGCTTTTTAAATTTAAAATCTATTTTGGACTGTTGCCTTAAAGGGAATGTGTAGTTGGGAATCAGTTTATTAGGAATTTTGGGATTTGTTATAGCGTTAAGTAACTGTAATCTTATGTATGTGCTTGAAATCTTTTCTCTTGTTAATAAATATTTTAATTTAGTTTTTAAAATCTCTAAAAGTGTTAGTGATCTCATTACTTCTGAATTCAGTGCCCAAATCTTCTCGTAATAAATACAAATTGCAAAATCATTATGATAGCGTGCCCAAATTTCCCTCGTGGATTTGGTCCACCTGGGACACATCACCTGCCATATCATAACAGGGTCCAGAGGAGATTGACCAGAATGGTTCTAGGGATGCGGAATATTACCCACAAGGCTAGGTTGGAGAAGCTGGGTTTGTTGAGAGAGGGGAATGTGCAACGAGATCTGGGTTTCCTCGTATATCAGTCGCTGAAGGTAAGCATGCAGTATAGCAGGTGGTAAAGAAGGCAAATGGTATGTTGACCTTCATAGCCAGAGGATTCAAGTACAGGAGCAGGGATGTCTTGCTGCAATTATACAGGGCCTTGGTGAGACCACATCTGGAATATTGTGTGCAGTTTTGGTCTCCTTATCTGAGGAAGGATGTTCTTGCTATAGAGGGAGTGCAGCAAAGGTTTACCAGACTGATTCCTGGGATGGCGGGACTGACATATGAGGAATGATTGAGTCGGTTAGGATTATATTCGCTGGAGGTCAGAGGAATGAGGAGGGATCTCACAGAAACCTATAAAACTCTAACAGGACTAGACAGGGTAGATGCAGGAAGGATGTCCCCGATGGTGGGGGAGTCCAGAACCAGGGGTCACAGTCTGAGGATACAGGGTAGACAATTTAGAACTGCGATGGGGAGAAATTTCTTAACCCAGAGAGTGGTGAGCCTGTGAAATTCACTACCACAGAAAGTAGTTGAGGCCAAAACATTGTATGTTTTCAAGAAGGAGTTAGATATAGCTCTTGGGGCAAAAGGGATTAAAGGATATGGGGAGAAAGCGGGAGCAGGCTATTGAGTTGGATGATCAGCTATGATCATGATGAATGACGGAGCAGGCTCTAAGGGCCAAAACAGCCTACAACTGCCCCAAATTTTCAATGTTTCTATGTCCACCTTGGAGCAAAGGAGACTGAGGGGAGATTTGATACAGGTGTGCACGATTATTACAGGTTTAGATAAGGTAGGAAAAACTGTTCTCATTAGTTGATGCTACAAAGACTGTTGGTTTTGGGGAAGTGATGCAGGAAGAATGTGAAGAAGCTTTTTTCGCAGCGAGTGGTAATGACCTGGAACTCACTGCCCATGAGGCAGGGGGGAAAATTGGAACAATCCATGATTTCAAGAGGAAATTGGATGAGTGTGGAGGAACTAAGCTCACAGTGCCATTGGGATTGATTGAGGGAGTGGGACTGAATGGATTGCTCCAAAGGGAGTTGACATGGATTCAATGGGCTGAATGACCTCCTTCTGTGCCATAAATGGTTTTATGACTCTAACTCAATCTTTAAGCTTTCCACTATCTACAGGCATGAGTCAGGAATACGGTGGAAGACTCCCCTCTTGCATTCTTCTCAAGCACTACTCACACCTCACACATAGCTCACACCATTTGAGGTATCTCACACATACAAACACACCTGATAAATCGCTCAATCACAATCACCATACTTTCTCTTCCATGCCAAGGTAGCAGATAACAGGTGCCAACATTACCTGACTGGCAGAGGTGGGGGCAGGGGGAGGGGGGCACAACTGCATGAGATCATTCCCTTTAAAGAGATAGTGCAGGTGGTGACCGCAAAGTCACCAAAGTGGCAGGCACTATGGCCACAGGTAGAGCAAGGGGCATATAACATAGAGGTTTATGGCCAGTCCAGCTTCCCTACGTATCCACAGTTATTCTTGATTCCTAATCCTCCACACCTCTCCTCACTCACAAGCTCCGCATGGTCTCACCACACATATCATCATATAGTCATCACATACACAGAATGCACTAACCCCTCAAGCTTCAGCATCACTGGCTCCCAGGAGCAAGATCCCACCTCACTGCCCCCAGAGGGAAAGGAGAAGGAGGAGAGCAGGGAAGAAAAGACTTCATCAATTGCCAACAATATCACAGTCACCAGCTTAGAGACCAGCATTAAGTAAAACTTAGAGGTTAGATAAAAAAGAGACCATTGCTGTGGGATACACGGGGAAGTGGTAGGTAGTTGTCACACTGGGTGGAAGGTAATCCATTGGAGCTACTTTAACAGAGGAGGGTAGGGGCAGAGGTTATCCTGCTGTAGGGAGTCAGATGAGGACAGAGACATACATCAGAAGAAGGCTGATGGGTTTAACAAACTGAATGCTTGGTCAAAAGGTCTGAAAGCGTACGAGTTGTGGCGAGGGAGATGTAGGAGTCCACTTCAGCTTGGTCCATGATGGAGGAGTGCACTTCAGCAAAAGGCTTGGACCCATCCTCTCCAGCAGAGCAGCTGAACAATTCCATCCAACAACTTGTAGAGCTTGCCATCATTGAACATCTAATGACTGAGGTTGCAGCTTCCACTGCACTCATCACAGTTTCTATAGAACAGCAAAGTGCTATAATAGAAACCCAAGCAGCTGCCATTGTAGCTCTGGGCCCCTCAGTTGAAAGGAGCTTGCAAAGTGTCTCCTATATCCAGAGATCTGTCCTCTAGCAGATCACTAAGCTTGCTGAATGGATGCCCACAGACAGCGGTGTGGGAATCATTGAGCAGGAACCCACAAGCTCTCTCCCTGGAGGCATTCCCATTCCTTCCCCAACCCTACCACAGTTGCCTGTCAGCCAGGCTGCTCAAGCCTATGCCCAGATGGTGCAATTTGAGGCAGGACCATCATCTGAAATGCCCTCTTCAAATTCTCAGCAGGCATCCACTCGGGTTGCTCTTCCTCAAGCACCTTTGACAGACCTCCGAACCCACGACCTTCGACAGCACCTCCGAACCCACGACCTTCAACGGCACCTCCGAACCCAAGACCTTCAACGGCACCTCCGAACCCACGACCTTCAACAGCATATCTGAACCCACGACCTTTGATAGCACCTTCCAACCTCACAAACTACGACGGCATCTTCCAAACCTGTGACCACTACCACCTAGGACAAGGGCAGCAGGTAGATGGGAACACCACCATCTGGAAGTTCCCCTCCAAGCCATACACCATCCTGACTTGGAAATATATTGCCGTTCCTTCACTATCGCTGGATCAAAATCCTGGAACTCCCTTCCTAACAGTGCTGTGACTGCACCACATGGACTGCAGTGGTTCAAGAAGGCAGCTCACCACCACCTTCTCAAGGGTAAATAGGGATGGGCAATAAATGCTGGTGTAACCAGTGACATTCACATCCCATGAAATAATTTTTAAAACGCAACTGGGTAGGCATGAGCTCGAACAGATAGCCACTAAGGGTAAACATCAATGTGAATAGATTCATGCTTGTGAGTGCTATTGGCTGTGTCATGTATTCATTGTTTGTTTTGTTCGAGATAAAGAGAGATTATGTAAATTGGGTAGTAATGGAATATGTGGTCTTTTTATTTGTGTTCTTCATGGAATCATTAAAAGGATTCAGTGCAGGTGATGAAGTTCCTGATGGATTCTCAGCTGTGGAAGGTAAGGCATGTGGCAACAGGGCTCCAGAGTTTGGTAGTGAAGGACGTCTCTCAAACTGATGAACATCCCTCCCAAGGACAGGTCATCTACCTGCGTGCAGCTTCAGCAAATCATTAGGATTGTTCCCAGCCAAGTCATTACCTAAGAAGATAGCCATGCCTTCAATAGGCAAATTATGAATCACATCAATAATTACAGGACCTTAACTAAGGAACATTTTAAATTAACTCTATACAAAGAACAGTTAAAAAAAAATTCCATCAATAGGCCCTATTAAAACGTTTTTATTTACCAAACTTTCTGGAGAGAAATTCCCTTCACCTGCCAACAATGTTGATCATGTCGATCTTGTATCTCTAAGGGTAGCAATTGACTTTCCTGCCTCACCATACATAGATGAGGACATTTTACCTTTAAACAGAAAATTTCCATCATTCCTTGCACTCTGATCCATTTTAGTAGCAAACATATGAGAACCTAACGGCTTTTCATAAGCTTTACTTGTTGGAGAGTATATCCTGGATGAGCACTGCAACAGTACAAGTGCTACAGTCTTCCTTATTAATTTCCAACATTCAGCTTCCATGTGTCATTTTTTATGAAAAAGAAACGTGTTAGTCCCCTTGAATTTTTTACATTCTGTTACTATTCTGAGGAATGCCTGTTTCTTCAACCTAGCCATTTTCCTCACTATAACCAGATTTCTGTTCACTATCAGGCCTCTTACCTCTCCAGTTTCTCTGTGAGTTTCCAAAGATCTGTTACTAACATGCTTGTGAGACAATTCATGGTTGTTCTGTAATGTCTTCAACATCCCTTATCTGTTCTAAGGCACTAGCAGGCAAGACTTCTCTGTCCAAAAACACCTGAGCAATAGAAGTAGTCATATTGACTTCCCACTGAATGCAACAAAAGTAAATGTGAAGTTGTGTTTGCCTCCGCTCTGGAAAATTCCAGCGTATCTGGGTTCTATCCTGGATGAGCTCCCAATCCAATTTGTTACAATTCCCAGACAGACCAATAACTTTTTAAAAAGGATTTAATTTCCCAAACAAAAAATGGAAATAAACCGAGGGATAAGATTTCACTTTTTATGACTTTTACTGTCACAAACAAACTAAAATTAACCAGATCAAACATTAATTAATAGGCAACTGACGGATCAAATTAAAGAAAAAGTTAAGTTTCGTGTTAACTAGCAACTGAAATATATCTTACAAAATGCTGTTACTGTACATTTCAGGCAGAGATGTATCATTAAAGGAACAGTCACAAAGTTGCTCCCAGCTTTCCAGCAAACATCCACCTCTCTCCACCACACCAGGTCAATACTTCCAGTGTCCTTCAACAATCATGCCATTCTGCCCGAATTTTCCCAGATCGATCATCATCTGCAAGACACACCTCGATGAATCCCCCTGTCCCTCAGGTCACAACAGTCCTGACAATCCAGAATTCTAGAGCTTCCTCTATCCAGCCACTTTAAAAGGTTTTGTCAGCTTTGGTAAAACTATTTTCCCAGGAAGAGCTTTACTTCTACTCTCCGTTATTTCTTTCAGGACCTGTTCCTGGGAGTGTTCCAATTGTTCTCCTACCTGCTACTCAACAGCAGCTGTTTTTTGTTTGACAAAATACTGTGAAAGGCACTTAAATGGGCACCGATACCTAAATGGGCTTCTATTTGAGAAATCTCCCCATGGCATCCTGAAGTTATATGGGCACTTCCCCAAACTGAAGTGTTCATCAGGAATTCACAATCTCCTTTCCAGAATTCTCTTTCATTTTAAGTTAAAAGGACATTTTAAAACATAATCATCTAGTAAAGTTCAGCATTCATGATCTCTCCTCCATTGAGACACTGGCGACTCTGATGGAGAGCCAGAGCAAGTAACTCAATCAGGGGATTCTGGTTTTAGTTCTGACTTGCAACCAATCACTTTGTCATTGATATCAAGCAGTCAGTGCCAAAGTGAGAGAGGGACCTTGAGTCTCCACCATGTCCTTGACCATTTCAGGAAAGAATGAAGATCCAGTTGGACCACAAAGGCAGATGAACAGCAGCTGTTGCCAGCGGAGGGCACCTTTCAGGGTGATCCTGATGGTGAAAGCAGCTGGGGTTTAATGTGGGTGATAGGGTTTCGCTCACTGGTTGAAGGAATGTTGGAGCCCTGTGTTGCTTTTCTATGGGAGGCCCGACACTATACCTAGATAATCAGGCACTTACCTGGGCAGGATGAAGTCCCCCATCAGATTAAGGCCCCAGTAGGGTGAAAATCCCACTCCCAAAGTTGCTGGCCAATCAGAGGGTGTGGTGGTCACTGCCAGACCTACAGTGGGGTCAACATTGAGAATCACTGATGGATCACCAGGTAGAGCTGAGCTGGGTGGGATAAAGATCACAGGGAGGGGCAGCTGGCAAAGGGGGTGAAAAGTGGGTTCAGAAGCAGGAGCATAGTTTCCCCAGAGTATAAGTTGCCCAAAGTAATAGTGTTTAATCAATGTAGCTTTTAGTTTGTTTGTTACAATAAAAGCCGTAAAACTTTCAACCTTGTCATGTGAAGTCAGTGGAAGTTCAAATATCTTTATAAAGGTTATCAGTCTCTACAGCGATCACATTGGAGGTTCTTTGCGAGATTCGAATCCACAGGCTGAAGACACTGGGATTTGCCAGAGTTTAAATGAACAAGATTTCACCCCTTTCTTGGATTCACTCAAGTTCTGTTGAACGTTTCTGAGGACTCGAAACGTCAACTCTTTTCTTCTCCGCTGCCAGACCTGCTGAGTTTTTCCAGGTAATTCTGTTTTTGTTTAAGATTTCACAGTGACTTTTGCTGTATGCATTGTAAAGTTAACATTGTCTTGTCAATTGTTGAAACATTTCTCGAGAGAGTGGACCTGTCAGTGAATGGCTTGCAGCAATTAACAAAGGTTAATTTGAAGGCTATGGCGGAGAAATTGGAAATAGAATTAAAAGCTGGTGCTAAAAAGGTATTAGTAATTGAAGTATTGGCTCAACATCTGAACCTTGAGGAAAAAAGGAGAGTAAAGTTTGAGTTAGCCAGGGTTCAAATTAATCAACTGACATTTGAGAAAGAAAGGGAATTGAAAAATTTGAACTCAAAAGAGAAAAAGAGAAATGTGAAAACTTAAAGTAGAATTAGATTTGTTCTGTGCTAATACTCCTATTAATTCACTAACTGTTGTACTTATCCCGACTGAAATTTTATTGATTGAGCTGAGCTATAAATTTAATACAGTACGTTATAGATTCTGGGTGTTAGTTTAAGCTGCTATGCCAGTATGGAAAGAAAAATCTTTAAAACTCACCAACTAAATACCAACCTGCTTGTAAAAAATGCTTTCATGGCTAGCCTTTACTGCCCATCCCTATTTGCCCTTGAGAAGGTGGTGATGAGCTGCCTTCTTGAACTGCTACAGTCCCTGTGGTGCAGGTACACCCACAGTGCTGTTAGGAAGGGGGTTCCAGGATTTTGATTCAGTGACAGTGAAGTCCCAAGTTAGGATGGAGTGGGTCTTGGAGGGGAACTTCCAGGTGGTGGTGTTCCCATGCACCTGCTGCCCTTGTCCTTCTAGGTAGTAGAAGTTGCAGGTTTGAAATATGCTGTTGAAGGAGCCTTGGTAAGTTGCTGCAGTGCATCTTGTAGGTCAAACACACTGCTGCCACTGTGTGTCAGTGGTGGCGATCAAGTGGGCTGCATTGTCCTGGATGGTGTCGAGCTTCTTGAGTGTTGGAGCTGCACTCATCCAAGCAAGTGGGGAGTATTCCATCACACTCCTGACTTGTGCCTTGTAGATGGTGAATAGAATTTTATCCTCTGATGTCACTCTTTGCTTTTGTGAAAAGCAATGTTGAAGTTACCACTCGCCCCCCAACTACCCCCCACCCCACCCACCCCCACTCTGATTTATCATCCTTTGCTACCACTGCCAGCTCTCGCTGTATCTTGCTCCCCAACTCTGACTGATCCTTGTTCTGGAAAAGACCGGAACATCACCTATTAACCCACTGCACAAATTTCATCACTCACCAAATTCCCTGAGTTCATCACTCCATTGACACAATATTTAGGAGAGCTGGTGGCATAGTGGTAATGTCACTGGACCAGGAATCCAGAGGCACAGGCTAATGGTCTGGGGACACAGGTTCAAATTGTGCTGGCCTCAGTAATGGTGCCATGAAACTACCATTGGTTGTTGTAAAAAAATCCATCTGGTTCACTAAAGTCCTATAGAGGTGAAAATCTTCCAACCTTACCTGGTCTGGCCTACATGTGACTCCAGATCCACAGTAAAGTGGATCTTAATGGTCTTCTGAAATAGTCTAGCAAGCCACTCAGTTCAAGGGTAATTAGAGATGCTCATATCCCATGAAAGAATTTTTTTAAAGCTCACTTGAGCTGGACCCCTGACTCAGCTGTTGAGTAAACTCAGCTGTGAACTTTCTGTAAATAAAGTCTGGTGTTTTTACTGTTTGCTAATCCATGATCTAGTGCAGTCAGCATTCCAGGACTGCTACTCATAACATGTGGAATTGTTGAATAATTATGTAAAAAGTGAAGAGCAAATAACATGTCAGGGTTGAACAATGGAACATGATTTCGTGAAAATCAGAGGACACAGAAACAGGAGCAGCATGAAGAAAAACTTTTGCATACATTGCATGGTTATGACTTGGCATACATTGCCTGATAGGGTGATGGATACAGATCCAATAATGGTCTTCAAAAGGGAAATGGATAAATACTTGAAGGGAAAAAAAATTGTTGGAATATGCAAAAAGAGATGGGGAGTGGGACTAACTGGATTGCTCTTTGGAAGAGCCAGCACAGACTCAAATGGCAGAATAGCCTCCCTCTGTGTTGAACCATTCTATAATTCTATGACAAATCTATGAGGGGCTGGGAGGGGGAGGTGTGTGGGGTGGGGTGGGGGGTGGGGGGGGGGTGGTGGTTTGCTCCGGTCATGTGCCCAGGAAACCCCTCAAGGTTGGGGAATGCATTGGTCCTACCAAATTTAACAGTAGGATCTCATTAACACTTCCATTTCCTGCCTGGCAATTGGAAAAGAATGAAGACTGATGGGCAGAAAAACCAGGGCAGCAGGTCACACCAGACACCCTTGGGGATGGCAGCTGCAATTGCAATCACAGGGCAGGCTACAGATGGTGGTGGTGGGGGTGAGGTGTGTTTGCTGCAGTTATGAGCTTCAAGTCGGGGAATTGGAGGGTGGAATGGAGAGTTGGATAATCGCTGTTAAAAGTATTTACTGCCTGGAGCCTTCAGCTCTATCTCCCTGTCACCAGCATCTGTTAAATTTAAATCAGGCTTCCAATTCCACTGTGGGAGCTTGATTTAAACATGCTAATACAGTGCCCACCTCTCCAAGACGTGACACAAACACAACATGGTGCCCTTCACTGCTGGTGCCCATCATGGTGAGGGTGTGCAATTAGTATTGAGGACAATTTTCCACTGGTAGGGGAGATCAAAATTACAGTCCAACAATAACATATGGGAAAAATTTTCCCTCCGTCGGCGGGGGGTGGTGGGCGGGGAGTGCGGGATGGGGGCGGGCGGGTGCACCTCCAATCAGCACCCCCAATCAAGGGCATGCTGCCATTTTATGTGTGCGGGCCAATTAAAGCCCACCCAGTGTGATGTCCGCCAGGGAGCACTCCTGTGCGGGTGGTGGGGGGAGGGATTCCCTCAGCCGGGAGTGCACTTTTTTGCGCATGCGCATGAAAGAGCTCACAGATCTCCAAGATGCTAAGTGCTGTCTCAGGGAGATTGGCTCCGATTTAAAACTTTCATTGAACATGTTTAAAAATTTTCCCTGCCATGTCCCCTCATGTGACACTGTCACATGAGTTGGAACATGTCCATAAGTTTTATTGAAACCTTTCTTAAAGATTTAAATACCCTAATGAAACCTCACCCCGCCCATGGATGAGGCTTCATGCTATTTCCAAGGCCCGCCAGGGCTCCAGGCCTGCCTGCCAACACTAAGGTTGGACGGGCATGTCCATTAATGACTTTAATTACTTTTTCAATGGCCTCAATAGGCCATTGACAGGTTGGTGGGTGCACAGCTGACTAAGCTACTCCCCCGCCAACCTGAAAATGAGAATGACGCGGGGTGACGTAGGGAGTTCCGCCCAGCGCCATCCTGCATCATTTTATGCATCCATTCGCCGACCTAAAAATCCTGCCCCATAGTCACTAATAAATACAATAAGGAATTCAGGAGAAACTTTGCCAAATTTCTTTATCCAGAGGGTGATGGGAATGTGGAAAACTCCACCATAAGGAATGGTTGAAATCTCCAAGAAGTCACCACCCACCATGTTTTCTTTCTTTTCCTTTATATATTACTTTGTTTCTCTAACATTCTGTAGTTAATATGTAATTGGTTGCAAATATACCTTCTGTTAGCTTTTTCTGTTAAAAGTCAGTTCACAATCAAACATCCCCATAGAGACAATGGACCAACCAGTCTGCTCAAGAGCAGGAAATACTGTGGCCTGAAGTAGCCATCTTGCGTCTCCCTGATGCTACTTCAACCTATACTCAGCAGCTGCTGTTTTTTTTTGCTTTAGGTAAGATGATATATTTCTATTTATAAGTTTGTTGTATTGTATAACAAAGCAATAAAAGATATAAGTTTGACTATGTTTAAGATGTTCTGACCAGTTGTTAACTAATGATCTACATTGACTTTACTAAGAAAAGCTGGTATTGCTCAATTGGCTGGACGTTACGGCCACACATTGGGCAGGCCTGCCCACTGTGCAAACATAAAATTCGGTGTGATAATGTTGGGCCGGCAATACGGCATCATCATGCCACTCTCAGAAATTATGGAAGGTGAGTGGGCACCGAAATTGGAAACCTGTCCTCCATTTTTAAATGACCAATTAACAAGCTATTTGATTCATTGGAGAGATGTAAAATCATAACACTGTAACGTGTTTGTATTATTGGCCAGGATTTTCTGGTCCCGAAATTCCCATCCAATGTCAACCAACATTTTGCTGGTCCACCAAATTCTCTGCCCTGCTTACAGGGATTCCCACAGTGGGTGACTGGAAAATCCCAGCCATTGTATCTAATTAGCTGTTTAATGCGTTTGTATTTACATGAGTGATTGATTGTGTATTAAACCAAGGGCCACTTCCTTATGCTACTTCAAACCATACATAGTGTCTTCATGACACACAATCACCCCCACCAACCCCTCAACAATAGCATAACATATTTAAGGGGAAACTAGATAAACATATGGGCCAGGATCTTACATTGGACGGGCGGGCTCGGTGGGAGCAGGCGGGGGTGGCCGGGGAGTCGACCACTGCCCACGATCGGCTCTGCACTGCGATTTCACATGAATGGGCCAATTAAGGCACCCCCCCGCCCCCCGGCATAGATTGAGAGCAGTGAGCGCTACCTATGCGGGTGGAGAGGAGGAGGGAGAGCCTAGCCGTGCAAGCAAACGGAAGAATGTTTCAATCTCCCTGAGACACAGAGCTGTCTCAAAGAGATTGAAGCACTTTATGAAAAAATTAATAGATACAATAAAAATTCAGTTAAACATGATCCCTCATGTGACTGTGTCACATGAGATAGGACATGTTTTTCATTTCAAAGGAAACGTTTTATTTAATTTGTAATAGCTTTAGGAAACCTCAAGCTGCTCGTGGATGACGTTTCCTAAAAAACAAAAAGGCCACTTGGCCATTTTGCCTGCCCACCAACCTTAAGGTTGGATGGGCAGAGCAAAATTAAGGTTAATTACCTAGTTAATGGCCTTAATAGGCCTTTCAATTATTGGTGGGCGTACAGCTGACTCCAGCGCACGCCCACCGAACGAAATATCGTGCAACTTCGCAATGACATCAGGATGCACACCCGACATCATCACGCGTCATTTTACATTCTGGTGTGTCGGGTGCACACCCGCACGCCTAGTGTAAAACTCTGCCCATGAGGGAGAAATGAATAGGCTGATAGGGTGAGCTCAAATAGGATGGGTGGAGGCATGTGGTGAGCATAAACATTGGCACAGAACAGCTGGGCTGAAGGGCCTGCTGCTGTGTTGTAAAAGTTATGCAATTGTGCGTTTTTACACAAACTTAAAAACTTTCACATTACTGGTAAATGATTCATTATTTTACACTGTAATTAAAGTGATTAGCAATCTAAATATTATTGTATTTGAATCAAATATTGCACAAGTGGAATCATTGGCCTTTAGATTTCTCTTTTACCTGATGTACCATGTAATCATATATTACCACATTTTAATAGGACACCAAAGAAAATAACACCCCGACATTGAAGTGTCCAGCACCAACACTAAGAAACCCCTGTAAACAGTGCTGTGATATGAGAACTTTAATGAGACCCATCCTCTGCAGTTAATAGTCAAATTCAGACAACTTTCTGCATATAAATATTATGGGAACATAGGACTTAGTAGCAGGAAAAGATCATTCAGCCCTTCAATCCTGTTCTGCCATTCGATAAGATCATGGCTGATCTGATTGTGGCCTTAACTCTAATTTCCCCCTATAACCTTCAAATCCCTTGTAAGTCAAGAATCTATCTAATTCAACCTTAAAAATATTCAATGATCCAGCCTCCAATGCTTTCAAGGGAAGAGAATCCCACAGGCTAATGACCCTGTGAGAGAAAAAATTTCTCCTCATCAATGTCTTAAACAGTAGACCTCATGTGTCCCCTAGTTCTAATTTTGAAACTCAAAACATTGAACTTCCTGACCTGACTCATTCTTGGGAAAGTGCCAACATGAGTATACCACCAACAGTTTTGACATATAAGTAACTGCAATTATCACTAAGTATTCCTGGTTATATTTGTTGTTTATGGATGAGGAATATTTTACTTCTTATATGTTCATTCGTGCGATGTGGGCATCACTGGCTAGGTCAGCATTTATTGCCCATCCCTAATTGCCCTCAAGAAGGTGGTGATGAGCTGCCTTCTTGAACCGCTGCAGTCTATGTGGTGTAGGTACACCCACAGTGCTGTTAGGGAGGGAGTTCCAGGATTTTGACCCAGTGACAGTGAAGGAATGGCGATATAGTTCCAAGTCAGGATGGTGTGTGTCTTGGAGGGGAACCTGCAGGTGGTAGTGTTCCCTTGTCCTTCTAGGTGGTTGAGGTCATGGGTTTGGAAGGTGCTGTCAAAGGTGCCACTGTGTGTCAGCAGTGGAGGGAGTGAATGTACATTGTGGTGGGCAGGATGGTGTCAAGCTTCTTGAGTGTTGTTGGAGCTGCATTCATCCAGGCAAGTGGAGAATATTCCATCACATTTCTGACTTGTGCCTTATAGATGGCGGACAGGCTTTGGGGAGTCAGGAGGTGAGTTACTTGCCACAAGATTCCTAGCTTTTGACCTACTCTTGTAGTCACAGTATTTATATGGCTGGTCCAGTTTAGTTTCGGGTCCTTGGTAACCCCTACCAGATGTTGATAGTGGGAAATTCAGCAATTGTAATGTCATTGAATGGTTAGATTCACTCTTGGAGATGGTGATTGCCTGGCACTTGTTTGGCTCAAATGTTACTTGCCACATATCAATCTAAGCCTGAATATTGTCCAGGTCTTGCTGCATATGGACACAGACTGCTAAAGAAACTGAGGACAGTCATTCTCACCTCTTGAGTTCAGCTCTTTTGTCTATGTTTGAACCAAGGCTGTAATGAGGTCACGAGCTGATCGGCCCTGGCGGAACCCAAACTGGGCATCAGTGAGCAGGTTATTGCTCAGCAAGTGCGCTTGATAGGACTGTCAATGACACATTCCATCACTTTGCTGATGATTGAGAGTAGACTGATGGGCCGATAATTGGCCGGGTTGGATTTATTTCTGCTTTTTGTGGACTGGACATACCTGGGCAATTTGCCACATTGCCGGATAAACGCCAGTGGTGTAGCTGTACTGGAACAGTTTGGCTAGGGATGTGACTAGTTCTGAAGCATATATCTTCAGTAATATTGACAGAATATTGTCAGGGCCCATAGTCTTTGCAGTATCCAGTGCCTTCAGTCATTTATTAATATCACATGGAGTGAATCAAATTGGCTGAGGACTGGCATCTGTGATGCTGGGGACCTCTGGAGGAGGCCAAGATGGATCATCTACTTGGCACTTCTGGCTGAAGATTGTTGCAAATGCTTCAATGTTATCCTTTGTGCTAATGTGCTGGGAACCCCCATCATTGAGGATGGGGATATTTGTGGAGCCGCCTCCTCCTGACAGCTGTTTAATTGTCCACCACCATTTATGACTGGACGTGTCAGGACAGCAGAGCTTAGATCTGATCTGTTGGCTGTGGGGTTATAGAAGTAGTTAACAATCTGGATTTTTTATCTGGAGTCAACAGCCAAAAAGCTGCCACCAGCATCCAATTTTGTGAAGAAGATGCTTCTTGCTAATTTGGCGAGACTTTCGTCAACTGATGCCATGGGTGGAACTCATGCTCCACTGACTTATTTAATCAAGTCAAGTCCACGCAAATTATAATTGCACCACTAGGCTTGGATACACTGACCAGATCCAAGGTATCACTGCAGGAGTTCCTCAGGGTAATGTCCAAGGCCCAATCATCTTCAGCTGCTTCGTCAATGACCTTCCTTCCAGCAGAAGGTCAGAAGTGGGGGTGTTCACTCATGATTGTACAATGTTTAGCACCATTTGCAACTCCTCAGATACTGAAGCAGTCCATGTCCAAATGCAGCAAGACCTGGACAATATCCAGGCTTGGGCTGACAAGTGGCAAGAAACATACGCGCCACTACAAGTGCCTGGTAATGACCATCTCCAACAAGAGAGAATCTAACCATCACCCCTTGACATTCAATGGCATTACCATCACTGATCCCCCCCTATCAATATCCTTGGAGTTACCATTGACCAGAAACCGAACTGGACTTGCCATATAAATACTATGGCTATAAGAGCAGGTCAGAGGTTAGGAATCAAGTGAAGAGTAACTCACCTCCTGACTTCCCAAAGCCTGTCTGCCATCTACAAGAACAAGTCAGGAGTGTGATGAAATACTCCCCGCTTGCCTGGACAAGTGCAGCTCCCACAAACTCAAGAAGCTTGACACCATCGAGGACAAAGCAGCCCGCTTGATTGGCATCACATCCACAAACATTCACTCCCTCCACCACCGATGCACAGTGGCAGCAGTGTGTACCATCTACAAGATACACTGCAGAAACTCACCAAGGCTCCTTAGACAGCACCTTCCAAACCTGTGACCACTACCATCTAGAAGGACAAAGCAGCAGATAGATGGGAACACCACCAAGTTCCCCTCCAAGCCACTCACCATCCTGGCTTGGAAATATATCACCGTTCCTTCACTGTCGCTGGGTCAAAATCCTGGAACTCTCTCCTTAACAGCACTGTGGGTGTACCTACACCACATGGACTGCAGCAGTTCAATAAGGCAGCTCACCACCACCTTCTCAAGGGCAATTAGGGATGGGCAATAAATGCTGGACCAGCCAGCGACACCCACATGCCGTGAATGAATAAAAAAAATTCCAGAAGACCACTTTGCCAAAATATTTACTGGAGAGAGGACCCCTTATTGTAAGATGTGTTCAGTCTCACTCTTGACTTTGTCTAAGAGTGGGTGAGGGATCTTCCTCACTGTGAAGAGACATATAGGCTTAGCATCGGCCCTTAGGGTTACATGATATTCTGTTATCAGCTTTCCTGAGCCTGAAAATAGGGATGGGAATCCATTTCTGAATACATTACTGGACTGCTCATCAGCAATTTCATCAACCTTGTAAATCATCGTCAGCTGTAAGCATGCTTTTCTGCTCAATATTAATGACTCACGGTTCTTTATCACAAGCAGGGTTTCAATAATTTCTTTATCCTTGTATATTTATCTTGTTAAGTGTTGCCTATAATGTTTAGTGTATTCCCCCCTAGACCTTGTAACTGGATGGAGGGGGCTGTAATGTGATATTTTTAAGTCATTTTACTTCATCAGATAATCCTCAAACACCTGTGCCAATATCTAGCTTGAATTCTGTGAGGTGACCCATCAACTTCTAATTTAATGCTTCAATAATTAGTTTATGTTTTGTTAACTTCTCCTTGGAAGATGGTTTATTTTTCCTGTGGCTTGTTCACTTCTTGGATTTGACTTGGCCTTGTTATTTTCTCTTTTTTTGAGCTACTTGTATTTCAGATCAGCAGGCATTTTTAAAATGCCCTAACTTTCCACAGTTGTGGAACTTTGCTCCCCTTGCTGGGCATTCTTCCTGTTTGTGTAGGGTTCTCCCGCCACACCAAGAGAATTTCAAGATGGCAGTTGGCGTGCTTTTCTCCCGCTTTTGCAAGGTTTTGCTTAAATGCACTTGCTTTTTTCTGTCCAATGTATTGAATGGCCTCACTCATTCTTTCCCAATGGGCATCATTTCCCCAGTGAACAACCTTTCTGTTTTGCTTTCTAAGCTCGGTCTCTCACGTTATCTGTACTGCCTTTCTGAGGGTTAAATCTTCCCTTGTTTGCAAGAGATCTGATAGGGTTTCATTTAATACCCCAACTACAATGGGATTACATATTAATTCATCTCTGAGGATCCCATAGCCACAATTTTCTGACAGCCTGTCCAGGTCATTTATAGATGAATCCAATCATTCACCCATTTTTTTCTCCTCTTTTTAAATTTTGCCCGCTCAATGATTAATTTTTTTTCAAACATTGATGTACACATTGAATGCCTGGAGGACTTCATCTCAAGAGCTGGAAGCCTCATTGACTCCCTGTCTTGCCATTACATCATCTACAATAAATCCTACCGCATAGATTAAAGTACTGTCCTAATCCTTATGTTCTTTCTCATGTGAACCTGAAGCTGTTCTGTATCTGAAGAATCTCTTCTTCCAAATCTCCAAGTATTGAGTCTGTTGTGAGCCTTCAGCATTTCGGGAAGGTTCTGGGAGTGGCAATATAGCTAAGGCCATGATTGGCTTAAGATCTGGATCTGTTTCTGCTTCCATAGTTCGGCTTGTACATTTTGATCTGTACTCACTGCTGTCTGGGCTCTGGGTCTTTGTATCAACTTGCATCTGCTGCACCCAGAGAATCTTCAATCTTTTCTCTTCTTGTCCTTTTAATGAGGATTTGTGGGGTGAGGAAGGAAAGAGGTTCTGCTGAGGGAATACGAGCAGCTTGGGGCTAAATGAAAAAGCAGAACCAAAAAGGTAATAATCTCTGGATTACTACCTGAGCCACGAGCTAATTGGCACAGGGTCAATTAGATTAAAGAGGTAAATGTGTGGCTCAAAGATTGATGTGGGAGAAGGAGGTTTGAATTCATGGGATATTGGCACCAGTGCTGGGAAAAGATGGAGCTATTCCGTTCGAACAGGCTCCACTTGAATCATGCTGGGACCAGTATCCTGATGAATCGCATAACTAGGGTCAGAGATAGGGTTTTAAACTAAATAGTGGGGGGGAGGGTTCAGTTGCATGGAAATATAAAAAATCAACATTTAAGGAGAGGGTAAGAGTGCTGGTTAGTGACGAGGCTGATTGCTATCAAAAAGTGAAAGGAAGGGACAGAGTGTATGAACGCCATATTGCACCAAAGAATCATATAAGAGTAGAGAAAATTGACAATAGGGCAAACTTAAAGGTTTTGTATCTCAATGCACATAGCATTCGGAATAAAATGAATGAGTTAACAGCGCAAATAGAGATAAATAGGTATGATTTGGTGGCGATTACTGAGACGTGGCTACAGGAAGAACAGGTTTGGGAGTTGAATATCCAAGGGTACTCAGTGTTTCAGAAGGATAGGCAGGAAGGAAAAGGTGGTGGTGTAGCTTTGTTAGTAAAGGAAGAGATCAGTGCCAAAGTGAGGAATGATATAGGCACTGGAGAGCAAGATGTGGAGTCAGTCTGGGTCAAAATAAGAAATAACAAGGGAAAGAAGTCCTTGGTGGGAGTAATCTATAGGTCCCCAAACAGTAGTTTAGCAGTAAGGCACAGTATAAACCAGGAAATACTTGGAGCATGTTAGAAAGGCATAGCAATAATCATGGGTGATTTTAATATGCATACAGACTGAACTAATCAAATTGGCAAGGGTAGCCTTGAGGGAGAGTTCATAGAGTGTATTAGAGATTGTTTCTTGGAGCAATATGTTGTGGGACCAACCAGGGAGCAGGCTTTTCTGGATTTTGTTTTGTGTAATGAGATGGGATTAATGAATGATCTCATAGTAAAGGATCCTCTAGGGAAGAGTGATCATAGCATGCTAGAATTTCAAGTTCACTTTGAGAGCGAGAAACTTGAGTCCCACACTAGTGTTCTGGAGTTTAACAAAGGTAACTACATAGGTATGAGGGCAGATTTGGCCCTAGTGGACTGGGCAGGGAGACTACAAGGTAGGACAGTTGATGATCAGTAGCAGATATTTAAGGAGATATTCATTTCCTCCCAAGTAAAATATATCCCAATGAGGAAAAAAGATGGTAAGAGGGGAAAAAAACATCCAAGGCTAAGCAAGGAAGTTAAAGATAACTTAAAGGCAAAAATTAAGGCATACCAAATTGCAAAGGTCAGTGGCAGGCTGGAAGATTAGGAACTTTTAAAGATCAACAAAGGGTTACCAAAAATAATAATAAAAAGAGCAAAGGTAAATTATGAAAGATACTTAGCGCAAAATGTAAAAACTGATAGCAAAAGCTTCTACAAGTATATAAAAGGAAAGAGAGTAGCTAAAGCGAAAGTTGGTCCCTTGGAGGACAAGATGGGGAGTTAATAGTGGGGAACGCAGAAATGGCAGAGACACTTAACCAATATTTTGCCTCAGTTTTCACAGTGGAGGACACTAGTACCACCCCAATAGTAACAGGTAGTGCAGATGGTACAGAGAAGGAGGAACTTAGAACAATCACCATCACTAGAGAAAAAGCACTGAGCAAACTATTGGGATTAAAGAGTGACAAGTCCCCAGGACCTGAAGGCCTACATCCCAGGGTCTTAAAGGAAGTAGCAGCAGAGACAGTGGATGCATTGGCTATAATATTCCAAAATACCCTGGATTCTGGAAAGGTTCTAGCGGATTGGAAAAATGCTAATATAACGTCCTTACTCAAAAAGGGAGGGAAGCAGAAGGTAGGAAACTATAGACCAGTTAGTTTAACGTCTGTCACTGGGAAATTGTTGGAATCTATTATTAAGGAAGTAGTAATGGGACATTTGGAAAGTCAAAATGCAATCCATCAGAGTCAGCATGGTTTTATGAAGAGTAAATCGTGTTTGACTAATTTGCTAGAGCTCTTTGAAGATGTGCCAAGCAAAGTGGATAATGGGGATCCTGTAGATGTAATATATCTGGACTTCCAGAAGGCCTTTGATAAGGTGCCGCACAAAAGATTAATACACAAGATAAGATCACATGGAGTTAGGGGTAATATATTAGCTTGGATAGAGGATTGGCTAATCAACAGAAAGCAGAGTGTCGGGATAAATGGGTCTTTTTCTGGATGGCAAGCTGTAACTAGTGGGGTGCCACAGGGTTCGGTCCTTGGGCCCCAACTATTTACAATCTATATTAATGACTTGGATTCAGAGGTAGAAGGTACTACAGTTAAATTTGCAGATGACACCAAAATAGGTGGGAAAGTAAGTTGCAATGAAGATATAAGAAATTTACAAAGTTTGGCAGATGGAGTTTAACGTGGATAAGTGTGAGGTTATCCATTTTGGTCGGAAGAATAAAAAGGCGACTTATTATTTAAATGGAGAGAAACTTCAGTCCAGAGGGATCTGGGTGTCCTCGTGCATGAATCGCTGAAAGCTAGTATGCAGGTACAACAGGTAATAAGGAAGGCAAATGGAAATTTGGCATTTATTGCTAAAGGAATAGAGTATAAAAAAAGGGAAGTGTTGTTGCAACTGTACAGGCGTTGGTGAGACTGCACCTGGAGTACTGTACACAGTTTTGGTCCCTTACTTGAGGAAGGATGTAGTTGCATTGGAGGTGGTTCAGAGGAGGTTCACTAGATTGATTCCAGAGATGCTTGTCTTAGGAGGAGAGATTGAGCAGTTAGGCCTATATTCACTAGAGTTTAGAAGGATGAGAGGAGATCTAATTGAGATGCTAAAGGGGATAGACAAAGTAGACGTGGAGCAGATGTTTCTCCTTGTGGAGCATTCTAGAATGAGAGGCCATAGTTTTAGGCTAAGGGGTGGTAGATTTAAATCAGAGATGAGGAGGAATTACTTTTCTCAAAGGTCATGAATCTGTGGAATTCACTACCTCAGAATGCAGTGGATGCTGGGACGCTGAACAAATTTAAGGAGGAGATAGACAGATTTTTAATTAGTAATGGGTTGAAAGGTTATGGGGAGAGGGCGGGAAATTGGAGTTGAGGCCAAAATGAAATCAGCCATGATCATATTGAATCGCTGGGCATACTCAAGGGGCTGAATTGCCTACTCCTGCTCCTAGTTCTTATGTTCTTATGTTCAGTCTTCACTTGGAGCTTTTCTAATTCTTTTATGCTCTGTCCACTGCTACCATGTTTTGTCTTGCGTTTGTGACCTAGACAGAGTTTCTTTTTCTGTTACTCTAAGAATGCTATCAAAGACTGTCACTCATAAACATTATTCTTGTTTATTTATAGATCTATTTCATCTCAGTACTCTGCGCATGGTTTTCTTTCTGCTTCCCAGCAGATCCCAGTTTCTTAATCATGTGACATTGCATCATAGTTACATCAGCAGTTTAATTAGCATCAGGTGCTACTGATACGAACCCTTGACTCTACACCTCCGCACTGTCCCCTCACCACACCCTGCCCCACCCACCCCCCACACATCTCACTGTTATGGCAGCCCCCTTTAAAACCGTGCTGTTTAGTTTATATATAAGTATTAAATAAAGTGGAAACAAAACTGAAAGGATGTGGAAAGATTACAAAATTAGGGAGGTCATGTTGGAGTTGTATAGAACCTTGGTGAGGCCACAGCTGGAGTACTATGTGCAGTTCTGGTCGTCACATTATAGGAAGGATGTGATTGCACTGGAGGGGGTGCAGAGGAGATTCACCAGGATGTTGCCTGGGATGAAACATTTAAGTTATGAAGAGAGGTTGGATAGACTTGGGTTGTTTTCATTGGAGCAGAGAAGACTGAGGGGCGACCTGATTGAGGTTTACAAGATTATGAGGGGCATGGACAGGTTGGAAAGGGAGCAGCTGTTCCCCTTAGTTGAAGGATCAGTCACAAGGGGGCATAAGTTCAAGGTGAGGGGCAGGAGGTTTAGGGAGGGATGTGAGGAAAACGTTTTTACCCAGAGGGTGGTGACGGTCTGGAATGCCTGGGAGGGTGGTGGAGGCGGGTTGCCTCACATCCTTTAAAAAGTACCTGGATGAGCACTTGGCACGTCATAACATTCAAGACTATGGGCCAAGTGCTGGTAAATGGGATTAGGTAGGCAGGTCAAGTGTTTCTCACGTGTCGGTGTAGACTTGATGGGCCGAAGGGCCTCTTCTGCACTGTGAGATTCTGTGGAAAAGCTTCACTATGCATGGAAGGTGAAATTAGACAACAGCTAGGAGAGAATTTTAACCCCCCAAAAAAGGGTGGGTTTGGTTCAGGGGGAAAGTAAAAATGAAAGAAGACATATCTGGTGTGATTGCTGACATGGTGTCTAGAGAATGAGTCTGAACCCTCTACCAACTACCACCAGAGCTGATGAAGCACAGCCAAAATTTCAGCTCGAGCCTGTGGCCTGAAGCACATTGCCTTAGTTTCAGTTTGCTGAGTAAAGTCCAGAGATTGGAGGGATGGAGACAAGACCAGAGGAGTGAGAGGATATTGGTGGGGGGTGGGTGGGTGAGGATATCAGAGCAGGGAGAGGATATCGGGGTGGGGGAAAATATTATCATTATCATAACAGAGGAAGGATATCATGGGAAGGCATGTTGGTGGGATAGAGCATTTCAGAAGTTGGGGGAGAGGATATCAAAAGCTGGGGGGAAGAATATTGGAAGGGGAGAAGAGGATATCTGAGGGGGAGAAGATATCGGGGTGAGGAAGATGTTGGGTGAAGTTAAGATTGTGGAAATAATTCTTGATTTGTGGTTGAAAACTCATCTCAGGCCAGTGGTGTAGTGGCAAATTTTGAGGTGCAGGAGCTCTAAGAAAATGTGTCGGCCATATCATTTCTAAATCTACTATTACATTGTTTTCCTATGTATTAATCATTTGATTCCCCAAAAATTAGTAAACTATGCTTTTTAAGTAAAAAATTTTAGTGCCGGTAGTCAATAGGCATTTTTTTTGAACTGTGTGGTATTTTGGATCATTAGTCTTTAGCGTAGTTAGAATTTCATTATGCAACATTTTATAAGTCGAGTATTGGTTACCCAAAATCTGCAGGGCTGAGAATGAAATCCATACATTTTAGATTTCACACATAATTTATCACAAAGTCATCTCACATCATAATTGGAAATGAAGCGATATTTAAATCCCAGCATGCAGTGAGAAGGATAGCAGTAGATTTGAAGAGAACAGAAACTGACTGATAAATTGGGGAGGCACTTGGACAATGACATGAAATGCCAAGAATTTTTAAATCTTTTATTTTGAGAAAACAAACGTATAGAGGTATATTAAAGGATATTATAGAACATTTAGGGTCAGAGTGCACGTTGACAAAATAGAAAATGTAGCTGGATAATTAGAACAATGTTAAACATCCTTGGTTTTGAAAAGAGGCATGAAATACAAAAGGAATAAAATTATGCCAAACCATTATTAGTCCTTAATATAAAAACAAAAAACTGCGGATGCTGGAAATCCAAAACAAAAACAGAATTACCTGGAAAAACTCAGCAGGTCTGGCAGCATCGGCGGAGAAGAAAAGAGTTGACGTTTCGAGTCCTCATGACCCTTCAACTGATTTTTCTTTACAAGGAGAGGGAAATATAAGCTGGTTTAAGGTGGGGTGGGGGGGGGGGGAGCGGTGAGAGAAGTGGAGGGGGGGTGTGGTGTTGTTGTAGGGACAAGCAAGCAGTGATAGGAGCAAATCATCAAAAGATGTCACAGACAAAAGAACACAGAGGTGTTAAAGTTGGTGATATTATCTAAACGAATGTGCTAATTAAGAATGGATGGTAGGGCACTCAAGGTATAGCTCTAGTGGGGGTGGGGGGAGCATAAAAGATTTAAAAATATTTAAAAATAATGGAAATAGGAGGGAAAAGAAAAATCTATATAATTTATTGGAAAAAAAACAAAAGGAAGGGGGAAGAAACAGAAGGGGGGTGGGGATGGAGGAGGGAGGTCAAGACCTAAAGTTGTTGAATTCAATATTCAGTCCGGAAGGCTGTAAAGTGCCTAGTCGGAAGATGAGGTGTTGTTCCTCCTGTTTGCGTGGGGCTTCACTGGAACAATGCAGCAAGCCAAGGACAGACATGTGGGCAAGAGAGCAGGGTGGAGTGTTAAAATGGCAAGCAACAGGGAGGTTTGGGTCATTCTTGCAAATAGACCGCAGGTGTTCTGCAAAGTGGTCACCCAGTTTACGTTTGGTCTCTCCAATGTAGAGGAGACCGCATTGGGAGCAAAGAAAACAGTAGACTAAGTTGGGGGAAATGCAAGTGAAATGCTGGATTCAGCATTTTAACACTCCACCCTGCTCTCTTAATATCACCAACTTCAACACCTCTGTGTTCTTTTGTTCTTTTGTCTGTGACATCTTTTGATGATCTGCTCCTATCACTGCTTGCTTGTCCCTACAACAACACCACACCCCCCTCCACTTCTCCCCCCCCCCACCGCCCCCACCTTAAACCAGCTTATATTTCCCTCTCCTTGTAAAGAAAAATCAGTTGAAGGGTCATGAGGACTCGAAAAGTCAACTCTTTTCTTCTCCGCCGATGCTGCCAGACCTGCTGAGTTTTTCCAGGTAATTCTGTTTTTGTTTTTTCATTATTAGTCCTTTCCTGTTCCTCAGCTGGAGCACTGCATCGAGTTCGGGATAACACAATTTAGGGAGGATGTCACAGCTTGCAGAGGTGCAGGAGAGTTCTCCATGAATGTTATCAGGGCTGAGCTAGGTTTATTGGTAGAGAGACATAAGAAGCTGGGATTGTTCTCCTTGGAGGGAAGTTAAGGATCAATATCAGCAGGGATGGGAATCTTCATTTACATAGAGAGTTTAAGGAGGGTGAGATGACTAAAGCTGTTCTGTATGACACCCACACCTTTCATCAGAATGACTGGATCATATTAATGATTTGCTAGAAGGCCACCAGTTATTGGTTAAATAGAGAGATTAGAGCAAGGATCATTTACTAATAAAACTCATTTCAAATTTAAAAAAATGGATAGAGACATTTAATATTCCTCCAAACAGCTACTAAGCTTTCGATACAAATCTTATTTATGGAAACAGCGATGAGTATTGGATGATGCAGCCAAGCCTCTTTGAAGTTTTGGAAAAGGAGAATGAGAGAGAAATTCTAAACATGAGAGGCAGCTGTAGCACTGTATTTATTGAAGGACATCTGTTTCGGCTCACTCTGCTGAGCTATGTCTCAATGATATGCTCACCTCCAGCAGAGTGAATCAGGAAGTGGATTTGGAATAAATTCCTAAATCTAATGACTTTCTGAATTCTTCACCAGAAACCTTTACTTATACAGACAGTATACACACACTCAGAAATATGACAAAGTGCCTGCAATTTGCATGCAAAATGGAAATGGAATGAAAATAAGCAAGCAAATGGAAAATGGTCAGCATTGAAGAGAGCAATAAAATAACAAGACAAAAACAGAATTACTTGGAAAAACTCAGCAGGTCTGGCAGCATCGGCGGAGAAGAAAAGAGTTGACGTTTCGAGTCCTCATGACCCTTCAACAGAACCGGCATTAAATAAAATAAAATAAAATAGCAAGGCCTTATAACAGAAGACAATGCTTTCAACTCAAGCAGAGTGTTGATTCAAAGAAAGAGGAGCTTGGCCTCTAGCAGTAAGTACAGTGTCCCATTATAAACGGGCTAAAGATATATTTACTCAAATATCCAATGGCTCTTCATATGTTCCCTTCTCCATTTGTTTCTCCTGAATATGTTCTTTCACGCCAGGAGATGTAGCTCACGGATGTTGATGTTTGAGCGTAGAAGCTGAATTGTCTGGTTACAGACGGTGTAAAAAGTGAACCCCCACACTGCCCTGAGTGGACATTCACTCATTAAAAATTTAAAATGGGGCCAGGAGACCACGCTCAGCAGCAGGCACTCTCTTCTTCCTGCTCTCATCTAAATCACTCAACTCTCCCAAAAACGCTACCAGCTTCATTCCATCATCGTTACCCACAGAGAATTCAACACAGTCAAATTTCTGCTCCAATAATTCAACCTAATATGATCCACACCAAAAGAGCTGTTGCTTTCATCAATTGATCTATTGGCAATGAGACACCTCTAGGATCGGTCCCACTCTCCCTCTACTATTTACCCACTCAGCTACCACATAGAGCATCAATTATGTATCTTTAATACAAGATTTTTTTCACAACTCACCAAAAAGCAGTAACAAGGTGCCTGTCTCCATGTTCTAGTATGAGCTACTTCAAGACATGAGAGCTGGAAGGATCAGCGACTGAGTCTCTTCCTCCAAGAATCAGAAGTTCAAACCAGGAAGCATGAATGAGAGCGGGAACAGTGGCTGGGAAGAAGTGAGGTCACCACAGTTAAAGGAACAAGTCAAAGCTTTTGTACAACATGGAGTGAAATATGGATGTGACCACTGCAAGCTTCAAAATGTCAACCTTTGAGAATTAGATAATGAATAGTGAATGAAGTGTCTATACTACAGTTCCCAGCCAGCACATGCGCCAGAGGCCTGCGAGCTGCCACAGCCTGCCAGGAAATGTAGTTCCACAGCAGCAGCATGTTCCTGGTATGTTCCTCAGGCTCAGGACGCTTGGTCGGAAGAGGAGGTGCTACACCGCTGTCTTAGGGTCAAACATGATACCAAGATTGTGAACAGTCTGGTTCAGGCTCAGACAGTTGCCAGGGTGGACTCGGTAGTTGCAGCATGGAGTTTGGAGTGGGGACCAAAAACAATGGCTTTCATCTTCCCAATACTTAGTTGGAAAAATTTAAAGTCATCCAGTACTGGATGTCGGATACACAGTCCGGTAATTCAGCAACAGTGAAGGAGTTGAGGGAGATGGTAGTGAGGTAGAGCTGGGCATCATCAGTGATCATGAAAAACGAATACATTTTTGGATGATGTTGCCGAGGGGCTGCATGTAGATGGGAAATAGGGGAGGAGCCAAGGGTAGATCCTGGGGGGACACCAGAGGTAACAGTGCAGGAGCAGGAAGAGAAGCCATTGCAGGTGATTCTCTAGCTACAATTAGATGAGAGGTGAGAGATGGCCCACCCAGCTGGATGATGGTAGACAGGAGTTTCAAGAAGATGGTGAGACCAACCATGTTAAAGGATGCAGACAGATCGAGAAGGGATAGCTTACCTGTTAACTCAACCATTGCAATATTCTTCTAGCCGGTTCCCCATCCTTCAACCTCAATGAATGTGGGCTCATCCAAAAATCTGCTTCACGTACCCTAACTCGCAGAAAGCCAATTTATCCATCACACCAGCCAGGCTCATTGGCCGACACTTATTCACGGTCCACCAATACATTGATTTTAAAATTTATATCCTCATGTTGAAATCCCTTGATGACCTCATCCCTTCAAATCTGAGCATGATAGTGTGAGTGGCGTGTGTACTCGGAAGTCTGTAGTGTCAGTGCTGTGTGTACTCTGATCTTGGGGCTGTGGGTGGTGTGTGTACACTGAACTCAGGACTGTGGGTGCTATGTGTACTCTGAACTTGGGACTGTGGGTGGTGTGTGTACTCTGAACTTGGGACTATGGGTGCTATGTGTACTCTGAACTTGGGACTGTGGATGCTGTATGTACTCTAAACTTGGGACTGTGGGTACTGTTTGTACTTGGAAATCAGTAATGTGAGTGTGGAGCATTCTCTGAACTTAACAGTGTGAATGTTGTGTGTGCTCCTAGCCTGGAAATGTGAGCCCTGTGATTTCTCTGAAAGCAGTTGCATTTGCATTGTGAGCTCTGTGGCCTGCCTGTGACAATGATCAGATCAAAATATACAACACAGGGATTTTGAATTGTTCTACAGCAGACTAGATCAATTCCAGACAAACTTTTGGTCCTTGATTTACTGTGAAGGCACATACAAAATACCTGTTCAAAGTCTCTGCCATTTCTTTCTTTCCCAGGGACTAACATTTACTTTGGCTACTCTCTTCCTTTCTTTATCCTTGTGGAAGCTCTATTTTGAATTGTGCCATGGGATCATTTACATCCACCTAAAAAAGCAGACAGAGCCTTGATCTAATGGGCAGGATTTTTCAGTCGGCGTGCAGGGGAAGGCCCGACACATTGACACGTAACATGTTGCGTGATGACGTCAGGCGTGTGTCCCGACATCATCGCGCTCAGTAGCGTTGTTTCGTTCAGCGGGCGCATGCCAGAGTCGGAATCACACTCACTGATATGTAAATGGCCTATTTAGGCCATTAAGGATCTAATTAAGTCTATTGTAATCACTGCCCCTCCAAGCTTAAGGTTGCCGGGCAGGCAAAAAGGCCTTTTAGCAAACCTCATCCATGAGTGGGATGAGGTTTCCTAAAGCGTTTATTAAATTAAAAAAATGTTCATAAAAGTAAAAACATGTTCCATCTCATGGGACACAGTCACATGAGGAAACATGTTTAAATACATTTATTAACCTTTTATTTAATAATTTCAGAAGCCCTTCAATCTCCCTGAGGCAGCTCCATGCGCATAGGTGCAAAACAGCGCTCGCTCCAATTCTCCCTCAGCCCCCCACCCCCCCACCCCGCCCGCACAGGTAATGCTGAGTGCTACTGGTCATGATTTACGCTGGGCAGGCCTTAATTAGCTCGCCCACATAAAATGGTGGCATGGAGCTGATCGTGGGCAGCGATCAGCTCCGCGACTGCCCCCGCCCACCGAGCTGCCCACCACCTGAAAAATTCAGGCCAATGTTTCATTGGAAAGATGGCACTTCCGACAGTGCAGCGCTCCCACAGTATTGCACTGCAGTGTCAGTCTTGATCTTGTGCACAGGTTTCAGGAATGGGGTTCAAGGCATCGGGGGTCATGGCAGCTGTGAGCAGACAACATGGTGAGAAGACAAAAATCAGTTTCACGATGTCATGAAACCAGTTTGCGATCGTCCATTCCACCCGTCAATGGTGAGCCGCGTTTTGCACTGCCACATGCCAGGAACTTAATTTTAATACATCTACATATCATTCTAAGTCCTTCTCGGCAGACCACCCAAGTCGACAGGAAAACAGTCGACAGGCGCAGAAAATGTCTTGATAAGTGTGACGTGCAGAAGTCGAGATTTACCATCAGGGCCTTGCTCATATTGCAGACATTGAAGAGCAGAGGACAGTGGAGCCCTGACAAAATGTGTTCACCCGTGCAACCACATGTGATCAGAAATTCTTAACTTTTCTAGTCCTATCACTTCTTCTAGGTGCTGCCCTGACATCCGCAGCAGGGGTGGGGACATCCTGTGCAATGTTGGCCATGTTGCCTCTGATGATTTCAGCGTGTGTCTTCAGAGTCCTGAGGCCTTGAGGGCCCCGGTTGGCTTTGGCTGTCCTCCTGTGGGCCAGCTGCTTCCTCTGCAGTGACAGAGGATGAGGTTGAGGGAGTCACAGGCAAAGAGGACTCTGAGGGAGAGGGCAGCCTCTGAGATTCCTGAGTGGATGACCCAGGGGTGTCCAGCTGCTACTCCTCCTCCCTTCGGGTTCCGGGGGTCCCGGCCTGACTCCTTGAGGGGAAGGAGCACCTGGAGGGTGTCGAGGTGCCCCATTTTCCTCTTGTGTTGCCACTGCAGGAACTCACCCATGGCTCCCATGATGGAGAGCAGGTCTGTGTGCATCTCCGTGTTCTGCTGTACCAGGGTCTCCATGGTGTCCGCCTCCTTCCCATGGAGACCTCCATACGCACACAAGTGGGCACCATTTCATTAGAGAACAGGCAGACGCACTCCTCCAACTTGCGTGTTACTCTGTTGAGGGCTTCCAACAGCTCTGTGTGATGTTCCTACACCTTCTGCTGACTCTCCAGGATGAGTTGGAAGGCCAAATCCAGACGCTCGTCATCTGACTTGGACTCATTGATGCCTCTTCCCCAGCAATCCACTGAGTGCCAGGGAGCTCAGCTGAACCTGTGTCCATGCGGTGACCACCAGATTGTGAACCCGAGCCTGCTCTAGATCCGAGGTGTGTGTCTCTGCGCTGGTGCAGGGTGTGGATAAGCACTGTGACATGTCTTGCAGGCTGCTTATTTCCAGCTCTTCAATGGAGGAGGTGTCCTCTTGGCTGGAGGTGAGGATGTGGATGGATTGAGGGACTGGCTGGCTGAGGGTGTCAGTCACTTGGCAGAGCTTCCTGTGAACCAAAGTAGAGATGATCAGTGCATGGCAGCAGAGTCAAAAACACACATTTCCATTGAGAGAGAGATGATGTGGTGCAGGATCCTCACATGGGTGTTCACCACCGACCTTACTGTCGCGGTCCAAGTCCTCAACAGTTAGTGCGATGGCCGCTCCTCAAAGTGAGCAAGGGGTCTAATGTGGGACACTCCATTCCAGATGGAGAGAGTGTGAACAGGACACATGGCACTGTGTGGAATTTTTGTGTGGTGAGCGGAGCCATGGACAGGATGAGGACGTAAGCTCCACGGGATATGAGCCTGATCGAGATGTGAGGGTTTGTGTGAGAGTTAGTGGTGTTGTCCCTTGAGGTGTGAGATCCCTGTGGGTGTGTGATGGGTTTGTGAATATGAGCTGAGAGTGATGAGAAGAGTGGCTTACCCTCGCAGAAAGGAGGAGATGATTCATCCCCTTTGTGCTGCTGAAGGCAGCAGTTCAAGTAGACAAGGTTGTAAAGAAGTCATATGGAATGCTCTCCTTCATTGGCAGAGGTCTAGAATATAAAAGTAAGGATATAATGTTGGAATTGTATAAAACACTGGCGAGGCCACAACTGGAGTATTGTGTGCAGTTCTGGTTGCCACATTACAGGAAGAATGTAATAGCGCTGGAGAGAGTGCAGAGGAGGTTTACAAGAACGTTGCCAGTGTTAGAAAAGTGTAGGTACGAGGAGAGATTGCATAGGTTAGGGTTATTAGGGTTATTAGTGTACAAAATTATGAGGGGGATAGAGTGGACAGGATAAAATTGTTTCCCTTGATGGAGAATTCTAGAACCAGGATACATAGATTCAAGGTAAGTGGCAGAAAGTGTAGGGGGGACATGAGGAAGAACTTTTTACGCAGAGGGTAGTGGGTGTCTGGAATTCGCTGCCCAAGTTGGTGGTAGAGGCAGAAACTTTAAACTCTCTTGAAAAGTACCTAGATCTGCACCTAAAGTGCTGTAAGCTGCAGGGCTATGGGCCGGATGCAGGAAGGTGGGATTAGAAAGGGCACCTGGGTGTCCTCGGGCTGGCATGGACAAGATGGGCCAAATGGCCTCCTTCTGTGCTGTAACTTTTCTATGGTTCTATGGTCCTATGGTTGCTCTTTTGCAGGGCACTGGCGCTGACCACTGTTGCTACCGCCTGCTGTGCAGGATTGCTGACCTTTCTTGCTGGCCTTTGCCCAGTAGAGGACAGCAGGCCTCCACAGCATCCAAAAGGCTTTCCAGGGATGTGTCACTGAATTGGATGGCTGCAGTCTTCCTGCCTTTTGGGGCTGTGTTTTCTCTGCAGCAGTCCTGGCCTGGAAGCTCTGTGAGGTGTGCATGTGGCTGCACTTTAAATATGGTGCCCAGCATGAGGAAGCGGTCAGGTAACAGCGTGGCCGGCGAATCGAAGGCCGCTCACCAGTGAAATGGCGTGTTCCCCGGGAACGCATGATTAATGAAGCGGGATTGGGAAAATACAGCATGAAAACCCACCAGTGTAGTGAGCGAGTAAAACATTCTTTTTCCTGCCCAGGACCGCACTTAATGTAAATCTGGGACGATTCTGCCATAAGTGTTTGTCCACAAGTACATTACAACAATGACCACACATGGAAAGTAATTCCTTATCTGTAAAGCACTTTGAGATGTCTGGTGCTGTGAGAAGCACTACATAAATGCAAGATCTGTTTTCTTTTTATCTGATGTTAAGCTAACAGGTCATCAATTACCTGCTTTACTCTCCTGTCTCCTCTTGAACACAGTTGTTGCTCTGTCTGCTCTCCAGTTACCTTGAATTCTAATCCTTTTGGAACCAATTCCTTTACTAATACTCATTTCTTGCTTTAGTAAACTATATGGCATTGCTTCACCGTATCATTTTACAACACCAGCACAAAATAGTTATTTACTATCTCTGCCATATCTTCAGCCGCCATTGAAGAGTCTCTTTAAATCGCTGAGCAATCTTACGATCTTTTATTTTTGTTATGCTTATAAAAGTTTTTACTATTTCATTCTATATCATTGCTACACTTTTATGTTGGTAGCTTTTCCAACTTTCAACCTCCCGCCAAACTGTTTTAATTCCTCATGCTTATCTTTAATTCTTGAGTTAATTTTATCGTATGTCACCCCTTTAAGTTTCAGCTAAGCTTTTATATCTTTTTTGATCTTCTATACCTTCAGAAACTGACCTGCTGAGGTAGAGGCAGAGACAGATGATATTCTGGAGGCGGAGCGTCCAGACTCGACCATCTTTACATTTCCAGGGCAAACGCGTCCTGTGTTCTGTCGGCTTCTGTGCGTTGGGTGCTGTGCACGGCCCACCGTCTGGTGTGGGCAGAGCTCGCTCAGTTCTGCGCTCGGATGGGGTCTGCGTACTGGCCCTTTAACAACTTGCTGCTGGAGGATGAGCGGTTCCTGGACTCATTTAGTTGTTTCTGGGCCGGCTGGAGAAGGAAGTGAGGAGGCTTCCCCTCCTTGAGGCTATGGTGGGACGTGGGCAAGACTCACGTCCATGTTTTCTGTCAGGATTACGTGAGGGGGTCGACAAAGAGGCAGAAATCCAGGATCGAGGAGTTGAAGGAGGAGCTGCTCGACCTGGAGGTCAGTCCGATGCAGACCCAGCCCTGCGGCTGGCGTACGATGAGAAGAAGGGCGCGCTGCGGGACCTGCAGCTCATCAGGTCTCAGGGCGTGTTTGTGAGGTCACGGATCCGGTTCCTCAAGGACCTGGACCGTGGCTCCCCCTTCTTCTACTCACTGGAAAAAAGGCACGGGGTCCGTCAGCAGCTCCTTACGCTGCTGGGCGATGACGGATCCCTTGTCTCGGATCCGGAGGGCATCAGGGCCATCGCCCGAGACTATTACACTGTCCTGTTCTCTCTGGATCCGTCCAGCGAGGAAGCTCACAGAGTTTTGTGAGAGGACCTGCTGCTGGTTGGTCCGGAGGGTGTCGGGAAGATTGACTCCCCTATAAGTCTGGGGGAGCTGACCAGCCCCCTCGACAGTCTCTCCAGGGGCAAATCCCCGGGGCTGGACGGGCTGACCGTGGAGTTCTTCAGGGCATTCTGGGATGTCCTGGGGAGTGGCTTCGCGGGGGTCCTGGGAGAGAGTATCGCAACTGGGGAGATGCCCCTCTCATGGCACAGGGCTATAATTACTCTGCTGCCTAAGAAGGGGGATCCCTGCCACATTAAAAACTGGCTCCTGGTCTCCATCCTCAGCATGGATTTTTACAAGATCTTTACCAGAGCCATGTCTTCTCAGCTCGGCACCGTGCTGGACCACATGATCCACCCTGACCAGTCCTACACCGTCCCGGACCGCACCATCTTTGATAACATCCATCTTGTCTGGGACATTGTCCAGAGGACTGGTCTGTCCAGCGCCTTCCTGTCTCTTGATCAGGAGAAGGCGTTCGACAGGGTGGATCACAAATATTTATTCAGGACTCTGCGAGCATTCAGGATCGGGACGCATTTCATTGCCCGAATCTGACTTCTGTACACTGCTGCAGAGTGTCTAGTGAAGGTTAACGAGTCCCTCCGCTTTGGGAGAGAGAGCTGCCCCCCTGTCTGGCCAGTTGTATTCTATTTGCGTGGAGCCTTTCCTGCGCCTCTTGCAGAGGAGGTTGTCGGGATTGGTTCTGCGTGGGCCGGGCATCGGGGTGGTCCTTTCGGCTTACAGTGATGACGTGCTTCTCATGTTCACCGACCCGGCTGACCTGCAGAGGATGCGCGAGTGCCAGGAGGTCTACTCTGCCGCTTCTTCTGCCAGGGTCAACTGGGATAAATGTTCTGGGCTCCTGGTCGGTCAGTGGCAGATGGATCCCATACCCGAGGAGCTCAGGCCTTTCACCTGGAGCAGGACCAGCCTCCTCTACCTTGGGTAAAAGCAAAATACTGCGGATGCTGGAAATCTAGAACAAAAACAAAAATAGCTGGAAAAACTCAGCAGATCTGACAGCATCTGCAGAGAGGGATACAGTTCATGTTTCGAGTCCGTATGACCCTTCCTCAGAACTAAGACATATAGAAATGAGATGAAATATAAGCTGGTAGAAGGGGGTGGGACAGGAGAGCTTGATAGTTCTAAAAGCTTATATTTCATCACATTTCTATATGTCTTAGTTCTGATGAAGGGACATACTGACTCGAAATGTTAACTGTATCCCTCTCTGCAGATGCTGTCAGACCTGCTGAGTTTTTCCAGGTATTTTTGTTTTTTTTCCTTTATCTGGGGATCCACCTCTGCTGAGGAATCCTGGCCGGCGAACTGGCAGGAGCTGGAGGCCAAAGTCACCACTCACCTGCGGCACTGGACAGGACTGCTCCAAGTGCTATCTTAGCGGGGTCGAGTTCTGGTCATAAAACAGCTGATCGCCGCCATGTTGTGGTATCGGCTGGTCACTTTGACCCCAAAAGTCCAGAGAATGCTCTTTGACTTCTTCTGGGACAAAAGATTGCACTGGGTCGCTGCTGAGGTTCTGAGTCTCCCGCTTAGGGAGGGCGGTCAGGTGCTGATGTGCCTATGCACTCAGGTGGTGACCTTCCACCTTCAGGCCCTGCAGCGATACCTTTACACCAAGCCCCCTCCGAGCTGGTGTGCCCTGGTGACATATTTCTTCCGCCAGGTTCATGCCCTGAATTATGACGTGCAGCTCCTGTTTATAGAGGTGATGGGCCTTCATGGCTCCTTGCAGGCGTTGCCCGTCTTTTACCAGGACCTGATCAAAGTCTGGAACATGGTCGTCTCGTGGCGCAGCTCTCCCCCGTCAGGAGTAGAGGCTATCGTCAGAAAGCCACTGCTCAGGAATCCGCCCCTCCACCCTTTTCAGTGGCTGGTGGAGGAAGGGCTGTGGCTGCCGGGGTGACCAGGATCGGGAATGTGCTGGGTAGCGGAGGATTGGGCTGGATACTACCACAGGAGCTGGCGCGTCATGCGTCCATGGATGTCTAGCTTGCGGCCAATGCCATTCAAGACCTTAGGACGTTTGTGCTCGGCCCCAACGTTATACTGGGTCTCGAGGTGGCACAGGTGCACGGTGGGCTTCCCTCTGAGTTCACCCCTGTTCGGATGGAATTCCACATTGGCCCCAAGCCCCGAACCATCCCTCAGGAGCCGGTGCCCTGCAACCTGAGCGGCCTTGCGGAAATGCCCTCCGTGTCCTTTAACACGGCGCGGAGGGGTTTCCTGTACAGGCTGCTGCTGCACATCCTTCATTTCCTTCCCCTCACCAGCCGGCCAGACACGCCCTGGCGTGCCTTGTTGCTGTCCGGCGGCAGATGTCCTCATTGGGGGGTCCTCTACGCAGGTGTCCTCCCGCTTTCCAACAGGGATCTGGGGTGGAGGGTGTTGCACACAGGATGTGTCGGTTCACGGACTCCCAAGATTTCTGCATTTTTGCGGCCTTGTGGAGTCCGTGGACCATGCATGTGTAAGTTGTTATAGGTTTTTAGTAACTTGAACCTTTTGCTTCTGTTTTGTTTGCACTTCAGCCCCACGCTCCTGATTTACGGGCGCCCGGTGCCTGGAGGGAGGAGAACCTCCTCGTGAACCTGCTCCTGGGCCTGGCCAAGTTGGCCATTAACAGGTCCAGGCAGCGGGCGATCGAGGGGGTCATCCCTCCCAACTGTCTGCCCCTTTTCCATGGCTACGTTTGCGGCCGGGTGTCCCTGGAGAGGGAGCACGCGGTGTCTGCCAGCACTGTCAAGGCCTCCTGTGCTCGGTGGGCACCACAGGGACTGGGGTGTTTTATTGACCCCCTTAATCACATTATGGTTTAATATTTGCAAGTTTCCTTTAAATTTTGTCTTTTGTTTTTGCAGTTTCCCTTTAAGGGACTGCTTTATAATTTGTCCCCAATTTTGTTAATTTAGTTCATTTGGTTGACTCAAAAGAGTTTCTTAACCTTTCTAACCCTGCTGCTGCATCTTGGTGCTCCCCGGACATCCACGGTGGAGGTGGAGCCAGCCTGCTGCCTGCAACGCCCTGTCTGTGATGACCTTGCCAGGGATCTTCTGGAGGGCAGCGACCTGGAGAGCCCCAGCCTGCTTTCAGGGTCCTGCTGTGTGGCAGCGGCACCTTCCTCGGTCTGTGGAGCTGGAATTGCTGGGGTCACAGGAAGAGGGGCGTGTATGAGCTGGACTGTCCTGGAGTCACCTGGGTGGATGGCCCCGGGGTGTGCATCTGCTGATCCTCATCCATATGAGTTTCTAAATGCCCCTGGCTGATTCTTTGAGGAGAAGGAGTAGCTGGAGTGAGATCAAGCTGATCCACACCCCTCTCTCCTACACACTGTTGGAGGCCAACTATGGCATCAGTGATGGAGCTGAGCCTGCACAGCAATGCAAGAGTGATGTCCTGGACCAAGGTCTCCATTGCGGCCACCATCCTACCAGTGTTGCCTTCAGTGCGTTGGCATGCCGGTGCTATCACTTCAGCCTGAAGGTCATGCCTTGCAATCTGAGGAGTGCAGAAGACATTCCTTCCTGATGTTCCCGAGCTTGCCTTTGCAGCTCCAGCAACTGAGACATGACCGACTCCAGATGTTCATCATCTGATTCGGACTCAGCAAATGTCTGGCCTCCAGAACCCCTCCGAGTGCTGGATGCCTGCAGTGGATCAGACAGTGCGATGTGCTCACCAGATTGTGATCCTGAGGCTACTCTAAAGCTAGGTCCCACTGAGGTGCATGTCTCTGCGCTGGTGGAGGGTGTGGGTGAGCGCTGTGACGGGGCTTCAGGGAGGGTGCCTTCAGATTCCTCTTCAGAGTTTTCTTCGGGGCTTGAGTTGAGCACCTGGGTAGTGGACTTAGTCAGCTGTTTACCAGATGTGCCTGCGAAAGCAAGGGGAGATAATTAGTGCATGGCAGTGTCCTGTCAAAGAGGACACATCACTTACAGCATGGTTGTCTGATGGATGTTGCACTGCTGGACTCTCACTTGGTAGAGCAGCGCCGACCTCACCGTCAGCACAGGAGCGGCCCAGATCCTCACCAGCCAGCTGCGTGGCTCTGTTTTCAAAACCCGTGAGAAACTTGATTTCGGGCATTCCACCACTGGTCTATGACCTCTCCCTCTTGTCGTGTGCCAGCTTGTCCTGCATGAATAGAGATGCAGAGAGTGTAAATAGGATGCCTGCCTCTTTTTGCACTCGGTGGCTGTCCTTTTTTGCAGGGTATTCGCACTAACCAGGATTGCCACCGCCTCCCAAGCAAGATTGGTGATGCCGCTGCCCCCCCTGCGGCCAAAGCGGGGGTAGAGGACATCACGGCAGGCCTCAACGGCATCCAATCGATGCTCGAGGGATGTGCCAATAAACCGGGGGGGGGGCGTCGGGATGTGGTGGAGGGGGAGGGGGAGGATGCAGTCTTTTTGCCTTTCAGGGCCATCCTGTCTTCCATGCGACAGTCCTGGGCTGGGAGCACTGAGAGGTGTGCACATGGCGCCTGGTGTGATGAAGTGGCGAGGTGATGGCATCACAGGGCAATGGCCGCCCACCGTCAAAACGGCGTGTCTCCTGAGAATGCAGAATTAATACGGTGTGTTTGGGACAACACGGCATGAGAAGCCGCCATTGCGGCCAGAGGGTAAAATGTTGTTTTCTGTGCCTGCTACTGTACTGGGACGATTCCACTCTTTGTTTCTCATATTTGAAGATTTCACACTGATGTTCTGTCAATTTAGCTGCTAATTTTTCTGTTTTTTTCATTTGGATTAGATGCCATCACTGAAAATTGTCTTTTTCCAGTCTAATATTTTCATCTGATTCAATTAATATCTTTGTTCTATTCTTAGACCCAAGCACTCACATGACTTATTTAGCTAACTTCATTTCCCAGGACTAATTCGTTCCTTGTTAGTCTTGAAATACATTGATCTGCAGAGCAGGTATGGATTAATCCAGGGATTTTTTTCCACTTACTGTATTTCTTTCTTCCCTTTTCCAGTTGGTTGGTCTGTTGACTTTGTGTCAAGTAGTCTGACATGATCAGGTCTCTTGCTGTGTTCCCAATAAGTGCCATGGGTTTCCTTCACTCATGTTTTACCAAGGGAACATAGGGATGCCAGGCATACGAGGGTACGTCAGAGACAGATCAGGGTGCATTAGAGGCAGATCAGGGTGCACAAGAGGCAGATCAGGGTGCATCAGAGACAGATCAGGGGGTAGCAAAGACAGATCAGGGTGCATCAGAGACAGATCAGGGTGCACCAGAGACAGATCAGGGTGCGTCAGAGGCAGATCAGGTTGCGTCAGAGACAGATCAGGGTGCACCAGAGACAGATCAGGGTGCATCAGAGACAGATTAGGATGCACCAGAGACAGATCAGGGTGCGTCAGAGACAGATCAGGTTACATCAGAGACAGATCAGGGTGCATCAGAGACAGATAGGGGGCAGCAAAGAGAGATCAGGGTGCATCAGAGACAGATGAGGGTGCACCAGAGACAGATCAGGGTGTAGCAAAGACAGATCAGGGTGCATCAGAGGCAGATCAGGCTGCGTCAGAGACAGATCAGTGTGCAACAGAGACAGATCAGTGTGCACCAGAGACAGATCAAGGTGCGTCAGAGACAGAACAGGGTGCGTCAGAGACAGATCAGGGTGCGTCAGAAACAGATCAGGGTGCACCAGAGACAGATCAGTGTGCATCAGAGACAGATCAGGGTGCACCAGAGACAGATCAGGGTGCACCAGAGACAGATCAGGGTGCGTCAGAGACAGAACAGGGTGCGCAAGAGACAGATCAGGGTGCACCAGAGACAGATCAGGGTGAGTCAGAGACAGATCAGGGTGAGTCAGAGACAGATCAGGGTGCACCAGAGACAGAACAGAGTGCGTCAGAAACAGATCAGGGTGCGTCACAGTCAAATCAGTGTGCGTCAGAGACAGATCAGGGTGCGTCAGGGACAGATCAGGGTGCGTCAGAGACAGATCAGGGTGCGTCAAAGACAGATCAGGGTGCGTCAGAGGCAGATCAGTGTGCACGATGGCAGAACAAGGTGCACCAGAGGCAGATCAGGGTGCGTCAGAGACAGATCAGGGTTCGTAAGAGGCAGATCAGGGTGCACCAGTGGCAGATCAGGGTGCACCAGAGGCAGATCAGGGGGCACCAGAGACAGATCAGGCTGCACCAGAGGCAGATCGGGCTGCAACAGAGACAGATCAGGGTGCGTCAGAGACAGATCAGGGTGCATCAGAGATTGATAAGGGTGCACCAGTGGCAGATCGGGGTGAACCAGAGGCAGATCAGAGTGCATAAGAGACAGATCAGGCTGCGTCAGAGACAGAACAGGGTGCACCAGAGGCAGATTAGGGTGCATCAGAGACAGATCAGGGTGCACCAGAGACAGATCAGGGTGCGTCAGTGACAGATCAGGGTGCGTCAGAGACAGATCAGGGTGCACGGGAGACAGATCAGGGTGCACCAGAGACAGATCAGGGTGCGTCAGAGACAGAACAGAGTGCGTCAGAGACAGATCAGGGTGCGTCACAGACAAATCAGTGTGCGTCAGAGACAGATCAGGGTGCGTCAAAGACAGATCAGGGTGCAACAGAGACAGATCAGGGTGCGTCAGGGACAGATCAGGGTGCGTCAGAGGCAGATCAGTGTGCACGATGGCAGAACAAGGTGCACCAGAGGCAGATCAGGGTGCGTCAGAGACAGATCAGGGTTCGTAAGAGGCAGATCAGGGTGCACCAGTGGCAGATCAGGGTGCACCAGAGGCAGATCAGGGGGCACCAGAGACAGATCAGGCTGCACCAGAGGCAGATCAGGGTGCACCAGAGGCAGATCAGGCTGCAACAGAGGCAGATCAGGGTGCGTCAGAGACAGATCAGGGTGCGTCAGAGACAGAACAGGGTGCATCAGAGATAGATAAGGGTGCACCAGTGGCAGATCAGGGTGAACCAGAGGCAGATCAGAGTGCACAAGAGACAGATCAGGGTGCGTCAGAGACAGAACAGGGTGCACCAGAGGCAGATTAGGGTGCATCAGAGACAGATAAGAGTGCATCAGAGACAGATCAGGGTGCACCAGAGACAGATCAGGGTGCACCAGAGACAGATCAGGGTGCGTCAGAGTCAGATCAGGGTGCGTCAGGGAGAGATCAGGGTGCGTCAGAGACAGATCACGCTGCGTCAGAGACAGATCACGCTGCATCAGAGACAGATCAGGGTGCGTCAGAGACAGATCAGGGTGCGTCAGAGACAGATTAGGGTGCGTCAGAGTCAGATAAGGGTACGTCAGGGACAGATCAGGGTGCGTCAAAGGCAGATAAGAGTGCGTCAGGTACAGATCAGGGTGCGTCAGAGACAGATCAGGGTGCGTCAGAGACAGATGAGGGTGCATCAGAGACAGATCAGTGTGCGTCAGAGACAGATCAGGGTGCGTCAGGGACAGATCAGGGTGCGTCAGAGGCAGATAAGGGTGCGTCAGAGATAGATCAGGGTGCAGCAGAGACAGATCAGGGTGCGGCAGAGACAGATCATGCTGCGTCAGAGACAGATCACGTTGCATCAGAGACAGATCATGCTGCGTCAGAGACAAATCAGGGTGCATCAGAGACAGATCAGGGTGCATCAGTGACAGATCAGGGTGCGTGAGAGGCAGATTAGGGTGCATCTGAGACAGATCAGAGTGCACCAGAGACAGTTCAGTGTGCATCAGAGGCAGATCAGTGTGCGTCAGAGACAGATCAGGGTGCATCAGAGACAGATCAGGGTGCATCAGAGACAGATCAGGGTGCGTCAGAGGCAGATCAGGGTGCATCAGAGACAGATCAGGTTGCGTCAGAGATAGATCAGGGTGCAGCAGAGACAGATCAGGGTGCGGCAGAGACAGATCATGCTGCATCAGAGACAGATCATGCTGCGTCAGAGACAAATCAGGGTGCATCAGAGACAGATCAGGGTGCGTCAGTGACAGATCAGGGTGCGTCAGAGACAGATTAGGGTGCATCTGAGACAGATCAGAGTGCACCAGAGACAGATCAGTGTGCGTCAGAGGCAGATCAGTGTGCGTCAGAGGCAGATCAGGGTGCGTCAGAGGCAGAATATGTTGCATCAGAGACAGATCAGAGTGCACCAGAGACAGATCAGTGTGCGTCAGAGGCAGATCAGTGTGCATCAGAGACAGATCAGAGTGCATCGGAGAAAGATCAGTGTGCGTCAGAGGCAGATCAGTGTGCGTCAGAGACAGATCAGGGTGCATCAGAGGCAGATCAGGGTGCATCAGAGACAGATCAGGGTGCACCAGAGAAAGATCAGGGTGCGTCAGAGACAGATCAGGGTGCGTCAGGAACAGATCAGGGTGCTTCAGGGACAGATCACGCTTAGTCAGAGACAGATCACGCTGCATCAGAGACAGATCAGCGTGCGTCAGAGAAGATCACGCTGCATCAGAGACAGATCTGGATGCATCAGAGACAGATTAGTGTGCGTTAGAGGCAGATCAGGGTGCACCAGTGGCAGATCAGGGTGAACCAGAGGAAGATCAGGGTGCACAAGAGACAGATCAGGGTGCACAAGAGACAGATCAGGGTGCGTCAGAGACAGATCAGGGGGCGTCAGAGAAAGAACAGGGTGCACCAGAGGCAGATTAGGGTGCATCAGAGACAGATCAGGGTGCGTCAGAGACAGTTCAGGGTGTGTCAGTGCCAGATGAGGGTGCATCAGAGACAGATCAGGGTGCACCAGAGACAGATCAGGGTGCGTCAGGGACAGATCAGGGTGCGTCAGGGACAGATCAGGGTGCGTCAGAGACAGATCAGGGTGCGTCAGATGCAGATTAGGGTGCATCTGAGACAGATCAGGGTGCGTCAGAGGCAGATTAGGGTGCATCTGAAAAGATCAGAGTGCACCAGAGACAGTTCAGTGTGCATCAGAGGCAGATCAGTGTGCGTCAGAGACAGATCAGGGTGCATCAGAGACAGATCAGGGTGCGTCAGAGACAGATCAGGGTGCGTCAGAGGCAGATCAGGGTGCATCAGAGACAGATCAGGTTGCGTCAGAGATAGATCAGGGTGCAGCAGAGACAGATCAGGGTGCGGCAGAGACAGATCATGCTGCATCAGAGACAGATCACGCTGCGTCAGAGACAGATCATGCTGCGTCAGAGACAAATCAGGGTGCAAGAGAGACAGATCAGGGTGCGCCAGTGACAGATCAGGGCGCGTCAGAGACAGATTAGGGTGCATCTGAGACAGATCAGAGTGCACCATGACAGAACAGTGTGCGTCAGAGGCAGATCAGTGTGCGTCAGAGACAGATCAGGGTGCATCAGAGACAGATCAGTGTGCGGCAGAGACAGATCAGTGTGCGTCAGAGACAGATCAGGGTGCGTCAGAGGCAGATCAGGGTACATCAGAGGCAGATCAGGGTGCGTCAGAGAAAGATCAGGGTGCACCAGAGACAGATCAGGGTGCGTCAGAGGCAGATCAGGGTGCATCAGAGACAGATCAGGTTGCATCAGAGATAGATCAGGGTGCAGCAGAGACAGATCAGGGTGCGGCAGAGACAGATCATGCTGCATCAGAGACAGATCACGCTGCGTCAGAGACAGATCATGCTGCGTCAGAGACAAATCAGGGTGCATCAGAGACAGATCAGGGTGCGTCAGTGACAGATCAGGGTGCGTCAGAGGCAGATTAGGGTGCATCTGAGACAGATCAGAGTGCACCAGAGACAGATCAGTGTGCGTCAGAGGCAGATCAGTGTGCGTCAGAGACAGATCAGCGTGCATCAGAGACAGATCAGTGTGCGTCAGAGACAGATCAGGGTGCGTCAGAGACAGATCAGGGTGCGTCACAGACAGATCAGGGTGCGTCAGAGGCAGATCAGGGTGCGTCAGAGGCAGATCAGGATGCATCAGAGGCAGATCAGGCTGCGTCAGAGACAGATAAGGGTGCAAAGAGGCAGATTAGGGTGTGTCAGAGACAGTTCAGGGTGCGTCAGAGACAGATCAGGTTGCACCAGAGACAGATCAGGGAACACCAGAGACAGATCAGTGTGCACCAGAAACAGATCAGGTTGCGTCAGAGACAGATCAGGGTGTTTCAGAGACAGAGCAGTGTGCACTAGAAATAGATCAGGGTGCATGAGAGGCAGATCATGATGCGTCACGGACAGATCAGGGTGCGTCAGAGTCAGATAAGGGTACGTCAGGGACGGATCAGGGTGCGTCAAAGGCAGATAAGATTGCGTCAGGTACAGATCAGGGTGCGTCAGAGACAGATCAGGGTGCGTCAGAGACAGATCAGGGTGCATCAGAGACAGATCAGTGTGCGTCAGAGACAGATCAGGGTGCGTCAGAGACAGATCAGGGTGCGTCAGAGACAGATCAGGGTGCGTCAGGGACAGATCAGGGTGCGTCAGAGGCAGATCAGGGTCCATCAGAGACACATCAGGGTGCATCAGATACAGATCAGTGTGCGTCAGAGACAGATCAGGGAGCGTCAGAGACAGATCAGGATGTGTCAGAGACAGATCAGAGTGCATCAGAGACAGATCAGGTTGCGTCAGAGATAGATCAGGGTGCAGCAGAGACAGATCAGGGTGCGGCAGAGACAGATCATGCTGCATCAGAGACAGATCACGCTGCGTCAGAGACAGATCATGCTGCGTCAGAGACAAATCAGGGTGCATCAGAGACAGATCAGGGTGCGTCAGTGACAGATCAGGGTGCATCAGAGACAGATCAGGGTGCGTCAGAGGCAGATTAGGGTGCATCTGAGACAGATCAGAGTGCACCAGAGACAGTTCAGTGTGCATCAGAGGCAGATCAGTGTGCGTCAGAGACAGATCAGGGTGCATCAGAGACAGATCAGGGTGCGTCAGAGGCAGATCAGGGTGCGTCAGAGGCAGATCAGGGAGCATCAGAGACAGATCAGGTTGCGTCAGAGATAGATCAGGGTGCAGCAGAGACAGATCAGTGGGCGGCAGAGACAGATCATGCTGCATCAGAGACAGATCACGCTGCGTCAGAGATAGATCATGCTGCGTCAGAGACAAATCAGGGTGCATCAGAGACAGATCAGGGTGCGTCAGTGACAGATCAGGGTGCGTCAGTGACAGATCAGGGTGCGTCAGAGACAGATTAGGGTGCATCTGAGACAGATCTGAGTGCACCAGAGACAGATCAGAGTGCACCAGAGACAGTTCAGTGTGCATCAGAGCCAGATCAGTGAACGTCAGAGACAGATCAGGGTGCATCAGAGACAGATCAGGGTGCAGCAGAGACAGATCAGGGTGCGGCAGAGACAGATCATGCTGCATCAGAGACAGATCACGCTGCGTCAGAGACAGATCATGCTGCGTCAGAGACAAATCAGGGTGCAAGAGAGACAGATCAGTGTGCGTCAGTGACAGATCAGGGTGCGTCAGAGACAGATTAGGGTGCATCTGAGACAGATCAGAGTGCACCAGAGACAGATCAGTGTGCGTCAGAGGCAGATCAGTGTGCGTCAGAGACAGATCAGGGTGCATCAGAGACAGATCAGGGTGCGTCAGAGACAGATCAGGGTGCGTCAGAGGCAGATCAGGGTACATCAGAGGCAGATCAGGGTGCGTCAGAGAAAGATCAGGGTGCACCAGAGACAGATCAGGGTGCGTCAGAGGCAGATCAGGGTGCATCAGAGACAGATCAGGTTGCGTCAGAGATAGATCAGGGTGCAGCAGAGACAGATCAGGGTGCGGCAGAGACAGATCAGGGTGCGTCAGAGGCAGATCAGGGTGCATCAGAGACAGATCAGGTTGCGTCAGAGATAGATCAGGGTGCAGCAGAGACAGATCAGGGTGCGGCAGAGACAGATCATGCTGCATCAGAGACAGATCACGCTGCGTCAGAGACAGATCATGCTGCGTCAGAGACAAATCAGGGTGCAAGAGAGACAGATCAGGGTGCGTCAGTGACAGATCAGGGCGCGTCAGAGACAGATTAGGGTGCATCTGAGACAGATCAGAGTGCACCAGAGACAGAACAGTGTGCGTCAGATGCAGATCAGTGTGCGTCAGAGACAGATCAGGGTGCATCAGAGACAGATCAGTGTGCGGCAAAGACAGATCAGTGTGCGTCAGAGACAGATCAGGGTGCGTCAGAGGCAGATCAGGGTACATCAGAGGCAGATCAGGGTGCGTCAGAGAAAGATCAGGGTGCACCAGAGACAGATCAGGGTGCGTCAGAGGCAGATCAGGGTGCATCAGAGACAGATCAGGTTGCATCAGAGATAGATCAGGGTGCAGCAGAGACAGATCAGGGTGCGGCAGAGACAGATCATGCTGCATCAGAGACAGATCACGCTGCGTCAGAGACAGATCATGCTGCGTCAGAGACAAATCAGGGTGCATCAGAGACAGATCAGGGTGCGTCAGTGACAGATCAGGGTGCGTCAGAGGCAGATTAGGGTGCATCTGAGACAGATCAGAGTGCACCAGAGACAGATCAGTGTGCGTCAGAGGCAGATCAGTGTGCGTCAGAGACAGATCAGGGTGCATCAGAGACAGATCAGTGTGCGTCAGAGACAGATCAGGGTGCGTCAGAGACAGATCAGGGTGCGTCACAGACAGATCAGGGTGCGTCAGAGGCAGATCAGGGTGCGTCAGAGGCAGATCAGGATGCATCAGAGGCAGATCAGGCTGCGTCAGAGACAGATAAGGGTGCAAAGAGGCAGATTAGGGTGTGTCAGAGACAGTTCAGGGTGCGTCAGAGACAGATCAGGTTGCACCAGAGACAGATCAGGGAACACCAGAGACAGATCAGTGTGCACCAGAAACAGATCAGGTTGCGTCAGAGACAGATCAGGGTGTTTCAGGGACAGAGCAGTGTGCACTAGAAATAGATCAGGGTGCATGAGAGGCAGATCATGATGCGTCACGGACAGATCAGGGTGCGTCAGAGTCAGATAAGGGTACGTCAGGGACAGATCAGGGTGCGTCAAAGGCAGATAAGATTGCGTCAGGTACAGATCAGGGTGCGTCAGAGACAGATCAGGGTGCGTCAGAGACAGATCAGGGTGCATCAGAGACAGATCAGTGTGCGTCAGAGACAGATCAGGGTGCGTCAGAGACAGATCAGGGTGCGTCAGAGACAGATCAAGGTGCGTCAGGGACAGATCAGGGTGCGTCAGAGGCAGATCAGGGTACATCAGAGACACATCAGGGTGCATCAGATACAGATCAGTGTGCGTCAGAGACAGATCAGGGAGCGTCAGAGACAGATCAGGGAGAGTCAGAGACAGATCAGGATGTGTCAGAGACAGATCAGGGTGCATCAGAGACAGATCAGGTTGCGTCAGAGATAGATCAGGGTGCAGCAGAGACAGATCAGGGTGCGGCAGAGACAGATCATGCTGCATCAGAGACAGATCACGCTGCGTCAGAGACAGATCATGCTGCGTCAGAGACAAATCAGGGTGCATCAGAGACAGATCAGGGTGCGTCAGTGACAGATCAGGGTGCATCAGAGACAGATCAGGGTGCGTCAGAGGCAGATTAGGGTGCATCTGAGACAGATCAGAGTGCACCAGAGACAGTTCAGTGTGCATCAGAGGCAGATCAGTGTGCGTCAGAGACAGATCAGGGTGCATCAGAGACAGATCAGGGTGCGTCAGAGGCAGATCAGGGTGCGTCAGAGGCAGATCAGGGTGCATCAGAGACAGATCAGGTTGCGTCAGAGATAGATCAGGGTGCAGCAGAGACAGATCAGGGTGCGGCAGAGACAGATCATGCTGCATCAAAGACAGATCACGCTGCGTCAGAGATAGATCATGCTGCGTCAGAGACAAATCAGGGTGCATCAGAGACAGATCAGGGTGCGTCAGTGACAGATCAGGGTGCGTCAGTGACAGATCAGGGTGCGTCAGTGACAGATCAGGGTGCGTCAGAGACAGATTAGGGTGCATCTGAGACAGATCTGAGTGCACCAGAGACAGATCAGAGTGCACCAGAGACAGTTCAGTGTGCATCAGAGGCAGATCAGTGAACGTCAGAGACAGATCAGGGTGCATCAGAGACAGATCAGGGTGCAGCAGAGACAGATCAGGGTGCGGCAGAGACAGATCATGCTGCATCAGAGACAGATCACGCTGCGTCAGAGACAGATCATGCTGCGTCAGAGACAGATCATGCTGCGTCAGAGACAAATCAGGGTGCAAGAGAGACAGATCAGTGTGCGTCAGTGACAGATCAGGGTGCGTCAGAGACAGATTAGGGTGCATCTGAGACAGATCAGAGTGCACCAGAGACAGATCAGTGTGCGTCAGAGGCAGATCAGTGTGCGTCAGAGACAGATCAGGGTGCATCAGAGACAGATCAGTATGCGGCAGAGACAGATCAGTGTGCATCAGAGACAGATCAGGGTGCGTCAGAGACAGATCAGGGTGCGTCAGAGGCAGATCAGGGTGCATCAGAGACAGATCAGGTTGCGTCAGAGATAGATCAGGGTGCAGCAGAGACAGATCAGGGTGCGGCAGAGACAGATCATGCTGCATCAGAGACAGATCATGCTGCGTCAGAGACAAATCAGGGTGCATCAGAGACAGATCAGGGTGCGTCAGTGACAGATCAGGGTGCGTCAGAGACAGATTAGGGTGCATCTGAGACAGATCAGAGTGCACCAGAGACAGATCAGTGTGCGTCAGAGGCAGATCAGTGTGCGTCAGAGGCAGATCAGGGTGCGTCAGAGGCAGAATATGTTGCATCAGAGACAGATCAGAGTGCACCAGAGACAGATCAGTGTGCGTCAGAGGCAGATCAGTGTGCATCAGAGACAGATCAGAGTGCATCGGAGAAAGATCAGTGTGCGTCAGAGGCAGATCAGTGTGCGTCAGAGACAGATCAGGGTGCATCAGAGGCAGATCAGGGTGCATCAGAGACAGATCAGGGTGCACCAGAGAAAGATCAGGGTGCGTCAGAGACAGATCAGGGTGCGTCAGGAACAGATCAGGGTGCTTCAGGGACAGATCACGCTTAGTCAGAGACAGATCACGCTGCATCAGAGACAGATCAGCGTGCGTCAGAGAAGATCACGCTGCATCAGAGACAGATCTGGATGCATCAGAGACAGCTTAGTGTGCGTTAGAGGCAGATCTGGGTGCACCAGTGGCAGATCAGGGTGAACCAGAGGAAGATCAGGGTGCACAAGAGACAGATCAGGGTGCACAAGAGACAGATCAGGGTGCGTCAGAGACAGATCAGGGGGCGTCAGAGAAAGAACAGGGTGCACCAGAGGCAGATTAGGGTGCATCAGAGACAGATCAGGGTGCGTCAGAGACAGTTCAGGGTGTGTCAGTGGCAGATGAGGGTGCATCAGAGACAGATCAGGGTGCAACAGAGACAGATCAGGGTGTGTCAGGGACAGATCAGGGTGCGTCAGGGACAGATCAGGGTGCGTCAGAGACAGATCAGGGTGCGTCAGATGCAGATTAGGGTGCATCTGAGACAGATCAGGGTGCGTCAGAGGCAGATTAGGGTGCATCTGAAACAGATCAGAGTGCACCAGAGACAGTTCAGTGTGCATCAGAGGCAGATCAGTGTGCGTCAGAGACAGATCAGGGTGCATCAGAGACAGATCAGGGTGCGTCAGAGACAGATCAGGGTGCGTCAGAGGCAGATCAGGGTGCATCAGAGACAGATCAGGTTGCGTCAGAGATAGATCAGGGTGCAGCAGAGACAGATCAGGGTGCGGCAGAGACAGATCATGCTGCATCAGAGACAGATCACGCTGCGTCAGAGACAGATCATGCTGCGTCAGAGACAAATCAGGGTGCAAGAGAGACAGATCAGGGTGCGTCAGTGACAGATCAGGGCGCGTCAGAGACAGATTAGGGTGCATCTGAGACAGATCAGAGTGCACCAGAGACAGAACAGTGTGCGTCAGAGGCAGATCAGTGTGCGTCAGAGACAGATCAGGGTGCATCAGAGACAGATCAGTGTGCGGCAGAGACAGATCAGTGTGCGTCAGAGACAGATCAGGGTGCGTCAGAGGCAGATCAGGGTACATCAGAGGCAGATCAGGGTGCATCAGAGAAAGATCAGGGTGCACCAGAGACAGATCAGGGTGCGTCAGAGGCAGATCAGGGTGCATCAGAGACAGATCAGGTTGCATCAGAGATAGATCAGGGTGCAGCAGAGACAGATCAGGGTGCGGCAGAGACAGATCATGCTGCATCAGAGACAGATCACGCTGCGTCAGAGACAGATCATGCTGCGTCAGAGACAAATCAGGGTGCATCAGAGACAGATCAGGGTGCGTCAGTGACAGATCAGGGTGCGTCAGAGGCAGATTAGGGTGCATCTGAGACAGATCAGAGTGCACCAGAGACAGAACAGTGTGCGTCAGAGGCAGATCAGTGTGCGTCAGAGACAGATCAGGGTGCATCAGAGACAGATCAGTGTGCGTCAGAGACAGATCAGGGTGCGTCAGAGACAGATCAGGGTGCGTCACAGACAGATCAGGGTGCGTCAGAGGCAGATCAGGGTGCGTCAGAGGCAGATCAGGATGCATCAGAGGCAGATCAGGCTGCGTCAGAGACAGATAAGGGTGCAAAGAGGCAGATTAGGGTGTGTCAGAGACAGTTCAGGGTGCGTCAGAGACAGATCAGGTTGCACCAGAGACAGATCAGGGAACACCAGAGACAGATCAGTGTGCACCAGAAACAGATCAGGTTGCGTCAGAGACAGATCAGGGTGTTTCAGAGACAGAGCAGTGTGCACTAGAAATAGATCAGGGTGCATGAGAGGCAGATCATGATGCGTCACGGACAGATCAGGGTGCGTCAGAGTCAGATAAGGGTACGTCAGGGACAGATCAGGGTGCGTCAAAGGCAGATAAGATTGCGTCAGGTACAGATCAGGGTGCGTCAGAGACAGATCAGGGTGCGTCAGAGACAGATCAGGGTGCATCAGAGACAGATCAGTGTGCGTCAGAGACAGATCAGGGTGCGTCAGAGACAGATCAGGGTGCGTCAGAGACAGATCAGGGTGCGTCAGGGACAGATCAGGGTGCGTCAGAGGCAGATCAGGGTACATCAGAGACACATCAGGGTGCATCAGATACAGATCAGTGTGCGTCAGAGACAGATCAGGGAGCGTCAGAGACAGATCAGGATGTGTCAGAGACAGATCAGGGTGCATCAGAGACAGATCAGGTTGCGTCAGAGATAGATCAGGGTGCAGCAGAGACAGATCAGGGTGCGGCAGAGACAGATCATGCTGCATCAGAGACAGATCACGCTGCGTCAGAGACAGATCATGCTGCGTCAGAGACAAAACAGGGTGCATCAGAGACAGATCAGGGTGCGTCAGTGACAGATCAGGGTGCATCAGAGACAGATCAGGGTGCGTCAGAGGCAGATTAGGGTGCATCTGAGACAGATCAGAGTGCACCAGAGACAGTTCAGTGTGCATCAGAGGCAGATCAGTGTGCGTCAGAGACAGATCAGGGTGCATCAGAGACAGATCAGGGTGCGTCAGAGGCAGATCAGGGTGCGTCAGAGGCAGATCAGGGTGCATCAGTGACAGATCAGGTTGCGTCAGAGATAGATCAGGGTGCAGCAGAGACAGATCAGGGGGCGGCAGAGACAGATCATGCTGCATCAGAGACAGATCACGCTGCGTCAGAGATAGATCATGCTGCGTCAGAGACAAATCAGGGTGCATCAGAGACAGATCAGGGTGCGTCAGTGACAGATCAGGGTGCGTCAGTGACAGATCAGGGTGCGTCAGAGACAGATTAGGGTGCATCTGAGACAGATCTGAGTGCACCAGAGACAGATCAGAGTGCACCAGAGACAGTTCAGTGTGCATCAGAGGCAGATCAGTGAACGTCAGAGACAGATCAGGGTGCATCAGAGACAGATCAGGGTGCAGCAGAGACAGATCAGGGTGCGGCAGAGACAGATCATGCTGCATCAGAGACAGATCACGCTGCGTCAGAGACAGATCATGCTGCGTCAGAGACAAATCAGGGTGCAAGAGAGACAGATCAGTGTGCGTCAGTGACAGATCAGGGTGCGTCAGAGACAGATTAGGGTGCATCTGAGACAGATCAGAGTGCACCAGAGACAGATCAGTGTGCGTCAGAGGCAGATCAGTGTGCGTCAGAGACAGATCAGGGTGCGTCAGAGACAGATCAGGGTGCATCAGAGACAGATCAGTATGCGGCAGAGACAGATCAGTGTGCATCAGAGACAGATCAGGGTGCGTCAGAGACAGATCAGGGTGCGTCAGAGGCAGATCAGGGTACATCAGAAGCAGATCAGGGTGCGTCAGAGAAAGATCAGGGTGCACCAGAGACAGATCAGTTTGCGTCAGAGGCAGATCAGGGTGCATCAGAGACAGATCAGGTTGCGTCAGAGATAGATCAGGGTGCAGCAGAGACAGATCAGTGTGCGGCAGAGACAGATCATGCTGCATCAGAGACAGATCACGCTGCGTCAGAGACAGATCATGCTGTGTCAGAGACAAATCAGGGTGCATCAGAGACAGATCAGGGTGCGTCAGTGACAGATCAGGGTGCGTCAGAGGCAGATTAGGGTGCATCTGAGACAGATCAGAGTGCACCAGAGACAGATCAGTGTGCGTCAGAGGCAGATCAGTGTGCGTCAGAGACAGATCAGGGTGCATCAGAGACAGATCAGTGTGCGTCAGAGACAGATCAGGGTGCGTCAGAGACAGATCAGGGTGCGTCAGAGACAGATCAGGGTGCGTCAGAGGCAGATCAGGGTGCGTCAGAGGCAGATCAGGATGCATCAGAGGCAGATCAGGCTGCGTCAAAGACAGATCAGGGTGCAAAGAGGCAGATTAGGGTGTGTCAGAGACAGTTCAGGGTGCGTCAGAGACAGATCAGGTTGCACCAGAGACAGATCAGGGAACACCAGAGACAGATCAGTGTGCACCAGAAACAGATCAGGTTGCGTCAGAGACAGATCAGGGTGTTTCAGAGACAGAGCAGTGTGTACTAGAAATAGATCAGGGTGCGTCAGAGGCAGATCAGGATGCGTCACGGACAGATCAGGGTGCGTCAGAGTCAGATAAGGGTACGTCAGGGACAGATCAGGGTGCGTCAAAGGCAGATAAGATTGCGTCAGGTACAGATCAGTGTGCGTCAGAGACAGATCAGGGTGCGTCAGAGACAGATCAGGGTGCATCAGAGACAGATCAGTGTGCGTCAGAGAGAGATCAGGGTGCGTCAGAGACAGATCAGGGTGCGGCAGAGACAGATCACGCTGCATCAGAGACAGATCACGCTGCGTCAGAGACAGATCATGCTGCGTCAGAGACAAATCAGGGTGCATCAGAGACAGATCAGGGTGCGTCAGTGACATATCAGGGTGCATCAGAGACAGATCAGGGTGCGTCAGAGGCAGATTAGGGTGCATCTGAGACAGATCAGAGTGCACAAGAGACAGTTCAGTGTGCATCAGAGGCAGATCAGTGTGCGTCAGAGACAGATCAGGGTGCATCAGAGACAGATCAGGGTGCGTCAGAGACAGATCAGGGTGCGTCAGAGGCACATCAGGGTGCATCAGAGACAGATCAGGTTGCGTCAGAGATAGATCAGGGTGCAGCAGAGACAGATCAGGGGGCGGCAGAGACAGATCATGCTGCATCAGAGACAGATCACGCTGCGTCAGAGATAGATCATGCTGCATCAGAGACAAATCAGGGTGCATCAGAGACAGATCAGGGTGCGTCAGTGACAGATCAGGGTGCGTCAGTGACAGATCAGGGTGCGTCAGAGACAGATTAGGGTGCATCTGAGACAGATCAGAATGCACCAGAGACAGATCAGTGTGCGTCAGAGGCAGATCAGTGTGCGTCAGAGACAGATCAGGGTGCGTCAGAGACAGATCAGGGTGCGTCAGAGGCAGAATATGTTGCATTAGAGACAGATCAGAGTGCACCAGAGACAGATCAGTGTGCGTCAGAGGCAGATCAGTGTGCGTCAGAGACGGATCAGAGTGCATCGGAGACAGATCAGTGTGCGTCAGAGGCAGATCATGCTGCGTCAGAGGCAGATCATGCTGCGTCAGAGACAAATCAGGGTGCATCAGAGACAGATCAGTATGCGTCAGAGACAGATCAGGGTGCGTCAGAGACAGATCAGGGTGCGTCAGAGACAGATCAGGGTGCGTCAGAGGCAGATCAGGGTGCGTCAGAGGCAGATCAGTGTGCGTCAGAGACAGATCAGGGTGCGTCAGAGACAGATCAAGGTGCGTCAGAGACAGATCAGGGTGCGTCAGAGGCAGATCAGGGTGCGTCAGAGGCAGATCAGGATGCATCAGAGGCAGATCACGCTGCGTCAGAGACAGATCAGGGTGCAAAGAGGCAGATTAGGGTGTGTCAGAGACAGTTCAGGGTGCGTCAGAGACAGATCAGGTTGCACCAGAGACAGATCAGGGAACACCAGAGACAGATCAGTGTGCACCAGAAACAGATCAGGTTGCGTCAGAGACAGATCAGGGTGTTTCAGAGACAGAGCAGTGTGTACTAGAAATAGATCAGGGTGCGTCAGAGGCAGATCAGGATGCGTCACGGACAGATCAGGGTGCGTCAGAGTCAGATAAGGGTACGTCAGGGACAGATCAGGGTGCGTCAAAGGCAGATAAGATTGCGTCAGGTACAGATCAGGGTGCGTCAGAGACAGATCAGGGTGCATCAGAGACAGATCAGTGTGCGTCAGAGACAGATCAGGGTGCGTCAGAGACAGATCAGGGTGCGTCAGAGACAGATCAGGGTGCGTCAGGGACAGATCAGGGTGCGTCAGAGGCAGATCAGGGTACATCAGAGACACATCAGGGTGCATCAGATACAGATCAGTGTGCGTCAGAGACAGATCAGGGAGCGTCAGAGACAGATCAGGGTGTGTCAGAGACAGATCAGGGTGCATCAGAGACAGATCAGGTTGCGTCAGAGATAGATCAGGGTGCAGCAGAGACAGATCAGGGTGCGGCAGAGACAGATCACGCTGCATCAGAGACAGATCACGCTGCGTCAGAGACAGATCATGCTGCGTCAGAGACAAATCAGGGTGCATCAGAGACAGATCAGGGTGCGTCAGTGACAGATCAGGGTGCATCAGAGACAGATCAGGGTGCGTCAGAGGCAGATTAGGGTGCATCTGAGACAGATCAGAGTGCACCAGAGACAGTTCAGTGTGCATCAGAGGCAGATCAGTGTGCGTCAGAGACAGATCAGGGTGCATCAGAGACAGATCAGGGTGCGTCAGAGACAGATCAGGGTGCGTCAGAGGCACATCAGGGTGCATCAGAGACAGATCAGGTTGCGTCAGAGATAGATCAGGGTGCAGCAGAGACAGATCAGGGGGCGGCAGAGACAGATCATGCTGCATCAGAGACAGATCACGCTGCGTCAGAGACAGATCACGCTGCGTCAGAGACAAATCAGGGTGCATCAGAGACAGATCAGGGTGCGTCAGTGACAGATCAGGGTGCGTCAGTGACAGATCAGGGTGCGTCAGAGACAGATTAGGGTGCATCTGAGACAGATCAGAATGCACCAGAGACAGATCAGTGTGCGTCAGAGGCAGATCAGTGTGCGTCAGAGACAGATCAGGGTGCGTCAGAGGCAGAATATGTTGCATTAGAGACAGATCAGAGTGCACCAGAGACAGATCAGTGTGCGTCAGAGGCAGATCAGTGTGCGTCAGAGACAGATCAGAGTGCATCGGAGACAGATCAGTGTGCGTCAGAGGCAGATCAGTGTGCGTCAGAGGCAGATCATGCTGCGTCAGAGACAAATCAGGGTGCATCAGAGACAGATCAGTATGCGTCAGAGACAGATCAGTGTGCGTCAGAGACAGATCAGGGTGCGTCAGAGGCAGATCAGGGTGCGTCAGAGGCAGATCAGGGTACATCAGAGGCAGATCAGGGTGCGTCAGAGACAGATAAGGGTGCACCAGAGACAGATCAGGGTGCGTCAGAGGCAGATCAGGGAGCATCAGAGACAGATCAGGTTGCGTCAGAGATAGATCAGGTTGCAGCAGAGACAGATCAGGGTGCGGCAGAGACAGATCATGCTGCATCAGAGACAGATCACGCTGCGTCAGAGACAGATCATGCTGCGTCAGAGACAAATCAGGGTGCATCAGAGACAGATCAGGATGCATCAGTGACAGATCAGGGTGCGTCAGTGACAGATCAGGGTGCGTCAGAGACACATTAGGGTGCATCTGAGACAGATCAGTGTGCGTCAGAGGCAGATCAGGGTACATCAGAGGCAGATCAGGGAGCGTCAGAGAAAGATCAGGGTGCACCAGAGACAGATCAGGGTGCGTCAGAGGCAGATCAGGGTGCATCAGAGACAGATCAGTATGCGGCAGAGACAGATCAGTGTGCGTCAGAGACAGATCAGGGTGCGTCAGAGACAGATCAGGGTGCGTCAGAGGCAGATCAGGGTACATCAGAGGCAGATCAGGGAGCGTCAGAGAAAGATCAGGGTGCACCAGAGACAGATCAGGGTGCGTCAGAGGCAGATCAGGGTGCGTCAGAGGCAGATCAGGGTGCATCAGAGACAGATCAGGTTGCGTCAGAGATAGATCAGGGTGCAGCAGAGACAGATCAGGGTGCGGCAGAGACAGATCATGCTGCATCAGAGACAGATCAGGGTGCGTCAGAGGCAGATCAGGGTGCGTCAGAGGCAGATCAGGGTGCATCAGAGACAGATCAGGTTGCGTCAGAGATAGATCAGGGTGCAGCAGAGACAGATCAGGGTGCGGCAGAGACAGATCATGCTGCATCAGAGACAGATCACGCTGCGTCAGAGACAGATCATGCTGCGTCAGAGACAAATCAGGGTGCATCAGAGACAGATCAGGGTGCGTCAGTGACAGATCAGGGTGCGTCAGAGGCAGATTAGGGTGCATCTGAGACAGATCAGAGTGCACCAGAGACAGATCGGTGTGCGTCAGAGGCAGATCAGTGTGCGTCAGAGACAGATCAGGGTGCATCAGAGACAGATCAGTGTGCGTCAGAGACAGATCAGGGTGCGTCAGAGACAGATCAGGGTGCGTCACAGACAGATCAGGGTGCGTCAGAGGCAGATCAGGGTGCGTCAGAGGCAGATCAGGATGCATCAGAGGCAGATCAGGCTGCGTTAGAGACAGATAAGGGTGCAAAGAGGCAGATTAGGGTGTGTCAGAGACAGTTCAGGGTGCGTCAGAGACAGATCAGGTTGCACCAGAGACAGATCAGGGAACACCAGAGACAGATCAGTGTGCACCAGAAACAGATCAGGTTGCGTCAGAGACAGATCAGGGTGTTTCAGAGACAGAGCAGTGTGCACTAGAAATAGATCAGGGTGCATGAGAGGCAGATCATGATGCGTCACGGACAGATCAGGGTGCGTCAGAGTCAGATAAGGGTACGTCAGGGACAGATCAGGGTGCGTCAAAGGCAGATAAGATTGCGTCAGGTACAGATCAGGGTGCGTCAGAGACAGATCAGGGTGCGTCAGAGACAGATCAGGGTGCATCAGAGACAGATCAGTGTGCGTCAGAGACAGATCAGGGTGCGTCAGAGACAGATCAGTGTGCGTCAGAGACAGATCAGGGTGCGTCAGGGACAGATCAGGGTGCGTCAGAGGCAGATCAGGGTACATCAGAGACACATCAGGGTGCATCAGATACAGATCAGTGTGCGTCAGAGACAGATCAGGGAGCGTCAGAGACAGATCAGGATGTGTCAGAGACAGATCAGGGTGCATCAGAGACAGATCAGGTTGCGTCAGAGATAGATCAGGGTGCAGCAGAGACAGATCAGGGTGCGGCAGAGACAGATCATGCTGCATCAGAGACAGATCACGCTGCGTCAGAGACAGATCATGCTGCGTCAGAGACAAATCAGGGTGCATCAGAGACAGATCAGGGTGCGTCAGTGACAGATCAGGGTGCATCAGAGACAGATCAGGGTGCGTCAGAGGCAGATTAGGGTGCATCAGAGACAGATCAGGGTGCGTCAGAGGCAGATCAGGGTGCATCAGAGACAGATCAGGGTGCGTCAGAGGCAGATCAGGGTGCGTCAGAGGCAGATCAGGGTGCATCAGAGACAGATCAGGTTGCGTCAGAGATAGATCAGGGTGCAGCAGAGACAGATCAGGGGGCGGCAGAGACAGATCATGCTGCATCAGAGACAGATCACGCTGCGTCAGAGATAGATCATGCTGCGTCAGAGACAAATCAGGGTGCATCAGAGACAGATCAGGGTGCGTCAGTGACAGATCAGGGTGCGTCAGTGACAGATCATGGTGCGTCAGAGACAGATTAGGGTGCATCTGAGACAGATCTGAGTGCACCAGAGACAGATCAGAGTGCAGCAGAGACAGTTCAGTGTGCATCAGAGGCAGATCAGTGAACGTCAGAGACAGATCAGGGTGCATCAGAGACAGATCAGGGTGCAGCAGAGACAGATCAGGGTGCGGCAGAGACAGTTCATGCTGCATCAGAGACAGATCACGCTGCGTCAGAGACAGATCATGCTGCGTCAGAGACAAATCAGGGTGCAAGAGAGACAGATCAGTGTGCGTCAGTGACAGATCAGGGTGCGTCAGAGACAGATTAGGGTGCATCTGAGACAGATCAGAGTGCACCAGAGACAGATCAGTGTGCGTCAGAGGCAGATCAGTGTGCATCAGAGACAGATCAGGGTGCATCAGAGACAGATCAGTATGCGGCAGAGACAGATCAGAGTGCGTCAGAGACAGATCAGGGTGCGTCAGAGACAGATCAGGGTGCGTCAGAGGCAGATCAGGGTACATCAGAGGCAGATCAGGGTGCGTCAGAGAAAGATCAGGGTGCACCAGAGACAGATCAGGGTGCGTCAGAGGCAGATCAGGGTGCATCAGAGACAGATCAGGTTGCGTCAGAGATAGATCAGGGTGCAGCAGAGACAGATCAGGGTGCGGCAGAGACAGATCATGCTGCATCAGAGACAGATCACGCTGCGTCAGAGACAGATCACGCTGCGTCAGAGACAGATCATGCTGTGTCAGAGACAAATCAGGGTGCATCAGAGACAGATCAGGGTGCGTCAGTGACAGATCAGGGTGCATCAGAGGCAGATTAGGGTGCATCTGAGACAGATCAGAGTGCACCAGAGACAGATCAGTGTGCGTCAGAGGCAGAATATGTTGCATTAGAGACAGATCAGAGTGCACCAGAGACAGATCAGTGTGCGTCAGAGGCAGATCAGTGTGCGTCAGAGACAGATCAGAGTGCATCGGAGACAGATCAGTGTGCGTTAGAGGCAGATCAGTGTGCGTCAGAGGCAGATCATGCTGCGTCAGAGACAAATCAGGGTGCATCAGAGACAGATCAGTATGCGTCAGAGACAGATCAGTGTGCGTCAGAGACAGATCATGGTGCGTCAGAGACAGATTAGGGTGCATCTGAGACAGATCTGAGTGCACCAGAGACAGATCAGAGTGCACCAGAGACAGTTCAGTGTGCATCAGAGGCAGATCAGTGAACGTCAGAGACAGATCAGGGTGCATCAGAGACAGATCAGGGTGCAGCAGAGACAGATCAGGGTGCGGCAGAGACAGATCATGCTGCATCAGAGACAGATCACGCTGCGTCAGAGACAGATCATGCTGCGTCAGAGACAAATCAGGGTGCAAGAGAGACAGATCAGTGTGCGTCAGTGACAGATCAGGGTGCGTCAGAGACAGATTAGGGTGCATCTGAGACAGATCAGAGTGCATCAGAGACAGATCAGTATGCGGCAGAGACAGATCAGAGTGCGTCAGAGACAGATCAGGGTGCGTCAGAGACAGATCAGGGTGCGTCAGAGACAGATCAGGGTGCGTCAGAGGCAGATCAGGGTACATCAGAGGCAGATCAGGGTGCGTCAGAGAAAGATCAGGGTGCACCAGAGACAGATCAGGGTGCGTCAGAGGCAGATCAGGGTGCATCAGAGACAGATCAGGTTGCGTCAGAGATAGATCAGGGTGCAGCAGAGACAGATCAGGGTGCGGCAGAGACAGATCATGCTGCATCAGAGACAGATCACGCTGCGTCAGAGACAGATCACGCTGCGTCAGAGACAGATCATGCTGTGTCAGAGACAAATCAGGGTGCATCAGAGACAGATCAGGGTGCGTCAGTGACAGATCAGGGTGCATCAGAGGCAGATTAGGGTGCATCTGAGACAGATCAGAGTGCACCAGAGACAGATCAGTGTGCGTCAGAGGCAGAATATGTTGCATTAGAGACAGATCAGAGTGCACCAGAGACAGATCAGTGTGCGTCAGAGCCAGATCAGTGTGCGTCAGAGACAGATCAGAGTGCATCGGAGACAGATCAGTGTGCGTTAGAGGCAGATCAGTGTGCGTCAGAGGCAGATCATGCTGCGTCAGAGACAAATCAGGGTGCATCAGAGACAGATCAGTATGCGTCAGAGACAGATCAGTGTGCGTCAGAGACAGATCAGGGTGCGTCAGAGGCAGATCAGGGTGCGTCAGAGGCAGATCAGTGTGCGTCAGAGACAGATCAGGGTGCGTCAGAGACAGATCAGGGTGCGTCAGAGACAGATCAGGGTGCGTCAGAGGCAGATCAGGGTGCGTCAGAGGCAGATCAGGATGCATCAGAGGCAGATCAGGCTGCGTCAGAGACAGATCAGGGTGCAAAGAGGCAGATTAGGGTGTGTCAGAGACAGTTCAGGGTGCGTCAGAGACAGATCAGGTTGCACCAGAGACAGATCAGGGAACACCAGAGACAGATCAGTGTGCACCAGAAACAGATCAGGTTGCGTCAGAGACAGATCAGGGTGTTTCAGAGACAGAGCAGTGTGTTCTAGAAATAGATCAGGGTGCGTCAGAGGCAGCTCAGGATGCGTCACGGACAGATCAGGGTGCGTCAGAGTCAGATAAGGGTACGTCAGGGACAGATCAGGGTGCGTCAAAGGCAGATAAGATTGCGTCAGGTACAGATCAGGGTGCGTCAGAGACAGATCAGGGTGCGTCAGAGACAGATCAGGGTGCATCAGAGACAGATCAGTGTGCGTCAGAGACAGATCAGGGTGCGTCAGAGACAGATCAGGGTGCGTCAGAGACAGATCAGGGTGCGTCAGGGACAGATCAGGGTGCGTCAGAGGCAGATCAAGGTACATCAGAGACACATCAGGGTGCATCAGATACAGATCAGTGTGCGTCAGAGACAGATCAGGGAGCGTCAGAGACAGATCAGGGTGTGTCAGAGACAGATCAGGGAGCATCAGAGACAGATCAGGATGTGTCAGAGACAGATCAGTGTGCGTCAGAGGCAGATTAGGGTGCATCTGAGACAGATCAGAGTGCACCAGAGACAGATCAGTGTGCGTCAGAGGCAGATCAGTGTGCGTCAGAGACAGATCAGGGTGCATCAGAGACAGATCAGGGTGCATCAGAGACAGATCAGTGTGCGTCAGAGACAGATCAGGGTGCGTCAGAGACAGATCAGGGTGCGTCAGAGACAGATCAGGGTGCGTCAGAGGCAGATCAGGGTGCGTCAGAGGCAGATCAGGATGCATCAGAGGCAGATCAGGCTGCGTCAGAGACAGATCAGGGTGCAAAGAGGCAGATTAGGGTGTGTCAGAGACAGTTCAGGGTGCGTCAGAGACAGATCAGGTTGCACCAGAGACAGATCAGGGAACACCAGAGACAGATCAGGTTGCACCAGAAACAGATCAGGTTGCGTCAGAGACAGATCAGGGTGTTTCAGAGACAGAGCAGTGTGTACAAGAAATAGATCAGGGTGCGTCAGAGGCAGATCAGGATGCGTCACGGACAGATCAGGGTGCGTCAGAGTCAGATCAGGGTACGTCAGGGACAGATCAGGGTGCGTCAAAGGCAGATAAGATTACGTCAGGTACAGATCAGGGTGCGTCAGAGACAGATCAGGGTGCGTCAGAGACAGATCAGGGTGTTTCAGAGACAGAGCAGTGTGTACAAGAAATAGATCAGGGTGCGTCAGAGGCAGATCAGGGTGCGTCAGAGACAGATCAGGGTGCATCAGAGACAGATCAGTGTGCGTCAGAGACAGATCAGGGTGCGTCAGAGACAGATCAGGGTGCGTCAGAGACAGATCAGGGTGCGTCAGGGACAGATCAGGGTGCGTCAGAGGCAGATCAGGGTACAACAGAGACACATCAGGGTGCATCAGATACAGATCAGTGTGCGTCAGAGACAGATCAGGGAGCGTCAGAGACAGATCAGGATGTGTCAGAGACAGATCAGGGTGCATCAGAGACAGATCAGGTTGCGTCAGAGATAGATCAGGGTGCAGCAGAGACAGATCAGGGTGCGGCAGAGACAGATCATGCTGCATCAGAGACAGATCACGCTGCGTCAGAGACAGATCATGCTGCGTCAGAGACAAATCAGGGTGCATCAGAGACAGATCAGGGTGCGTCAGTGACAGATCAGGGTGCATCAGAGACAGATCAGGGTGCGTCAGAGGCAGATTAGGGTGCATCTGAGACAGATCAGAGTGCACCAGAGACAGTTCAGTGTGCATCAGAGGCAGATCAGTGTGCGTCAGAGACAGATCAGGGTGCATCAGAGACAGATCAGGGTGCGTCAGAGGCAGATCAGGGTGCGTCAGAGGCACATCAGGGTGCATCAGAGACAGATCAGGTTGCGTCAGAGATAGATCAGGGTGCAGCAGAGACAGATCAGGGGGCGGCAGAGACAGATCATGCTGCATCAGAGACAGATCACGCTGCGTCAGAGATAGATCATGCTGCGTCAGAGACAAATCAGGGTGCATCAGAGACAGATCAGGGTGCGTCAGTGACAGATCAGGGTGCGTCAGTGACAGATCATGGTGCGTCAGAGACAGATTAGGGTGCATCTGAGACAGATCTGAGTGCACCAGAGACAGATCAGAGTGCACCAGAGACAGTTCAGTGTGCATCAGAGGCAGATCAGTGAACGTCAGAGACAGATCAGGGTGCATCAGAGACAGATCAGGGTGCAGCAGAGACAGATCAGGGTGCGGCAGAGACAGATCATGCTGCATCAGAGACAGATCACGCTGCGTCAGAGACAGATCATGCTGCGTCAGAGACAAATCAGGGTGCAAGAGAGACAGATCAGTGTGCGTCAGTGACAGATCAGGGTGCGTCAGAGACAGATTAGGGTGCATCTGAGACAGATCAGAGTGCACCAGAGACAGATCAGGGTGCGTCAGAGGCAGATCAGTGTGCATCAGAGACAGATCAGGGTGCATCAGAGACAGATCAGTATGCGGCAGAGACAGATCAGAGTGCGTCAGAGACAGATCAGGGTGCGTCAGAGACAGATCAGGGTGCGTCAGAGGCAGATCAGGGTACATCAGAGGCAGATCAGGGTGCGTCAGAGAAAGATCAGGGTGCACCAGAGACAGATCAGGGTGCGTCAGAGGCAGATCAGGGTGCATCAGAGACAGATCAGGTTGCGTCAGAGATAGATCAGGGTGCAGCAGAGACAGATCAGGGTGCGGCAGAGACAGATCATGCTGCATCAGAGACAGATCACGCTGCGTCAGAGACAGATCACGCTGCGTCAGAGACAGATCATGCTGTGTCAGAGACAAATCAGGGTGCATCAGAGACAGATCAGGGTGCGTCAGTGACAGATCAGGGTGCATCAGAGGCAGATTAGGGTGCATCTGAGACAGATCAGAGTGCACCAGAGACAGATCAGTGTGCACCAGAAACAGATCAGGTTGCGTCAGAGACAGATCAGGGTGTTTCAGAGACAGAGCAGTGTGTACTAGAAATAGATCAGGGTGCGTCAGAGGCAGATCAGGATGCGTCACGGACAGATCAGGGTGCGTCAGAGTCAGATAAGGGTACGTCAGGGACAGATCAGGGTGCGTCAAAGGCAGATAAGATTGCGTCAGGTACAGATCAGGGTGCGTCAGAGACAGATCAGGGTGCGTCAGAGACAGATCAGGGTGCATCAGAGACAGATCAGGGTGCGTCAGAGACAGATCAGGGTGCGTCAGAGACAGATCAGGGTGCGTCAGAGACAGATCAGGGTGCGTCAGGGACAGATCAGGGTGCGTCAGAGGCAGATCAGGGTACATCAGAGACACATCAGGGTGCATCAGATACAGATCAGTGTGCGTCAGAGACAGATCAGGGAGCGTCAGAGACAGATCAGGGTGTGTCAGAGACAGATCAGGGTGCATCAGAGACAGATCAGGTTGCGTCAGAGATAGATCAGGGTGCAGCAGAGACAGATCAGGGTGCGGCAGAGACAGATCACGCTGCATCAGAGACAGATCACGCTGCGTCAGAGACAGATCATGCTGCGTCAGAGACAAATCAGGGTGCATCAGAGACAGATCAGGGTGCGTCAGTGACAGATCAGGGTGCATCAGAGACAGATCAGGGTGCGTCAGAGGCAGATTAGGGTGCATCTGAGACAGATCAGAGTGCACCAGAGACAGTTCAGTGTGCATCAGAGGCAGATCAGTGTGCGTCAGAGACAGATCAGGGTGCATCAGAGACAGATCAGGGTGCGTCAGAGACAGATCAGGGTGCGTCAGAGGCACATCAGGGTGCATCAGAGACAGATCAGGTTGCGTCAGAGATAGATCAGGGTGCAGCAGAGACAGATCAGGGGGCGGCAGAGACAGATCACGCTGCGTCAGAGACAGATCACGCTGCGTCAGAGACAAATCAGGGTGCATCAGAGACAGATCAGGGTGCGTCAGTGACAGATCAGGGTGCGTCAGAGGCAGATTAGGGTGCATCTGAGACAGATCAGAGTGCACCAGAGACAGATCAGTGTGCGTCAGAGACAGATCAGTGTGCGTCAGAGACAGATCAGGGTGCATCAGAGACAGATCAGTGTGCATCAGAGACAGATCAGTGTGCGTCAGAGGCAGATCAGGGTGCATCAGAGACAGATCAGGGTGCGTCAGAGACAGATCAGGGTGCGTCAGAGGCAGATCAGGGTGCGTCAGAGGCAGATCAGGCTGCGTCAGAGACAGATCAGGGTGCAAAGAGGCAGATTAGGGTGTGTCAGAGACAGTTCAGGGTGCGTCAGAGACAGATCAGGTTGCACCAGAGACAGATCAGGGAACACCAGAGACAGATCAGGTTGCACCAGAAACAGATCAGGTTGCGTCAGAGACAGATCAGGGTGTTTCAGAGACAGAGCAGTGTGTACAAGAAATAGATCAGGGTGCGTCAGAGGCAGATCAGGATGCGTCACGGACAGATCAGGGTGCGTCAGAGTCAGATCAGGGTACGTCAGGGACAGATCAGGGTGCGTCAAAGGCAGATAAGATTACGTCAGGTACAGATCAGGGTGCGTCAGAGACAGATCAGGGTGCGTCAGAGACAGATCAGGGTGCATCAGAGACAGATCAGTGTGCGTCAGAGACAGATCAGGGTGCGTCAGAGACAGATCAGGGTGCGACAGAGACAGATCAGGGTGCGTCAGGGACAGATCAGGGTGCGTCAGAGGCAGATCAGGGTACATCAGAGACACATCAGGGTGCATCAGATACAGATCAGTGTGCGTCAGGGACAGATCAGGGTGCGTCAGTGACAGATCAGGGTGCGTCAGAGGCAGATCAGGGTGCATCAGAGGCAGATCAGGATGCATCAGAGGCAGATCAGGCTGCGTCAGAGACAGATCAGGGTGCAAAGAGGCAGATTAGGGTGTGTCAGAGACAGTTCAGGGTGCGTCAGAGACAGATCAGGGTGCACCAGAGACAGATCAGGGTGCGTCAGAGGCAGATCAGGGTGCATCAGAGACAGATCAGTATGCGGCAGAGACAGATCAGTGTGCGTCAGAGACAGATCAGGGTGCGTCAGAGACAGATCAGGGTGCGTCAGAGGCAGATCAGGGTACATCAGAGGCAGATCAGGGAGCGTCAGAGAAAGATCAGGGTGCACCAGAGACAGATCAGGGTGCGTCAGAGGCAGATCAGGGTGCGTCAGAGGCAGATCAGGGTGCATCAGAGACAGATCAGGTTGCGTCAGAGATAGATCAGGGTGCAGCAGAGACAGATCAGTGTGCGTCAGAGACAGATCAGGGTGCATCAGAGACAGATCAGGGTGCGTCAGAGGCAGATCAGGGTGCGTCAGAGGCAGATCAGGGTGCATCAGAGACAGATCAGGTTGCGTCAGAGATAGATCAGGGTGCAGCAGAGACAGATCAGGGGGCGGCAGAGACAGATCATGCTGCATCAGAGACAGATCACGCTGCGTCAGAGATAGATCATGCTGCGTCAGAGACAAATCAGGGTGCATCAGAGACAGATCAGGGTGCGTCAGTGACAGATCAGGGTGCGTCAGTGACAGATCATGGTGCGTCAGAGACAGATTAGGGTGCATCTGAGACAGATCTGAGTGCACCAGAGACAGATCAGAGTGCACCAGAGACAGTTCAGTGTGCATCAGAGGCAGATCAGTGAACGTCAGAGACAGATCAGGGTGCATCAGAGACAGATCAGGGTGCAGCAGAGACAGATCAGGGTGCGGCAGAGACAGATCATGCTGCATCAGAGACAGATCACGCTGCGTCAGAGACAGATCATGCTGCGTCAGAGACAAATCAGGGTGCAAGAGAGACAGATCAGTGTGCGTCAGTGACAGATCAGGGTGCGTCAGAGACAGATTAGGGTGCATCTGAGACAGATCAGAGTGCACCAGAGACAGATCAGTGTGCGTCAGAGGCAGATCAGTGTGCATCAGAGACAGATCAGGGTGCATCAGAGACAGATCAGTATGCGGCAGAGACAGATCAGAGTGCGTCAGAGACAGATCAGGGTGCGTCAGAGACAGATCAGGGTGCGTCAGAGGCAGATCAGGGTACATCAGAGGCAGATCAGGGTGCGTCAGAGAAAGATCAGGGTGCACCAGAGACAGATCAGGGTGCGTCAGAGGCAGATCAGGGTGCATCAGAGACAGATCAGGTTGCGTCAGAGATAGATCAGGGTGCAGCAGAGACAGATCAGGGTGCGGCAGAGACAGATCATGCTGCATCAGAGACAGATCACGCTGCGTCAGAGACAGATCACGCTGCGTCAGAGACAGATCATGCTGTGTCAGAGACAAATCAGGGTGCATCAGAGACAGATCAGGGTGCGTCAGTGACAGATCAGGGTGCATCAGAGGCAGATTAGGGTGCATCTGAGACAGATCAGAGTGCACCAGAGACAGATCAGTGTGCGTCAGAGGCAGAATATGTTGCATTAGAGACAGATCAGAGTGCACCAGAGACAGATCAGTGTGCGTCAGAGGCAGATCAGTGTGCGTCAGAGACAGATCAGAGTGCATCGGAGACAGATCAGTGTGCGTTAGAGGCAGATCAGTGTGCGTCAGAGGCAGATCATGCTGCGTCAGAGACAAATCAGGGTGCATCAGAGACAGATCAGTATGCGTCAGAGACAGATCAGTGTGCGTCAGAGACAGATCAGGGTGCGTCAGAGGCAGATCAGGGTGCGTCAGAGGCAGATCAGTGTGCGTCAGAGACAGATCAGGGTGCGTCAGAGACAGATCAGGGTGCGTCAGAGACAGATCAGGGTGCGTCAGAGGCAGATCAGGGTGCGTCAGAGGCAGATCAGGATGCATCAGAGGCAGATCACGCTGCGTCAGAGACAGATCAGGGTGCAAAGAGGCAGATTAGGGTGTGTCAGAGACAGTTCAGGGTGCGTCAGAGACAGATCAGGTTGCACCAGAGACAGATCAGGGAACACCAGAGACAGATCAGTGTGCACCAGAAACAGATCAGGTTGCGTCAGAGACAGATCAGGGTGTTTCAGAGACAGAGCAGTGTGTTCTAGAAATAGATCAGGGTGCGTCAGAGGCAGCTCAGGATGCGTCACGGACAGATCAGGGTGCGTCAGAGTCAGATAAGGGTACGTCAGGTACAGATCAGGGTGCGTCAAAGGCAGATAAGATTGCGTCAGGTACAGATCAGGGTGCGTCAGAGACAGATCAGGGTGCGTCAGAGACAGATCAGGGTGCATCAGAGACAGATCAGTGTGCGTCAGAGACAGATCAGGGTGCGTCAGAGACAGATCAGGGTGCGTCAGAGACAGATCAGGGTGCGTCAGGGACAGATCAGGGTGCGTCAGAGGCAGATCAAGGTACATCAGAGACACATCAGGGTGCATCAGATACAGATCAGTGTGCGTCAGAGACAGATCAGGGAGCGTCAGAGACAGATCAGGGTGTGTCAGAGACAGATCAGGGAGCGTCAGAGACAGATCAGGATGTGTCAGAGACAGATCAGTGTGCGTCAGAGGCAGATTAGGGTGCATCTGAGACAGATCAGAGTGCACCAGAGACAGATCAGTGTGCGTCAGAGGCAGATCAGTGTGCGTCAGAGACAGATCAGTGTGCGTCAGAGACAGATCAGGGTGCGTCAGAGACAGATCAGGGAACACCAGAGACAGATCAGGTTGCACCAGAAACAGATCAGGTTGCGTCAGAGACAGATCAGGGTGTTTCAGAGACAGAGCAGTGTGTACAAGAAATAGATCAGGGTGCGTCAGAGGCAGATCAGGATGCGTCACGGACAGATCAGGGTGCGTCAGAGTCAGATCAGGGTACGTCAGGGACAGATCAGGGTGCGTCAAAGGCAGATAAGATTACGTCAGGTACAGATCAGGGTGCGTCAGAGACAGATCAGGGTGCGTCAGAGACAGATCAGGGTGTTTCAGAGACAGAGCAGTGTGTACAAGAAATAGATCAGGGTGCGTCAGAGGCAGATCAGGGTGCGTCAGAGACAGATCAGGGTGCATCAGAGACAGATCAGTGTGCGTCAGAGACAGATCAGGGTGCGTCAGAGACAGATCAGGGTGCGTCAGAGACAGATCAGGGTGCGTCAGGGACAGATCAGGGTGCGTCAGAGGCAGATCAGGGTACAACAGAGGCACATCAGGGTGCATCAGATACAGATCAGTGTGCGTCAGAGACAGATCAGGGAGCGTCAGAGACAGATCAGGATGTGTCAGAGACAGATCAGGGTGCATCAGAGACAGATCAGGTTGCGTCAGAGATAGATCAGGGTGCAGCAGAGACAGATCAGGGTGCGGCAGAGACAGATCATGCTGCATCAGAGACAGATCACGCTGCGTCAGAGACAGATCATGCTGCGTCAGAGACAGATCAGGGTGCATCAGAGACAGATCAGGGTGCGTCAGTGACAGATCAGGGTGCATCAGAGACAGATCAGGGTGCGTCAGAGGCAGATTAGGGTGCATCTGAGACAGATCAGAGTGCACCAGAGACAGTTCAGTGTGCATCAGAGGCAGATCAGTGTGCGTCAGAGACAGATCAGGGTGCATCAGAGACAGATCAGGGTGCGTCAGAGGCAGATCAGGGTGCGTCAGAGGCACATCAGGGTGCATCAGAGACAGATCAGGTTGCGTCAGAGATAGATCAGGGTGCAGCAGAGACAGATCAGGGGGCGGCAGAGACAGATCATGCTGCATCAGAGACAGATCACGCTGCGTCAGAGATAGATCATGCTGCGTCAGAGACAAATCAGGGTGCATCAGAGACAGATCAGGGTGCGTCAGTGACAGATCAGGGTGCGTCAGCGACAGATCATGGTGCGTCAGAGACAGATTAGGGTGCATCTGAGACAGATCTGAGTGCACCAGAGACAGATCAGAGTGCACCAGAGACAGTTCAGTGTGCATCAGAGGCAGATCAGTGAACGTCAGAGACAGATCAGGGTGCATCAGAGACAGATCAGGGTGCAGCAGAGACAGATCAGGGTGCGGCAGAGACAGATCATGCTGCATCAGAGACAGATCACGCTGCGTCAGAGACAGATCATGCTGCGTCAGAGACAAATCAGGGTGCAAGAGAGACAGATCAGTGTGCGTCAGTGACAGATCAGGGTGCGTCAGAGACAGATTAGGGTGCATCTGAGACAGATCAGAGTGCACCAGAGACAGATCAGTGTGCGTCAGAGGCAGATCAGTGTGCATCAGAGACAGATCAGGGTGCATCAGAGACAGATCAGTATGCGGCAGAGACAGATCAGAGTGCGTCAGAGACAGATCAGGGTGCGTCAGAGACAGATCAGGGTGCGTCAGAGGCAGATCAGGGTACATCAGAGGCAGATCAGGGTGCGTCAGAGAAAGATCAGGGTGCACCAGAGACAGATCAGGGTGCGTCAGAGGCAGATCAGGGTGCATCAGAGACAGATCAGGTTGCGTCAGAGATAGATCAGGGTGCAGCAGAGACAGATCAGGGTGCGGCAGAGACAGATCATGCTGCATCAGAGACAGATCACGCTGCGTCAGAGACAGATCACGCTGCGTCAGAGACAGATCATGCTGTGTCAGAGACAAATCAGGGTGCATCAGAGACAGATCAGGGTGCGTCAGTGACAGATCAGGGTGCATCAGAGGCAGATTAGGGTGCATCTGAGACAGATCAGAGTGCACCAGAGACAGATCAGTGTGCGTCAGAGGCAGATCAGTGTGCGTCAGAGACAGATCAGAGTGCATCGGAGACAGATCAGTGTGCGTTAGAGGCAGATCAGTGTGCGTCAGAGGCAGATCATGCTGCGTCAGAGACAAATCAGGGTGCATCAGAGACAGATCAGTATGCGTCAGAGACAGATCAGTGTGCGTCAGAGACAGATCAGGGTGCGTCAGAGGCAGATCAGGGTGCGTCAGAGGCAGATCAGTGTGCGTCAGAGACAGATCAGGGTGCGTCAGAGACAGATCAGGGTGCGTCAGAGACAGATCAGGGTGCGTCAGAGGCAGATCAGGGTGCGTCAGAGGCAGATCAGGATGCATCAGAGGCAGATCAGGCTGCGTCAGAGACAGATCAGGGTGCAAAGAGGCAGATTAGGGTGTGTCAGAGACAGTTCAGGGTGCGTCAGAGACAGATCAGGTTGCACCAGAGACAGATCAGGGAACACCAGAGACAGATCAGTGTGCACCAGAAACAGATCAGGTTGCGTCAGAGACAGATCAGGGTGTTTCAGAGACAGATCAGGGTGCGTCAGAGACAGATCAGGGTGCGTCAGAGGCAGATCAGGGTGCGTCAGAGGCAGATCAGGATGCATCAGAGGCAGATCAGGCTGCGTTAGAGACAGATAAGGGTGCAAAGAGGCAGATTAGGGTGTGTCAGAGACAGTTCAGGGTGCGTCAGAGACAGATCAGGTTGCACCAGAGACAGATCAGGGAACACCAGAGACAGATCAGTGTGCACCAGAAACAGATCAGGTTGCGTCAGAGACAGATCAGGGTGTTTCAGAGACAGAGCAGTGTGCACTAGAAATAGATCAGGGTGCATGAGAGGCAGATCATGATGCGTCACGGACAGATCAGGGTGCGTCAGAGTCAGATAAGGGTACGTCAGGGACAGATCAGGGTGCGTCAAAGGCAGATAAGATTGCGTCAGGTACAGATCAGGGTGCGTCAGAGACAGATCAGGGTGCGTCAGAGACAGATCAGGGTGCATCAGAGACAGATCAGTGTGCGTCAGAGACAGATCAGGGTGCGTCAGAGACAGATCAGGGTGCGTCAGAGACAGATCAGGGTGCGTCAGGGACAGATCAGGGTGCGTCAGAGGCAGATCAGGGTACATCAGAGACACATCAGGGTGCATCAGTTACAGATCAGTGTGCGTCAGAGATAGATCAGTGTGCGTCAGAAACAGATCAGGATGTGTCAGAGACAGATCAGGGTGCATCAGAGACAGATCAGGTTGCGTCAGAGATAGATCAGGGTGCAGCAGAGACAGATCAGGGTGCAGCAGAGACAGATCAGGGTGCGGCAGAGACAGATCATGCTGCATCAGAGACAGATCACGCTGCGTCAGAGACAGATCATGCTGCGTCAGAGACAAATCAGGGTGCATCAGAGACAGATCAGGGTGCGTCAGTGACAGATCAGGGTGCATCAGAGACAGATCAGGGTGCGTCAGAGGCAGATTAGGGTGCATCTGAGACAGATCAGAGTGCACCAGAGACAGTTCAGTGTGCATCAGAGGCAGATCAGTGTGCGTCAGAGACAGATCAGGGTGCATCAGAGACAGATCAGGGTGCGTCAGAGGCAGATCAGGGTGCGTCAGAGGCAGATCAGGGTGCATCAGAGACAGATCAGGTTGCGTCAGAGATAGATCAGGGTGCAGCAGAGACAGATCAGGGGGCGGCAGAGACAGATCATGCTGCATCAGAGACAGATCACGCTGCGTCAGAGATAGATCATGCTGCGTCAGAGACAAATCAGGGTGCATCAGAGACAGATCAGGGTGCGTCAGTGACAGATCAGGTTGCGTCAGTGACAGATCAGGGTGCGTCAGAGACAGATTAGGGTGCATCTGAGACAGATCTGAGTGCACCAGAGACAGATCAGAGTGCACCAGAGACAGTTCAGTGTGCATCAGAGGCAGATCAGTGAACGTCAGAGACAGATCAGGGTGCATCAGAGACAGATCAGGGTGCAGCAGAGACAGATCAGGGTGCGGCAGAGACAGATCATGCTGCATCAGAGACAGATCACGCTGCGTCAGAGACAGATCATGCTGCGTCAGAGACAAATCAGGGTGCAAGAGAGACAGATCATTGTGCGTCAGTGACAGATCAGGGTGCGTCAGAGACAGATTAGGGTGCATCTGAGACAGATCAGTGTGCGTCAGAGGCAGATCAGTGTGCGTCAGAGGCAGATCAGGGTGCATCAGAGACAGATCAGTATGCGGCAGAGACAGATCAGGGTGCGTCAGAGACAGATCAGGGTGCGTCAGAGACAGATCAGGGTGCGTCAGAGGCAGATCAGGGTACATCAGAGGCAGATCAGGGTGCGTCAGAGAAAGATCAGGGTGCACCAGAGACATATCAGGGTGCGTCAGAGGCAGATCAGGGTGCATCAGAGACAGATCAGGTTGCGTCAGAGATAGATCAGGGTGCAGCAGAGACAGATCAGGGTGCGGCAGAGACAGATCATGCTGCATCAGAGACAGATCACGCTGCGTCAGAGACAGATCATGCTGTGTCAGAGACAAATCAGGGTGCATCAGAGACAGATCAGGGTGCGTCAGTGACAGATCAGGGTGCGTCAGAGGCAGATTAGGGTGCATCTGGGACAGATCAGAGTGCACCAGAGACAGATCAGTGTGCGTCAGAGGCAGATCAGTGTGCGTCAGAGACAGATCAGGGTGCGTCAGATACAGATCAGAGTGCGTCAGAGACAGATCAGGGTGCGTCAGAGGCAGATCAGGGTGCCTCAGAGGCAGATCAGGATGCATCAGAGGCAGATCAGGCTGCGTCAGAGACAGATCAGGGTGCAAAGAGGCAGATTAGGGTGTGTCAGAGACAGTTCAGGGTGCGTCAGAGACAGATCAGGTTGCACCAGAGACAGATCAGGGAACACCAGAGACAGATCAGTGTGCACCAGAAACAGATCAGGTTGCGTCAGAGACAGATCAGGGTGTTTCAGAGACAGAGCAGTGTGTACTAGAAATAGATCAGGGTGCGTCAGAGGCAGATCAGGATGCGTCACGGACAGATCAGGGTGCGTCAGAGTCAGATAAGGGTACGTCAGGGACAGATCAGGGTGCGTCAAAGGCAGATAAGATTGCGTCAGGTACAGATCAGGGTGCGTCAGAGACAGATCAGGGTGCGTCAGAGACAGATCAGGGTGCATCAGAGACAGATCAGTGTGCGTCAGAGACAGATCAGGGTGCGTCAGAGACAGATCAGGGTGCGTCAGAGACAGATCAGGGTGCGTCAGGGACAGATCAGGGTGCGTCAGAGGCAGATCAGGGTACATCAGAGACACATCAGGGTGCATCAGATACAGATCAGTGTGCGTCAGAGACAGATCAGGGAGCGTCAGAGACAGATCAGGGTGTGTCAGAGACAGATCAGGGTGCATCAGAGACAGATCAGGTTGCGTCAGAGATAGATCAGGGTGCAGCAGAGACAGATCAGGGTGCGGCAGAGACAGATCACGCTGCATCAGAGACAGATCACGCTGCGTCAGAGACAGATCATGCTGCGTCAGAGACAAATCAGGGTGCATCAGAGACAGATCAGGGTGCGTCAGTGACAGATCAGGGTGCATCAGAGACAGATCAGGGTGCGTCAGAGGCAGATTAGGGTGCATCTGAGACAGATCAGAGTGCACCAGAGACAGTTCAGTGTGCATCAGAGGCAGATCAGTGTGCGTCAGAGACAGATCAGGGTGCATCAGAGACAGATCAGGGTGCGTCAGAGACAGATCAGGGTGCGTCAGAGGCACATCAGGGTGCATCAGAGACAGATCAGGTTGCGTCAGAGATAGATCAGGGTGCAGCAGAGACAGATCAGGGGGCGGCAGAGACAGATCATGCTGCATCAGAGACAGATCACGCTGCGTCAGAGATAGATCATGCTGCGTCAGAGACAAATCAGGGTGCATCAGAGACAGATCAGGGTGCGTCAGTAACAGATCAGGGTGCTTCAGTGACAGATCAGGGTGCGTCAGAGACAGATTAGGGTGCATCTGAGACAGATCAGAATGCACCAGAGACAGATCAGTGTGCGTCAGAGGCAGATCAGTGTGCGTCAGAGACAGATCAGGGTGCGTCAGAGGCAGAATATGTTGCATTAGAGACAGATCAGAGTGCACCAGAGACAGATCAGTGTGCGTCAGAGGCAGATCAGTGTGCGTCAGAGACAGATCAGAGTGCATCGGAGACAGATCAGTGTGCGTTAGAGGCAGATCAGTGTGCGTCAGAGGCAGATCATGCTGCGTCAGAGACAAATCAGGGTGCATCAGAGACAGATCAGTATGCGTCAGAGACAGATCAGTGTGCGTCAGAGACAGATCAGGGTGCGTCAGAGGCAGATCAGGGTGCGTCAGAGGCAGATCAGTGTGCGTCAGAGACAGATCAGGGTGCGTCAGAGAAAGATCAGGGTGCGTCAGAGACAGATCAGGGTGCGTCTGAGGCAGATCAGGGTGCGTCAGAGGCAGATCAGGATGCATCAGAGGCAGATCAGGCTGCGTCAGAGACAGATCAGGGTGCAAAGAGGCAGATTAGGGTGTGTCAGAGACAGTTCAGGGTGCGTCAGAGACAGATCAGGTTGCACCAGAGACAGATCAGGGAACACCAGAGACAGATCAGGGAACACCAGAGACAGATCAGTGTGCACCAGAAACAGATCAGGTTGCGTCAGAGACAGATCAGGGTGTTTCAGAGACAGAGCAGTGTGTACTAGAAATAGATCAGGGTGCGTCAGAGGCAGATCAGGATGCATCACGGACAGATCAGGGAGCGTCAGAGTCAGATAAGGGTACGTCAGGGACAGATCAGGGTGCGTCAAAGGCAGATAAGATTGCGTCAGGTACAGATCAGGGTGCGTCAGAGACAGATCAGGGTGCGTCAGAGACAGATCAGGGTGCGTCAGGGACAGATCAGGGTGCGTCAGAGGCAGATCAGGGTACATCAGAGACACATCAGGGTGCATCAGATACAGATCAGTGTGCGTCAGAGACAGATCAGGGAGCGTCAGAGACAGATCAGGGTGTGTCAGAGACAGATCAGGGTGCATCAGAGACAGATCAGGTTGCGTCAGAGATAGATCAGGGTGCAGCAGAGACAGATCAGGGTGCGGCAGAGACAGATCACGCTGCATCAGAGACAGATCACGCTGCGTCAGAGACAGATCATGCTGCGTCAGAGACAAATCAGGGTGCATCAGAGACAGATCAGGGTGCGTCAGTGACAGATCAGGGTGCATCAGAGACAGATCAGGGTGCGTCAGAGGCAGATTAGGGTGCATCTGAGACAGATCAGAGTGCACCAGAGACAGTTCAGTGTGCATCAGAGGCAGATCAGTGTGCGTCAGAGACAGATCAGGGTGCATCAGAGACAGATCAGGGTGCGTCAGAGACAGATCAGGGTGCGTCAGAGGCACATCAGGGTGCATCAGAGACAGATCAGGTTGCGTCAGAGATAGATCAGGGTGCAGCAGAGACAGATCAGGGGGCGGCAGAGACAGATCATGCTGCATCAGAGACAGATCACGCTGCGTCAGAGATAGATCATGCTGCGTCAGAGACAAATCAGGGTGCATCAGAGACAGATCAGGGTGCGTCAGTGACAGATCAGGGTGCGTCAGTGACAGATCAGGGTGCGTCAGAGACAGATTAGGGTGCATCTGAGACAGATCAGAATGCACCAGAGACAGATCAGTGTGCGTCAGAGGCAGATCAGTGTGCGTCAGAGACAGATCAGGGTGCGTCAGAGGCAGATTATGTTGCATTAGAGACAGATCAGAGTGCACCAGAGACAGATCAGTGTGCGTCAGAGGCAGATCAGTGTGCGTCAGAGACAGATCAGAGTGCATCGGAGACAGATCAGAGTGCATCGGAGGCAGATCAGTGTGCGTCAGAGGCAGATCATGCTGCGTCAGAGACAAATCAGGGTGCATCAGAGACAGATCAGTATGCGTCAGAGACAGATCAGTGTGCGTCAGAGACAGATCAGGGTGCGTCAGAGGCAGATCAGGGTGCGTCAGAGGCAGATCAGGGTACATCAGAGGCAGATCAGGGTACATCAGAGGCAGATCAGGGTGCGTCAGAGACAGATCAGGGTGCACCAGAGACAGATCAGGGTGCGTCAGAGGCAGATCAGGGAGCATCAGAGACAGATCAGGTTGCGTCAGAGATAGATCAGGGTGCAGCAGAGACAGATCAGGGTGCGGCAGAGACAGATCATGCTGCATCAGAGACAGATCACGCTGCGTCAGAGACAGATCATGCTGCGTCAGAGACAAATCAGGGTGCATCAGAGACAGAACAGGGTGCGTCAGTGACAGATCAGGGTGCGTCAGTGACAGATCAGGGTGCGTCAGAGACAGATTAGGGTGCATCTGAGACAGATCAGAGTGCACCAGAGACAGATCAGAGTGCACCAGAGACAGTTCAGTGTGCATCAGTGGCAGATCAGGGGGCGGCAGAGACAGATCATGCTGCATCAGAGACAGATCACGCTGCGTCAGAGATAGATCATGCTGCGTCAGAGACAAATCAGGGTGCATCAGAGACAGATCAGGGTGCGTCAGTGACAGATCAGGGTGCGTCAGTGACAGATCAGGGTGCGTCAGAGACAGATTAGGGTGCATCTGAGACAGATCAGAATGCACCAGAGACAGATCAGTGTGCGTCAGAGGCAGATCAGTGTGCGTCAGAGACAGATCAGGGTGCGTCAGAGGCAGAATATGTTGCATTAGAGACAGATCAGAGTGCACCAGAGACAGATCAGTGTGCGTCCGAGGCAGATCAGTGTGCGTCAGAGACAGATCAGAGTGCATCGGAGACAGATCAGTTTGCGTCAGAGGCAGATCAGTGTGCGTCAGAGACAGATCATGCTGCGTCGAGACAAATCAGGGTGCATCAGAGACAGATCAGTATGCGTCAGAGACAGATCAGTGTGCGTCAGAGACAGATCAGGGTGCGTCAGAGGCAGATCAGGGTGCGTCAGAGGCAGATCAGGGTACATCAGAGGCAGATCAGGGTGCGTCAGAGACAGATCAGGGTGCACCAGAGACAGATCAGGGTGCGTCAGAGGCAGATCAGGGAGCATCAGAGACAGATCAGGTTGCGTCAGAGATAGATCAGGGTGCAGCAGAGACAGATCAGGGTGCGGCAGAGACAGATCATGCTGCATCAGAGACAGATCACGCTGCGTCAGAGACAGATCATGCTGCGTCAGAGACAAATCAGGGTGCATCAGAGACAGATCAGGGTGCGTCAGTGACAGATCAGGGTGCGTCAGTGACAGATCAGGGTGCGTCAGAGACAGATTAGGGTGCATCTGAGACAGATCAGAGTGCACCAGAGACAGATCAGAGTGCACCAGAGACAGTTCAGTGTGCATCAGAGGCAGATCAGTGTGCGTCAGAGACAGATCAGGGTGCATCAGAGACAGATCAGGGTGCGTCAGAGAAGATCAGGGTGCGTCAGAGGCAGATCAGGGTGCATCAGAGACAGATCTGGTTGCGTCAGAGATAGATCAGGGTGCAGCAGAGACAGATCAGGGTGCGGCAGAGACAGATCATGCTGCATCAGAGACAGATCACGCTGCGTCAGAGACAGATCATGCTGCGTCAGACACAAATCAGGGTGCAAGAGAGACAGATCAGTGCGCGTCAGTGACAGATCAGGGTGCGTCAGAGACTGATTAGGGTGCATCTGAAACAGATCAGAGTGCACCAGAGACAGATCAGTGTGCGTCAGAGGCAGATCATTGTGCGTCAGAGACAGATCAGGGTGCGTCAGAGGCAGATCAGGGTACATCAGAGGCAGATCAGGGTGTGTCAGAGAAAGATCAGGGTGCACCAGAGACAGATCAGGGTGCGTCAGAGGCAGATCAGGGTGCATCAGAGACAGATCAGGTTGCGTCAGAGATAGATCAGGGTGCAGCAGAAACAGATCAGTGTGCGTCAGAGGCAGATCAGTGTGCGTCAGAGACAGATCAGAGTGCATCGGAGAAAGATCAGTGTGCGTCAGAGGCAGATCAGGGTACATCAGAGACACATCAGGGTGCATCAGATACAGATCAGTGTGCGTCAGAGACAGATCAGGGAGCGTCAGAGACAGATCAGGGTGTGTCAGAGACAGATCAGGGTGCATTAGAGACAGATCAGGGTGCGTCAGAGAAGATCAGGGTGCGTCAGAGGCAGATCAGGGTGCATCAGAGACAGATCTGGTTGCGTCAGAGATAGATCAGGGTGCAGCAGAGACAGATCAGGGTGCGGCAGAGACAGATCATGCTGCATCAGAGACAGATCACGCTGCGTCAGAGACAGATCATGCTGCGTCAGACACAAATCAGGGTGCAAGAGAGACAGATCAGTGTGCGTCAGTGACAGATCAGGGTGCGTCAGAGACAGATCAGAGTGCATCGGAGAAAGATCAGTGTGCGTCAGAGGCAGATCAGTGTGCGTCAGAGACAGATCAGGGTGCATCAGAGGCAGATCAGGGTGCATCAGAGACAGATCAGGGTGCACCAGAGAAAGATCAGGGTGCGTCAGAGACAGATCAGGGTGCGTCAGGAACAGATCAGGGTGCTTCAGGCACAGATCACGCTTAGTCAGAGACAGATCACGCTGCATCAGAGACAGATCAGCGTGCGTCAGAGAAGATCACGCTGCATCAGAGACAGATCTGGATGCATCAGAGACAGATTAGTGTGCGTTAGAGGCAGATCAGGGTGCACCAGTGGCAGATCAGGGTGTACCAGAGGAAGATCAGGGTGCACAAGAGACAGATCAGGGTGCACAAGAGACAGATCAGGGTGCGTCAGAGACAGATCAGGGGGCGTCAGAGAAAGAACAGGGTGCACCAGAGGCAGATTAGGGTGCATCAGAGACAGATCAGGGTGCGTCAGAGACAGATCAGGGTGCGTCAGAGACAGATCAGGGTGCGTCAGTGGCAGATGAGGGTGCATCAGAGACAGATCAGGGTGCACCAGGGACAGATCAGGGTGCGTCAGGGACAGATCAGGGTGCGTCAGGGACAGATCAGGGTGCGTCAGAGACAGATCAGGGTGCGTCAGATGCAGATTAGGGTGCATCTGAGACAGATCAGGGTGCGTCAGAGGCAGATTAGGGTGCATCTGAAACAGATCAGAGTGCACCAGAGACAGTTCAGTGTGCATCAGAGGCAGATCAGTGTGCGTCAGAGGCAGATCAGGGTGCGTCAGAGAAAGATCAGGGTGCACCAGAGACAGATCAGGGTGCGTCAGAGGCAGATCAGGGTGCATCAGAGACAGATCAGGTTGCGTCAGAGATAGATCAGGGTGCAGCAGAGACAGATCAGGGTGCGGCAGAGACAGATCATGCTGCATCAGAGACAGATCAAGCTGCGTCAGAGACAGATCATGCTGCGTCAGAGACAAATCAGGGTGCATCAGAGACAGATCAGGGTGCGTCAGTGACAGATCAGGGTGCGTCAGAGGCAGATTAGGGTGCATCTGAGACAGATCAGAGTGCACCAGAGACAGATCAGTGTGCGTCAGAGGCAGATCAGTGTGCGTCAGAGACAGATCAGGGTGCATCAGAGACAGATCAGTGTGCGTCAGAGACAGATCAGGGTGCGTCAGAGACAGATCAGGGTGCGTCACAGACAGATCAGGGTGCGTCAGAGGCAGATCAGGGTGCGTCAGAGGCAGATCAGAATGCATCAGAGGCAGATCAGGCTGCGTCAGAGACAGATCAGGGTGCAAAGAGGCAGATTAGGGTGTGCCAGAGACAGTTCATGGTGCGTCAGAGACAGATCAGGTTGCACCAGAGACAGATCAGGGAACACCAGAGACAGATCAGTGTGCACCAGAAACAGATCAGGTTGCGTCAGAGACAGATCAGGGTGTTTCAGAGACAGAGCAGTGTGCACTAGAAATAGATCAGGGTGCATGAGAGGCAGATCATGATGCGTCACGGACAGATCAGGGTGCGTCAGAGTCAGATAAGGGTACGTCAGGGACAGATCAGGGTGCGTCAAAGGCAGATAAGATTGCGTCAGGTACAGATCAGGGTGCGTCAGAGACATCAGGGTGCGTCAGAGACAGATCAGGGTGCGTCAGAGACAGATCAGGGTGCGTCAGAGACAGATCAGGGTGCGTCAGAGACAGATCAGGGTGCGTCAGAGACAGATCAGGGTGCGTCAGGGACAGATCAGGGTGCGTCAGAGGCAGATCAGGGTACATCAGAGACACATCAGGGTGCATCAGATACAGATCAGTGTGCGTCAGAGACAGATCAGGGAGCGTCAGAGACAGATCAGGATGTGTCAGAGACAGATCAGGGTGCATCAGAGACAGATCAGGTTGCGTCAGAGATAGATCAGGGTGCAGCAGAGACAGATCAGGGTGCGCCAGAGACAGATCATGCTGCATCAGAGACAGATCACGCTGCGTCAGAGACAGATCATGCTGCGTCAGAGACAAATCAGGGTGCATCAGAGACAGATCAGGGTGCGTCAGTGACAGATCAGGGTGCATCAGAGACAGATCAGGGTGCGTCAGAGGCAGATTAGGGTGCATCTGAGACAGATCAGAGTGCACCAGAGACAGTTCAGTCTGCATCAGAGGCAGATCAGTGTGCGTCAGAGACAGATCAGGGTGCATCAGAGACAGATCAGGGTGCGTCAGAGGCAGATCAGGGTGCGTCAGAGGCAGATCAGGGTGCATCAGAGACAGATCAGGTTGCGTCAGAGATAGATCAGGGTGCAGCAGCGACAGATCAGGGGGCGGCAGAGACAGATCATGCTGCATCAGAGACAGATCACGCTGCGTCAGAGATAGATCATGCTGCGTCAGAGACAAATCAGGGTGCATCAGAGACAGATCAGGGTGCGTCAGTGACAGATCAGGGTGCGTCAGTGACAGATCAGGGTGCGTCAGAGACAGATTAGGGTGCATCTGAGACAGATCTGAGTGCACCAGAGACAGATCAGAGTGCACCAGAGACAGTTCAGTGTGCATCAGAGGCAGATCAGTGAACGTCAGAGACAGATCAGGGTGCATCAGAGACAGATCAGGGTGCAGCAGAGACAGATATGGGTGCGGCAGAGACAGATCATGCTGCATCAGAGACAGATCGCGCTGCGTCAGAGACAGATCATGCTGCGTCAGAGACAAATCAGGGTGCAAGAGAGACAGATCATTGTGCGTCAGTGACAGATCAGGATGCGTCAGAGACAGTTTAGGGTGCATCTGAGACAGATCAGAGTGCACCAGAGACAGATCAGTGTGCGTCAGAGGCAGATCAGTGTGCATCAGAGACAGATCAGGGTGCATCAGAGACAGATCAGTATGCGGCAGAGACAGATCAGTGTGCGTCAGAGACAGATCAGGGTTCGTCAGAGACAGATCAGGGTGCGTCAGATGCAGATCAGGGTACATCAGAGGCAGATCAGGGTGCGTCAGAGAAAGATCAGGGTGCACCAGAGACAGATCAGGGTGCGTCAGAGGCAGATCAGGGTGCATCAGAGACAGATCAGGTTGCGTCAGAGATAGATCAGGGTGCAGCAGAGACAGATCAGGGTGCGGCAGAGACAGATCATGCTGCATCAGAGACAGATCACGCTGCGTCAGAGACAGATCATGCTGTGTCAGAGACAAATCAGGGTGCATCAGAGACAGATCAGGGTGCGTCAGTGACAGATCAGGGTGCGTCAGAGGCAGATTAGGGTGCATCTGAGACAGATCAGAGTGCACCAGAGACAGATCAGTGTGCGTCAGAGGCAGATCAGTGTGCGTCAGAGACAGATCAGGGTGCATCAGAGACAGATCAGTGTGCGTCAGAGACAGATCAGGGTGCGTCAGAGACAGATCAGGGTGCGTCAGAGACAGATCAGGGTGCGTCAGAGACAGATCAGGGTGCGTCAGAGGCAGATCAGGGTGCGTCAGAGGCAGATCAGGATGCATCAGAGGCAGATCAGGCTGCGTCAGAGACAGATCAGGTTGCACCAGAGACAGATCAGGGAACACCAGAGACAGATCAGTGTGCACCAGAAACAGATCAGGTTGCGTCAGAGACAGATCAGGGTGTTTCAGAGACAGAGCAGTGTGTACTAGAAATAGATCAGGGTGCGTCAGAGGCAGATCAGGATGCGTCACGGACAGATCAGGGTGCGTCAGAGTCAGATAAGGGTACGTCAGGGACAGATCAGGGTGCGTCAAAGGCAGATAAGATTGCGTCATGTACAGATCAGGGGGCGTCAGAGACAGATCAGGGTGCGTCAGAGACAGATCAGGGTGCGTCAGAGACAGATCAGGGTGCGTCAGAGACAGATCAGGGTGCGTCAGGGACAGATCAGGGTGCGTCAGAGGCAGATCAGGGTACATCAGAGACACATCAGGGTGCATCAGATACAGATCAGTGTGCGTCAGAGACAGATCAGGGAGCGTCAGAGACAGATCAGGGTGTGTCAGAGACAGATCAGGGTGCATCAGAGACAGATCAGGTTGCGTCAGAGATAGATCAGGGTGCAGCAGAGACAGATCAGGGTGCGGCAGAGACAGATCACGCTGCATCAGAGACAGATCACGCTGCGTCAGAGACAGATCATGCTGCGTCAGAGACTAATCAGGGTGCATCAGAGACAGATCAGGGTGCGTCAGTGACAGATCAGGGTGCATCAGAGACAGATCAGGGTGCGTCAGAGGCAGATTAGGGTGCATCTGAGACAGATCAGAGTGCACCAGAGACAGTTCAGTGTGCATCAGAGGCAGATCAGTGTGCGTCAGAGACAGATCAGGGTGCATCAGAGACAGATCAGGGTGCGTCAGAGACAGATCAGGGTGCGTCAGAGGCACATCAGGGTGCATCAGAGACAGATCAGGTTGCGTCAGAGATAGATCAGGGTGCAGCAGAGACAGATCAGGGGGCGGCAGAGACAGATCATGCTGCATCAGAGACAGATCACGCTGCGTCAGAGATAGATCATGCTGCGTCAGAGACAAATCAGGGTGCATCAGAGACAGATCAGGGTGCGTCAGTGACAGATCAGGGTGCGTCAGTGACAGATCAGGGTGCGTCAGAGACAGATTAGGGTGCATCTGAGACAGATCAGAATGCACCAGAGACAGATCAGTATGCGTCAGAGGCAGATCAGTGTGCGTCAGAGACAGATCAGGGTGCGTCAGAGGCAGAATATGTTGCATTAGAGACAGATCAGAGTGCACCAGAGACAGATCAGTGTGCGTCAGAGGCAGATCAGTGTGCGTCAGAGACAGATCAGAGTGCATCGGAGACAGATCAGTGTGCGTCAGAGGCAGATCAGTGTGCGTCAGAGACAGATCATGCTGCGTCAGAGACAAATCAGGGTGCATCAGAGACAGATCAGTATGCGTCAGAGACAGATCAGTGTGCGTCAGAGACAGATCAGGGTGCGTCAGAGGCAGATCAGGGTGCGTCAGAGGCAGATCAGGGTACATCAGAGGCAGATCAGGGTGCATCAGAGACAAATCAGGGTGCACCAGAGACAGATCAGGGTGCGTCAGAGGCAGATCAGGGAGCATCAGAGACAGATCAGGTTGCGTCAGAGATAGATCAGGGTGCAACAGAGACAGATCAGGGTGCGGCAGAGACAGATCATGCTGCATCAGAGACAGATCACGCTGCGTCAGAGACAGATCATGCTGCGTCAGAGACAAATCAGGGTGCATCAGAGACAGATCAGGGTGCGTCAGTGACAGATCAGGGTGCGTCAGTGACAGATCAGGGTGCGTCAGAGACAGATTAGGGTGCATCTGAGACAGATCAGAGTGCACCAGAGACAGATCAGAGTGCACCAGAGACAGTTCAGTGTGCATCAGAGGCATATCAGTGTGCGTCAGAGACAGATCAGGGTGCATCAGAGACAGATCAGGTTTGCGTCAGAGAAGATCAGGGTGCGTCAGAGGCAGATCAGGGTGCATCAGAGACAGATCTGGTTGCGTCAGAGATAGATCAGGGTGCAGCAGAGACAGATCAGGGTGCGGCAGAGACAGATCATGCTGCATCAGAGACAGATCACGCTGCGTCAGACACAAATCAGGGTGCAAGAGAGACAGATCAGTGTGCGTCAGTGACAGATCAGGGTGCGTCAGAGACAGATTAGGGTGCATCTGAGACAGATCAGAGTGCACCAGAGACAGATCAGTGTGCGTCAGAGGCAGATCATTGTGCGTCAGAGACAGATCAGGGTGCATCAGAGACAGATCAGTATGCGGCAGAGACAGATCAGTGTGCGTCAGAGACAGATCAGGGTGCGTCAGAGACAGATCAGGGTGCGTCAGAGGCAGATCAGGGTACATCAGAGGCAGATCAGGGTGCTTCAGAGAAAGATCAGGGTGCACCAGAGACAGATCAGGGTGCGTCAGAGGCAGATCAGGGTGCATCAGAGACAGATCAGGTTGCGTCAGAGATAGATCAGGGTGCAGCAGAGACAGATCAGTGTGCGTCAGAGGCAGATCAGTGTGCGTCAGAGACAGATCAGAGTGCATCGGAGAAAGATCAGTGTGCGTCAGAGGCAGATCAGTGTGCGTCAGAGACAGATCAGGGTGCATCAGAGGCAGATCAGGGTGCATCAGAGACAGATCAGGGTGCACCAGAGAAAGATCAGGGTGCGTCAGAGACAGATCAGGGTGCGTCAGGAACAGATCAGGGTGCTTCAGGGACAGATCACGCTTAGTCAGAGACAGATCACGCTGCATCAGAGACAGATCAGCGTGCGTCAGAGAAGATCACGCTGCATCAGAGACAGATCTGGATGCATCAGAGACAGATTAGTGTGCGTTAGAGGCAGATCAGGGTGCACCAGTGGCAGATCAGGGTGAACCAGAGGAAGATCAGGGTGCACAAGAGACAGATCAGGGTGCACAAGAGACAGATCAGGGTGCGTCAGAGACAGATCAGGGGGCGTCAGAGAAAGAACAGGGTGCACCAGAGGCAGATTAGGGTGCATCAGAGACAGATCAGGGTGCGTCAGAGACAGATCAGGGTGCGTCAGTGGCAGATGAGGGTGCATCAGAGACAGATCAGGGTGCACCAGAGACAGATCAGGGTGCGTCAGGGACAGATCAGGGTGCGTCAGGGACAGATCAGGGTGCGTCAGAGACAGATCAGGGTGCTTGATGCAGATTAGGGTGCATCTGAGACAGATCAGGGTGCGTCAGAGGCAGATTAGGGTGCATCTGAAACAGATCAGAGTGCACCAGAGACAGTTCAGTGTGCATCAGAGGCAGATCAGTGTGCGTCAGAGACAGATCAGGGTGCATCAGAGACAGATCAGTATGCGGCAGAGACAGATCAGTGTGCGTCAGAGACAGATCAGGGTGCGTCAGAGGCAGATCAGGGTGCATCAGAGACAGATCAGGTTGCGTCAGAGATAGATCAGGGTGCAGCAGAGACAGATCAGGGTGCGGCAGAGACAGATCATGCTGCATCAGAGACAGATCACGCTGCGTCAGAGACAGATCATGCCGCGTCAGAGACAAATCAGGGTGCATCAGAGACAGATCAGGGTGCGTCAGTGACAGATCAGGGTGCGTCAGAGGCAGATTAGGGTGCATCTGAGACAGATCAGAGTGCACCAGAGACAGATCAGTGTGCGTCAGAGGCAGATCAGTGTGCGTCAGAGACAGATCAGGGTGCATCAGAGACAGATCAGTGTGCGTCAGAGACAGATCAGGGTGCGTCAGAGACAGATCAGGGTGCGTCAGAGACAGATCAGGGTGCGTCAGAGACAGATCAGGGTGCGTCAGAGGCAGATCAGGGTGCGTCAGAGGCAGATCAGGATGCATCAGAGGCAGATCAGGCTGCGTCAGAGACAGATCAGGGTGCAAAGAGGCAGATTAGGGTGTGCCAGAGACAGTTCAGGGTGCGTCAGAGACAGATCAGGTTGCACCAGAGACAGATCAGGGAACACCAGAGACAGATCAGTGTGCACCAGAAACAGATCAGGTTGCGTCAGAGACAGATCAGGGTGTTTCAGAGACAGAGCAGTGTGCACTAGAAATAGATCAGGGTGCATGAGAGGCAGATCATTATGCGTCACGGACAGATCAGGGTGCGTCAGAGTCAGATAAGGGTACGTCAGGGACAGATCAGGGTGCGTCAAAGGCAGATAAGATTGCGTCAGGTACAGATCAGGGTGCGTCAGAGACATCAGGGTGCGTCAGAGACAGATCAGGGTGCGTCAGAGACAGATCAGGGTGCGTCAGAGACAGATCAGGGTGCGTCAGAGACAGATCAGGGTGCGTCAGAGACAGATCAGGGTGCGTCAGAGACAGATCAGGGTGCGTCAGGGACAGATCAGGGTGCGTCAGAGGCAGATCAGGGTACATCAGAGACACATCAGGATGCATCAGATACAGATCAGTGTGCGTCAGAGACAGATCAGGGAGCGTCAGAGACAGATCAGGATGTGTCAGAGACAGATCAGGGTGCATCAGAGACAGATCAGGTTGCGTCAGAGATAGATCAGGGTGCAGCAGAGACAGATCAGGGTGCGGCAGAGACAGATCAGGGTGCGTCAGTGACAGATCAGGGTGCGTCAGAGACAGATTAGGGTGCATCTGAGACAGATCAGAATGCACCAGAGACAGATCAGTATGCGTCAGAGGCAGATCAGTGTGCGTCAGAGACAGATCAGGGTGCGTCAGAGGCAGAATATGTTGCATTAGAGACAGATCAGAGTGCACCAGAGACAGATCAGTGTGCGTCAGAGGCAGATCAGTGTGCGTCAGAGACAGATCAGAGTGCATCGGAGACAGATCAGTGTGCGTCAGAGGCAGATCAGTGTGCGTCAGAGACAGATCATGCTGCGTCAGAGACAAATCAGGGTGCTTCAGAGACAGATCAGTATGCGTCAGAGACAGATCAGTGTGCGTCAGAGACAGATCAGGGTGCGTCAGAGGCAGATCAGGGTGCGTCAGAGGCAGATCAGGGTACATCAGAGGCAGATCAGGGTGCGTCAGAGACAAATCATGGTGCACCAGAGACAGATCAGGGTGCGTCAGAGGCAGATCAGGGAGCATCAGAGACAGATCAGGTTGCGTCAGAGATAGATCAGGGTGCAGCAGAGACAGATCAGGGTGCGGCAGAGACAGATCATGCTGCATCAGAGACAGATCACGCTGCGTCAGAGACAGATCATGCTGCGTCAGAGACAAATCAGGGTGCATCAGAGACAGATCAGGGTGCGTCAGTGACAGATCAGGGTGCGTCAGTGACAGATCAGGGTGCGTCAGAGACAGATTAGGGTGCATCTGAGACAGATCAGAGTGCACCAGAGACAGATCAGAGTGCACCAGAGACAGTTCAGTGTGCATCAGAGGCAGATCAGTGTGCGTCAGAGACAGATCAGGGTGCATCAGAGACAGATCAGGGTGCGTCAGAGAAGATCAGGGTGCGTCAGAGGCAGATCAGGGTGCATCAGAGACAGATCTGGTTGCGTCAGAGATAGATCAGGGTGCAGCAGAGACAGATCAGGGTGCGGCAGAGACAGATCATGCTGCATCAGAGACAGATCACGCTGCGTCAGAGACAGATCATGCTGCGTCAGACACAAATCAGGGTGCAAGAGAGACAGATCAGTGCGCGTCAGTGACAGATCAGGGTGCGTCAGAGACTGATTAGGGTGCATCTGAAACAGATCAGAGTGCACCAGAGACAGATCAGTGTGCGTCAGAGGCAGATCATTGTGCGTCAGAGACAGATCAGGGTGCATCAGAGACAGATCAGTATGCGGCAGAGACAGATCAGTGTGCGTCAGAGACAGATCAGGGTGCGTCAGAGACAGATCAGGGTGCGTCAGAGGCAGATCAGGGTACATCAGAGGCAGATCAGGGTGCGTCAGAGAAAGATCAGGGTGCACCAGAGACAGATCAGGGTGCGTCAGAGGCAGATCAGGGTGCATCAGAGACAGATCAGGTTGCGTCAGAGATAGATCAGGGTGCAGCAGAAACAGATCAGTGTGCGTCAGAGGCAGATCAGTGTGCGTCAGAGACAGATCAGAGTGCATCGGAGAAAGATCAGTGTGCGTCAGAGGCAGATCAGGGTACATCAGAGACACATCAGGGTGCATCAGATACAGATCAGTGTGCGTCAGAGACAGATCAGGGAGCGTCAGAGACAGATCAGGGTGTGTCAGAGACAGATCAGGGTGCATTAGAGACAGATCAGGGTGCGTCAGAGAAGATCAGGGTGCGTCAGATGCAGATCAGGGTGCATCAGAGACAGATCTGGTTGCGTCAGAGATAGATCAGGGTGCAGCAGAGACAGAACAGGGTGCGGCAGAGACAGATCATGCTGCATCAGAGACAGATCACGCTGCGTCAGAGACAGATCATGCTGCGTCAGACACAAATCAGGGTGCAAGTGAGACAGATCAGTGTGCGTCAGTGACAGATCAGGGTGCGTCAGAGACAGATCAGAGTGCATCGGAGAAAGATCAGTGTGCGTCAGAGGCAGATCAGTGTGCGTCAGAGACAGATCAGGGTGCATCAGAGGCAGATCAGGGTGCATCAGAGACAGATCAGGGTGCACCAGAGAAAGATCAGGGTGCGTCAGAGACAGATCAGGGTGCGTCAGGAACAGATCAGGGTGCTTCAGGCACAGATCACGCTTAGTCAGAGACAGATCACGCTGCATCAGAGACAGATCAGCGTGCGTCAGAGAAGATCACGCTGCATCAGAGACAGATCTGGATGCATCAGAGACAGATTAGTGTGCGTTAGAGGCAGATCAGGGTGCACCAGTGGCAGATCAGGGTGTACCAGAGGAAGATCAGGGTGCACAAGAGACAGATCAGGGTGCACAAGAGACAGATCAGGGTGCGTCAGAGACAGATCAGGGGGCGTCAGAGAAAGAACAGGGTGCACCAGAGGCAGATTAGGGTGCATCAGAGACAGATCAGGGTGCGTCAGAGACAGATCAGGGTGCGTCAGAGACAGATCAGGGTGCGTCAGTGGCAGATGAGGGTGCATCAGAGACAGATCAGGGTGCACCAGGGACAGATCAGGGTGCGTCAGGGACAGATCAGGGTGCGTCAGGGACAGATCAGGGTGCGTCAGAGACAGATCAGGGTGCGTCAGATGCAGATTAGGGTGCATCTGAGACAGATCAGGGTGCGTCAGAGGCAGATTAGGGTGCATCTGAAACAGATCAGAGTGCACCAGAGACAGTTCAGTGTGCATCAGAGGCAGATCAGTGTGCGTCAGAGGCAGATCAGGGTGCGTCAGAGAAAGATCAGGGTGCACCAGAGACAGATCAGGGTGCGTCAGAGGCAGATCAGGGTGCATCAGAGACAGATCAGGTTGCGTCAGAGATAGATCAGGGTGCAGCAGAGACAGATCAGGGTGCGGCAGAGACAGATCATGCTGCATCAGAGACAGATCAAGCTGCGTCAGAGACAGATCATGCTGCGTCAGAGACAAATCAGGGTGCATCAGAGACAGATCAGGGTGCGTCAGTGACAGATCAGGGTGCGTCAGAGGCAGATTAGGGTGCATCTGAGACAGATCAGAGTGCACCAGAGACAGATCAGTGTGCGTCAGAGGCAGATCAGTGTGCGTCAGAGACAGATCAGGGTGCATCAGAGACAGATCAGTGTGCGTCAGAGACAGATCAGGGTGCGTCAGAGACAGATCAGGGTGCGTCACAGACAGATCAGGGTGCGTCAGAGGCAGATCAGGGTGCGTCAGAGGCAGATCAGAATGCATCAGAGGCAGATCAGGCTGCGTCAGAGACAGATCAGGGTGCAAAGAGGCAGATTAGGGTGTGCCAGAGACAGTTCATGGTGCGTCAGAGACAGATCAGGTTGCACCAGAGACAGATCAGGGAACACCAGAGACAGATCAGTGTGCACCAGAAACAGATCAGGTTGCGTCAGAGACAGATCAGGGTGTTTCAGAGACAGAGCAGTGTGCACTAGAAATAGATCAGGGTGCATGAGAGGCAGATCATGATGCGTCACGGACAGATCAGGGTGCGTCAGAGTCAGATAAGGGTACGTCAGGGACAGATCAGGGTGCGTCAAAGGCAGATAAGATTGCGTCAGGTACAGATCAGGGTGCGTCAGAGACATCAGGGTGCGTCAGAGACAGATCAGGGTGCGTCAGAGACAGATCAGGGTGCGTCAGAGACAGATCAGGGTGCGTCAGAGACAGATCAGGGTGCGTCAGAGACAGATCAGGGTGCGTCAGGGACAGATCAGGGTGCGTCAGAGGCAGATCAGGGTACATCAGAGACACATCAGGGTGCATCAGATACAGATCAGTGTGCGTCAGAGACAGATCAGGGAGCGTCAGAGACAGATCAGGATGTGTCAGAGACAGATCAGGGTGCATCAGAGACAGATCAGGTTGCGTCAGAGATAGATCAGGGTGCAGCAGAGACAGATCAGGGTGCGGCAGAGACAGATCATGCTGCATCAGAGACAGATCACGCTGCGTCAGAGACAGATCATGCTGCGTCAGAGACAAATCAGGGTGCATCAGAGACAGATCAGGGTGCGTCAGTGACAGATCAGGGTGCATCAGAGACAGATCAGGGTGCGTCAGAGGCAGATTAGGGTGCATCTGAGACAGATCAGAGTGCACCAGAGACAGTTCAGTCTGCATCAGAGGCAGATCAGTGTGCGTCAGAGACAGATCAGGGTGCATCAGAGACAGATCAGGGTGCGTCAGAGATAGATCAGGGTGCAGCAGAGACAGATCAGGGTGCGCCAGAGACAGATCATGCTGCATCAGAGACAGATCACGCTGCGTCAGAGACAGATCATGCTGCGTCAGAGACAAATCAGGGTGCATCAGAGACAGATCAGGGTGCGTCAGTGACAGATCAGGGTGCATCAGAGACAGATCAGGGTGCGTCAGAGGCAGATTAGGGTGCATCTGAGACAGATCAGAGTGCACCAGAGACAGTTCAGTCTGCATCAGAGGCAGATCAGTGTGCGTCAGAGACAGATCAGGGTGCATCAGAGACAGATCAGGGTGCGTCAGAGGCAGATCAGGGTGCGTCAGAGGCAGATCAGGGTGCATCAGAGACAGATCAGGTTGCGTCAGAGATAGATCAGGGTGCAGCAGCGACAGATCAGGGGGCGGCAGAGACAGATCATGCTGCATCAGAGACAGATCACGCTGCGTCAGAGATAGATCATGCTGCGTCAGAGACAAATCAGGGTGCATCAGAGACAGATCAGGGTGCGTCAGTGACAGATCAGGGTGCGTCAGTGACAGATCAGGGTGCGTCAGAGACAGATTAGGGTGCATCTGAGACAGATCTGAGTGCACCAGAGACAGATCAGAGTGCACCAGAGACAGTTCAGTGTGCATCAGAGGCAGATCAGTGAACGTCAGAGACAGATCAGGGTGCATCAGAGACAGATCAGGGTGCAGCAGAGACAGATATGGGTGCGGCAGAGACAGATCATGCTGCATCAGAGACAGATCGCGCTGCGTCAGAGACAGATCATGCTGCGTCAGAGACAAATCAGGGTGCAAGAGAGACAGATCATTGTGCGTCAGTGACAGATCAGGGTGCGTCAGAGACAGTTTAGGGTGCATCTGAGACAGATCAGAGTGCACCAGAGACAGATCAGTGTGCGTCAGAGGCAGATCAGTGTGCATCAGAGACAGATCAGGGTGCATCAGAGACAGATCAGTATGCGGCAGAGACAGATCAGTGTGCGTCAGAGACAGATCAGGGTTCGTCAGAGACAGATCAGGGTGCGTCAGATGCAGATCAGGGTACATCAGAGGCAGATCAGGGTGCGTCAGAGAAAGATCAGGGTGCACCAGAGACAGATCAGGGTGCGTCAGAGGCAGATCAGGGTGCATCAGAGACAGATCAGGTTGCGTCAGAGATAGATCAGGGTGCAGCAGAGACAGATCAGGGTGCGGCAGAGACAGATCATGCTGCATCAGAGACAGATCACGCTGCGTCAGAGACAGATCATGCTGTGTCAGAGACAAATCAGGGTGCATCAGAGACAGATCAGGGTGCGTCAGTGACAGATCAGGGTGCGTCAGAGGCAGATTAGGGTGCATCTGAGACAGATCAGAGTGCACCAGAGACAGATCAGTGTGCGTCAGAGGCAGATCAGTGTGCGTCAGAGACAGATCAGGGTGCATCAGAGACAGATCAGTGTGCGTCAGAGACAGATCAGGGTGCGTCAGAGACAGATCAGGGTGCGTCAGAGACAGATCAGGGTGCGTCAGAGACAGATCAGGGTGCGTCAGAGGCAGATCAGGGTGCGTCAGAGGCAGATCAGGATGCATCAGAGGCAGATCAGGCTGCGTCAGAGACAGATCAGGTTGCACCAGAGACAGATCAGGGAACACCAGAGACAGATCAGTGTGCACCAGAAACAGATCAGGTTGCGTCAGAGACAGATCAGGGTGTTTCAGAGACAGAGCAGTGTGTACTAGAAATAGATCAGGGTGCGTCAGAGGCAGATCAGGATGCGTCACGGACAGATCAGGGTGCGTCAGAGTCAGATAAGGGTACGTCAGGGACAGATCAGGGTGCGTCAAAGGCAGATAAGATTGCGTCATGTACAGATCAGGGGGCGTCAGAGACAGATCAGGGTGCGTCAGAGACAGATCAGGGTGCGTCAGAGACAGATCAGGGTGCGTCAGAGACAGATCAGGGTGCGTCAGGGACAGATCAGGGTGCGTCAGAGGCAGATCAGGGTACATCAGAGACACATCAGGGTGCATCAGATACAGATCAGTGTGCGTCAGAGACAGATCAGGGAGCGTCAGAGACAGATCAGGGTGTGTCAGAGACAGATCAGGGTGCATCAGAGACAGATCAGGTTGCGTCAGAGATAGATCAGGGTGCAGCAGAGACAGATCAGGGTGCGGCAGAGACAGATCACGCTGCATCAGAGACAGATCACGCTGCGTCAGAGACAGATCATGCTGCGTCAGAGACAAATCAGGGTGCATCAGAGACAGATCAGGGTGCGTCAGTGACAGATCAGGGTGCATCAGAGACAGATCAGGGTGCGTCAGAGGCAGATTAGGGTGCATCTGAGACAGATCAGAGTGCACCAGAGACAGTTCAGTCTGCATCAGAGGCAGATCAGTGTGCGTCAGAGACAGATCAGGGTGCATCAGAGACAGATCAGGGTGCGTCAGAGACAGATCAGGGTGCGTCAGAGGCACATCAGGGTGCATCAGAGACAGATCAGGTTGCGTCAGAGATAGATCAGGGTGCAGCAGAGACAGATCAGGGGGCGGCAGAGACAGATCATGCTGCATCAGAGACAGATCACGCTGCGTCAGAGATAGATCATGCTGCGTCAGAGACAAATCAGGGTGCATCAGAGACAGATCAGGGTGCGTCAGTGACAGATCAGGGTGCGTCAGTGACAGATCAGGGTGCGTCAGAGACAGATTAGGGTGCATCTGAGACAGATCAGAATGCACCAGAGACAGATCAGTATGCGTCAGAGGCAGATCAGTGTGCGTCAGAGACAGATCAGGGTGCGTCAGAGGCAGAATATGTTGCATTAGAGACAGATCAGAGTGCACCAGAGACAGATCAGTGTGCGTCAGAGGCAGATCAGTGTGCGTCAGAGACAGATCAGAGTGCATCGGAGACAGATCAGTGTGCGTCAGAGGCAGATCAGTGTGCGTCAGAGACAGATCATGCTGCGTCAGAGACAAATCAGGGTGCATCAGAGACAGATCAGTATGCATCAGAGACAGATCAGTGTGCGTCAGAGACAGATCAGGGTGCGTCAGAGGCAGATCAGGGTGCGTCAGAGGCAGATCAGGGTACATCAGAGGCAGTTCAGGGTGCATCAGAGACAGATCAGGGTGCACCAGAGACAGATCAGGGTGCGTCAGAGGCAGATCAGGGAGCATCAGAGACAGATCAGGTTGCGTCAGAGATAGATCAGGGTGCAGCAGAGACAGATCAGGGTGCGGCAGAGACAGATCATGCTGCATCAGAGACAGATCACGCTGCGTCAGAGACAGATCATGCTGCGTCAGAGACAAATCAGGGTGCATCAGAGACAGATCAGGGTGCGTCAGTGACAGATCAGGGTGCGTCAGTGACAGATCAGGGTGCGTCAGAGACAGATTAGGGTGCATCTGAGACAGATCAGAGTGCACCAGAGACAGATCAGAGTGCACCAGAGACAGTTCAGTGTGCATCAGAGGCAGATCAGTGTGCGTCAGAGACAGATCAGGGTGCATCAGAGACAGATCAGGTTTGCGTCAGAGAAGATCAGGGTGCGTCAGAGGCAGATCAGGGTGCATCAGAGACAGATCTGGTTGCGTCAGAGATAGATCAGGGTGCAGCAGAGACAGATCAGGGTGCGGCAGAGACAGATCATGCTGCATCAGAGACAGATCACGCTGCGTCAGACACAAATCAGGGTGCAAGAGAGACAGATCAGTGTGCGTCAGTGACAGATCAGTGTGCGTCAGAGGCAGATCATTGTGCGTCAGAGACAGATCAGGGTGCATCAGAGACAGATCAGTATGCGGCAGAGACAGATCAGTGTGCGTCAGAGACAGATCAGGGTGCGTCAGAGACAGATCAGGGTGCGTCAGAGGCAGATCAGGGTACATCAGAGGCAGATCAGGGTGCTTCAGAGAAAGATCAGGGTGCACCAGAGACAGATCAGGGTGCGTCAGAGGCAGATCAGGGTGCATCAGAGACAGATCAGGTTGCGTCAGAGATAGATCAGGGTGCAGCAGAGACAGATCAGTGTGCGTCAGAGGCAGATCAGTGTGCGTCAGAGACAGATCAGAGTGCATCGGAGAAAGATCAGTGTGCGTCAGAGGCAGATCAGTGTGCGTCAGAGACAGATCAGGGTGCATCAGAGGCAGATCAGGGTGCATCAGAGACAGATCAGGGTGCACCGGAGAAAGATCAGGGTGCGTCAGAGACAGATCAGGGTGCGTCAGGAACAGATCAGGGTGCTTCAGGGACAGATCACGCTTAGTCAGAGACAGATCACGCTGCATCAGAGACAGATCAGCGTGCGTCAGAGAAGATCACGCTGCATCAGAGACAGATCTGGATGCATCAGAGACAGATTAGTGTGCGTTAGAGGCAGATCAGGGTGCACCAGTGGCAGATCAGGGTGAACCAGAGGAAGATCAGGGTGCACAAGAGACAGATCAGGGTGCACAAGAGAAAGATCAGGGTGCGTCAGAGACAGATCAGGGGGCGTCAGAGAAAGAACAGGGTGCACCAGAGGCAGATTAGGGTGCATCAGAGACAGATCAGGGTGCGTCAGAGACAGATCAGGGTGCGTCAGTGGCAGATGAGGGTGCATCAGAGACAGATCAGGGTGCACCAGAGACAGATCAGGGTGCGTCAGGGACAGATCAGGGTGCGTCAGGGACAGATCAGGGTGCGTCAGAGACAGATCAGGGTGCTTGATGCAGATTAGGGTGCATCTGAGACAGATCAGGGTGCGTCAGAGGCAGATTAGGGTGCATCTGACACAGATCAGAGTGCACCAGAGACAGTTCAGTGTGCATCAGAGGCAGATCAGTGTGCGTCAGAGACAGATCAGGGTGCATCAGAGACAGATCAGTATGCGGCAGAGACAGATCAGTGTGCGTCAGAGACAGATCAGGGTGCGTCAGAGGCAGATCAGGGTGCATCAGAGACAGATCAGGTTGCGTCAGAGATAGATCAGGGTGCAGCAGAGACAGATCAGGGTGCGGCAGAGACAGATCATGCTGCATCAGAGACAGATCACGCTGCGTCAGAGACAGATCATGCTGCGTCAGAGACAAATCAGGGTGCATCAGAGACAGATCAGGGTGCGTCAGTGACAGATCAGGGTGCGTCAGAGGCAGATTAGGGTGCATCTGAGACAGATCAGAGTGCACCAGAGACAGATCAGTGTGCGTCAGAGGCAGATCAGTGTGCGTCAGAGACAGATCAGGGTGCATCAGAGACAGATCAGTGTGCGTCAGAGACAGATCAGGGTGCGTCAGAGACAGATCAGGGTGCGTCAGAGACAGATCAGGGTGCGTCAGAGACAGATCAGGGTGCGTCAGAGGCAGATCAGGGTGCGTCAGAGGCAGATCAGGATGCATCAGAGGCAGATCAGGCTGCGTCAGAGACAGATCAGGGTGCAAAGAGGCAGATTAGGGTGTGCCAGAGACAGTTCAGGGTGCGTCAGAGACAGATCAGGTTGCACCAGAGACAGATCAGGGAACACCAGAGACAGATCAGTGTGCACCAGAAACAGATCAGGTTGCGTCAGAGACAGATCAGGGTGTTTCAGAGACAGAGCAGTGTGCACTAGAAATAGATCAGGGTGCATGAGAGGCAGATCATTATGCGTCACGGACAGATCAGGGTGCGTCAGAGTCAGATAAGGGTACGTCAGGGACAGATCAGGGTGCGTCAAAGGCAGATAAGATTGCGTCAGGTACAGATCAGGGTGCGTCAGAGACATCAGGGTGCGTCAGAGACAGATCAGGGTGCGTCAGAGACAGATCAGGGTGCGTCAGAGACAGATCAGGGTGCGTCAGAGACAGATCAGGGTGCGTCAGAGACAGATCAGGGTGCGTCAGAGACAGATCAGGGTGCGTCAGGGACAGATCAGGGTGCGTCAGAGGCAGATCAGGGTACATCAGAGACACATCAGGATGCATCAGATACAGATCAGTGTGCGTCAGAGACAGATCAGGGAGCGTCAGAGACAGATCAGGATGTGTCAGAGACAGATCAGGGTGCATCAGAGACAGATCAGGTTGCGTCAGAGATAGATCAGGGTGCAGCAGAGACAGATCAGGGTGCGGCAGAGACAGATCATGCTGCATCAGAGACAGATCACGCTGCGTCAGAGACAGATCATGCTGCGTCAGAGACAAATCAGGGTGCATCAGAGACAGATCAGGGTGCGTCAGTGACAGATCAGGGTGCATCAGAGACAGATCAGGGTGCGTCAGAGGCAGATTAGGGTGCATCTGAGACAGATCAGAGTGCACCAGAGACAGTTCAGTCTGCATCAGAGGCAGATCAGTGTGCGTCAGAGACAGATCAGGGTGCATCAGAGACAGATCAGGGTGCGTCAGAGGCAGATCAGGGTGCGTCAGAGGCAGATCAGGGTGCATCAGAGACAGATCAGGTTGCGTCAGAGATAGATCAGGGTGCAGCAGAGACAGATCAGGGGGCGGCAGAGACAGATCATGCTGCATCAGAGACAGATCACGCTGCGTCAGAGATAGATCATGCTGCGTCAGAGACAAATCAGGGTGCATCAGAGACAGATCAGGGTGCGTCAGTGACAGATCAGGGTGCGTCAGTGACAGATCAGGGTGCGTCAGAGACAGATTAGGGTGCATCTGAGACAGATCTGAGTGCACCAGAGACAGATCAGAGTGCACCAGAGACAGTTCAGTGTGCATCAGAGGCAGATCAGTGAACGTCAGAGACAGATCAGGGTGCATCAGAGACAGATCAGGGTGCAGCAGAGACAGATATGGGTGCGGCAGAGACAGATCATGCTGCATCAGAGACAGATCGCGCTGCGTCAGAGACAGATCATGCTGCGTCAGAGACAAATCAGGGTGCAAGAGAGACAGATCATTGTGCGTCAGTGACAGATCAGGGTGCGTCAGAGACAGTTTAGGGTGCATCTGAGACAGATCAGAGTGCACCAGAGACAGATCAGTGTGCGTCAGAGGCAGATCAGTGTGCATCAGAGACAGATCAGGGTGCATCAGAGACAGATCAGTATGCGGCAGAGACAGATCAGTGTGCGTCAGAGACAGATCAGGGTTCGTCAGAGACAGATCAGGGTGCGTCAGATGCAGATCAGGGTACATCAGAGGCAGATCAGGGTGCGTCAGAGAAAGATCAGGGTGCACCAGAGACAGATCAGGGTGCGTCAGAGGCAGATCAGGGTGCATCAGAGACAGATCAGGTTGCGTCAGAGATAGATCAGGGTGCAGCAGAGACAGATCAGGGTGCGGCAGAGACAGATCATGCTGCATCAGAGACAGATCACGCTGCGTCAGAGACAGATCATGCTGTGTCAGAGACAAATCAGGGTGCATCAGAGACAGATCAGGGTGCGTCAGTGACAGATCAGGGTGCGTCAGAGGCAGATTAGGGTTCATCTGAGACAGATCAGAGTGCACCAGAGACAGATCAGTGTGCGTCAGAGGCAGATCAGTGTGCGTCAGAGACAGATCAGGGTGCATCAGAGACAGATCAGTGTGCGTCAGAGACAGATCAGGGTGCGTCAGAGACAGATCAGGGTGCGTCAGAGACAGATCAGGGTGCGTCAGAGACAGATCAGGGTGCGTCAGAGGCAGATCAGGGTGCGTCAGAGGCAGATCAGGATGCATCAGAGGCAGAGCAGGCTGCGTCAGAGACAGATCAGGGTGCAAAGAGGCAGATTAGGGTGTGTCAGAGTCAGTTCAGGGTGCGTCAGAGACAGATCAGGTTGCACCAGAGACAGATCAGGGAACACCAGAGACAGATCAGTGTGCACCAGAAACAGATCAGGTTGCGTCAGAGACAGATCAGGGTGTTTCAGAGACAGAGCAGTGTGTACTAGAAATAGATCAGGGTGCGTCAGAGGCAGATCAGGATGCGTCACGGACAGATCAGGGTGCGTCAGAGTCAGATAAGGGTACGTCAGGGACAGATCAGGGTGCGTCAAAGGCAGATAAGATTGCGTCAGGTACAGATCAGGGTGCGTCAGAGACAGATCAGGGTGCGTCAAAGACAGATCAGGGTGCATCAGAGACAGATCAGTGTGCGTCAGAGACAGATCAGGGTGCGTCAGAGACAGATCAGGGTGCGTCAGAGACAGATCAGGGTGCGTCAGGGACAGATCAGGGTGCGTCAGATACAGATCAGGGTGCGTCAGAGACAGATCAGGGTGCATCAGAGACAGATCAGTGTGCGTCAGCGACAGATCAGGGTGCGTCAGAGACAGATCAGGGTGCGTCAGAGACAGATCAGGGTGCGTCAGGGACAGATCAGGGTGCGTCAGAGGCAGATCAGGGTACATCAGAGACACATCAGGGTGCATCAGATACAGATCAGTGTGCGTCAGAGACAGATCAGGGAGCGTCAGAGACAGATCAGGGTGTGTCAGAGACAGATCAGGGTGCATCAGAGACAGATCAGGTTGCGTCAGAGATAGATCAGGGTGCAGCAGAGACAGATCAGGGTGCGGCAGAGACAGATCACGCTGCATCAGAGACAGATCACGCTGCGTCAGAGACAGATCATGCTGCGTCAGAGACAAATCAGGGTGCATCAGAGACAGATCAGGGTGCGTCAGTGACAGATCAGGGTGCATCAGAGACAGATCAGGGTGCGTCAGAGGCAGATTAGGGTGCATCTGAGACAGATCAGAGTGCACCAGAGACAGTTCAGTGTGCATCAGAGGCAGATCAGTGTGCGTCAGAGACAGATCAGGGTGCATCAGAGACAGATCAGGGTGCGTCAGAGACAGATCAGGGTGCGTCAGAGGCACATCAGGGTGCATCAGAGACAGATCAGGTTGCGTCAGAGATAGATCAGGGTGCAGCAGAGACAGATCAGGGGGCGGCAGAGACAGATCATGCTGCATCAGAGACAGATCACGCTGCGTCAGAGATAGATCATGCTGCGTCAGAGACAAATCAGGGTGCATCAGAGACAGATCAGGGTGCGTCAGTGACAGATCAGGGTGCGTCAGTGACAGATCAGGGTGCGTCAGAGACAGATTAGGGTGCATCTGAGACAGATCAGAATGCACCAGAGACAGATCAGTGTGCGTCAGAGGCAGATCAGTGTGCGTCAGAGACAGATCAGGGTGCGTCAGAGGCAGAATATGTTGCATTAGAGACAGATCAGAGTGCACCAGAGACAGATCAGTGTGCGTCAGAGGCAGATCAGTGTGCGTCAGAGACAGATCAGAGTGCATCGGAGACAGATCAGTGTGCGTCAGAGGCAGATCAGTGTGCGTCAGAGACAGATCATGCTGCGTCAGAGACAAATCAGGGTGCATCAGAGACAGATCAGTATGCGTCAGAGACAGATCAGTGTGCGTCAGAGACAGATCAGGGTGCGTCAGAGGCAGATCAGGGTGCGTCAGAGGCAGATCAGGGTACATCAGAGGCAGATCAGGGTGCGTCAGAGACAGATCAGGGTGCACCAGAGACAGATCAGGGTGCGTCAGAGGCAGATCAGGGAGCATCAGAGACAGATCAGGTTGCGTCAGAGATAGATCAGGGTGCAGCAGAGACAGATCAGGGTGCGGCAGAGACAGATCATGCTGCATCAGAGACAGATCACGCTGCGTCAGAGACAGTTCATGCTGCGTCAGAGACAAATCAGGGTGCATCAGAGACAGATCAGTATGCGGCAGAGACAGATCAGTGTGCGTCAGAGACAGATCAGGGTTCGTCAGAGACAGATCAGGGTGCGTCAGATGCAGATCAGGGTACATCAGAGGCAGATCAGGGTGCGTCAGAGAAAGATCAGGGTGCACCAGAGACAGATCAGGGTGCGTCAGAGGCAGATCAGGGTGCATCAGAGACAGATCAGGTTGCGTCAGAGATAGATCAGGGTGCAGCAGAGACAGATCAGGGTGCGGCAGAGACAGATCATGCTGCATCAGAGACAGATCACGCTGCGTCAGAGACAGATCATGCTGTGTCAGAGACAAATCAGGGTGCATCAGAGACAGATCAGGGTGCGTCAGTGACAGATCAGGGTGCGTCAGAGGCAGATTAGGGTGCATCTGAGACAGATCAGAGTGCACCAGAGACAGATCAGTGTGCGTCAGAGGCAGATCAGTGTGCGTCAGAGACAGATCAGGGTGCATCAGAGACAGATCAGTGTGCGTCAGAGACAGATCAGGGTGCGTCAGAGACAGATCAGGGTGCGTCAGAGACAGATCAGGGTGCGTCAGAGACAGATCAGGGTGCGTCAGAGGCAGATCAGGGTGCGTCAGAGGCAGATCAGGATGCATCAGAGGCAGAGCAGGCTGCGTCAGAGACAGATCAGGGTGCAAAGAGGCAGATTAGGGTGTGTCAGAGTCAGTTCAGGGTGCGTCAGAGACAGATCAGGTTGCACCAGAGACAGATCAGGGAACACCAGAGACAGATCAGTGTGCACCAGAAACAGATCAGGTTGCGTCAGAGACAGATCAGGGTGTTTCAGAGACAGAGCAGTGTGTACTAGAAATAGATCAGGGTGCGTCAGAGGCAGATCAGGATGCGTCACGGACAGATCAGGGTGCGTCAGAGTCAGATAAGGGTACGTCAGGGACAGATCAGGGTGCGTCAAAGGCAGATAAGATTGCGTCAGGTACAGATCAGGGTGCGTCAGAGACAGATCAGGGTGCGTCAGAGACAGATCAGGGTGCATCAGAGACAGATCAGTGTGCGTCAGAGACAGATCAGGGTGCGTCAGAGACAGATCAGGGTGCGTCAGAGACAGATCAGGGTGCGTCAGGGACAGATCAGGGTGCGTCAGAGACAGATCAGGGTGCGTCAGAGACAGATCAGGGTGCATCAGAGACAGATCAGTGTGCGTCAGCGACAGATCAGGGTGCGTCAGAGACAGATCAGGGTGCGTCAGAGACAGATCAGGGTGCGTCAGGGACAGATCAGGGTGCGTCAGAGGCAGATCAGGGTACATCAGAGACACATCAGGGTGCATCAGATACAGATCAGTGTGCGTCAGAGACAGATCAGGGAGCGTCAGAGACAGATCAGGGTGTGTCAGAGACAGATCAGGGTGCATCAGAGACAGATCAGGTTGCGTCAGAGATAGATCAGGGTGCAGCAGAGACAGATCAGGGTGCGGCAGAGACAGATCACGCTGCATCAGAGACAGATCACGCTGCGTCAGAGACAGATCATGCTGCGTCAGAGACAAATGAGGGTGCATCAGAGACAGATCAGGGTGCGTCAGTGACAGATCAGGGTGCATCAGAGACAGATCAGGGTGCGTCAGAGGCAGATTAGGGTGCATCTGAGACAGATCAGAGTGCACCAGAGACAGTTCAGTGTGCATCAGAGGCAGATCAGTGTGCGTCAGAGACAGATCAGGGTGCATCAGAGACAGATCAGGGTGCGTCAGAGACAGATCAGGGTGCGTCATAGGCACATCAGGGTGCATCAGAGACAGATCAGGTTGCGTCAGAGATAGATCAGGGTGCAGCAGAGACAGATCGGGGGCGGCAGAGACAGATCATGCTGCATCAGAGACAGATCACGCTGCGTCAGAGATAGATCATGCTGCGTCAGAGACAAATCAGGGTGCATCAGAGACAGATCAGGGTGCGTCAGTGACAGATCAGGGTGCGTCAGTGACAGATCAGGGTGCGTCAGAGACAGATTAGGGTGCATCTGAGACAGATCAGAATGCACCAGAGACAGATCAGTGTGCGTCAGAGGCAGATCAGTGTGCGTCAGAGACAGATCAGGGTGCGTCAGAGGCAGAATATGTTGCATTAGAGACAGATCAGAGTGCACCAGAGACAGATCAGTGTGCGTCAGAGGCAGATCAGTGTGCGTCAGAGACAGATCAGAGTGCATCGGAGACAGATCAGTGTGCGTCAGAGGCAGATCAGTGTGCGTCAGAGACAGATCATGCTGCGTCAGAGACAAATCAGGGTGCATCAGAGACAGATCAGTATGCGTCAGAGACAGATCAGTGTGCGTCAGAGACAGATCAGGGTGCGTCAGAGGCAGATCAGGGTGCGTCAGAGGCAGATCAGGGTACATCAGAGGCAGATCAGGGTGCGTCAGAGACAGATCAGGGTGCACCAGAGACAGATCAGGGTGCGTCAGAGGCAGATCAGGGAGCATCAGAGACAGATCAGGTTGCGTCAGAGATAGATCAGGGTGCAGCAGAGACAGATCAGGGTGCGGCAGAGACAGATCATGCTGCATCAGAGACAGATCACGCTGCGTCAGAGACAGATCATGCTGCGTCAGAGACAAATCAGGGTGCATCAGAGACAGATCAGGGTGCGTCAGTGACAGATCAGGGTGCGTCAGTGACAGATCAGGGTGCGTCAGAGACAGATTAGGGTGCATCTGAGACAGATCAGAGTGCACCAGAGACAGATCAGAGTGCACCAGAGACAGTTCAGTGTGCATCAGAGGCAGATCAGTGTGCGTCAGAGACAGATCAGTGTGCATCAGAGACAGATCAGGTTTGCGTCAGAGAAGATCAGGGTGCGTCAGAGGCAGATCAGGGTGCATCAGAGACAGATCTGGTTGCGTCAGAGATAGATCAGGGTGCAGCAGAGACAGATCAGGGTGCGGCAGAGACAGATCATGCTGCATCAGAGACAGATCACGCTGCGTCAGACACAAATCAGGGTGCAAGAGAGACAGATCAGTGTGCGTCAGTGACAGATCAGGGTGCGTCAGAGACAGATTAGGGTGCATCTGAGACAGATCAGAGTGCACCAGAGACAGATCAGTGTGCGTCAGAGGCAGATCATTGTGCGTCAGAGACAGATCAGGGTGCATCAGAGACAGATCAGTATGCGGCAGAGACAGATCAGTGTGCGTCAGAGACAGATCAGGGTGCGTCAGAGACAGATCAGGGTGCGTCAGAGGCAGATCAGGGTACATCAGAGGCAGATCAGGGTGCTTCAGAGAAAGATCAGGGTGCACCAGAGACAGATCAGGGTGCGTCAGAGGCAGATCAGGGTGCATCAGAGACAGATCAGGCTGCGTCAGAGATAGATCAGGGTGCAGCAGAGACAGATCAGTGTGCGTCAGAGGCAGATCAGTGTGCGTCAGAGACAGATCAGAGTGCATCGGAGAAAGATCAGTGTGCGTCAGAGGCAGATCAGTGTGCGTCAGAGACAGATCAGGGTGCATCAGAGGCAGATCAGGGTGCATCAGAGACAGATCAGGGTGCACCAGAGAAAGATCAGTGTGCGTCAGAGACAGATCAGGGTGCGTCAGGAACAGATCAGGGTGCTTCAGGGACAGATCACGCTTAGTCAGAGACAGATCACGCTGCATCAGAGACAGATCAGCGTGCGTCAGAGAAGATCACGCTGCATCAGAGACAGATCTGGATGCATCAGAGACAGATTAGTGTGCGTTAGAGGCAGATCAGGGTGCACCAGTGGCAGATCAGGGTGAACCAGAGGAAGATCAGGGTGCACAAGAGACAGATCAGGGTGCACAAGAGACAGATCAGGGTGCGTCAGAGACAGATCAGGGGGCGTCAGAGAAAGAACAGGGTGCACCAGAGGCAGATTAGGGTGCATCAGAGACAGATCAGGGTGCGTCAGAGACAGATCAGGGTGCGTCAGTGGCAGATGAGGGTGCATCAGAGACAGATCAGGGTGCACCAGAGACAGATCAGGGTGCGTCAGGGACAGATCAGGGTGCGTCAGGGACAGATCAGGGTGCGTCAGAGACAGATCAGGGTGCGTCAGATGCAGATTAGGGTGCATCTGAGACAGATCAGGGTGCGTCAGAGGCAGATTAGGGTGCATCTGAAACAGATCAGAGTGCACCAGAGACAGTTCAGTGTGCATCAGAGGCAGATCAGTGTGCGTCAGAGACAGATCAGGGTGCATCAGAGACAGATCAGTATGCGGCAGAGACAGATCAGTGTGCGTCAGAGACAGATCAGGGTGCGTCAGAGACAGATCAGGGTGCGTCAGAGGCAGATCAGGGTACATCAGAGGCAGATCAGGGTGCGTCAGAGAAAGATCAGGGTGCACCAGAGACAGATAAGGGTGCGTCAGAGGCAGATCAGGGTGCAGCAGAGACAGATCAGGGTGCGGCAGAGACAGATCACGCTGCATCAGAGACAGACCACGCTGCGTCAGAGACAGATCATGCTGCGTCAGAGACAAATCAGGGTGCATCAGAGACAGATCAGGGTGCGTCAGTGACAGATCAGGGTGCGTCAGTGACAGATCAGGGTGCGTCAGAGACAGATTAGGGTGCATCTGAGACAGATCAGAGTGCACCAGAGACAGATCAGAGTGCACCAGAGACAGTTCAGTGTGCATCAGAGGCAGATCAGTGTGCGTCAGAGACAGATCAGGGTGCATCAGAGACAGATCAGGTTTGCGTCAGAGAAGATCAGGGTGCGTCAGAGGCAGATCAGGGTGCATCAGAGACAGATCTGGTTGCGTCAGAGATAGATCAGGGTGCAGCAGAGACAGATCAGGGTGCGGCAGAGACAGATCATGCTGCATCAGAGACAGATCACGCTGCGTCAGACACAAATCAGGGTGCAAGAGAGACAGATCAGTGTGCGTCAGTGACAGATCAGGGTGCGTCAGAGACAGATTAGGGTGCATCTGAGACAGATCAGAGTGCACCAGAGACAGATCAGTGTGCGTCAGAGGCAGATCATTGTGCGTCAGAGACAGATCAGGGTGCATCAGAGACAGATCAGTATGCGGCAGAGACAGATCAGTGTGCGTCAGAGACAGATCAGGGTGCGTCAGAGACAGATCAGGGTGCGTCAGAGGCAGATCAGGGTACATCAGAGGCAGATCAGGGTGCTTCAGAGAAAGATCAGGGTGCACCAGAGACAGATCAGGGTGCGTCAGAGGCAGATCAGGGTGCATCAGAGACAGATCAGGCTGCGTCAGAGATAGATCAGGGTGCAGCAGAGACAGATCAGTGTGCGTCAGAGGCAGATCAGTGTGCGTCAGAGACAGATCAGGGTGCATCAGAGGCAGATCAGGGTGCATCAGAGACAGATCAGGGTGCACCAGAGAAAGATCAGTGTGCGTCAGAGACAGATCAGGGTGCGTCAGGAACAGATCAGGGTGCTTCAGGGACAGATCACGCTTAGTCAGAGACAGATCACGCTGCATCAGAGACAGATCAGCGTGCGTCAGAGAAGATCAGGCTGCATCAGAGACAGATCTGGATGCATCAGAGACAGATTAGTGTGCGTTAGAGGCAGATCAGGGTGCACCAGTGGCAGATCAGGGTGAACCAGAGGAAGATCAGGGTGCACAAGAGACAGATCAGGGTGCACAAGAGACAGATCAGGGTGCGTCAGAGACAGATCAGGGGGCGTCAGAGAAAGAACAGGGTGCACCAGAGGCAGATTAGGGTGCATCAGAGACAGATCAGGGTGCGTCAGAGACAGATCAGGGTGCGTCAGTGGCAGATGAGGGTGCATCAGAGACAGATCAGGGTGCACCAGAGACAGATCAGGGTGCGTCAGGGACAGATCAGGGTGCGTCAGGGACAGATCAGGGTGCGTCAGAGACAGATCAGGGTGCGTCAGATGCAGATTAGGGTGCATCTGAGACAGATCAGGGTGCGTCAGAGGCAGATTAGGGTGCATCTGAAACAGATCAGAGTGCACCAGAGACAGTTCAGTGTGCATCAGAGGCAGATCAGTGTGCGTCAGAGACAGATCAGGGTGCATCAGAGACAGATCAGTATGCGGCAGAGACAGATCAGTGTGCGTCAGAGACAGATCAGGGTGCGTCAGAGACAGATCAGGGTGCATCAGAGGCAGATCAGGGTACATCAGAGGCAGATCAGGGTGCGTCAGAGAAAGATCAGGGTGCACCAGAGACAGATAAGGGTGCGTCAGAGGCAGATCAGGGTGCATCAGAGACAGATCAGGTTGCGTCAGAGATAGATCAGGGTGCAGCAGAGACAGATCAGGGTGCGGCAGAGACAGATCATGCTGCATCAGAGACAGATCACGCTGCGTCAGAGACAGATCATGCTGCGTCAGAGACAAATCAGGGTGCATCAGAGACAGATCAGGGTGCGTCAGTGACAGATCAGGGTGCGTCAGAGGCAGATTAGGGTGCATCTGAGACAGATCAGAGTGCACCAGAGACAGATCAGTGTGCGTCAGAGGCAGATCAGTGTGCGTCAGAGACAGATCAGGGTGCATCAGAGACAGATCAGTGTGCGTCAGAGACAGATCAGGGTGCGTCAGAGACAGATCAGGGTGCGTCAGAGACAGATCAGGGTGCGTCAGAGACAGATCAGGGTGCGTCAGAGACAGATCAGGGTGCGTCAGAGGCAGATCAGGGTGCGTCAGAGGCAGATCAGGATGCATCAGAGGCAGATCAGGCTGCGTCAGAGACAGATCAGGGTGCAAAGAGGCAGATTAGGGTGTGCCAGAGACAGTTCAGGGTGCGTCAGAGACAGATCAGGTTGCACCAGAGACAGATCAGGGAACACCAGAGACAGATCAGTGTGCACCAGAAACAGATCAGGTTGCGTCAGAGACAGATCAGGGTGTTTCAGAGACAGAGCAGTGTGCACTAGAAATAGATCAGGGTGCATGAGAGGCAGATCATTATGCGTCACGGACAGATCAGGGTGCGTCAGAGTCAGATAAGGGTACGTCAGGGACAGATCAGGGTGCGTCAAAGGCAGATAAGATTGCGTCAGGTACAGATCAGTGTGCGTCAGAGACAGATCAGGGTGCGTCAGAGACAGATCAGGGTGCGTCAGAGACAGATCAGTGTGCGTCAGAGACAGATCAGGGTGCGTCAGAGACAGATCAGGGTGCGTCAGAGACAGATCAGGGTGCGTCAGGGACAGATCAGGGTGCGTCAGAGGCAGATCAGGGTACATCAGAGACACATCAGGGTGCATCAGATACAGATCAGTGTGCGTCAGAGACAGATCAGGGAGCGTCAGAGACAGATCAGGATGTGTCAGAGACAGATCAGGGTGCATCAGAGACAGATCAGGTTGCGTCAGAGATAGATCAGGGTGCAGCAGAGACAGATCAGGGTGCGGCAGAGACAGATTATGCTGCATCAGAGACAGATCACGCTGCGTCAGAGACAGATCATGCTGCGTCAGAGACAAATGAGGGTGCATCAGAGACAGATCAGGGTGCGTCAGTGACAGATCAGGGTGCATCAGAGACAGATCAGGGTGCGTCAGAGGCAGATTAGGGTGCATCTGAGACAGATCAGAGTGCACCAGAGACAGTTCAGTCTGCATCAGAGGCAGATCAGTGTGCGTCAGAGACAGATCAGGGTGCATCAGAGACAGATCAGGGTGCGTCAGAGACAGATCAGGGTGCGTCAGAGGCAGATCAGGGTGCATCAGAGACAGATCAGGTTGCGTCAGAGATAGATCAGGGTGCAGCAGAGACAGATCAGGGGGCGGCAGAGACAGATCATGCTGCATCAGAGACAGATCACGCTGCGTCAGAGATAGATCATGCTGCGTCAGAGACAAATCAGGGTGCATCAGAGACAGATCAGGGTGCGTCAGTGACAGATCAGGGTGCGTCAGTGACAGATCAGGGTGCGTCAGAGACAGATTAGGGTGCATCTGAGACAGATCTGAGTGCACCAGAGACAGATCAGAGTGCACCAGAGACAGTTCAGTGTGCATCAGAGGCAGATCAGTGAACGTCAGAGACAGATCAGGGTGCATCAGAGACAGATCAGGGTGCAGCAGAGACAGATCAGGGTGCGGCAGAGACAGATCATGCTGCATCAGAGACAGATCACGCTGCGTCAGAGACAGATCATGCTGCGTCAGAGACAAATCAGGGTGCAAGAGAGACAGATCAGTGTGCGTCAGTGACAGATCAGGGTGCGTCAGAGACAGATTAGGGTGCATCTGAGACAGATCAGAGTGCACCAGAGACAGATCAGTGTGCGTCAGAGGCAGATCAGTGTGCGTCAGAGACAGATCAGGGTGCATCAGAGACAGATCAGTATGCGGCAGAGACAGATCAGTGTGCGTCAGAGACAGATCAGGGTGCGTCAGAGACAGATCAGGGTGCGTCAGAGGCAGATCAGGGTACATCAGAGGCAAATCAGGGTGCGTCAGAGAAAGATCAGGGTGCATCAGAGACAGATCAGGTTGCGTCAGAGATAGATCAGGGTGCGGCAGAGACAGATCAGGGTGCGGCAGAGACAGATCATGCTGCATCAGAGACAGATCACGCTGCGTCAGAGACAGATCATGCTGTGTCAGAGACAAATCAGGGTGCATCAGAGACAGATCAGGGTGCGTCAGTGACAGATCAGGGTGCGTCAGAGGCAGATTAGGGTGCATCTGAGACAGATCAGAGTGCACCAGAGACAGATCAGTGTGCGTCAGTGGCAGATCAGTGTGCGTCAGAGACAGATCAGGGTGCATCAGAGACAGATCAGTGTGCGTCAGAGACAGATCAGGGTGCATCAGAGACAGATCAGGGTGCGTCAGAGACAGATCAGTGTGCGTCAGAGGCAGATCAGGGTGCGTCAGAGGCAGATCAGGATGCATCAGAGGCAGATCAGGCTGCGTCAGAGACATATCAGGGTGCAAAGAGGCAGATTAGGGTGTGTCAGAGTCAGTTCAGGGTGCGTCAGAGACAGATCAGGTTGCACCAGAGACAGATCAGGGAACACCAGAGACAGATCAGTGTGCACCAGAAACAGATCAGGTTGCGTCAGAGACAGATCAGGGTGTTTCAGAGACAGAGCAGTGTGTACTAGAAATAGATCAGGGTGCGTCAGAGGCAGATCAGGATGCGTCACGGACAGATCAGGGTGCGGCAGAGTCAGATAAGGGTACGTCAGGGACAGATCAGGGTGCGTCAAAGGCAGATAAGATTGCGTCAGGTACAGATCAGGGGGCTTCAGAGACAGATCAGGGTGCGTCAGAGACAGATCAGGGTGCATCAGAGACAGATCAGTGTGCGTCAGAGACAGATCAGGGTGCGTCAGAGACAGATCAGGGTGCGTCAGAGACAGATCAGGGTGCGTCAGGGACAGATCAGGGTGCGTCAGGGACAGATCAGGGTGCGTCAGAGGCAGATCAGGGTACATCAGAGACACATCAGGGTGCATCAGATACAGATCAGTGTGCGTCAGAGACAGATCAGGGAGCGTCAGAGACAGATCAGGGTGTGTCAGAGACAGATCAGGGTGCATCAGAGACAGATCAGGTTGCGTCAGAGATAGATCAGGGTGCAGCAGAGACAGATCAGGGTGCGGCAGAGACAGATCACGCTGCATCAGAGACAGATCACGCTGCGTCAGAGACAGATCATGCTGCGTCAGAGACAAATCAGGGTGCATCAGAGACAGATCAGGGTGCGTCAGTGACAGATCAGGGTGCATCAGAGACAGATCAGGGTGCGTCAGAGGCAGATTAGGGTGCATCTGAGACAGATCAGAGTGCACCAGAGACCGTTCAGTGTGCATCAGAGGCAGATCAGTGTGCGTCAGAGACAGATCAGGGTGCATCAGAGACAGATCAGGGTGCGTCAGAGACAGATCAGGGTGCGTCAGAGGCACATCAGGGTGCATCAGAGACAGATCAGGTTGCGTCAGAGATAGATCAGGGTGCAGCAGAGACAGATCAGTGGGCGGCAGAGACAGATCATGCTGCATCAGAGACAGATCACGCTGCGTCAGAGATAGATCATGCTGCGTCAGAGACAAATCAGGGTGCATCAGAGACAGATCAGGGTGCGTCAGTGACAGATCAGGGTGCGTCAGTGACAGATCAGGGTGCGTCAGTGACAGATCAGGGTGCGTCAGAGACAGATTAGGGTGCATCTGAGACAGATCAGAATGCACCAGAGACAGATCAGTGTGCGTCAGAGGCAGATCAGTGTGCGTCAGAGACAGATCAGGGTGCGTCAGAGGCAGAATATGTTGCATTAGAGACAGATCAGAGTGCACCAGAGACAGATCAGTGTGCGTCAGAGGCAGGTCAGTGTGCGTCAGAGACAGATCAGAGTGCATCGGAGACAGATCAGTGTGCGTCAGAGGCAGATCAGTGTGCGTCAGAGACAGATCATGCTGCGTCAGAGACAAATCAGGGTGCATCAGAGACAGATCAGTATGCGTCAGAGACAGATCAGTGTGCGTCAGAGACAGATCAGGGTGCGTCAGAGGCAGATCAGGGTGCCTCAGAGGCAGATCAGGGTACATCAGAGGCAGATCAGGGTGCGTCAGAGACAGATCAGGGTGCACCAGAGACAGATCAGGGTGCGTCAGAGGCAGATCAGGGAGCATCAGAGACAGATCAGGTTGCGTCAGAGATAGATCAGGGTGCAGCAGAGACAGATCAGGGTGCGGCAGAGACAGATCATGCTGCATCAGAGACAGATCACGCTGCGTCAGAGACAGATCATGCTGCGTCAGAGACAAATCAGGGTGCATCAGAGACAGATCAGGGTGCGTCAGTGACAGATCAGGGTGCGTCAGTGACAGATCAGGGTGCGTCAGAGACAGATTAGGGTGCATCTGAGACAGATCAGAGTGCACCAGAGACAGATCAGTGTGCGTCAGAGGCAGATCATTGTGCGTCAGAGACAGATCAGGGTGCATCAGAGACAGATCAGTATGCGGCAGAGACAGATCAGTGTGCGTCAGAGACAGATCAGGGTGCGTCAGAGACAGATCAGGGTGCGTCAGAGGCAGATCAGGGTACATCAGAGGCAGATCAGGGTGCGTCAGAGAAAGATCAGGGTGCACCAGAGACAGATCAGGGTGCGTCAGAGGCAGATCAGGGTGCATCAGAGACAGATCAGGTTGCGTCAGAGATAGATCCGGGTGCAGCAGAGACAGATCAGTGTGCGTCAGAGGCAGATCAGTGTGCGTCAGAGACAGATCAGAGTGCATCGGAGAAAGATCAGTGTGCGTCAGAGGCAGATCAGTGTGCGTCAGAGACAGATCAGGGTGCATCAGAGGCAGATCAGGGTGCATCAGAGGCAGATCAGGGTGCACCAGAGAAAGATCAGGGTGCGTCAGAGAAAGATCAGGGTGCGTCAGAGACAGATCAGGGTGCGTCAGGGACAGATCAGGGTGCTTCAGGGACAGATCACGCTTAGTCAGAGACAGATCACGCTGCATCAGAGACAGATCAGCGTGCGTCAGAGAAGATCACGCTGCATCAGAGACAGATCTGGATGCATCAGAGACAGATTAGTGTGCGTTAGAGGCAGATCAGTGTGCACCAGTGGCAGATCAGGGTGAACCAGAGGAAGATCAGGGTGCACAAGAGACAGATCAGGGTGCACAAGAGACAGATCAGGGTGCGTCAGAGACAGATCAGGGGGCGTCAGAGAAAGAACAGGGTGCACCAGAGGCAGATTAGGGTGCATCAGAGACAGATCAGGGTGCGTCAGAGACAGATCAGGGTGCGTCAGTGGCAGATGAGGGTGCATCAGAGACAGATCAGGGTGCACCAGAGACAGATCAGGGTGCGTCAGGGACAGATCAGGGTGCGTCAGGGACAGATCAGGGTGCGTCAGAGACAGATCAGGGTGCGTCAGATGCAGATTAGGGTGCATCTGAGACAGATCAGGGTGCGTCAGAGGAAGATTAGGGTGCATCTGAAACAGATCAGAGTGCACCAGAGACAGTTCAGTGTGCATCAGAGGCAGATCAGTGTGCGTCAGAGACAGATCAGGGTGCATCAGAGACAGATCAGGGTGCATCAGAGACAGATCAGTATGCGGCAGAGACAGATCAGTGTGCGTCAGAGACAGATCAGGGTGCGTCAGAGACAGATCAGGGTGCTTCAGAGGCAGATCAGGGTACATCAGAGGCAGATCAGGGTGCGTCAGAGAAAGATCAGGGTGCACCAGAGACAGATCAGGGTGCGTCAGAGGCAGATCAGGGTGCATCAGAGACAGATCAGGTTGCGTCAGAGATAGATCAGGGTGCAGCAGAGACAGATCAGGGTGCGGCAGAGACAGATCATGCTGCATCAGAGACAGATCACGCTGCGTCAGAGACAGATCATGCTGCGTCAGAGACAAATCAGGGTGCATCAGAGACAGATCAGGGTGCGTCATTGACAGATCAGGGTGCGTCAGAGGCAGATTAGGGTGCATCTGAGACAGATCAGAGTGCACCAGAGACAGATCAGTGTGCGTCAGAGGCAGATCAGTGTGCGTCAGAGACAGATCAGGGTGCATCAGAGACAGATCAGTGTGCGTCAGAGACAGATCACGCTGCGTCAGAGACAGATCATGCTGCGTCAGAGACAAATCAGGGTGCAAGAGAGACAGATCAGGGTGCGTCAGTGACAGATCAGGGCGCGTCAGAGACAGATTAGGGTGCATCTGAGACAGATCAGAGTGCACCAGAGACAGTTCAGTGTGCATCAGAGGCAGATCAGTGTGCGTCAGAGACAGATCAGGGTGCATCAGAGACAGATCAGGGTGCGTCAGAGACAGATCAGGGTGCGTCAGAGACAGATCAGGGTGCATCAGAGACAGATCAGGTTGCGTCAGAGATAGATCAGGGTGCAGCAGAGACAGATCAGGGTGCGGCAGAGACAGATCATGCTGCATCAGAGACAGATCACGCTGCGTCAGAGACAGATCATGCTGCGTCAGAGACAAATCAGAGTGCAAGAGAGACAGATCAGGGTGCGTCAGTGACAGATCAGGGCGCGTCAGAAACAGATTAGGGTGCATCTGAGACAGATCAGAGTGCACCAGAGACAGAACAGTGTGCGTCAGAGGCAGATCAGTGTGCGTCAGAGACAGATCAGGGTGCATCAGAGACAGATCAGGGTGCTTCAGAGGCAGATCAGGGTACATCAGAGGCAGATCAGGGTGCGTCAGAGAAAGATCAGGGTGCACCAGAGACAGATCAGGGTGCGTCAGAGGCAGATCAGGGTGCATCAGAGACAGATCAGGTTGCGTCAGAGATAGATCAGGGTGCAGCAGAGACAGATCAGGGTGCGGCAGAGACAGATCATGCTGCATCAGAGACAGATCACGCTGCGTCAGAGACAGATCATGCTGCGTCAGAGACAAATCAGGGTGCATCAGAGACAGATCAGGGTGCGTCATTGACAGATCAGGGTGCGTCAGAGGCAGATTAGGGTGCATCTGAGACAGATCAGAGTGCACCAGAGACAGATCAGTGTGCGTCAGAGGCAGATCAGTGTGCGTCAGAGACAGATCAGGGTGCATCAGAGACAGATCAGTGTGCGTCAGAGACAGATCACGCTGCGTCAGAGACAGATCATGCTGCGTCAGAGACAAATCAGGGTGCAAGAGAGACAGATCAGGGTGCGTCAGTGACAGATCAGGGCGCGTCAGAGACAGATTAGGGTGCATCTGAGACAGATCAGAGTGCACCAGAAACAGAACAGTGTGCGTCAGAGGCAGATCAGTGTGCGTCAGAGACAGATCAGGGTGCATCAGAGACAGATCAGTATGCGGCAGAGACAGATCAGTGTGCGTCAGAGACAGATCAGGGTGCGTCAGAGACAGATCAGGGTGCTTCAGAGGCAGATCAGGGTACATCAGAGGCAGATCAGGGTGCGTCAGAGAAAGATCAGGGTGCACCAGAGACAGATCAGGGTGCATCAGAGGCAGATCAGGGTGCATCAGAGACAGATCAGGTTGCGTCAGAGATAGATCAGGGTGCAGCAGAGACAGATCAGGGTGCGGCAGAGACAGATCATGCTGCATCAGAGACAGATCACGCTGCGTCAGAGACAGATCATGCTGCGTCAGAGACAAATCAGGGTGCATCAGAGACAGATCAGGGTGCGTCAGTGACAGATCAGGGTGCGTCAGAGGCAGATTAGGGTGCATCTGAGACAGATCAGAGTGCACCAGAGACAGATCAGTGTGCGTCAGAGGCAGATCAGTGTGCGTCAGAGACAGATCAGGGTGCATCAGAGACAGATCAGTGTGCGTCAGAGACAGATCAGGGTGCGTCAGAGACAGATCAGGGTGCGTCAGAGACAGATCAGGGTGCGTCAGAGGCAGATCAGGGTGCGTCAGAGGCAGATCAGGATGCATCAGAGGCAGATCAGGCTGCGTCAGAGACAGATCAGGGTGCAAAGAGGCAGATTAGGGTGTGCCAGAGACAGTTCAGGGTGCGTCAGAGACAGATCAGGTTGCACCAGAGACAGATCAGGGAACACCAGAGACAGATCAGTGTGCACCAGAAACAGATCAGGTTGCGTCAGAGACAGATCAGGGTGTTTCAGAGACAGAGCAGTGTGCACTAGAAATAGATCAGGGTGCATGAGAGGCAGATCATTATGCGTCACGGACAGATCAGGGTGCGTCAGAGTCAGATAAGGGTACGTCAGGGACAGATCAGGGTGCGTCAAAGGCAGATAAGATTGCGTCAGGTACAGATCAGGGTGCATCAGAGACAGATCAGGGTGCGTCAGAGACAGATCAGGGTGCGTCAGAGACAGATCAGGGTGCGTCAGAGACAGATCAGGGTGCGTCAGAGACAGATCAGGGTGCGTCAGATACAGATCAGGGTGCGTCAGGGACAGATCAGGGTGCGTCAGAGGCAGATCAGGGTACATCAGAGACACATCAGGGTGCATCAGATACAGATCAGTGTGCGTCAGAGACAGATCAGGGAGCGTCAGAGTCAGATCAGGATGTGTCAGAGACAGATCAGGGTGCATCAGAGACAGATCAGGTTGCGTCAAAGATAGATCAGGGTGCAGCAGAGACAGATCAGGGTGCGGCAGAGACAGATTATGCTGCATCAGAGACAGATCACGCTGCGTCAGAGACAGATCATGCTGCGTCAGAGACAAATCAGGGTGCATCAAAGACAGATCAGGGTGCGTCAGTGACAGATCAGGGTGCATCAGAGACAGATCAGGGTGCGTCAGAGGCAGATTAGGGTGCATCTGAGACAGATCAGAGTGCACCAGAGACAGTTCAGTGTGCATCAGAGGCAGATCAGTGTGCGTCAGAGACAGATCAGGGTGCATCAGAGACAGATCAGGGTGCGTCAGAGGCAGATCAGGGTGCGTCAGAGGCAGATCAGGGTGCAGCAGAGACAGATCAGGGGGCGGCAGAGACAGATCATGCTGCATCAGAGACAGATCACGCTGCGTCAGAGATAGATCATGCTGCGTCAGAGACAAATCAGGGTGCATCAGAGACAGATCAGGGTGCGTCAGTGACAGATCAGGGTGCGTCAGTGACAGATCAGGGTGCGTCAGGGACAGATTAGGGTGCATCTGAGACAGATCAGAGTGCACCAGAGACAGATCAGAGTGCACCAGAGACAGTTCAGTGTGCATCAGAGGCAGATCAGTGAACGTCAGAGACAGATCAGGGTGCATCAGAGACAGATCAGGGTGCAGCAGAGACAGATCAGGGTGCGGCAGAGACAGATCATGCTGCATCAGAGACAGATCACGCTGCGTCAGAGACAGATCACGCTGCGTCAGAGACAAATCAGGGTGCAAGAGAGACAGATCAGTGTGCGTCAGTGACAGATCAGGGTGCGTCAGAGACAGATTAGGGTGCATCTGAGACAGATCAGAGTGCACCAGAGACAGATCAGTGTGCGTCAGAGGCAGATCAGTGTGTGTCAGAGACAGATCAGGGTGCATCAGAGACAGATCAGTATGCGGCAGAGACAGATCAGTGTGCGTCAGAGACAGATCAGGGTGCGTCAGAGACAGATCAGGGTGCGTCAGAGGCAGATCAGGGTACATCAGAGGCAGATCAGGGTGCGTCAGAGAAAGATCAGGGTGCACCAGAGACAGATCAGGGTGCGTCAGAGGCAGATCAGGGTGCATCAGAGACAGATCAGGTTGCGTCAGAGATAGATCAGGGTGCGGCAGAGACAGATCAGGGTGCGGCAGAGACAGATCATGCTGCATCAGAGACAGATCACGCTGCGTCAGAGACAGATCATGCTGTATCAGAGACAAATCAGGGTGCATCAGAGACAGATCAGGGTGCGTCAGTGACAGATCAGGGTGCGTCAGAGGCAGATTAGGGTGCATCTGAGACAGATCAGAGTGCACCAGAGACAGATCAGTGTGCGTCAGAGGCAGATCAGTGTGCGTCAGAGACAGATCAGGGTGCATCAGAGACAGATCAGTGTGCGTCAGAGACAGATCAGGGTGCGTCAGAGACAGATCAGGGTGCGTCAGAGACAGATCAGGGTGCGTCAGAGGCAGATCAGGGTGCGTCAGAGACAGATCAGGATGCATCAGAGGCAGATCAGGCTGCGTCAGAGACAGATCAGGGTGCAAAGAGGCAGATTAGGGTGTGTCAGAGACAGTTCAGGGTGCGTCAGAGACAGATCAGGTTGCACCAGAGACAGATCAGGGAACACCAGAGACAGATCAGTGTGCACCAGAAACAGATCAGGGTGCGTCAGAGACAGATCAGGGTGTTTCACAGACAGAGCAGTGTGTACTAGAAATAGATCAGGGTGCGTCAGAGGCAGATCAGGATGCGTCACGGACAGATCAGGGTGCGTCAGAGTCAGATAAGGGTACGTCAGGGACAGATCAGGGTGCGTCAAAGGCAGATAAGATTGCGTCAGGTACAGATCAGGGTGCGTCAGAGACAGATCAGGGTGCGTCAGAGACAGATCAGGGTGCATCAGAGACAGATCAGTGTGCGTCAGAGACAGATCAGGGTGCGTCAGAGACAGATCAGGGTGCGTCAGAGACAGATCAGGGTGCGTCAGGGACAGATCAGGGTGCGTCAGAGGCAGATCAGGGTACATCAGAGACACATCAGGGTGCATCAGATACAGATCAGTGTGCGTCAGAGACAGATCAGGGAGCGTCAGAGACAGATCAGGGTGTGTCAGAGACAGATCAGGGTGCATCAGAGACAGATCAGGGTGCGTCAGAGATAGATCAGGGTGCAGCAGAGACAGATCAGGGTGCGGCAGAGACAGATCACGCTGCATCAGAGACAGATCACGCTGCGTCAGAGACAGATCATGCTGCGTCAGAGACAAATCAGGGTGCATCAGAGACAGATCAGGGTGCGTCAGTGACAGATCAGGGTGCATCAGAGACAGATCAGGGTGCGTCAGAGGCAGATTAGGGTGCATCTGAGACAGATCAGAGTGCACCAGAGACAGTTCAGTGTGCATCAGAGGCAGATCAGTGTGCATCAGAGACAGATCAGGGTGCATCAGAGACAGATCAGGGTGCGTCAGAGACAGATCAGGGTGCGTCAGAGGCACATCAGGGTGCATCAGAGACAGATCAGGTTGCGTCAGAGATAGATCAGGGTGCAGCAGAGACAGATCAGGGGGCGGCAGAGACAGATCATGCTGCATCAGAGACAGATCACGCTGCGTCAGAGATAGATCATGCTGCGTCAGAGACAAATCAGGGTGCATCAGAGACAGATCAGGGTGCGTCAGTGACAGATCAGGGTGCGTCAGTGACAGATCAGGGTGCGTCAGAGACAGATTAGGGTGCATCTGAGACAGATCAGAATGCACCAGAGACAGATCAGTGTGCGTCAGAGGCAGATCAGTGTGCGTCAGAGACAGATCAGGGTGCGTCAGAGGCAGAATATGTTGCATTAGAGACAGATCAGAGTGCACCAGAGACAGATCAGTGTGCGTCAGATGCAGATCAGTGTGCGTCAGAGACAGATCAGAGTGCATCGGAGACAGATCAGTGTGCGTCAGAGGCAGATCAGTGTGCGTCAGAGACAGATCATGCTGCGTCAGAGACAAATCAGGGTGCATCAGAGACAGATCAGTATGCGTCAGAGACAGATCAGTGTGCGTCAGAGACAGATCAGGGTGTGTCAGAGGCAGATCAGGGTGCGTCAGAGGCAGATCAGGGTACATCAGAGGCAGATCAGGGTGCGTCAGAGACAGATCAGGGTGCATCTGAGACAGATCTGAGTGCACCAGAGACAGATCAGAGTGCACCAGAGACAGTTCAGTGTGCATCAGAGGCAGATCAGTGAACGTCAGAGACAGATCAGGGTGCATCAGAGACAGATCAGGGTGCAGCAGAGACAGATCAGGGTGCGGCAGAGACAGATCATGCTGCATCAGAGACAGATCACGCTGCGTCAGAGACAGATCATGCTGCGTCAGAGACAAATCAGGGTGCAAGAGAGACAGATCAGTGTGCGTCAGTGACAGATCAGGGTGCGTCAGAGACAGATTAGGGTGCATCTGAGACAGATCAGAGTGCACCAGAGACAGATCAGTGTGCGTCAGAGGCAGATCAGTGTGTGTCAGAGACAGATCAGGGTGCATCAGAGACAGATCAGTATGCGGCAGAGACAGATTAGGGTGCATCTGAGACAGATCAGAGTGCACCAGAGACAGTTCAGTGTGCATCAGAGGCAGATCAGTGTGCATCAGAGACAGATCAGGGTGCATCAGAGACAGATCAGGGTGCGTCAGAGACAGATCAGGGTGCGTCAGAGGCACATCAGGGTGCATCAGAGACAGATCAGGTTGCGTCAGAGATAGATCAGGGTGCAGCAGAGACAGATCAGGGGGCGGCAGAGACAGATCATGCTGCATCAGAGACAGATCACGCTGCGTCAGAGATAGATCATGCTGCGTCAGAGACAAATCAGGGTGCATCAGAGACAGATCAGGGTGCGTCAGTGACAGATCAGGGTGCGTCAGTGACAGATCAGGGTGCGTCAGAGACAGATTAGGGTGCATCTGAGACAGATCAGAATGCACCAGAGACAGATCAGTGTGCGTCAGAGGCAGATCAGTGTGCGTCAGAGACAGATCAGGGTGCGTCAGAGGCAGAATATGTTGCATTAGAGACAGATCAGAGTGCACCAGAGACAGATCAGTGTGCGTCAGATGCAGATCAGTGTGCGTCAGAGACAGATCAGAGTGCATCGGAGACAGATCAGTGTGCGTCAGAGGCAGATCAGTGTGCGTCAGAGACAGATCATGCTGCGTCAGAGACAAATCAGGGTGCATCAGAGACAGATCAGTATGCGTCAGAGACAGATCAGTGTGCGTCAGAGACAGATCAGGGTGTGTCAGAGGCAGATCAGGGTGCGTCAGAGGCAGATCAGGGTACATCAGAGGCAGATCAGGGTGCGTCAGAGACAGATCAGGGTGCATCTGAGACAGATCTGAGTGCACCAGAGACAGATCAGAGTGCACCAGAGACAGTTCAGTGTGCATCAGAGGCAGATCAGTGAACGTCAGAGACAGATCAGGGTGCATCAGAGACAGATCAGGGTGCAGCAGAGACAGATCAGGGTGCGGCAGAGACAGATCATGCTGCATCAGAGACAGATCACGCTGCGTCAGAGACAGATCATGCTGCGTCAGAGACAAATCAGGGTGCAAGAGAGACAGATCAGTGTGCGTCAGTGACAGATCAGGGTGCGTCAGAGACAGATTAGGGTGCATCTGAGACAGATCAGAGTGCACCAGAGACAGATCAGTGTGCGTCAGAGGCAGATCAGTGTGTGTCAGAGACAGATCAGGGTGCATCAGAGACAGATCAGTATGCGGCAGAGACAGATCAGTGTGCGTCAGAGACAGATCAGGGTGCGTCAGAGACAGATCAGGGTGCGTCAGAGGCAGATCAGGGTACATCAGAGGCAGATCAGGGTGCGTCAGAGAAAGATCAGGGTGCACCAGAGACAGATCAGGGTGCGTCAGAGGCAGATCAGGGTGCATCAGAGACAGATCAGGTTGCGTCAGAGATAGATCAGGGTGCAGCAGAGACAGATCAGGGTGCGGCAGAGACAGATCATGCTGCATCAGAGACAGATCACGCTGCGTCAGAGACAGATCATGCTGTGTCAGAGACAAATCAGGGTGCATCAGAGACAGATCAGGGTGCGTCAGTGACAGATCAGGGTGCGTCAGAGGCAGATTAGGGTGCATCTGAGACAGATCAGAGTGCACCAGAGACAGATCAGTGTGCGTCAGAGGCAGATCAGTGTGCGTCAGAGACAGATCAGGGTGCATCAGAGACAGATCAGTGTGCGTCAGAGACAGATCAGGGTGCGTCAGAGACAGATCAGGGTGCGTCAGAGACAGATCAGTGTGCGTCAGAGGCAGATCAGGGTGCGTCAGAGGCAGATCAGGATGCATCAGAGGCAGATCAGGCTGCGTCAGAGACAGATCAGGGTGCAAAGAGGCAGATTAGGGTGTGTCAGAGACAGTTCAGGGTGCGTCAGAGACAGATCAGGTTGCACCAGAGACAGATCAGGGAACACCAGAGACAGATCAGTGTGCACCAGAAACAGATCAGGTTGCGTCAGAGACAGATCAGGGTGTTTCACAGACAGAGCAGTGTGTACTAGAAATAGATCAGGGTGCGTCAGAGGCAGATCAGGATGCGTCACGGACAGATCAGGGTGCGTCAGAGTCAGATAAGTGTACGTCAGGGACAGATCAGGGTGCGTCAAAGGCAGATAAGATTGCGTCAGGTACAGATCAGGGTGCGTCAGAGACAGATCAGGGTGCGTCAGAGACAGATCAGGGTGCATCAGAGACAGATCAGTGTGCGTCAGAGACAGATCAGGGTGCGTCAGAGACAGATCAGGGTGCGTCAGAGACAGATCAGGGTGCGTCAGGGACAGATCAGGGTGCGTCAGAGGCAGATCAGGGTACATCAGAGACACATCAGGGTGCATCAGATACAGATCAGTGTGAGTCAGAGACAGATCAGGGAGCGTCAGAGAGAGATCAGGGTGTGTCAGAGACAGATCAGGGTGCATCAGAGACAGATCAGGTTGCGTCAGAGATAGATCAGGGTGCAGCAGAGACGGATCAGGGTGCGGCAGAGACAGATCACGCTGCATCAGAGACAGATCACGCTGCGTCAGAGACAGATCATGCTGCGTCAGAGACAAATCAGGGTGCATCAGAGACAGATCAGGGTGCGTCAGTGACAGATCAGGGTGCATCAGAGACAGATCAGGGTGCGTCAGAGGCAGATTAGGGTGCATCTGAGACAGATCAGAGTGCACCAGAGACAGTTCAGTGTGCATCAGAGGCAGATCAGTGTGCGTCAGAGACAGATCAGGGTGCATCAGAGACAGATCAGGGTGCGTCAGAGACAGATCAGGGCGCGTCAGAGGCACATCAGGGTGCATCAGAGACAGATCAGGTTGCGTCAGAGATAGATCAGGGTGCAGCAGAGACAGATCAGGGGGCGGCAGAGACAGATCATGCTGCATCAGAGACAGATCACGCTGCGTCAGAGATAGATCATGCTGCGTCAGAGACAAATCAGGGTGCATCAGAGACAGATCAGTGTGCGTCAGTGACAGATCAGGGTGCGTCAGTGACAGATCAGGGTGTGTCAGAGACAGATTAGGGTGCATCTGAGACAGATCAGAATGCACCAGAGACAGATTAGTGTGCGTCAGAGGCAGATCAGTGTGCGTCAGAGACAGATCAGGGTGCGTCAGAGGCAGAATATGTTGCATTAGAGACAGATCAGAGTGCATCGGAGACAGATCAGTGTGCGTCAGAGGCAGATCAGTGTGCGTCAGAGACAGATCATGCTGCGTCAGAGACAAATCACGCTGCGTCAGAGACAGATCATGCTGCGTCAGAGACAAATCAGGGTGCAAGAGAGACAGATCAGTGTGCGTCAGTGACAGATCAGGGTGCGTCAGAGACAGATTAGGGTGCATCTGAGACAGATCAGAGTGCACCAGAGACAGATCAGTGTGCGTCAGAGGCAGATCATTGTGCGTCAGAGACAGATCAGGGTGCATCAGAGACAGATCAGTATGCGGCAGAGACAGATCAGTGTGCGTCAGAGACAGATCAGGGTGCGTCAGAGACAGATCAGGGTGCGTCAGAGGCAGATCAGGGTACATCAGAGGCAGATCAGGGTGCGTCAGAGAAAGATCAGGGTGCACCAGAGACAGATCAGGGTGCGTCAGAGGCAGATCAGGGTGCATCAGAGACAGATCAGGTTGCGTCAGAGATAGATCAGGGTGCAGCAGAGACAGATCAGGGTGCGGCAGAGACAGATCATGCTGCATCAGAGACAGATCACGCTGCGTCAGAGACAGATCACGCTGCGTCAGAGACAAATCAGGGTGCATCAGAGACAGATCAGGGTGCGTCAGTGACAGATCAGGGTGCGTCAGAGGCAGATTAGGGTGCATCTGAGACAGATCAGAGTGCACCAGAGACAGATCAGTGTGCGTCAGAGGCAGATCAGTGTGCGTCAGAGACAGATCAGGGTGCATCAGAGACAGATCAGGGTGCATCAGAGACAGATCAGTGTGCGTCAGAGACAGATCAGGGTGCGTCAGAGACAGATCAGGGTGCGTCAGAGACAGATCAGGGTGCGTCAGAGGCAGATCAGGGTGCGTCAGAGGCAGATCAGGATGCATCAGAGGCAGATCAGTCTGCGTCAGAGACAGTTCAGGGTGCGTCAGAGACAGATCAGGTTGCACCAGAGACAGATCAGGGAACACCAGAGACAGATCAGTGTGCACCAGAAACAGATCAGGTTGCGTCAGAGACAGATCAGGGTGTTTCAGAGACAGAGCAGTGTGTACTAGAAATAGATCAGGGTGCGTCAGAGGCAGATCAGGATGCGTCACGGACAGATCAGGGTGCGTCAGAGTCAGATAAGGGTACGTCAGGGACAGATCAGGGTGCGTCAAAGGCAGATAAGATTGCGTCAGGTACAGATCAGTGTGCGTCAGAGACAGATCAGGGTGCGTCAAAGGCAGATAAGATTGGGTCAGGTACAGATCAGGGTGCGTCAGAGACAGATCAGGGTGCGTCAGAGACAGATCAGGGTGCATCAGAGACAGATCAGTGTGCGTCAGAGACAGATCAGGGTGCGTCAGAGACAGATCAGGGTGCGTCAGAGACAGATCAGGGTGCTTCAGGGACAGATCAGGGTGCGTCAGAGGCAGATCAGGGTACATCAGAGACACATCAGGGTGCATCAGATACAGATCAGTGTGCGTCAGAGACAGATCAGGGAGCGTCAGAGACAGATCAGGGTGTGTCAGAGACAGATCAGGGTGCATCAGAGGCAGATCAGGGTGCATCAGAGACAGATCAGGTTGCGTCAGAGATAGATCAGGGTGCAGCAGAGACATATCATGCTGCATCAGAGACAGATCACGCTGCGTCAGAGACAGATCACGCTGCGTCAGAGACAAATCAGGGTGCATCAGAGACAGATCAGGGTGCGTCAGTGACAGATCAGGGTGCGTCAGAGGCAGATTAGGGTGCATCTGAGACAGATCAGAGTGCACCAGAGACAGATCAGTGTGCGTCAGAGGCAGATCAGTGTGCGTCAGAGACAGATCAGGGTGCATCAGAGACAGATCAGGGTGCATCAGAGACAGATCAGGGTGCATCAGAGACAGATCAGTGTGCGTCAGAGACAGATCAGGGTGCACCAGAGACAGATCAGGGTGCGTCAGAGACAGATCAGGGTGCGTCAGAGGCAGATCAGGGTGCGTCAGAGGCAGATCAGGATGCATCAGAGGCAGATCAGTCTGCGTCAGAGACAGATCAGGGTGCAAAGACGCAGATTAGGGTGTGTCAGAGACAGTTCAGGGTGCGTCAGAGACAGATCAGGTTGCACCAGAGACAGATCAGGGAACACCAGAGACAGATCAGTGTGCACCAGAAACAGATCAGGTTGCGTCAGAGACAGATCAGGATGTTTCAGAGACAGAGCAGTGTGTACTAGAAATAGATCAGGGTGCGTCAGAGGCAGATCAGGATGCGTCACGGACAGATCAGGGTGCGTCAGAGTCAGATAAGGGTACGTCAGGGACAGATCAGGGTGCGTCAAAGGCAGATAAGATTGCGTCAGGTACAGATCAGGTTGCGTCAGAGACAGATCAGGGTGCGTCAGAGATAGATCATGCTGCGTCAGAGACAAATCAGGGTGCATCAGAGACAGATCAGGGTGCGTCAGTGACAGATCAGGGTGCGTCAGTGACAGATCAGGGTGCGTCAGAGACAGATTAGGGTGCATCTGAGACAGATCAGGGTGCGTCAGAGACAGATCAGGGTGCGTCAGATACAGATCAGGGTGCGTCAGGGACAGATCAGGGTGCGTCAGAGGCAGATCAGGGTACATCAGAGACACATCAGGGTGCATCAGATACAGATCAGTGTGCGTCAGAGACAGATCAGGGAGCGTCAGAGACAGATCAGGATGTGTCAGAGACAGATCAGGGTGCATCAGAGACAGATCAGGTTGCGTCAAAGATAGATCAGGGTGCAGCAGAGACAGATCAGGGTGCGGCAGAGACAGATTATGCTGCATCAGAGACAGATCACGCTGCGTCAGAGACAGATCATGCTGCGTCAGAGACAAATCAGGGTGCATCAGAGACAGATCAGGGTGCGTCAGTGACAGATCAGGGTGCATCAGAGACAGATCAGGGTGCGTCAGAGGCAGATTAGGGTGCATCTGAGACAGATCAGAGTGCACCAGAGACAGTTCAGTGTGCATCAGAGGCAGATCAGTGTGCGTCAGAGACAGATCAGGGTGCATCAGAGACAGATCAGGGTGCGTCAGAGGCAGATCAGGGTGCGTCAGAGGCAGATCAGGGTGCATCAGAGACAGATCAGGTTGCGTCAGAGATAGATCAGGGTGCAGCAGAGACAGATCAGGGGGCGGCAGAGACAGATCATGCTGCATCAGAGACAGATCACGCTGCGTCAGAGATAGATCATGCTGCGTCAGAGACAAATCAGGGTGCATCAGAGGCAGATCAGGGTGCGTCAGTGACAGATCAGGGTGCGTCAGTGACAGATCAGGGTGCGTCAGGGACAGATTAGGGTGCATCTGAGACAGATCAGAGTGCACCAGAGACAGATCAGAGTGCACCAGAGACAGTTCAGTGTGCATCAGAGGCAGATCAGTGAACGTCAGAGACAGATCAGGGTGCATCAGAGACAGATCAGGGTGCAGCAGAGACAGATCAGGGTGCGGCAGAGACAGATCATGCTGCATCAGAGACAGATCACGCTGCGTCAGAGACAGATCATGCTGCGTCAGAGACAAATCAGGGTGCAAGAGAGACAGATCAGTGTGCGTCAGTGACAGATCAGGGTGCGTCAGAGACAGATTAGGGTGCATCTGAGACAGATCAGAGTGCACCAGAGACAGATCAGTGTGCGTCAGAGGCAGATCAGTGTGTGTCAGAGACAGATCAGGGTGCATCAGAGACAGATCAGTATGCGGCAGAGACAGATCAGTGTGCGTCAGAGACAGATCAGGGTGCGTCAGAGACAGATCAGGGTGCGTCAGAGGCAGATCAGGGTACATCAGAGGCAGATCAGGGTGCGTCAGAGAAAGATCAGGGTGCACCAGAGACAGATCAGGGTGCGTCAGAGGCAGATCAGGGTGCATCAGAGACAGATCAGGTTGCGTCAGAGATAGATCAGGGTGCGGCAGAGACAGATCAGGGTGCGGCAGAGACAGATCATGCTGCATCAGAGACAGATCACGCTGCGTCAGAGACAGATCATGCTGTATCAGAGACAAATCAGGGTGCATCAGAGACAGATCAGGGTGCGTCAGTGACAGATCAGGGTGCGTCAGAGGCAGATTAGGGTGCATCTGAGACAGATCAGAGTGCACCAGAGACAGATCAGTGTGCGTCAGAGGCAGATCAGTGTGCGTCAGAGACAGATCAGGGTGCATCAGAGACAGATCAGTGTGCGTCAGAGACAGATCAGGGTGCGTCAGAGACAGATCAGGGTGCGTCAGAGACAGATCAGGGTGCGTCAGAGGCAGATCAGGGTGCGTCAGAGACAGATCAGGATGCATCAGAGGCAGATCAGGCTGCGTCAGAGACAGATCAGGGTGCAAAGAGGCAGATTAGGGTGTGTCAGAGACAGTTCAGGGTGCGTCAGAGACAGATCAGGTTGCACCAGAGACAGATCAGGGAACACCAGAGACAGATCAGTGTGCACCAGAAACAGATCAGGGTGCGTCAGAGACAGATCAGGGTGTTTCACAGACAGAGCAGTGTGTACTAGAAATAGATCAGGGTGCGTCAGAGGCAGATCAGGATGCGTCACGGACAGATCAGGGTGCGTCAGAGTCAGATAAGGGTACGTCAGGGACAGATCAGGGTGCGTCAAAGGCAGATAAGATTGCGTCAGGTACAGATCAGGGTGCGTCAGAGACAGATCAGGGTGCGTCAGAGACAGATCAGGGTGCATCAGAGACAGATCAGTGTGCGTCAGAGACAGATCAGGGTGCGTCAGAGACAGATCAGGGTGCGTCAGAGACAGATCAGGGTGCGTCAGGGACAGATCAGGGTGCGTCAGAGGCAGATCAGGGTACATCAGAGACACATCAGGGTGCATCAGATACAGATCAGTGTGCGTCAGAGACAGATCAGGGAGCGTCAGAGACAGATCAGGGTGTGTCAGAGACAGATCAGGGTGCATCAGAGACAGATCAGGTTGCGTCAGAGATAGATCAGGGTGCAGCAGAGACAGATCAGGGTGCGGCAGAGACAGATCACGCTGCATCAGAGACAGATCACGCTGCGTCAGAGACAGATCATGCTGCGTCAGAGACAAATCAGGGTGCATCAGAGACAGATCAGGGTGCGTCAGTGACAGATCAGGGTGCATCAGAGACAGATCAGGGTGCGTCAGAGGCAGATTAGGGTGCATCTGAGACAGATCAGAGTGCACCAGAGACAGTTCAGTGTGCATCAGAGGCAGATCAGTGTGCGTCAGAGACAGATCAGGGTGCATCAGAGACAGATCAGGGTGCATCAGAGACAGATCAGGGTGCGTCAGAGGCACATCAGGGTGCATCAGAGACAGATCAGGTTGCGTCAGAGATAGATCAGGGTGCAGCAGAGACAGATCAGGGGGCGGCAGAGACAGATCATGCTGCATCAGAGACAGATCACGCTGCGTCAGAGATAGATCATGCTGCGTCAGAGACAAATCAGGGTGCATCAGAGACAGATCAGGGTGCGTCAGTGACAGATCAGGGTGCGTCAGTGACAGATCAGGGTGCGTCAGAGACAGATTAGTGTGCATCTGAGACAGATCAGAATGCACCAGAGACAGATCAGTGTGCGTCAGAGGCAGATCAGTGTGCGTCAGAGACAGATCAGGGTGCGTCAGAGGCAGAATATGTTGCATTAGAGACAGATCAGAGTGCACCAGAGACAGATCAGTGTGCGTCAGATGCAGATCAGTGTGCGTCAGAGACAGATCAGAGTGCATCGGAGACAGATCAGTGTGCGTCAGAGGCAGATCAGTGTGCGTCAGAGACAGATCATGCTGCGTCAGAGACAAATCAGGGTGCATCAGAGACAGATCAGTATGCGTCAGAGACAGATCAGTGTGCGTCAGAGACAGATCAGGGTGTGTCAGAGGCAGATCAGGGTGCGTCAGAGGCAGATCAGGGTACATCAGAGGCAGATCAGGGTGCGTCAGAGACAGATCAGGGTGCATCTGAGACAGATCTGAGTGCACCAGAGACAGATCAGAGTGCACCAGAGACAGTTCAGTGTGCATCAGAGGCAGATCAGTGAACGTCAGAGACAGATCAGGGTGCATCAGAGACAGATCAGGGTGCAGCAGAGACAGATCAGGGTGCGGCAGAGACAGATCATGCTGCATCAGAGACAGATCACGCTGCGTCAGAGACAGATCATGCTGCGTCAGAGACAAATCAGGGTGCAAGAGAGACAGATCAGTGTGCGTCAGTGACAGATCAGGGTGCGTCAGAGACAGATTAGGGTGCATCTGAGACAGATCAGAGTGCACCAGAGACAGATCAGTGTGCGTCAGAGGCAGATCAGTGTGTGTCAGAGACAGATCAGGGTGCATCAGAGACAGATCAGTATGCGGCAGAGACAGATCAGTGTGCGTCAGAGACAGATCAGGGTGCGTCAGAGACAGATCAGGGTGCGTCAGAGGCAGATCAGGGTACATCAGAGGCAGATCAGGGTGCGTCAGAGAAAGATCAGGGTGCACCAGAGACAGATCAGGGTGCGTCAGAGGCAGATCAGGGTGCATCAGAGACAGATCAGGTTGCGTCAGAGATAGATCAGGGTGCAGCAGAGACAGATCAGGGTGCGGCAGAGACAGATCATGCTGCATCAGAGACAGATCACGCTGCGTCAGAGACAGATCATGCTGTGTCAGAGACAAATCAGGGTGCATCAGAGACAGATCAGGGTGCGTCAGTGACAGATCAGGGTGCGTCAGAGGCAGATTAGGGTGCATCTGAGACAGATCAGAGTGCACCAGAGACAGATCAGTGTGCGTCAGAGGCAGATCAGTGTGCGTCAGAGACAGATCAGGGTGCATCAGAGACAGATCAGTGTGCGTCAGAGACAGATCAGGGTGCGTCAGAGACAGATCAGGGTGCGTCAGAGACAGATCAGGGTGCGTCAGAGGCAGATCAGGGTGCGTCAGAGGCAGATCAGGTTGCATCAGAGGCAGATCAGGCTGCGTCAGAGACAGATCAGGGTGCAAAGAGGCAGATTAGGGTGTGTCAGAGACAGTTCAGGGTGCGTCAGAGACAGATCAGGTTGCACCAGAGACAGATCAGGGAACACCAGAGACAGATCAGTGTGCACCAGAAACAGATCAGGTTGCGTCAGAGACAGATCAGGGTGTTTCACAGACAGAGCAGTGTGTACTAGAAATAGATCAGGGTGCGTCAGAGGCAGATCAGGATGCGTCACGGACAGATCAGGGTGCGTCAGAGTCAGATAAGGGTACGTCAGGGACAGATCAGGGTGCGTCAAAGGCAGATAAGATTGCGTCAGGTACAGATCAGGGTGCGTCAGAGACAGATCAGGGTGCGTCAGAGACAGATCAGGGTGCATCAGAGACAGATCAGTGTGCGTCAGAGACAGATCAGGGTGCGTCAGAGACAGATCAGGGTGCGTCAGAGACAGATCAGGGTGCGTCAGGGACAGATCAGGGTGCGTCAGAGGCAGATCAGGGTACATCAGAGACACATCAGGGTGCATCAGATACAGATCAGTGTGCGTCAGAGACAGATCAGGGAGCGTCAGAGAGAGATCAGGGTGTGTCAGAGACAGATCAGGGTGCATCAGAGACAGATCAGGTTGCGTCAGAGATAGATCAGGGTGCAGCAGAGACGGATCAGGGTGCGGCAGAGACAGATCACGCTGCATCAGAGACAGATCACGCTGCGTCAGAGACAGATCATGCTGCGTCAGAGACAAATCAGGGTGCATCAGAGACAGATCAGGGTGCGTCAGTGACAGATCAGGGTGCATCAGAGACAGATCAGGGTGCGTCAGAGGCAGATTAGGGTGCATCTGAGACAGATCAGAGTGCACCAGAGACAGTTCAGTGTGCATCAGAGGCAGATCAGTGTGCGTCAGAGACAGATCAGGGTGCATCAGAGACAGATCAGGGTGCGTCAGAGACAGATCAGGGTGCGTCAGAGGCACATCAGGGTGCATCAGAGACAGATCAGGTTGCGTCAGAGATAGATCAGGGTGCAGCAGAGACAGATCAGGGGGCGGCAGAGACAGATCATGCTGCATCAGAGACAGATCACGCTGCGTCAGAGATAGATCATGCTGCGTCAGAGACAAATCAGGGTGCATCAGAGACAGATCAGGGTGCGTCAGTGACAGATCAGGGTGCGTCAGTGACAGATCAGGGTGTGTCAGAGACAGATTAGGGTGCATCTGAGACAGATCAGAATGCACCAGAGACAGATTAGTGTGCGTCAGAGGCAGATCAGTGTGCGTCAGAGACAGATCAGGGTGCGTCAGAGGCAGAATATGTTGCATTAGAGACAGATCAGAGTGCATCGGAGACAGATCAGTGTGCGTCAGAGGCAGATCAGTGTGCGTCAGAGACAGATCATGCTGCGTCAGAGACAAATCAGGGTGCATCAGAGAAAGATCAGTATGCGTCAGAGACAGATCAGTGTGCGTCAGAGACAGATCAGGGTGCGTCAGAGGCAGATCAGGGTGCGTCAGAGGCAGATCAGGGTACATCAGAGGCAGATCAGGGTGCGTCAGAGACAGATCAGTGTGCACCAGAGACAGATCAGGGTGCGTCAGAGACAGATCAGGGAGCATCAGAGACAGATCAGGTTGCGTCAGAGATAGATCAGGGTGCAGCAGAGACAGATCAGGGTGCGGCAGAGACAGATCATGCTGCATCAGAGACAGATCACGCTGCGTCAGAGATAGATCATGCTGCGTCAGAGACAAATCAGGGTGCATCAGAGACAGATCAGGGTGCGTCAGTGACAGATCAGGGTGCGTCAGTGACAGATCAGGGTGCGTCAGAGACAGATTAGGGTGCATCTGAGACAGATCAGAGTGCACCAGAGACAGATCAGAGTGCACCAGAGACAGATCAGTGTGCATCAGAGGCAGATCAGTGTGCGTCAGAGACAGATCAGGGTGCATCAGAGACAGATCAGGGTGCGTCAGAGAAGATCAGGGTGCGTCAGAGGCAGATCAGGGTGCATCAGAGACAGATCTGGTTGCGTCAGAGATAGATCAGGGTGCAGCAGAGACAGATCAGGGTGCGGCAGAGACAGATCAGGGTGCGGCAGAGACAGATCATGCTGCATCAGAGACAGATCACGCTGCGTCAGAGACAGATCATGCTGCGTCAGAGACAAATCAGGGTGCAAGAGAGACAGATCAGTGTGCGTCAGTGACAGATCAGGGTGCGTCAGAGACAGATTAGGGTGCATCTGAGACAGATCAGAGTGCACCAGAGACAGATCAGTGTGCGTCAGAGGCAGATCATTGTGCGTCAGAGACAGATCAGGGTGCATCAGAGACAGATCAGTATGCGGCAGAGACAGATCAGTGTGCGTCAGAGACAGATCAGGGTGCGTCAGAGACAGATCAGGGTGCGTCAGAGGCAGATCAGGGTACATCAGAGGCAGATCAGGGTGCGTCAGAGAAAGATCAGGGTGCACCAGAGACAGATCAGGGTGCGTCAGAGGCAGATCAGGGTGCATCAGAGACAGATCAGGTTGCGTCAGAGATAGATCAGGGTGCAGCAGAGACAGATCAGGGTGCGGCAGAGACAGATCATGCTGCATCAGAGACAGATCACGCTGCGTCAGAGACAGATCACGCTGCGTCAGAGACAAATCAGGGTGCATCAGAGACAGATCAGGGTGCGTCAGTGACAGATCAGGGTGCGTCAGAGGCAGATTAGGGTGCATCTGAGACAGATCAGAGTGCACCAGAGACAGATCAGTGTGCGTCAGAGGCAGATCAGTGTGCGTCAGAGACAGATCAGGGTGCATCAGAGACAGATCAGGGTGCATCAGAGACAGATCAGTGTGCGTCAGAGACAGATCAGGGTGCGTCAGAGACAGATCAGGGTGCGTCAGAGACAGATCAGGGTGCGTCAGAGGCAGATCAGGGTGCGTCAGAGGCAGATCAGGATGCATCAGAGGCAGATCAGTCTGCGTCAGAGACAGTTCAGGGTGCGTCAGAGACAGATCAGGTTGCACCAGAGACAGATCAGGGAACACCAGAGACAGATCAGTGTGCACCAGAAACAGATCAGGTTGCGTCAGAGACAGATCAGGGTGTTTCAGAGACAGAGCAGTGTGTACTAGAAATAGATCAGGGTGCGTCAGAGGCAGATCAGGATGCGTCACGGACAGATCAGGGTGCGTCAGAGTCAGATAAGTGTACGTCAGGGACAGATCAGGGTGCGTCAAAGGCAGATAAGATTGGGTCAGGTACAGATCAGGGTGCGTCAGAGACAGATCAGGGTGCGTCAGAGACAGATCAGGGTGCATCAGAGACAGATCAGTGTGCGTCAGAGACAGATCAGGGTGCGTCAGAGACAGATCAGGGTGCGTCAGAGACAGATCAGGGTGCGTCAGGGACAGATCAGGGTGCGTCAGAGGCAGATCAGGGTACATCAGAGACACATCAGGGTGCATCAGATACAGATCAGTGTGCGTCAGAGACAGATCAGGGAGCGTCAGAGACAGATCAGGGTGTGTCAGAGACAGATCAGGGTGCATCAGAGGCAGATCAGGGTGCATCAGAGACAGATCAGGTTGCGTCAGAGATAGATCAGGGTGCAGCAGAGACATATCATGCTGCATCAGAGACAGATCACGCTGCGTCAGAGACAGATCACGCTGCGTCAGAGACAAATCAGGGTGCATCAGAGACAGATCAGGGTGCGTCAGTGACAGATCAGGGTGCGTCAGAGGCAGATTAGGGTGCATCTGAGACAGATCAGAGTGCACCAGAGACAGATCAGTGTGCGTCAGAGGCAGATCAGTGTGCGTCAGAGACAGATCAGGGTGCATCAGAGACAGATCAGGGTGCATCAGAGACAGATCAGGGTGCATCAGAGACAGATCAGTGTGCGTCAGAGACAGATCAGGGTGCACCAGAGACAGATCAGGGTGCGTCAGAGACAGATCAGGGTGCGTCAGAGGCAGATCAGGGTGCGTCAGAGGCAGATCAGGATGCATCAGAGGCAGATCAGTCTGCGTCAGAGACAGATCAGGGTGCAAAGACGCAGATTAGGGTGTGTCAGAGACAGTTCAGGGTGCGTCAGAGACAGATCAGGTTGCACCAGAGACAGATCAGGGAACACCAGAGACAGATCAGTGTGCACCAGAAACAGATCAGGTTGCGTCAGAGACAGATCAGGATGTTTCAGAGACAGAGCAGTGTGTACTAGAAATAGATCAGGGTGCGTCAGAGGCAGATCAGGATGCGTCACGGACAGATCAGGGTGCGTCAGAGTCAGATAAGGGTACGTCAGGGACAGATCAGGGTGCGTCAAAGGCAGATAAGATTGCGTCAGGTACAGATCAGGTTGCGTCAGAGACAGATCAGGGTGCGTCAGAGATAGATCATGCTGCGTCAGAGACAAATCAGGGTGCATCAGAGACAGATCAGGGTGCGTCAGTGACAGATCAGGGTGCGTCAGTGACAGATCAGGGTGCGTCAGAGACAGATTAGGGTGCATCTGAGACAGATCAGAATGCACCAGAGACAGATTAGTGTGCGTCAGAGGCAGATCAGTGTGCGTCAGAGACAGATCAGGGTGCGTCAGAGACAGATCAGGGTGCGTCAGAGGCAGAATATGTTGCATTAGAGACAGATCAGAGTGCACCAGAGACAGATCAGTGTGCGTCAGAGGCAGATCAGTGTGCGTCAGAGACAGATCAGAGTGCATCGGAGACAGATCAGTGTGCGTCAGAGGCAGATCAGTGTGCGTCAGAGACAGATCATGCTGCGTCAGAGACAAATCAGGGTGCATCAGAGACAGATCAGTATGCGTCAGAGACAGATCAGTGTGCGTCAGAGACAGATCAGGGTGCCTCAGAGGCAGATCAGGGTGCGTCAGAGGCAGATCAGGGTACATCAGAGGCAGATCAGGGTGCGTCAGAGACAGATCAGTGTGCACCAGAGACAGATCAGGGTGCGTCAGAGACAGATCAGGGAGCATCAGAGACAGATCAGGTTGCGTCAGAGATAGATCAGGGTGCAGCAGAGACAGATCAGGGTGCGGCAGAGACAGATCATGCTGCATCAGAGACAGATCACGCTGCGTCAGAGACAGATCATGCTGCGTCAGAGACAAATCAGGGTGCATCAGAGACAGATCAGGGTGCGTCAGTGACAGATCAGGGTGCGTCAGTGACAGATCAGGGTGCGTCAGAGACAGATTAGGGTGCATCTGAGACAGATCAGAGTGCACCAGAGACAGATCAGAGTGCACCAGAGACAGATCAGTGTGCATCAGAGGCAGATCAGTGTGCGTCAGAGACAGATCAGGGTGCATCAGAGACAGATCAGGGTGCGTCAGAGAAGATCAGGGTGCGTCAGAGGCAGATCAGGGTGCATCAGAGACAGATCTGGTTGCGTCAGAGATAGATCAGGGTGCAGCAGAGACAGATCAGGGTGCGGCAGAGACAGATCATGCTGCATCAGAGACAGATCACGCTGCGTCAGAGACAGATCATGCTGCGTCAGAGACAGATTAGGGTGCATCTGAGACAGATCAGAGTGCACCAGAGACAGATCAGTGTGCGTCAGAGGCAGATCATTGTGCGTCAGAGACAGATCAGTATGCGGCAGAGACAGATCAGTGTGCGTCAGAGACAGATCAGGGTGCGTCAGAGACAGATCAGGGTGCGTCAGAGACAGATCAGGGTGCGTCAGAGGCAGATCAGGGTACATCAGAGGCAGATCAGGGTGCGTCAGAGACAGATCAGGGTGCATCAGAGACAGATCAGGGTGCGTCAGAGGCAGATCAGGGTGCATCAGAGACAGATCAGGTTGCGTCAGAGATAGATCAGGGTGCAGCAGAGACAGATCAGTGTGCGGCAGAGACAGATCATGCTGCATCAGAGACAGATCACGCTGCGTCAGAGACAGATCACGCTGCGTCAGAGACAAATCAGGGTGCATCAGAGACAGATCAGGGTGCGTCAGTGACAGATCAGGGTGCGTCAGAGGCAGATTAGGGTGCATCTGAGACAGATCAGAGTGCACCAGAGACAGATCAGTGTGCGTCAGAGGCAGATCAGTGTGCGTCAGAGACAGATCAGGGTGCATCAGAGACAGATCAGGGTGCATCAGAGACAGATCAGTGTGCGTCAGAGACAGATCAGGGTGCGTCAGAGACAGATCAGGGTGCGTCAGAGACAGATCAGGGTGCGTCAGAGGCAGATCAGGGTGCGTCAGAGGCAGATCAGGATGCATCAGAGGCAGATCAGTCTGCGTCAGAGACAGATCAGGGTGCAAAGACGCAGATTAGGGTGTGTCAGAGACAGTTCAGGGTGCGTCAGAGACAGATCAGGTTGCACCAGAGACAGATCAGGGAACACCAGAGACAGATCAGTGTGCACCAGAAACAGATCAGGTTGCGTCAGAGACAGATCAGGGTGTTTCAGAGACAGAGCAGTGTGTACTAGAAATAGATCAGGGTGCGTCAGAGGCAGATCAGGATGCGTCACGGACAAATCAGGGTGCGTCAGAGTCAGATAAGGGTACGTCAGGGACAGATCAGGGTGCGTCAAAGGCAGATAAGATTGGGTCAGGTACAGATCAGGGTGCGTCAGAGACAGATCAGGGTGCGTCAGAGACAGATCAGGGTGCATCAGAGACAGATCAGTGTGCGTCAGAGACAGATCAGGGTGCGTCAGAGACAGATCAGGGTGCGTCAGATACAGATCAGGGTGCGTCAGGGACAGATCAGGGTGCGTCAGAGGCAGATCAGGGTACATCAGAGACACATCAGGGTGCATCAGATACAGATCAGTGTGCGTCAGAGACAGATCAGGGAGCGTCAGAGACAGATCAGGGTGTGTCAGAGACAGATCAGGGTGCATCAGAGACAGATCAGGTTGCGTCAGAGATAGATCAGGGTGCAGCAGAGACAGATCAGGGTGCGGCAGAGACAGATCACGCTGCATCAGAGACAGATCACGCTGCGTCAGAGACAGATCATGCTGCGTCAGAGACAAATCAGAGTGCACCAGAGACAGATCAGTGTGCGTCAGAGGCAGCTCATTGTGCGTCAGAGACAGATCAGGGTGCATCAGAGACAGATCAGTATGCGGCAGAGACAGATCAGTGTGCGTCAGAGACAGATCAGTGTGCGTCAGAGACAGATCAGGGTGCGTCAGAGACAGATCAGGGTGCGTCAGAGGCAGATCAGGGTGCGTCAGAGGCAGATCAGGGTACATCAGAGGCAGATCAGGGTGCGTCAGAGAAAGATCAGGGTGCACCAGAGACAGATCAGGGTGCGTCAGAGGCAGATCAGGGTGCATCAGAGGCAGATCAGGTTGCGTCAGAGATAGATCAGGGTGCAGCAGAGACAGATCAGGGTGCGGCAGAGACATATCATGCTGCATCAGAGACAGATCACGCTGCGTCAGAGACAGATCACGCTGCGTCAGAGACAAATCAGGGTGCATCAGAGACAGATCAGGGTGCGTCAGTGACAGATCAGGGTGCGTCAGAGGCAGATTAGGGTGCATCTGAGACAGATCAGAGTGCACCAGAGACAAATCAGTGTGCGTCAGAGGCAGATCAGGGTGCATCAGAGACAGATCAGGGTGCATCAGAGACAGATCAGGGTGCATCAGAGACAGATCAGTGTGCGTCAGAGACAGATCAGGGTGCGTCAGAGACAGATCAGGGTGCGTCAGAGACAGATCAGGGTGCGTCAGAGGCAGATCAGGTTGCGTCAGAGGCAGATCAGGATGCATCAGAGGCAGATCAGTCTGCGTCAGAGACAGATCAGGGTGCAAAGATGCAGATTAGGGTGTGTCAGAGACAGTTCAGGGTTCGTCAGAGACAGATCAGGTTGCACCAGAGACAGATCAGGGAACACCAGAGACAGATCAGTGTGCACCAGAAACAGATCAGGTTGCGTCAGAGACAGATCAGGGTGTTTCAGAGACAGAGCAGTGTGTACTAGAAATAGATCAGGGTGCGTCAGAGGCAGATCAGGATGCGTCACGGACAGATCAGGGTGCGTCAGAGTCAGATAAGTGTACGTCAGGGACAGATCAGGGTGCGTCAAAGGCAGATAAGATTGGGTCAGGTACAGATCAGGGTGCGTCAGAGACAGATCAGGGTGCGTCAGAGACAGATCAGGGTGCATCAGAGACAGATCAGTGTGCGTCAGAGACAGATCAGGGTGCGTCAGAGACAGATCAGGGTGCGTCAGAGACAGATCAGGGTGCGTCAGGGACAGATCAGGGTGCGTCAGAGGCAGATCAGGGTACATCAGAGACACATCAGGGTGCATCAGATACAGATCAGTGTGCGTCAGAGACAGATCAGGGAGCGTCAGAGACAGATCAGGGTGTGTCAGTGACAGATCAGGGTGCATCAGAGACAGATCAGGTTGCGTCAGAGATAGATCAGGGTGCAGCAGAGACAGATCAGGGTGCGGCAGAGACAGATCACGCTGCATCAGAGACAGATCACGCTGCGTCAGAGACAGATCATGCTGCGTCAGAGACAAATCAGAGTGCACCAGAGACAGATCAGTGTGCGTCAGAGGCAGCTCATTGTGCGTCAGAGACAGATCAGGGTGCATCAGAGACAGATCAGTATGCGGCAGAGACAGATCAGTGTGCGTCAGAGACAGATCAGTGTGCGTCAGAGACAGATCAGGGTGCGTCAGAGACAGATCAGGGTGCGTCAGAGGCAGATCAGGGTACATCAGAGGCAGATCAGGGTGCGTCAGAGAAAGATCAGGGTGCACCAGAGACAGATCAGGGTGCGTCAGAGGCAGATCAGGGTGCATCAGAGACTGATCAGGTTGCGTCAGAGATAGATCAGGGTGCAGCAGAGACAGATCAGGGTGCGGCAGAGACATATCATGCTGCATCAGAGACAGATCACGCTGCGTCAGAGACAGATCACGCTGCGTCAGAGACAAATCAGGGTGCATCAGAGACAGATCAGGGTGCGTTAGTGACAGATCAGGGTGCGTCAGAGGCAGATTAGGGTGCATCTGAGACAGATCAGAGTGCACCAGAGACAAATCAGTGTGCGTCAGAGGCAGATCAGTGTGCGTCAGAGACAGATCAGGGTGCATCAGAGACAGATCAGGGTGCATCAGAGACAGATCAGTGTGCGTCAGAGACAGATCAGGGTGCGTCAGAGACAGATCAGGGTGCGTCAGAGACAGATCAGGGTGCGTCAGAGGCAGATCAGGGTGCGTCAGAGGCAGATCAGGGTGCGTCAGAGGCAGATCAGGATGCATCAGAGGCAGATCAGTCTGCGTCAGAGACAGATCAGGGTGCAAAAACGCAGATTAGGGTGTGTCAGAGACAGTTCAGGGTGCGTCAGAGACAGATCAGGTTGCACCAGAGACAGATCAGGGAACACCAGAGACAGATCAGTGTGCACCAGAAACAGATCAGGTTGCGTCAGAGACAGATCAGGGTGTTTCAGAGACAGAGCAGTGTGTACTAGAAATAGATCAGGGTGCGTCAGAGGCAGATCAGGATGCGTCACGGACAGATCAGGGTGCGTCAGAGTCAGATAAGGGTACGTCAGGGACAGATCAGGGTGCGTCAAAGGCAGATAAGATTGCGTCAGGTACAGATCAGGGTGCGTCAGAGACAGATCAGGGTGCGTCAGAGACAGATCAGGGTGCATCAGAGACAGATCAGTGTGCGTCAGAGACAGATCAGGGTGCGTCAGAGACAGATCAGGGTGCGTCAGAGACAGATCAGGGTGCGTCAGGGACAGATCAGGGTGCGTCAGAGGCAGATCAGGGTATATCAGAGACACATCAGTTTGCATCAGATACAGATCAGTGTGCGTCAGAGACAGATCAGGGAGCGTCAGAGAGAGATCAGGGTGTGTCAGAGACAGATCAGGGTGCATCAGAGACAGATCAGGTTGCGTCAGAGATAGATCAGGGTGCAGCAGAGACAGATCAGGGTGCGGCAGAGACAGATCACGCTGCATCAGAGACAGATCACGCTGCGTCAGAGACAGATCATGCTGCGTCAAAGACAAATCAGGGTGCATCAGAGACAGATCAGGGTGCATCAGTGACAGATCAGGGTGCATCAGAGACAGATCAGGGTGCGTCAGAGGCAGATTAGGGTGCATCTGAGACAGATCAGAGTGCACCAGAGACAGTTCAGTGTGCATCAGAGGCAGATCAGTGTGCGTCAGAGACAGATCAGGGTGCATCAGAGACAGATCAGGGTGCGTCAGAGACAGATCAGGGTGCGTCAGAGGCACATCAGGGTGCATCAGAGACAGATCAGGTTGCGTCAGAGATAGATCAGGGTGCAGCAGAGACAGATCAGGGGGCGGCAGAGACAGATCATGCTGCATCAGAGACAGATCACGCTGTGTCAGAGATAGATCATGCTGGGTCAGAGACAAATCAGGGTGCATCAGAGACAGATCAGGGTGCGTCAGTGACAGATCAGGGTGCGTCAGTGACAGATCAGGGTGCGTCAGAGGCAGATTAGGGTGCATCTGAGACAGATCAGAGTGCACCAGAGACAGTTCAGTGTGCATCAGAGGCAGATCAGTGTGCGTCAGAGACAGATCAGGGTGCATCAGAGACAGATCAGGGTGCGTCAGAGACAGATCAGGGTGCGTCAGAGGCACATCAGGGTGCATCAGAGACAGATCAGGTTGCGTCAGAGATAGATCAGGGTGCAGCAGAGACAGATCAGGGGGCGGCAGAGACAGATCATGCTGCATCAGAGACAGATCACGCTGCGTCAGAGATAGATCATGCTGCGTCAGAGACAAATCAGGGTGCATCAGAGACAGATCAGGGTGCGTCAGTGACAGATCAGGGTGCGTCAGTGACAGATCAGGATGTGTCAGAGACAGATTAGGGTGCATCTGAGACAGATCAGAATGCACCAGAGACAGATTAGTGTGCGTCAGAGGCAGATCAGTGTGCGTCAGAGACAGATCAGGGTGCAGCAGAGGCAGAATATGTTGCATTAGAGACAGATCAGAGTGCATCGGAGACAGATCAGTGTGCGTCAGAGGCAGATCAGTGTGCGTCAGAGACAGATCATGCTGCGTCAGAGACAAATCAGGGTGCATCAGAGAAAGATCAGTATGCGTCAGAGACAGATCAGTGTGCGTCAGAGACAGATCAGGGTGCGTCAGAGGCAGATCAGGGTGCGTCAGAGGCAGATCAGGGTACATCAGAGGCAGATCAGGGTGCGTCAGAGACAGATCAGTGTGCACCAGAGACAGATCAGGGTGCGTCAGAGACAGATCAGGGAGCATCAGAGACAGATCAGGTTGCGTCAGAGATAGATCAGGGTGCAGCAGAGACAGATCAGGGTGCGGCAGAGACAGATCATGCTGCATCAGAGACAGATCACGCTGCGTCAGAGATAGATCATGCTGCGTCAGAGACAAATCAGGGTGCATCAGAGACAGATCAGGGTGCGTCAGTGACAGATCAGGGTGCGTCAGTGACAGATCAGGGTGCGTCAGAGACAGATTAGGGTGCATCTGAGACAGATCAGAGTGCACCAGAGACAGATCAGAGTGCACCAGAGACAGATCAGTGTGCATCAGAGGCAGATCAGTGTGCGTCAGAGACAGATCAGGGTGCATCAGAGACAGATCAGGGTGCGTCAGAGAAGATCAGGGTGCGTCAGAGGCAGATCAGGGTGCATCAGAGACAGATCTGGTTGCGTCAGAGATAGATCAGGGTGCAGCAGAGACAGATCAGGGTGCGGCAGAGACAGATCAGGGTGCGGCAGAGACAGATCATGCTGCATCAGAGACAGATCACGCTGCGTCAGAGACAGATCATGCTGCGTCAGAGACAAATCAGGGTGCAAGAGAGACAGATCAGTGTGCGTCAGTGACAGATCAGGGTGCGTCAGAGACAGATTAGGGTGCATCTGAGACAGATCAGAGTGCACCAGAGACAGATCAGTGTGCGTCAGAGGCAGATCATTGTGCGTCAGAGACAGATCAGGGTGCATCAGAGACAGATCAGTATGCGGCAGAGACAGATCAGTGTGCGTCAGAGACAGATCAGGGTGCGTCAGAGACAGATCAGGGTGCGTCAGAGGCAGATCAGGGTACATCAGAGGCAGATCAGGGTGCGTCAGAGAAAGATCAGGGTGCACCAGAGACAGATCAGGGTGCGTCAGAGGCAGATCAGGGTGCATCAGAGACAGATCAGGTTGCGTCAGAGATAGATCAGGGTGCAGCAGAGACAGATCAGGGTGCGGCAGAGACAGATCATGCTGCATCAGAGACAGATCACGCTGCGTCAGAGACAGATCACGCTGCGTCAGAGACAAATCAGGGTGCATCAGAGACAGATCAGGGTGCGTCAGTGACAGATCAGGGTGCGTCAGAGGCAGATTAGGGTGCATCTGAGACAGATCAGAGTGCACCAGAGACAGATCAGTGTGCGTCAGAGGCAGATCAGTGTGCGTCAGAGACAGATCAGGGTGCATCAGAGACAGATCAGGGTGCATCAGAGACAGATCAGTGTGCGTCAGAGACAGATCAGGGTGCGTCAGAGACAGATCAGGGTGCGTCAGAGACAGATCAGGGTGCGTCAGAGGCAGATCAGGGTGCGTCAGAGGCAGATCAGGGTGCGTCAGAGGCAGATCAGGATGCATCAGAGGCAGATCAGTCTGCATCAGAGACAGTTCAGGGTGCGTCAGAGACAGATCAGGTTGCACCAGAGACAGATCAGGGAACACCAGAGACAGATCAGTGTGCACCAGAAACAGATCAGGTTGCGTCAGAGACAGATCAGGGTGTTTCAGAGACAGAGCAGTGTGTACTAGAAATAGATCAGGGTGCGTCAGAGGCAGATCAGGATGCGTCACGGACAGATCAGGGTGCGTCAGAGTCAGATAAGTGTACGTCAGGGACAGATCAGGGTGCGTCAAAGGCAGATAAGATTGGGTCAGGTACAGATCAGGGTGCGTCAGAGACAGATCAGGGTGCGTCAGAGACAGATCAGGGTGCATCAGAGACAGATCAGTGTGCGTCAGAGACAGATCAGGGTGCGTCAGAGACAGATCAGGGTGCGTCAGAGACAGATCAGGGTGCGTCAGGGACAGATCAGGGTGCGTCAGAGGCAGATCAGGGTACATCAGAGACACATCAGGGTGCATCAGATACAGATCAGTGTGCGTCAGAGACAGATCAGGGAGCGTCAGAGACAGATCAGGGTGTGTCAGAGACAGATCAGGGTGCATCAGAGGCAGATCAGGGTGCATCAGAGACAGATCAGGTTGCGTCAGAGACAGATCAGGGTGCGTCAGAGACAGATCAGGGTGCATCAGAGACAGATCAGTGTGCGTCAGAGACAGATCAGGGTGCGTCAGAGACAGATCAGGGTGCGTCAGAGACAGATCAGGGTGCGTCAGGGACAGATCAGGGTGCGTCAGAGGCAGATCAGGGTACATCAGAGACACATCAGGGTGCATCAGATACAGATCAGTGTGCGTCAGAGACAGATCAGGGAGCGTCAGAGACAGATCAGGGTGTGTCAGAGACAGATCAGGGTGCATCAGAGACAGATCAGGTTGCGTCAGAGATAGATCAGGGTGCAGCAGAGACAGATCAGGGTGCGGCAGAGACAGATCACGCTGCATCAGAGACAGATCACGCTGCGTCAGAGACAGATCATGCTGCGTCAGAGACAAATCAGGGTGCATCAGAGACAGATCAGGGTGCGTCAGTGACAGATCAGGGTGCGTCAGTGACAGATCAGGGTGCGTCAGAGACAGATTAGGGTGCATCTGAGACAGATCAGAGTGCACCAGAGACAGATCAGAGTGCACCAGAGACAGATCAGTGTGCATCAGAGGCAGATCAGTGTGCGTCAGAGACAGATCAGGGTGCATCAGAGACAGATCAGGGTGCGTCAGAGAAGATCAGGGTGCGTCAGAGGCAGATCAGGGTGCATCAGAGACAGATCTGGTTGCGTCAGAGATAGATCAGGGTGCAGCAGAGACAGATCAGGGTGCGGCAGAGACAGATCAGGGTGCGGCAGAGACAGATCATGCTGCATCAGAGACAGATCACGCTGCGTCAGAGACAGATCATGCTGCGTCAGAGACAAATCAGGGTGCAAGAGAGACAGATCAGTGTGCGTCAGTGACAGATCAGGGTGCGTCAGAGACAGATTAGGGTGCATCTGAGACAGATCAGAGTGCACCAGAGACAGATCAGTGTGCGTCAGAGGCAGATCATTGTGCGTCAGAGACAGATCAGGGTGCATCAGAGACAGATCAGTATGCGGCAGAGACAGATCAGTGTGCGTCAGAGACAGATCAGGGTGCGTCAGAGACAGATCAGGGTGCGTCAGAGGCAGATCAGGGTACATCAGAGGCAGATCAGGGTGCGTCAGAGAAAGATCAGGGTGCACCAGAGACAGATCAGGGTGCGTCAGAGGCAGATCAGGGTGCATCAGAGACAGATCAGGTTGCGTCAGAGATAGATCAGGGTGCAGCAGAGACAGATCAGGGTGCGGCAGAGACAGATCATGCTGCATCAGAGACAGATCACGCTGCGTCAGAGACAGATCACGCTGCGTCAGAGACAAATCAGGGTGCATCAGAGACAGATCAGGGTGCGTCAGTGACAGATCAGGGTGCGTCAGAGGCAGATTAGGGTGCATCTGAGACAGATCAGAGTGCACCAGAGACAGATCAGTGTGCGTCAGAGGCAGATCAGTGTGCGTCAGAGACAGATCAGGGTGCATCAGAGACAGATCAGGGTGCATCAGAGACAGATCAGTGTGCGTCAGAGACAGATCAGGGTGCGTCAGAGACAGATCAGGGTGCGTCAGAGACAGATCAGGGTGCGTCAGAGGCAGATCAGGGTGCGTCAGAGGCAGATCAGGGTGCGTCAGAGGCAGATCAGGATGCGTCAGAGGCAGATCAGGATGCATCAGAGGCAGATCAGTCTGCATCAGAGACAGTTCAGGGTGCGTCAGAGACAGATCAGGTTGCACCAGAGACAGATCAGGGAACACCAGAGACAGATCAGTGTGCACCAGAAACAGATCAGGTTGCGTCAGAGACAGATCAGGGTGTTTCAGAGACAGAGCAGTGTGTACTAGAAATAGATCAGGGTGCGTCAGAGGCAGATCAGGATGCGTCACGGACAGATCAGGGTGCGTCAGAGTCAGATAAGTGTACGTCAGGGACAGATCAGGGTGCGTCAAAGGCAGATAAGATTGGGTCAGGTACAGATCAGGGTGCGTCAGAGACAGATCAGGGTGCGTCAGAGACAGATCAGGGTGCATCAGAGACAGATCAGTGTGCGTCAGAGACAGATCAGGGTGCGTCAGAGACAGATCAGGGTGCGTCAGAGACAGATCAGGGTGCGTCAGGGACAGATCAGGGTGCGTCAGAGGCAGATCAGGGTACATCAGAGACACATCAGGGTGCATCAGATACAGATCAGTGTGCGTCAGAGACAGATCAGGGAGCGTCAGAGACAGATCAGGGTGTGTCAGAGACAGATCAGGGTGCATCAGAGGCAGATCAGGGTGCATCAGAGGCAGATCAGGGTGCATCAGAGACAGATCAGGTTGCGTCAGAGATAGATCAGGGTGCAGCAGAGACATATCATGCTGCATCAGAGACAGATCACGCTGCGTCAGAGACAGAACACGCTGCGTCAGAGACAAATCAGGGTGCATCAGAGACAGATCAGGGTGCATCAGTGACAGATCAGGGTGCGTCAGAGGCAGATTAGGGTGCATCTGAGACAGATCAGAGTGCACCAGAGACAGATCAGTGTGCGTCAGAGGCAGATCAGTGTGCGTCAGAGACAGATCAGGGTGCATCAGAGACAGATCAGGGTGCATCAGAGACAGATCAGTGTGCGTCAGAGACAGATCAGGGTGCGTCAGAGACAGATCAGGGTGCGTCAGAGACAGATCAGGGTGCGTCAGAGGCAGATCAGGGTGCGTCAGAGGCAGATCAGGATGCATCAGAGGCAGATCAGTCTGCGTCAGAGACAGATCAGGGTGCAAAGACGCAGATTAGGGTGTGTCAGAGACAGTTCAGGGTGCGTCAGAGACAGATCAGGTTGCACCAGAGACAGATCAGGGAACACCAGAGACAGATCAGTGTGCACCAGAAACAGATCAGGTTGCGTCAGAGACAGATCAGGATGTTTCAGAGACAGAGCAGTGTGTACTAGAAATAGATCAGGGTGCGTCAGAGGCAGATCAGGATGCGTCACGGACAGATCAGGGTGCGTCAGAGTCAGATAAGGGTACGTCAGGGACAGATCAGGGTGCGTCAAAGGCAGATAAGATTGCGTCAGGTACAGATCAGGTTGCGTCAGAGACAGATCAGGGTGCGTCAGAGATAGATCATGCTGCGTCAGAGACAAATCAGGGTGCATCAGAGACAGATCAGGGTGCGTCAGTGACAGATCAGGGTGCGTCAGTGACAGATCAGGGTGCGTCAGCGACAGATTAGGGTGCATCTGAGACAGATCAGAATGCACCAGAGACAGATTAGTGTGCGTCAGAGGCAGATCAGTGTGCGTCAGAGACAGATCAGGGTGCGTCAGAGACAGATCAGGGTGCGTCAGAGGCAGAATATGTTGCATTAGAGACAGATCAGAGTGCACCAGAGACAGATCAGTGTGCGTCAGAGGCAGATCAGTGTGCGTCAGAGACAGATCAGAGTGCATCGGAGACAGATCAGTGTGCGTCAGAGGCAGATCAGTGTGCGTCAGAGACAGATCATGCTGCGTCAGAGACAAATCAGGGTGCATCAGAGACAGATCAGTATGCGTCAGAGACAGATCAGTGTGCGTCAGAGACAGATCAGGGTGCGTCAGAGGCAGATCAGGGTGCGTCAGAGGCAGATCAGTGTACATCAGAGGCAGATCAGGGTGCGTCAGAGACAGATCAGTGTGCACCAGAGACAGATCAGGGTGCGTCAGAGACAGATCAGGGAGCATCAGAGACAGATCAGGTTGCGTCAGAGATAGATCAGGGTGCAGCAGAGACAGATCAGGGTGCGGCAGAGACAGATCATGCTGCATCAGAGACAGATCACGCTGCGTCAGAGACAGATCATGCTGCGTCAGAGACAAATCAGGGTGCATCAGAGACAGATCAGGGTGCGTCAGTGACAGATCAGGGTGCGTCAGTGACAGATCAGGGTGCGTCTGAGACAGATCAGAGTGCACCAGAGACAGATCAGAGTGCACCAGAGACAGATCAGAGTGCACCAGAGACAGATCAGTGTGCATCAGAGGCAGATCAGTGTGCGTCAGAGACAGATCAGGGTGCATCAGAGACAGATCAGGGTGCGTCAGAGAAGATCAGGGTGCGTCAGAGGCAGATCAGGGTGCATCAGAGACAGATCTGGTTGCGTCAGAGATAGATCAGGGTGCAGCAGAGACAGATCAGGGTGCGGCAGAGACAGATCATGCTGCATCAGAGACAGATCACGCTGCGTCAGAGACAGATCATGCTGCGTCAGAGACAAATCAGGGTGCAAGAGAGACAGATCAGTGTGCGTCAGTGACAGATCAGGGTGCGTCAGAGACAGATTAGGGTGCATCTGAGACAGATCAGAGTGCACCAGAGACAGATCAGTGTGCGTCAGAGGCAGATCATTGTGCGTCAGAGACAGATCAGTATGCGGCAGAGACAGATCAGTGTGCGTCAGAGACAGATCAGGGTGCGTCAGAGACAGATCAGGCTGCGTCAGAGACAGATCAGGGTGCGTCAGAGGCAGATCAGGGTACATCAGAGGCAGATCAGGGTGCGTCAGAGACAGATCAGGGTGCACCAGAGACAGATCAGGGTGCGTCAGAGGCAGATCAGGGTGCATCAGAGACAGATCAGGTTGCGTCAGAGATAGATCAGGGTGCAGCAGAGACAGATCAGTGTGCGGCAGAGACAGATCATGCTGCATCAGAGACAGATCACGCTGCGTCAGAGACAGATCACGCTGCGTCAGAGACAAATCAGGGTGCATCAGAGACAGATCAGGGTGCGTCAGTGACAGATCAGGGTGCGTCAGAGGCAGATTAGGGTGCATCTGAGACAGATCAGAGTGCACCAGAGACAGATCAGTGTGCGTCAGAGGCAGATCAGTGTGCGTCAGAGACAGATCAGGGTGCATCAGAGACAGATCAGGGTGCATCAGAGACAGATCAGTGTGCGTCAGAGACAGATCAGGGTGCGTCAGAGACAGATCAGGGTGCATCAGAGACAGATCAGGGTGCGTCAGAGGCAGATCAGGGTGCGTCAGAGGCAGATCAGGATGCATCAGAGGCAGATCAGTCTGCGTCAGAGACAGATCAGGGTGCAAAGACGCAGATTAGGGTGTGTCAGAGACAGTTCAGGGTGCGTCAGAGACAGATCAGGTTGCACCAGAGACAGATCAGGGAACACCAGAGACAGATCAGTGTGCACCAGAAACAGATCAGGTTGCGTCAGAGACAGATCAGGGTGTTTCAGAGACAGAGCAGTGTGTACTAGAAATAGATCAGGGTGCGTCAGAGGCAGATCAGGATGCGTCACGGACAGATCAGGGTGCGTCAGAGTCAGATAAGGGTACGTCAGGGACAGATCAGGGTGCGTCAAAGGCAGATAAGATTGGGTCAGGTACAGATCAGGCTGCGTCAGAGACAGATCAGGGTGCGTCAGAGACAGATCAGGGTGCGTCAGAGACAGATCAGGGTGCATCAGAGACAGATCAGTGTGCGTCAGAGACAGATCAGGGTGCGTCAGAGACAGATCAGGGTGCGTCAGAGACAGATCAGGGTGCGTCAGGGACAGATCAGGGTGCGTCAGAGGCAGATCAGGGTACATCAGAGACACATCAGGGTGCATCAGATACAGATCAGTGTGCGTCAGAGACAGATCAGGGAGCGTCAGAGACAGATCAGGGTGTGTCAGAGACAGATCAGGGTGCATCAGAGACAGATCAGGTTGCGTCAGAGATAGATCAGGGTGCAGCAGAGACAGATCAGGGTGCGGCAGAGACAGATCACGCTGCATCAGAGACAGATCACGCTGCGTCAGAGACAGATCATGCTGCGTCAGAGACAAATCAGAGTGCACCAGAGACAGATCAGTGTGCGTCAGAGGCAGCTCATTGTGCGTCAGAGACAGATCAGGGTGCATCAGAGACAGATCAGTATGCGGCAGAGACAGATCAGTGTGCGTCAGAGACAGATCAGTGTGCGTCAGAGACAGATCAGGGTGCGTCAGAGACAGATCAGGGTGCGTCAGAGGCAGATCAGGGTGCGTCAGAGGCAGATCAGGGTGCATCAGAGGCAGATCAGGGTGCGTCAGAGAAAGATCAGGGTGCACCAGAGACAGATCAGGGTGCGTCAGAGGCAGATCAGGGTGCATCAGAGGCAGATCAGGTTGCGTCAGAGATAGATCAGGGTGCAGCAGAGACAGATCAGGGTGCGGCAGAGACATATCATGCTGCATCAGAGACAGATCACGCTGCGTCAGAGACAGATCACGCTGCGTCAGAGACAAATCAGGGTGCATCAGAGACAGATCAGGGTGCGTCAGTGACAGATCAGGGTGCGTCAGAGGCAGATTAGGGTGCATCTGAGACAGATCAGAGTGCACCAGAGACAAATCAGTGTGCGTCAGAGGCAGATCAGTGTGCGTCAGAGACAGATCAGGGTGCATCAGAGACAGATCAGGGTGCATCAGAGACAGATCAGTGTGCGTCAGAGACAGATCAGGGTGCGTCAGAGACAGATCAGGGTGCGTCAGAGACAGATCAGGGTGCGTCAGAGGCAGATCAGGGTGCGTCAGAGGCAGATCAGGATGCATCAGAGGCAGATCAGTCTGCGTCAGGGACAGATCAGGGTGCAAAGATGCAGATTAGGGTGTGTCAGAGACAGTTCAGGGTGCGTCAGAGACAGATCAGGTTGCACCAGAGACAGATCAGGGAACACCAGAGACAGATCAGTGTGCACCAGAAACAGATCAGGTTGCGTCAGAGACAGATCAGGGTGTTTCAGAGACAGAGCAGTGTGTACTAGAAATAGATCAGAGTGCGTCAGAGGCAGATCAGGATGCGTCACGGACAGATCAGGGTGCGTCAGAGTCAGATAAGTGTACGTCAGGGACAGATCAGGGTGCGTCAAAGGCAGATAAGATTGGGTCAGGTACAGATCAGGGTGCGTCAGAGACAGATCAGGGTGCGTCAGAGACAGATCAGGGTGCATCAGAGACAGATCAGTGTGCGTCAGAGACAGATCAGGGTGCGTCAGAGACAGATCAGGGTGCGTCAGAGACAGAACAGGGTGCGTCAGGGACAGATCAGGGTGCGTCAGAGGCAGATCAGGGTACATCAGAGACACATCAGGTTGCATCAGATACAGATCAGTGTGCGTCAGAGACAGATCAGGGAGCGTCAGAGACAGATCAGGGTGTGTCAGTGACAGATCAGGGTGCATCAGAGACAGATCAGGTTGCGTCAGAGATAGATCAGGGTGCAGCAGAGACAGATCAGGGTGCGGCAGAGACAGATCACGCTGCATCAGAGACAGATCACGCTGCGTCAGAGACAGATCATGCTGCGTCAGAGACAAATCAGAGTGCACCAGAGACAGATCAGTGTGCGTCAGAGGCAGCTCATTGTGCGTCAGAGACAGATCAGGGTGCATCAGAGACAGATCAGTATGCGGCAGAGACAGATCAGTGTGCGTCAGAGACAGATCAGTGTGCGTCAGAGACAGATCAGGGTGCGTCAGAGACAGATCAGGGTGCGTCAGAGGCAGATCAGGGTGCATCAGAGACAGATCAGGTTGCGTCAGAGATAGATCAGGGTGCAGCAGAGACAGATCAGGGTGCGGCAGAGACATATCATGCTGCATCGGAGACAGATCACGCTGCGTCAGAGACAGATCACGCTGCGTCAGAGACAAATCAGGGTGCATCAGAGACAGATCAGGGTGCGTCAGTGACAGATCAGGGTGCGTCAGAGGCAGATTAGGGTGCATCTGAGACAGATCAGAGTGCACCAGAGACAAATCAGTGTGCGTCAGAGGCAGATCAGTGTGCGTCAGAGACAGATCAGGGTGCATCAGAGACAGATCAGGGTGCATCAGAGACAGATCAGTGTGCGTCAGAGACAGATCAGGGTGCGTCAGAGACAGATCAGGGTGCGTCAGAGACAGATCAGGGTGCGTCAGAGGCAGATCAGGGTGCGTCAGAGGCAGATCAGGATGCATCAGAGGCAGATCAGTCTGCGTCAGAGACAGATCAGGGTGCAAAGAGGCAGATTAGGGTGTGTCAGAGACAGTTCAGGGTGCGTCAGAGACAGATCAGGTTGCACCAGAGACAGATCAGGGAACACCAGAGACAGATCAGTGTGCACCAGAAACAGATCAGGTTGCGTCAGAGACAGATCAGGGTGTTTCAGAGACAGAGCAGTGTGTACTAGAAATAGATCAGGGTGCGTCAGAGGCAGATCAGGATGCGTCACGGACAGATCAGGGTGCGTCAGAGTCAGATAAGGGTACGTCAGGGACAGATCAGGGTGCGTCAAAGGCAGATAAGATTGCGTCAGGTACAGATCAGGGTGCGTCAGAGACAGATCAGGGTGCGTCAGAGACAGATCAGGGTGCATCAGAGACAGATCAGTGTGCGTCAGAGACAGATCAGGGTGCGTCAGAGACAGATCAGGGTGCGTCAGAGACAGATCAGGGTGCGTCAGGGACAGATCAGGGTGCGTCAGAGGCAGATCAGGGTATATCAGAGACACATCAGGTTGCATCAGATACAGATCAGTGTGCGTCAGAGACAGATCAGGGAGCGTCAGAGAGAGATCAGGGTGTGTCAGAGACAGATCAGGGTGCATCAGAGACAGATCAGGTTGCGTCAGAGATAGATCAGGGTGCAGCAGAGACAGATCAGGGTGCGGCAGAGACAGATCACGCTGCATCAGAGACAGATCACGCTGCGTCAGAGACAGATCATGCTGCGTCAGAGACAAATCAGGGTGCATCAGAGACAGATCAGGGTGCATCAGTGACAGATCAGGGTGCATCAGAGACAGATCAGGGTGCGTCAGAGGCAGATTAGGGTGCATCTGAGACAGATCAGAGTGCACCAGAGACAGTTCAGTGTGCATCAGAGGCAGATCAGTGTGCGTCAGAGACAGATCAGGGTGCATCAGAGACAGATCAGGGTGCGTCAGAGACAGATCAGGGTGCGTCAGAGGCACATCAGGGTGCATCAGAGACAGATCAGGTTGCGTCAGAGATAGATCAGGGTGCAGCAGAGACAGATCAGGGGGCGGCAGAGACAGATCATGCTGCATCAGAGACAGATCACGCTGTGTCAGAGATAGATCATGCTGCGTCAGAGACAAATCAGGGTGCATCAGAGACAGATCAGGGTGCGTCAGTGACAGATCAGGGTGCGTCAGTGACAGATCAGGGTGCGTCAGAGACAGATTAGGGTGCATCTGAGACAGATCAGAATGCACCAGAGACAGATCAGTGTGCGTCAGAGGCAGATCAGTGTGCGTCAGAGACAGATCAGGGTGCGTCAGAGGCAGAATATGTTGCATTAGAGACAGATCAGAGTGCACCAGAGACAGATCAGTTTGCGTCAGAGGCAGATCAGTGTGCGTCAGAGACAGATCAGAGTGCATCGGAGACAGATCAGTGTGCGTCAGAGGCAGATCAGTGTGCGTCAGAGACAGATCATGCTGCGTCAGAGACAAATCAGGGTGCATCAGAGACAGATCAGTATGCGTCAGAGACAGATCAGTGTGCATCAGATACAGATCAGGGTGCGTCAGAGGCAGATAAGGGTTCGTCAGAGGCAGATCAGGGTACATCAGAGGCAGATCAGGGTGCGTCAGAGACAGATCAGGGTGCACCAGAGACAGATCAGGGTGCGTCAGAGGCAGATCAGGGAGCATCAGAGACAGATCAGGTTGCGTCAGAGATAGATCAGGGTGCAGCAGAGACAGATCAGGGTGCGGCAGAGACAGATCATGCTGCATCAGAGACAGATCACGCTGCGTCAGAGACAGATCATGCTGCGTCAGAGACAAATCAGGGTGCATCAGAGGCAGATCAGGGTGCGTGAGTGACAGATCAGGGTGCGTCAGAGACAGATTAGGGTGCATCTGAGACAGATCAGAGTGCACCAGAGACAGATCAGAGTGCACCAGAGACAGTTCAGTGTGCATCAGAGGCAGATCAGTGTGCGTCAGAGACAGATCAGGGTGCATCAGAGACAGATCAGGGTGCGTCAGAGAAGATCAGGGTGCGTCAGAGGCAGATCAGGGTGCATCAGAGACAGATCTGTTTGCGTCAGAGATAGATCAGGGTGCAGCAGAGACAGATCAGGGTGCGGCAGAGACAGATCATGCTGCATCAGAGACAGATCACGCTGCGTCAGAGACAGATCATGCTGCGTCAGAGACAAATCAGGGTGCAAGTGAGACAGATCAGTGTGCGTCAGTGACAGATCAGGGTGCGTCAGAGACAGATTAGGGTGCATCTGAGACAGATCAGAGTGCACCAGAGACAGATCAGTGTGCGTCAGAGGCAGATCATTGTGCGTCAGAGACAGATCAGGGTGCATCAGAGACAGATCAGTATGCGGCAGAGACAGATCAGTGTGCGTCAGAGACAGATCAGGGTGCGTCAGAGACAGATCAGGGTGCGTCAGAGGCAGATCAGGGTACATCAGAGACAGATCAGGGTGCGTCAGAGAAAGATCAGGGTGCACCAGAGACAGATCAGGGTGCGTCAGAGGCAGATCAGGGTGCATCAGAGACAGATCAGGTTGCGTCAGAGATAGATCAGGGTGCAGCAGAGACAGATCAGGGTGCGGCAGAGACAGATCATGCTGCATCAGAGACAGATCACGCTGCGTCAGAGACAGATCACGCTGCGTCAGAGACAAATCAGGGTGCATCAGAGACAGATCAGGGTGCGTCAGTGACAGATCAGGGTGCGTCAGAGGCAGATTAGGGTGCATCTGAGACAGATCAGAGTGCACCAGAGACAGATCAGTGTGCGTCAGAGGCAGATCAGTGTGCGTCAGAGACAGATCAGGGTGCATCAGAGACAGATCAGGGTGCATCAGAGACAGATCAGGGTGCATCAGAAACAGATCAGTGTGCGTCAGAGACAGATCAGGGTGCGTCAGAGACAGATCAGGGTGCGTCAGAGACAGATCAGGGTGCGTCAGAGGCAGATCAGGGTGCGTCAGAGGCAGATCAGGGTGCGTCAGAGGCAGATCAGGATGCATCGGAGGCAGATCAGGTTCGTCAGAGACAGATCAGGGTGCAAAGAGGCAGATTAGGGTGTGTCAGAGACAGTTCAGGGTGCGTCAGAGACAGATCAGGTTGCACCAGAGACAGATCAGGGAACACCAGAGACAGATCAGTGTGCACCAGAAACAGATCAGGTTGCGTCAGAGACAGATCAGGGTGTTTCAGAGACAGAGCAGTGTGTACTAGAAATAGATCAGGGTGCGTCAGAGGCAGATCAGGATGCGTCACGGACAGATCAGGGTGCGTCAGAGTCAGATAAGGGTACGTCAGGGACAGATCAGTGTGCGTCAAAGGCAGATAAGATTGCGTCAGGTACAGATCAGGGTGCGTCAGAGACAGATCAGGGTGCGTCAGAGACAGATCAGGGTGCATCAGAGACAGATCAGTGTGCGTCAGAGACAGATCAGGGTGCGTCAGAGACAGATCAGGGTGCGTCAGAGACAGATCAGGGTGCGTCAGGGACAGATCAGGGTGCGTCAGAGGCAGATCAGGGTACATCAGAGACACATCAGGGTGCATCAGATACAGATCAGTGTGCGTCAGAGACAGATCAGGGAGCGTCAGAGACAGATCAGGGTGTGTCAGAGACAGATCAGGGTGCATCAGAGACAGATCAGGTTGCGTCAGAGATAGATCAGGCTGCAGCAGAGACAGATCAGGGTGCGGCAGAGACAGATAACGCTGCATCAGAGACAGATCACGCTGCGTCAGAGACAGATCATGCTGCGTCAGAGACAAATCAGGGTGCATCAGAGACAGATCAGGGTGCGTCAGTGACAGATCAGGGTGCATCAGAGACAGATCAGGGTGCGTCAGAGGCACATCAGGGTGCATCAGAGACAGATCAGGTTGCGTCAGAGATAGATCAGGGTGCAGCAGAGACAGATCAGCGGGCGGCAGAGACAGATCATGCTGCATCAGAGACAGATCACGCTGCGTCAGAGATAGATCATGCTGCGTCAGAGACAATCAGGGTGCATCAGAGACAGATCAGGGTGCGTCAGTGACAGATCAGGGTGCGTCAGTGACAGATCAGGGTGCGTCAGAGACAGATTAGGGTGCATCTGAGACAGATCAGAATGCACCAGAGACAGATCAGTGTGCGTCAGAGGCAGATCAGTGTGCGTCAGAGACAGATCAGGGTGCATCAGAGGCAGAATATGTTGCATTAGAGACAGATCAGAGTGCACCAGAGACAGATCAGAGTGCATCGGAGACAGATCAGTGTGCGTCAGAGGCAGATCAGTGTGCGTCAGAGACAGATCATGCTGCGTCAGAGACAAATCAGGGTGCATCAGAGACAGATCAGTATGCATCAGAGACAGATCAGCGTGCGTCAGAGACAGATCAGGGTGCGTCAGAGACAGATCAGGGTGCCTCAGAGGCAGATCAGGGTGCGTCAGAGGCAGATCAGGGTACATCAGAGGCAGATCAGGGTGCGTCAGAGACAGATCAGGGTGCACCAGAGACAGATCAGGGTGCGTCAGAGGCAGATCAGGGTGCATCAGAGACAGATCAGGTTGCGTCAGAGATAGATCAGGGTGCAGCAGAGACAGATCAGGGTGCGGCAGAGACAGATCATGCTGCATCAGAGACAGATCACGCTGCGTCAGAGACAGATCATGCTGCGTCAGAGACAAATCAGGGTGCATCAGAGACAGATCAGGGTGCGTCAGTGACAGATCAGGGTGCGTCAGAGGCAGATCAGTGTGCGTCAGTGACAGATCAGGGTGCATCAGAGACAGATCAGTGTGTGTCAGAGACAGATCAGGGTGTGTCAGAGACAGATCAGGGTGCGTCAGAGGCAGATCAGGGTGCGTCAGAGGCAGATTAGGGTGCATCTGATTCAGATCAGTGTGCGTCAGAGACAGATCAGGGTGCATCAGAGACAGATCAGTGTGCGTCAGAGACAGATCAGGGTGCGTCAGAGACAGATCAGGGTGCGTCAGAGACAGATCAGGGTGTGTCAGAGGCAGATCAGGGTGCGTCAGAGGCAGATCAGGGTACATCAGAGGCAGATCAGGGTGCGTCAGAGACAGATCAGGGTGCACCAGAGACAGATCAGGGTGCGTCAGAGGCAGATCAGGGAGCATCAGAGACAGATCAGGGTGCGTCAGAGACAGATTAGGGTGCATCTGAGACAGATCAGAGTGCACCAGAGACAGATCAGAGTGCACCAGAGACAGTTCAGTGTGCATCAGAGGCAGATCAGTGTGCGTCAGAGACAGATCAGGGTGCATCAGAGACAGATCAGGGTGCGTCAGAGAAGATCAGGGTGCGTCAGAGGCAGATCAGGGTGCATCAGAGACAGATCTGGTTGCGTCAGAGATAGATCAGGGTGCAGCAGAGACAGATCAGGGTGCGGCAGAGACAGATCATGCTGCATCAGAGACAGATCACGCTGCGTCAGAGACAGATCATGCTGCGTCAGAGACAAATCAGGGTGCAAGAGTGACAGATCAGTGTGCGTCAGTGACAGATCAGGGTGCGTCAGAGACAGATTAGGGTGCATCTGAGACAGATCAGAGTGCACCAGAGACAGATCAGTGTGCGTCAGAGGCAGATCATTGTGCGTCAGAGACAGATCAGGGTGCATCAGATACAGATCAGTATGCGGCAGAGACAGATCAGTGTGCATCAGAGACAGATCAGGGTGCGTCAGAGACAGATCAGGGTGCGTCAGAGGCAGATCAGGGTACATCAGAGGCAGATCAGGGTGCGTCAGAGAAAGATCAGGGTGCACCAGAGACAGATCAGGGTGCGTCAGAGGCAGATCAGGGTGCATCAGAGACAGATCAGGGTGCGGCAGAGACAGATCATGCTGCATCAGAGACAGATCACGCTGCGTCAGAGACAGATCACGCTGCGTCAGAGACAAATCAGGGTGCATCAGAGACATATCAGGGTGCGTCAGTGACAGATCAGGGTGCGTCAGAGGCAGATTAGGGTGCATCTGAGACAGATCAGAGTGCACCAGAGACAGATCAGTGTGCGTCAGAGGCAGATCAGTGTGCGTCAGAGACAGATCAGGGTGCATCAGAGACAGATCAGGGTGCATCAGAGACAGATCAGTGTGCGTCAGAGACAGATCAGGGTGCGTCAGAGACAGATCAGGGTGCGTCAGAGACAGATCAGGGTGCGTCAGAGGCAGATCAGGGTCCGTCAGAGGCAGATCAGGATGCATCAGAGGCAGATCAGGCTGCGTCAGAGACAGATCAGGGTGCAAAGACGCAGATTAGGGTGTGTCAGAGACAGTTCAGGGTGCGTCAGAGACAGATCAGGTTGCACCAGAGACAGATCAGGAAACACCAGAGACAGATCAGTGTGCACCAGAAACAGATCAGGTTGCGTCAGAGACAGATCAGGGTGTTTCAGAGACAGAGCAGTGTGTACTAGAAATAGATCAGGGTGCGTCAGAGGCAGATCAGGATGCGTCACGGACAGATCAGGGTGCGTCAGAGTCAGATAAGGGTACGTCAGGGACAGATCAGGGTGCGTCAAAGGCAGATAAGATTGCGTCAGGTACAGATCAGGGTGCGTCAGAGACAGATCAGGGTGCGTCAGAGACAGATCAGGGTGCATCAGAGACAGATCAGTGTGCGTCAGAGACAGATCAGGGTGCGTCAGAGACAGATCAGGGTGCGTCAGAGACAGATCAGGGTGCGTCAGAGACAGATCAGGGTGCGTCAGGGACAGATCAGGGTGCGTCAGAGGCAGATCAGGGTACATCAGAGACACATCAGGGTGCATCAGATACAGATCAGTGTGCGTCAGAGACAGATCAGGGAGCGTCAGAGACAGATCAGGGTGTGTCAGAGACAGATCAGGGTGCATCAGAGACAGATCAGGTTGCGTCAGAGATAGATCAGGGTGCAGCAGAGACAGATCAGGGTGCGGCAGAGACAGATCACGCTGCATCAGAGACAGATCACGCTGCGTCAGAGACAGATCATGCTGCGTCAGAGACAAATCAGGGTGCATCAGAGACAGATCAGGTTGCGTCAGTGACAGATCAGGGTGCATCAGAGACAGATCAGGGTGCGTCAGAGGCAGATTAGGGTGCATCTGAGACAGATCAGAGTGCACCAGAGACAGTTCAGTGTGCGTCAGAGGCAGATCATTGTGCGTCAGAGACAGATCAGGGTGCATCAGATACAGATCAGTATGCGGCAGAGACAGATCAGTGTGCGTCAGAGACAGATCAGGGTGCGTCAGAGACAGATCAGGGTGCGTCAGAGGCAGATCAGGGTACATCAGAGGCAGATCAGGGTGCGTCAGAGAAAGATCAGGGTGCACCAGAGACAGATCAGGGTGCGTCAGAGGCAGATCAGGGTGCATCAGAGACAGATCAGGGTGCGGCAGAGACAGATCATGCTGCATCAGAGACAGATCACGCTGCGTCAGAGACAGATCACGCTGCGTCATAGAGAAATCAGGGTGCATCAGAGACAGATCAGGGTGCGTCAGTGACAGATCAGGGTGCGTCAGAGGCAGATTAGGGTGCATCTGAGACAGATCAGAGTGCACCAGAGACAGATCAGTGTGCGTCAGAGGCAGATCAGTGTGCGTCAGAGACAGATCAGGGTGCATCAGAGACAGATCAGGGTGCATCAGAGACAGATCAGTGTGCGACAGAGACAGATCAGGGTGCGTCAGAGACAGATCAGGGTGCGTCAGAGACAGATCAGGGTGCGTCAGAGGCAGATCAGGGTGCGTCAGAGGCAGATCAGGATGCATCAGAGGCAGATCAGGCTGCGTCAGAGACAGATCAGGGTGCAAAGACGCAGATTAGGGTGTGTCAGAGACAGTTCAGGGTGCGTCAGAGACAGATCAGGTTGCACCAGAGACAGATCAGGAAACACCAGAGACAGATCAGTGTGCACCAGAAACAGATCAGGTTGCGTCAGAGACAGATCAGGGTATTTCAGAGACAGAGCAGTGTGTACTAGAAATAGATCAGGGTGCGTCAGAGGCAGATCAGGATGCGTCACGGACAGATCAGGGTGCGTCAGAGTCAGATAAGGGTACGTCAGGGACAGATCAGGGTGCGTCAAAGGCAGATAAGATTGCGTCAGGTACAGATCAGGGTGCGTCAGAGACAGATCAGGGTGCGTCAGAGACAGATCAGGGTGCATCAGAGACAGATCAGTGTGCGTCAGAGACAGATCAGTGTGCGTCAGAGACAGATCAGGGTGCGTCAGAGACAGATCAGGGTGCGTCAGAGGCAGATCAGGGTACATCAGAGGCAGATCAGGGTGCGTCAGAGAAAGATCAGGGTGCACCAGAGACAGATCAGGGTGCGTCAGAGGCAGATCAGGGTGCATCAGAGACAGATCAGGGTGCGGCAGAGACAGATCATGCTGCATCAGAGACAGATCACGCTGCGTCAGAGACAGATCACGCTGCGTCATAGAGAAATCAGGGTGCATCAGAGACAGATCAGGGTGCGTCAGTGACAGATCAGGGTGCGTCAGAGGCAGATTAGGGTGCATCTGAGACAGATCAGAGTGCACCAGAGACAGATCAGTGTGCGTCAGAGGCAGATCAGTGTGCGTCAGAGACAGATCAGGGTGCATCAGAGACAGATCAGGGTGCATCAGAGACAGATCAGTGTGCGACAGAGACAGATCAGGGTGCGTCAGAGACAGATCAGGGTGCGTCAGAGACAGATCAGGGTGCGTCAGAGGCAGATCAGGGTGCGTCAGAGGCAGATCAGGATGCATCAGAGGCAGATCAGGCTGCGTCAGAGACAGATCAGGGTGCAAAGACGCAGATTAGGGTGTGTCAGAGACAGTTCAGGGTGCGTCAGAGACAGATCAGGTTGCACCAGAGACAGATCAGGAAACACCAGAGACAGATCAGTGTGCACCAGAAACAGATCAGGTTGCGTCAGAGACAGATCAGGGTATTTCAGAGACAGAGCAGTGTGTACTAGAAATAGATCAGGGTGCGTCAGAGGCAGATCAGGATGCGTCACGGACAGATCAGGGTGCGTCAGAGTCAGATAAGGGTACGTCAGGGACAGATCAGGGTGCGTCAAAGGCAGATAAGATTGCGTCAGGTACAGATCAGGGTGCGTCAGAGACAGATCAGGGTGCGTCAGAGACAGATCAGGGTGCATCAGAGACAGATCAGTGTGCGTCAGAGACAGATCAGGGTGCGTCAGAGACAGATCAGGGTGCGTCAGAGACAGATCAGGGTGCGTCAGGGACAGATCAGGGTGCGTCAGAGGCAGATCAGGGTACATCAGAGACACATCAGGGTGCATCAGATACAGATCAGTGTGCGTCAGAGACAGATCAGGGAGCGTCAGAGACAGATCAGGGTGTGTCAGAGACAGATCAGGGTGCATCAGAGACAGATCAGGTTGCGTCAGAGATAGATCAGGGTGCAGCAGAGACAGATCAGGGTGCGGCAGAGACAGATCACGCTGCATCAGAGACAGATCACGCTGCGTCAGAGACAGATCATGCTGCGTCAGAGACAAATCAGGGTGCATCAGAGACAGATCAGGTTGCGTCAGTGACAGATCAGGGTGCATCAGAGACAGATCAGGGTGCGTCAGAGGCAGATTAGGGTGCATCTGAGACAGATCAGAGTGCACCAGAGACAGTTCAGTGTGCATCAGAGGCAGATCAGTGTGCGTCAGAGACAGATCAGGGTGCATCAGAGACAGATCAGGGTGCGTCAGAGACAGATCAGGGTGCGTCAGAGACAGATCAGGGTGCGTCAGAGGCACATCAGGGTGCATCAGAGACAGATCAGGTTGCGTCAGAGATAGATCAGGGTGCAGCAGAGACAGATCAGGGGGCGGCAGAGACAGATCATGCTGCATCAGAGATAGATCATGCTGCGTCAGAGACAAATCAGGGTGCATCAGAGACAGATCAGGGTGCGTCAGTGACAGATCAGGGTGCGTCAGTGACAGATCAGGGTGCGTCAGAGACAGATTAGGGTGCATCTGAGACAGATCAGAATGCACCAGAGACAGATCAGTGTGCGTCAGAGGCAGATCAGTGTGCGTCAGAGACAGATCAGGGTGCGTCAGAGGCAGAATATGTTGCATTAGAGACAGATCAGAGTGCACCAGAGACAGATCAGTGTGCGTCAGAGGCAGATCAGTGTGCGTCAGAGACAGATCAGAGTGCATCGGAGACAGATCAGTGTGCGTCAGAGGCAGATCAGTGTGCTTCAGAGACAGATCATGCTGCGTCAGAGACAAATCAGGGTGCATCAGAGACAGATCAGTATGCGTCAGAGACAGATCAGTGTGCGTCAGAGACAGATCAGGGTGCGTCAGAGGCAGATCAGGGTGCGTCAGAGGCAGATCAGGGTACATCAGAGGCAGATCAGGGTGCGTCAGAGTCAGATCAGGGTGCACCAGAGACAGATCAGGGTGCGTCAGAGGCAGATCAGGGAGCATCAGAGACAGATCAGGTTGCGTCAGAGATAGATCAGGGTGCAGCAGAGACAGATCAGGGTGCGGCAGAGACAGATCATGCTGCATCAGAGACAGATCACGCTGCGTCAGAGACAGATCATGCTGCGTCAGAGACAAATCAGGGTGCATCAGAGGCAGATCAGGGTGCGTCAGTGACAGATCAGGGTGCGTCAGTGACAGATCAGGGTGCGTCAGAGACAGATTAGGGTGCATCTGAGACAGATCAGAGTGCACCAGAGACAGATCAGAGTGCACCAGAGACAGATCAGAGTGCACCAGAGACAGTTCAGTGTGCATCAGAGGCAGATCAGTGTGCGTCAGAGACAGATCAGGGTGCATCAGAGACAGATCAGAGTGCGTCAGAGAAGATCAGGGTGCGTCAGAGGCAGATCAGGGTGCATCAGAGACAGATCTGGTTGCGTCAGAGATAGATCAGGGTGCAGCAGAGACAGATCAGGGTGCGGCAGAGACAGATCATGCTGCATCAGAGACAGATCACGCTGCGTCAGAGACAGATCATGCTGCGTCAGAGACAAATCAGGGTGCAAGAGAGACAGATCAGTGTGCGTCAGTGACAGATCAGGGTGCGTCAGAGACAGATTAGGGTGCATCTGAGACAGATCAGAGTGCACCAGAGACAGATCAGTGTGCGTCAGAGGCAGATCATTGTGCGTCAGAGACAGATCAGGGTGCATCAGAGACAGATCAGTATGCGGCAGAGACAGATCAGTGTGCGTCAGAGACAGATCAGGGTGCGTCAGAGACAGATCAGGGTGCGTCAGTGACAGATCAGGGTACATCAGAGGCAGATCAGGGTGCGTCAGAGAAAGATCAGGGTGCACCAGAGACAGATCAGGGTGCGTCAGAGGCAGATCAGGGTGCATCAGAGACAGATCAGGTTGCGTCAGAGATAGATCAGGGTGCAGCAGAGACAGATCAGGGTGCGGCAGAGACAGATCATGCTGCATCAGAGACAGATCACGCTGCGTCAGAGACAGATCACGCTGCGTCAGAGACAAATCAGGGTGCATCAGAGACAGATCAGGGTGCGTCAGTGACAGATCAGGGTGCGTCAGAGGCAGATTAGGGTGCATCTGAGACAGATCAGAGTGCACCAGAGACAGATCAGTGTGCGTCAGAGGCAGATCAGTGTGCGTCAGAGACAGATCAGGGTGCATCAGAGACAGATCAGGGTGCATCAGAGTCAGATCAGTGTGCGTCAGAGACAGATCAGTGTGCGTCAGAGACAGATCAGTGTGCGTCAGAGACAGATCAGGGTGCGTCAGAGGCAGATCAGGGTGCGTCAGAGGCAGATCAGGATGCATCAGAGGCAGATCAGGCTGCGTCAGAGACAGATCAGGGTGCAAAGAGCCAGATTAGGGTGTGTCAGAGACAGTTCAGGGTGCGTCAGAGACAGATCAGGTTGCACCAGAGACAGATCAGGGAACACCAGAGACAGATCAGTGTGCACCAGAAACAGATCAGGTTGCGTCAGAGACAGATCAGGGTGTTTCAGAGACAGAGCAGTGTGTACTAGAAATAGATCAGGGTGCGTCAGAGGCAGATCAGGATGCGTCACGGACAGATCAGGGTGCGTCAGAGTCAGATAAGGGTACGTCAGGGACAGATCAGGGTGCGTCAAAGGCAGATAAGATTGCGTCAGGTACAGATCAGGGTGCGTCAGAGACAGATCAGGGTGCGTCAGAGACAGATCAGGGTGCATCAGAGACAGATCAGTGTGCGTCAGAGACAGATCAGGGTGCATCAGAGACAGATCAGTGTGTGTCAGAGACAGATCAGGGTGCGTCAGAGACAGATCAGGGTGCGTCAGAGACAGATCAGGGTGTGTCAGAGACAGATCAGGGTGCGTCAGAGGCAGATCAGGGTGCATCAGAGGCAGATCAGGGTGCGTCAGAGGCAGATCAGAGTGCACCAGAGACAGATCAGTGTGCGTCAGAGGCAGATCAGGGTGCATCAGAGGCAGATCAGGGTGCGTCAGAGATAGATCAGGGTGCAGCAGAGACAGATCAGGGGGCGGCAGAGACAGATCATGCTGCATCAGAGACAGATCACGCTGCGTCAGAGACAGATCATGCTGCGTCAGAGACAGATCAGGGTGCGTCAGAGGCAGATCAGTGTGCGTCAGAGGCAGATCAGTGTGCGTCAGTGACAGATCAGGGTGCGTCAGAGGCAGATCAGTGTGCGTCAGTGACAGATCAGGGTGCGTCAGAGACAGATCAGGGTGCGTCAGAGACAGATCATGCTGCATCAGAGACAGATCACGCTGCGTCAGAGACAGATCATGCTGCGTCAGAGACAGATCAGGGTGCGTCAGAGGCAGATCAGGGTGCGTCAGAGGCAGATCAGGGTACATCAGAGGCAGATCAGGGTGCGTCAGAGACAGATCAGGGTGCACCAGAGACAGATCAGGGTGCGTCAGAGGCAGATCAGGGTGCATCAGAGACAGATCAGGTTGCGTCAGAGATAGATCAGGGTGCAGCAGAGACAGATCAGGGTGTGGCAGAGACAGATCATGCTGCATCAGAGACAGATCACGCTGCATCAGAGACAGATCATGCTGCGTCAGAGACACATCACGCTGCGTCAGAGACAGATCATGCTGCGTCAGAGACAAATCAGGGTGCATCAGAGACAGATCAGGGTGCGTCAGTGACAGATCAGGGTGCGTCAGAGGCAGATCAGTGTGCGTCAGTGACAGATCAGTGTGTGTCAGAGACAGATCAGGGTGCGTCAGAGACAGATCAGGGTGCGTCAGAGACAGATCAGGGTGCGTCAGAGACAGATCAGGGTGTGTCAGAGACAGATCAGGGTGCGTCAGAGGCAGATCAGGGTGCATCAGAGGCAGATCAGGGTGCGTCAGAGGCAGATCAGAGTGCACCAGAGACAGATCAGGGTGCGTCAGAGGCAGATCAGGGTGCATCAGAGACAAATCAGGTTGCGGCAGAGACAGATCATGCTGCTTCAGAGACAGATCACGCTGCGTCAGAGACAGATCATGCTGCGTCAGAGACAAATCAGGGTGCATCAGAGACAGATCAGGGTGCGTCAGTGACAGATCAGGGTGCGTCAGAGGCAGATTAGGGTGCATCTGAGACAGATCAGAGTGCACCAGAGACAGATCAGGGTGCGTCAGAGTCAGATCAGTGTGCGTCAGAGACAGATCAGGGTGCATCAGAGACAGATCAGTGTGCGTCAGAGACAGATCAGGGTGCGTCAGAGACAGATCAGGGTGCGTCAGAGACAGATCAGGGTGTGTCAGAGGCAGATCAGGTTAGGTCAGACGGAGATCAGGGTACGTCAGAGACAGATCAGGGTGCACCAGAGACAGATCAGGGTGCGTCAGAGACAGATCAGGGTGCATCAGAGACAGATCAGGGTGCGTCATAGGCAGATCATGGTGCGTCAGAGACAGATCAGGGTGCGTCAGGGACAGATCAGTGTGCGTCAGAGGCAGATCAGGGTGCCTCAGAGACAGATCAGTGTGTGTCAGAGGCAGATAAGGTTGCGTCAGGGACAGATCAGGTTGCGTCAGAGACAGATCAGGGTGCGTCAGAGTCAGAGAAGGGTACGTCAGGGACAGATCAGGGTGCGTCAAAGGCAGATAAGAGTGCGTCAGTTACAGATCAGGGTGCGTCAGAGACAGATCAGTGTGCGTCAGAGACAGATCAGGGTGCATCAGAGACAGACCAGTCTGCGTCAGAGACAGATCAGAGTCCGTCAGGGACAGATCAGGGTGCGTCAGAGGCAGATAAGGGTGCGTCAGTGACAGATCAGGGTGCGTCAGAGACAGGTCAGGGTGCGTCAGAGGCATAAAAGTGTGCGTCAGGGACAGATCAGGGTGCGTCAGCAGCAGATCAGTGTGCATCAGAGACAGATCAGGGTGCATCAGATACAGATCAGTGTGCGTCAGAGACAGATCAGGGAGCGTCAGAGACTGATCAGGGTGTGTCAGAGAGAGATCAGGGTGCATCAGAGACAGATCAGGTTGCGTCAGAGATAGATCAGGGTGCATCAGAGACAGATCAGGGTGCGGCAGAGACAGATCATGCTGCATCAGAGACAGATCACGCTGCGTCAGAGACAGATCATGCTGCGTCAGAGACAAATCAGGGTGCATCAGAGACAGATCAGGGTGCGTCAGTGACAGATCAGGGTGCGTCAGAGGCAGATCAGTGTGCGTCAGAGACAGATCAGAGTGCATCGGAGACAGATCAGTGTGCGTCAGAGGCAGATCAGTGTGCTTCAGAGACAGATCATGCTGCGTCAGAGACAAATCAGGGTGCATCAGAGACAGATCAGTATGCGTCAGAGACAGATCAGTGTGCGTCAGAGACAGATCAGGGTGCGTCAGAGGCAGATCAGGGTGCGTCAGAGGCAGATCAGGGTGCGTCAGAGGCAGATCAGGGTGCGTCAGAGTCAGATCAGGGTGCACCAGAGACAGATCAGGGTGCGTCAGAGGCAGATCAGGGAGCATCAGAGACAGATCAGGTTGCGTCAGAGATAGATCAGGGTGCAGCAGAGACAGATCAGGGTGCGGCAGAGACAGATCATGCTGCATCAGAGACAGATCACGCTGCGTCAGAGACAGATCATGCTGCGTCAGAGACAAATCAGGGTGCATCAGAGGCAGATCAGGGTGCGTCAGTGACAGATCAGGGTGCGTCAGTGACAGATCAGGGTGCGTCAGAGACAGATTAGGGTGCATCTGAGACAGATCAGAGTGCACCAGAGACAGATCAGAGTGCACCAGAGACAGATCAGAGTGCACCAGAGACAGTTCAGTGTGCATCAGAGGCAGATCAGTGTGCGTCAGAGACAGATCAGGGTGCATCAGAGACAGATCAGAGTGCGTCAGAGAAGATCAGGGTGCGTCAGAGGCAGATCAGGGTGCATCAGAGACAGACCTGGTTGCGTCAGAGATAGATCAGGGTGCAGCAGAGACAGATCAGGGTGCGGCAGAGACAGATCATGCTGCATCAGAGACAGATCACGCTGCGTCAGAGACAGATCACGCTGCGTCAGAGACAAATCAGGGTGCATCAGAGACAGATCAGGGTGCGTCAGTGACAGATCAGGGGGCGTCAGAGGCAGATTAGGGTGCATCTGAGACAGATCAGAGTGCACCAGAGACAGATCAGTGTGCGTCAGAGGCAGATCAGTGTGCGTCAGAGACAGATCAGGGTGCATCAGAGACAGATCAGGGTGCATCAGAGTCAGATCAGTGTGCGTCAGAGACAGATCAGGGTGCGTCAGAGACAGATCAGTGTGCGTCAGAGACAGATCAGGGTGCGTCAGAGGCAGATCAGGGTGCGTCAGAGGCAGATCAGGATGCATCAGAGGCAGATCAGGCTGCGTCAGAGACAGATCAGGGTGCAAAGAGCCAGATTAGGGTGTGTCAGAGACAGTTCAGGGTGCGTCAGAGACAGATCAGGTTGCACCAGAGACAGATCAGGGAACACCAGAGACAGATCAGTGTGCACCAGAAACAGATCAGGTTGCGTCAGAGACAGATCAGGGTGTTTCAGAGACAGAGCAGTGTGTACTAGAAATAGATCAGGGTGCGTCAGAGGCAGATCAGGATGCGTCACGGACAGATCAGGGTGCGTCAGAGTCAGATAAGGGTACGTCAGGGACAGATCAGGGTGCGTCAAAGGCAGATAAGATTGCGTCAGGTACAGATCAGGGTGCGTCAGAGACAGATCAGGGTGCGTCAGAGACAGATCAGGGTGCGTCAGAGACAGATCAGGGTGCGTCAGAGACAGATCAGGGTGCGTCAGAGACAGATCAGGGTGCGTCAGAGACAGATCAGGGTGCGTCAGGGACAGATCAGGGTGCGTCAGAGGCAGATCAGGGTACATCAGAGACACATCAGGGTGCATCAGATACAGATCAGTGTGCGTCAGAGACAGATCAGGGAGCGTCAGAGACAGATCAGGGTGTGTCAGAGACAGATCAGGGTGCATCAGAGACAGATCAGGTTGCGTCAGAGATAGATCAGGGTGCAGCAGAGACAGATCAGGGTGCGGCAGAGACAGATCACGCTGCATCAGAGACAGATCACGCTGCGTCAGAGACAGATCATGCTGCGTCAGAGACAAATCAGGGTGCATCAGAGACAGATCAGGGTGCGTCAGTGACAGATCAGGGTGCATCAGAGACAGATCAGGGTGCGTCAGAGGCAGATTAGGGTGCATCTGAGACAGATCAGAGTGCACCAGAGACAGATCAGTGTGCATCAGAGGCAGATCAGTGTGCGTCAGAGACAGATCAGGGTGCATCAGAGACAGATCAGGGTGCGTCAGAGACAGATCAGGGTGCGTCAGAGGCACATCAGGGTGCAGCAGAGACAGATCAGGGGGCGGCAGAGACACATCATGCTGCATCAGAGACAGATCACGCTGCGTCAAAGATAGATCATGCTGCGTCAGAGACAAATCAGGGTGCATCAGAGACAGATCAGGGTGCGTCAGTGACAGATCAGGGTGCGTCAGTGACAGATCAGGGTGCGTCAGAGACAGATTAGGGTGCATCTGAGACAGATCAGAATGCACCAGAGACAGATCAGTGTGCGTCAGAGGCAGATCAGTGTGCGTCAGAGACAGATCAGGGTGCGTCAGAGGCAGAATATGTTGCATTAGAGACAGATCAGAGTGCACCAGAGACAGATCAGTGTGCGTCAGAGGCAGATCAGTGTGCGTCAGAGACAGATCAGAGTGCATCGGAGACAGATCAGTGTGCGTCAGAGGCAGATCAGTGTGCGTCAGAGACAGATCATGCTGCGTCAGAGACAAATCAGGGTGCATCAGAGACAGATCAGTATGCGTCAGAGACAGATCAGTGTGCGTCAGAGACAGATCAGGGTGCGTCAGAGGCAGATCAGGGTGCGTCAGAGGCAGATCAGGGTACATCAGAGGCAGATCAGGGTGCGTCAGAGACAGATCAGGGTGCACCAGAGACAGATCAGGGTGCGTCAGAGGCAGATCAGGGTGCATCAGAGACAGATCAGGTTGCGTCAGAGATAGATCAGGGTGCAGCAGAGACAGATCAGGGTGTGGCAGAGACAGATCATGCTGCATCAGAGACAGATCACGCTGCGTCAGAGACAGATCATGCTGCGTCAGAGACAAATCAGGGTGCATCAGAGACAGATCAGGGTGCGTCAGTGACAGATCAGGGTGCGTCAGAGGCAGATCAGTGTGCGTCAGTGACAGATCAGGGTGCATCAGAGACAGATCAGTGTGTGTCAGAGACAGATCAGGGTGCGTCAGAGACAGATCAGGGTGCGTCAGAGACAGATCAGGGTGTGTCAGAGACAGATCAGGGTGCGTCAGAGGCAGATCAGGGTGCATCAGAGGCAGATCAGGGTGCGTCAGAGGCAGATCAGAGTGCACCAGAGACAGATCAGTGTGCGTCAGAGGCAGATCAGGGTGCATCAGAGGCAGATCAGGGTGCGTCAGAGATAGATCAGGGTGCAGCAGAGACAGATCAGGGGGCGGCAGAGACAGATCATGCTGCATCAGAGACAGATCACGCTGCGTCAGAGACAGATCATGCTGCGTCAGAGACAGATCAGGGTGCGTCAGAGGCAGATCAGTGTGCGTCAGTGACAGATCAGGGTGCGTCAGAGGCAGATCAGTGTGCGTCAGTGACAGATCAGGGTGCATCAGAGACAGATCAGTGTGTGTCAGAGACAGATCAGGGTGCGTCAGAGACAGATCAGGGTGCGTCAGAGACAGATCAGGGTGTGTCAGAGACAGATCAGGCTGCGTCAGAGGCAGATCAGGGTGCATCAGAGGCAGATCAGGGTGCATCAGAGGCAGATCAGAGTGCACCAGAGACAGATCAGGGTGCGTCAGAGGCAGATCAGGGTGCATCAGAGGCAGATCAGGGTGCGTCAGAGATAGATCAGGGTGCAGCAGAGACAGATCAGGGGGCGGCAGAGACAGATCATGCTGCATCAGAGACAGATCACGCTGCGTCAGAGACAGATCATGCTGCGTCAGAGACAGATCAGGGTGCGTCAGAGGCAGATCAGGGTGCGTCAGAGGCAGATCAGGGTACATCAGAGGCAGATCAGGGTGCGTCAGAGACAGATCAGGGTGCACCAGAGACAGATCAGGGTGCGTCAGAGGCAGATCAGGGTGCATCAGAGACAGATCAGGTTGCGTCAGAGATAGATCAGGGTGCAGCAGAGACAGATCAGGGTGTGGCAGAGACAGATCATGCTGCATCAGAGACAGATCACGCTGCATCAGAGACAGATCATGCTGCGTCAGAGACACATCACGCTGCGTCAGAGACAGATCATGCTGCGTCAGAGACAAATCAGGGTGCATCAGAGACAGATCAGGGTGCGTCAGTGACAGATCAGGGTGCGTCAGAGGCAGATCAGTGTGCGTCAGTGACAGATCAGTGTGTGTCAGAGACAGATCAGGGTGCGTCAGAGACAGATCAGGGTGCGTCAGAGACAGATCAGGGTGCGTCAGAGACAGATCAGGGTGTGTCAGAGACAGATCAGGGTGCGTCAGAGGCAGATCAGGGTGCAGCAGAGGCAGATCAGGGTGCGTCAGAGGCAGATCAGAGTGCACCAGAGACAGATCAGGGTGCGTCAGAGGCAGATCAGGGTGCATCAGAGACAAATCAGGTTGCGGCAGAGACAGATCATGCTGCTTCAGAGACAGATCACGCTGCGTCAGAGACAGATCATGCTGCGTCAGAGACAAATCAGGGTGCATCAGAGACAGATCAGGGTGCGTCAGTGACAGATCAGGGTGCGTCAGAGGCAGATTAGGGTGCATCTGAGACAGATCAGAGTGCACCAGAGACAGATCAGGGTGCGTCAGAGTCAGATCAGTGTGCGTCAGAGACAGATCAGGGTGCATCAGAGACAGATCAGTGTGCGTCAGAGACAGATCAGGGTGCGTCAGAGACAGATCAGGGTGCGTCAGAGACAGATCAGGGTGTGTCAGAGGCAGATCAGGTTATGTCAGACGGAGATCAGGGTACGTCAGAGACAGATCAGGGTGCACCAGAGACAGATCAGGGTGCGTCAGAGACAGATCAGGGTGCATCAGAGACAGATCAGGGTGCGTCATAGGCAGATCATGGTGCGTCAGAGACAGATCAGGGTGCGTCAGGGACAGATCAGTGTGCGTCAGAGGCAGATCAGGGTGCCTCAGAGACAGATCAGTGTGTGTCAGAGGCAGATAAGGTTGCGTCAGGGACAGATCAGGTTGCGTCAGAGACAGATCAGGGTGCGTCAGAGTCAGAGAAGGGTACGTCAGGGACAGATCAGGGTGCGTCAAAGGCAGATAAGAGTGCGTCAGTTACAGATCAGGGTGCGTCAGAGACAGATCAGTGTGCGTCAGAGACAGATCAGGGTGCATCAGAGACAGATCAGTCTGCGTCAGAGACAGATCAGAGTCCGTCAGGGACAGATCAGGGTGCGTCAGAGGCAGATAAGGGTGCGTCAGTGACAGATCAGGGTGCGTCAGAGACAGGTCAGGGTGCGTCAGAGACAGGTCAGGGTGCGTCAGAGGCATAAAAGTGTGCGTCAGGGACAGATCAGGGTGCGTCAGCAGCAGATCAGTGTGCATCAGAGACAGATCAGGGTGCATCAGATACAGATCAGTGTGCGTCAGAGACAGATCAGGGAGCGTCAGAGACAGATCAGGGTGTGTCAGAGAGAGATCAGGGTGCATCAGAGACAGATCAGGTTGCGTCAGAGATAGATCAGGGTGCATCAGAGACAGATCAGGGTGCGGCAGAGACAGATCATGCTGCATCAGAGACAGATCACGCTGCGTCAGAGACAGATCATGCTGCGTCAGAGACAAATCAGGGTGCATCAGAGACAGATCAGGGTGCGTCAGTGACAGATCAGGGTGCGTCAGAGACAGATCAGGGTGCGTCAGAGGCAGATTAGGGTGCATCTGAGATAGATCAGAGTGCACCAGAGACAGTTCAGTGTGCATCAGAGGCAGATTAGTGTGCGTCAGAGACAGATCAGGGTGCATCAGAGACAGATCACGCTGCGTCAGTGACAGATCAGGGTGCGTCAGAGACAGATCAGGGTGCGTCAGAGGCAGATTAGGGTGCATCTGAGATAGATCAGAGTGCACCAGCGACAGTTCAGTGTGCATCAGAGGCAGATTAGTGTGCGTCAGAGACAGATCAGGGTGCATCAGAGACAGATCAGGGTGCGTCAGAGACAGATCAGGGTGCGTCAGAGGCAGATCAGGGTGCATCAGAGACAGATCAGGTTGCGTCAGAGATAGATCAGGGTGCAGCACAGACAGATCAGGGTTCGGCAGAGACAGATCATGCTGCATCAGAGACAGATCACGCTGCGTCAGAGACAGATCATGCTGCGTCAGAGACAAATCAGGGTGCATCAGAGACAGATCAGAGTGCGTCAGTGACAGATCAGGGTGCGTCAGAGACAGATTAGGGTGCATCTGAGACAGATCAGAGTGCACCAGATACAGATCAGTGTGCGTCAGAGGCAGATCAGTGTGCGTCAGAGACAGATCAGGGTGCGTCAGAGACAGATCAGGGTGCGTCAGAGACAGATCAGGGTGCGTCAGGGACAGATCAGGGTGCGTCAGAGGCATATAAGGGTGCATCAGCGACAGATCAGGGAGCGTCAGAGACAGGTCAGGGTGCGTCAGAGGCCGAAAAGGGTGCGTCAGGGACAGATCAGGGTGCGTCAGAGGCAGATCAGTGTGCATCAGAGACAGATCAGGGAGTGTCAGAGACAGATCAGGGTGTGTCAGAGACAGATCAGGGTGCATCAGAGACAGATCAGGTTGCGTCAGAGATAGATCAGGGTGCAGCAGAAACAGATCAGGGTGCGGCAGAGACAGATCAGGGTGCATCAGAGACAGATCAGGGTGCGTCAGTGACAGATCAGGGTGCGTCAGAGACAGATCAGGGGGCGTCAGAGGCAGATTAGTGTGCATCTGAGACAGATCAGAGTGCACCAGAGACAGATCAGTGTGCATCAGAGGCAGATCAGTGTGCGTCAGAGACAGATCAGGTGCATCAGAGACAGATCAGGTGCATCAGAGACAGATCAGTGTGCGTCAGAGACAGATCAGGGTGCATCAGAGACAGATCAGGGTGCGTCAGAGACAGATCAGGGTGCGTCAGAGACAGATCAGGGTGCGTCAGAGGCAGATCAGTGTGCATCAGAGACAGATCAGGTTGCGTCAGAGATAGATCAGGGTGCAGCAGAGACAGATCAGGGTGCATCTGAGGCAGATCAGGGTGCATCAGAGACAGATCAGGGTGCACCAGAGAAAGATCAGGGTGCATCAGAGACAGATCAGGGTGCGTCAGGAACAGATCAGGGTGCGTCAGGGACAGATCACTCTTAGTCAGAGACAGATCACGTTGCATCAGAGACAGATCAGCGTGCGTCAGAGAAGATCACGCTGCATCAGAGACAGATCTGGATGCATCAGAGACAGATTAGTGTGCGTTAGAGGCAGATCAGGGCGCACCAGTGGCAGATCAGGGTGAACCAGAGGAAGATCAGGGTGCACAAGAGACAGATCAGGGTGCACAAGAGACAGATCAGGGTGCGTCAGAGAGAGATCAGGGGGCGTCAGAGAAAGAATAGGGTGCACCAGAGGCAGATTAGGGTGCATCAGAGACAGATCAGGGTGCGTCAGAGACAGATCAGGGTGCGTCAGTGGCAGATGAGGGTGCATCAGAGACAGATCAGGGTGCGTCAGATGAAGATTAGGGTGCATCTGAGACAGATCAGGGAGCGTCAGTGGCAGATTAGGGTGCATCTGAGACAGATCAGAGTGCACCAGAGACAGTTCAGTGTGCATCAGAGGCAGATCAGTGTGCGTCAGAGACAGATCAGGGTGCATCAGATACAGATCAGGGTGCGTCAGAGACAGATCAGGGTGTGTCAGAGGCAGATCAGGGTGCATCAGAGACAGATCAGGTTGCGTCAGAGATAGATCAGGGTGCAGCAGAGACAGGTCAGTTTGCGGCAGAGACAGATCATGCTGCATCAGAGACAGATCACGCTGCGTCAGAGACAGATCATGCTGCGTCAGAGACAAATCAGGGTGCAAGAGAGACAGATCAGGGTGCGTCAGTGACAGATCAGGGTGCGTCAGAGACAGATTAGGGTGCATCTGAGACAGATCAGAGTGCACCAGAGACAGATCAGTGTGCGTCAGAGGAAGATCAGTGTGGGTCAGAGACAGATCAAGGTGCATCAGAGACAGATCAGTATGCGGCAGAGACAGATCAGTGTGCGTCAGAGACAGATCAGGGTGCGTCAGAGACAGATCAGGGTGCGTCAGACACAGATCAGGGTTCATGAGAGGCAGATCAGGGTGCGTCAGAGAAAGATCAGGGTGCACCAGAGACAGATCAGGGTGCGTCAGATGCAGATCAGGGTGCATCAGAGACAGATCAGGTTGCGTCAGAGATAGATCAGGGTGCAGCAGAGACAGATCAGGGTGCGGCAGAGACAGATCATGCTGCATCAGAGACAGATCACGCTGCGTCAGAGACAGATCATTCTGCGTCAGAGACAAATCAGGGTGCATCAGAGACAGATCAGGGTGCGTCAGTGACAGATCAGGGTGCGTCAGAGGCAGATTAGGGTGCATCTGAGACAGATCAGAGTGCACCAGAGACAGAACAGTGTGCTTCAGAGGCAGATCAGTGTGCGTCAGAGACAGATCAGGGTGCATCAGAGACAGATCAGTGTGCGTCAGAGACAGATCAGGGTGCGTCAGAGACAGATCAGGGTGCGTCAGAGACAGATCAGGGTGCGTCAGAGGCAGATCAGGGTGCGTCAGAGGCAGATCATGATGCATCAGAGGCAGATCAGGCTGCGTCAGAGGCAGATCAGGGTGCAAAGAGGCAGATTAGGGTGTGTCAGAGACAGTTCAGGGTGCGTCAGAGACAGATCAGGTTGCACCAGAGACAGATCAGGGAACACCAGAGACAGATCAGTGTGCACCAGAAACAGATCAGGTTGCGTCAGAGACAGATCAGGGTGTTTCAGAGACAGAGCAGTGTGCACTAGAAATAGATCAGTGTGCGTCAGAGGCAGATCAGGATGCGTCACGGACAGATCAGGGTGCGTCAGAGTCAGATAAGGGTACGTCAGGGACAGATCAGGGTGCGTCAAAGGCAGATAAGATTGCGTCAGGTACAGATCAGGGTGCGTCAGAGACAGATCAGGGTGCGTCAGAGACAGATCAGGGTGCATCAGAGACAGATCAGTGTGCGTCAGAGACAGATCAGGGTGCGTCAGAGACAGATCAGGGTGCGTCAGAGACAGATCAGGGTGCGTCAGGGACAGATCAGGGTGCGTCAGAGGCAGATCAGGGTACATCAGAGACACATCAGGGTGCATCAGATACAGATCAGTGTGCGTCAGAGACAGATCAGGGAGCGTCAGAGACAGATCAGGGTGCAGCAGAGACAGATCATGCTGAATCAGAGACAGATCACGCTGCGTCAGAGACAGATCATGCTGCGTCAGAGACTAATCAGGGTGCATCAGAGACAGATCAGGGTGCGTCAGTGACAGTACAGGGTGCGTCAGAGACAGATTAGGGTGCATCTGAGACAGATCAGAGTGCACCAGAGACAGATCAGTGTGCGTCAGAGGCAGATCAGTGTGCGTCAGTGGCAGATCAGGGTGCATCAGAGACAGATCAGTGTGTGTCAGAGACAGATCAGGGTGCGTCAGAGACAGATCAGGGTGCGTCAGAGACAGATCAGGGTGTGTCAGAGACAGATCAGGGTGCGTCAGAGGCAGATCAGGGTGCATCAGAGGCAGATCAGGGTGCGTCAGAGGCAGATCAGAGTGCACCAGAGACAGATCAGAGTGCACCAGAGACAGATCAGGGTGCGTCAGAGGCAGATCAGGGTGCATCAGAGACAGATCAGGTTGCGGCAGAGACAGATCATGCTGCTTCAGAGACAGATCACGCTGCGTCAGAGACAGATCATGCTGCGTCAGAGACAAATCAGGGTGCATCAGAGACAGATCAGGGTGCATCAGAGACAGATCAGGGTGCGTCAGTGACAGATCAGGGTGCGTCAGAGGCAGATCAGAGTGCACCAGAGACAGATCAGGGTGCGTCAGAGGCAGATCAGTGTGCGTCAGAGACAGATCAGGGTGCATCAGAGACAGATCAGTGTGCATCAGAGACAGATCAGGGTGCGTCAGAGACAGATCAGGGTGCGTCAGAGACAGATCAGGGTGCGTCAGAGGCAGATCAGGTTACGTCAGACGCAGATCAGGGTACGTCAGAGACAGATCATGGTGCACCAGAGACAGATCAGGGTGCGTCAGAGACAGATCAGGTTGCATCAGAGACAGATCAGGGTGCGTCAGAGGCAGATTAGGGTGCATCTGAGACAGATCAGAGTGCTCCAGAGACAGATCAGTGTGCGTCAGAGGCAGATCAGTGTGCGTCAGAGACAGATCAGGGTGCGTCAGAGACAGATCAGGGTGCGTCAGAGACAGATCAGGGTGCGTCAGGGACAAATCAGGGTGCGTCAGAGGCATATAAGGGTGCGTCAGTGACAGATCAGGGAGCGTCAGAGACAGGTCAGGGTGCGTCAGAGGCCGAAAAGGGTGCGTCAGGGACAGATCAGGGTGCGTCAGAGGCAGATCAGTGTGCATCAGAGACAGATCAGGGAGTGTCAGAGACAGATCAGGGTGTGTCAGAGACAGATCAGGGTGCATCAGAGACAGATCAGGTTGCGTCAGAGATAGATCAGGGTGCAGCAGAAACAGATCAGGCTGCGGCAGAGACAGATCAGTGTGCATCAGAGACAGATCAGGGTGCGTCAGTGACAGATCAGGGTGCGTCAGAGACAGATCAGGGTGCGTCAGAGGCAGATTAGGGTGCATCTGAGACAGATCAGAGTGCACCAGAGAACAGATCAGTGTGCATCAGAGGCAGATCAGTGTGCGTCAGAGACAGATCAGGTGCATCAGAGACAGATCAGTGTGCGTCAGAGACAGATCAGGGTGCATCAGAGACAGATCAGGGTGCGTCAGAGACAGATCAGGGTGCGTCAGATGCAGATCAGGGTGCATCAGAGACAGATCAGGTTGCGTCAGAGATAGATCAGGGTGCAGCAGAGACAGATCAGGGTGCGGCAGAGACAGATCATGCTGCATCAGAGACAGATCACGCTGCGTCAGAGACAGATCATTCTGCGTCAGAGACAAATCAGGGTGCATCAGAGACAGATCAGGGTGCGTCAGTGACAGATCAGGGTGCGTCAGAGGCAGATTAGGGTGCATCTGAGACAGATCAGAGTGCACCAGAGACAGAACAGTGTGCGTCAGAGGCAGATCAGTGTGCGTCAGAGACAGATCAGGGTGCATCAGAGACAGATCAGTGTGCGTCAGAGACAGATCAGGGTGCGTCAGAGACAGATCAGGGTGCGTCAGAGACAGATCAGGGTGCGTCAGAGGCAGATCAGGGTGCGTCAGAGGCAGATCATGATGCATCAGAGGCAGATCAGGCTGCGTCAGAGGCAGATCAGGGTGCAAAGAGGCAGATTAGGGTGTGTCAGAGACAGTTCAGGGTGCGTCAGAGACAGATCAGGTTGCACCAGAGACAGATCAGGGAACACCAGAGACAGATCAGTGTGCACCAGAAACAGATCAGGTTGCGTCAGAGACAGATCAGGGTGTTTCAGAGACAGAGCAGTGTGCACTAGAAATAGATCAGGGTGCGTCAGAGGCAGATCAGGATGCGTCACGGACAGATCAGGGTGCGTCAGAGTCAGATAAGGGTACGTCAGGGACAGATCAGGGTGCGTCAAAGGCAGATAAGATTGCGTCAGGTACAGATCAGGGTGCGTCAGAGACAGATCAGGGTGCGTCAGAGACAGATCAGGGTGCATCAGAGACAGATCAGTGTGCGTCAGAGACAGATCAGGGTGCGTCAGAGACAGATCAGGGTGCGTCAGAGACAGATCAGGGTGCGTCAGGGACAGATCAGGGTGCGTCAGAGGCAGATCAGGGTACATCAGAGACACATCAGGGTGCATCAGATACAGATCAGTGTGCGTCAGAGACAGATCAGGGAGCGTCAGAGACAGATCAGGGTGCAGCAGAGACAGATCATGCTGAATCAGAGACAGATCACGCTGCGTCAGAGACAGATCATGCTGCGTCAGAGACAAATCAGGGTGCATCAGAGACAGATCAGGGTGCGTCAGTGACAGTACAGGGTGCGTCAGAGACAGATTAGGGTGCATCTGAGACAGATCAGAGTGCACCAGAGACAGATCAGTGTGCGTCAGAGGCAGATCAGTGTGCGTCAGTGACAGATCAGGGTGCATCAGAGACAGATCAGTGTGTGTCAGAGACAGATCAGGGTGCGTCAGAGACAGATCAGGGTGCGTCAGAGACAGATCAGGGTGTGTCAGAGACAGATCAGGGTGCGTCAGAGGCAGATCAGGGTGCATCAGAGGCAGATCAGGGTGCGTCAGAGGCAGATCAGAGTGCACCAGAGACAGATCAGAGTGCACCAGAGACAGATCAGGGTGCGTCAGAGGCAGATCAGGGTGCATCAGAGACAGATCAGGTTGCGGCAGAGACAGATCATGCTGCTTCAGAGACAGATCACGCTGCGTCAGAGACAGATCATGCTGCGTCAGAGACAAATCAGGGTGCATCAGAGACAGATCAGGGTGCGTCAGTGACAGATCAGGGTGCGTCAGAGGCAGATCAGAGTGCACCAGAGACAGATCAGGGTGCGTCAGAGGCAGATCAGTGTGCGTCAGAGACAGATCAGGGTGCATCAGAGACAGATCAGTGTGCATCAGAGACAGATCAGGGTGCGTCAGAGACAGATCAGGGTGCGTCAGAGACAGATCAGGGTGCGTCAGAGACAGATCAGGGTGCGTCAGAGGCAGATCAGGTTACGTCAGACGCAGATCAGGGTACGTCAGAGACAGATCATGGTGCACCAGAGACAGATCAGGGTGCGTCAGAGACAGATCAGGTTGCATCAGAGACAGATCAGGGTGCGTCAGAGGCAGATTAGGGTGCATCTGAGACAGATCAGAGTGCTCCAGAGACAGATCAGTGTGCGTCAGAGGCAGATCAGTGTGCGTCAGAGACAGATCAGGGTGCGTCAGAGACAGATCAGGGTGCGTCAGAGACAGATCAGGGTGCGTCAGGGACAGATCAGGGTGCGTCAGAGGCATATAAGGGTGCGTCAGAGGCATATAAGGGTGCGTCAGTGACAGATCAGGGAGCGTCAGAGACAGGTCAGGGTGCGTCAGAGGCCGAAAAGGCTGCATCAGGGACAGATCAGGGGGCGTCAGATGCAGATCAGTGTGCATCAGAGACAGATCAGGGAGTGTCAGAGACAGATCAGGGTGTGTCAGAGACAGATCAGGGTGCATCAGAGACAGATCAGGTTGCGTCAGAGATAGATCAGGGTGCAGCAGAAACAGATCAGGCTGCGGCAGAGACAGATCAGTGTGCATCAGAGACAGATCAGGGTGCGTCAGTGACAGATCAGGGTGCGTCAGAGACAGATCAGGGTGCGTCAGAGGCAGATTAGGGTGCATCTGAGACAGATCAGAGTGCACCAGAGAACAGATCAGTGTGCATCAGAGGCAGATCAGTGTGCGTCAGAGACAGATCAGGTGCATCAGACACAGATCAGTGTGCGTCAGAGACAGATCAGGGTGCATCAGAGACAGATCAGGGTGCGTCAGAGACAGATCAGGGTGCGTCCGAGGCAGATCAGGGTGCATCAGAGACAGATCAGTTTGCGTCAGAGATAGATCAGGGTGCAGCAGAGACAGATCAGGGTGCGGCAGAGACAGATCATGCTGCATCAGAGACAGATCACGCTGCGTCAGAGACAGATCATGCTGCATCAGAGACAAATCAGGGTGCATCAGAGACAGATCAGGGTGCATCAGTGACAGATCAGGGTGCGTCAGAGACAGATTAGGATGCATCTGAGACAGATCAGAGTGCACCAGCTACAGATCAGTGTGCGTCAGAGGCAGATCAGTGTGCGTCAGAGACAGATCAGGGTGCGTCAGAGGCAGAATATGTTGCATCAGAGACAGATCAGAGTGCACCAGAGACAGATCAGTGTGCGTCAGAGGCAGATCCGTGTGCGTCAGAGACAGATCAGAGTGCATCGGAGACAGATCAGTGTGCGTCAGAGGCAGATCAGTGTGCGTCAGAGACAGATCAGGGTGCATCAGAGGCAGATCAGTGTGCATCAGAGACAGATCAGGGTGCACCAGAGAAAGATCAGGGTGCGTCAGAGACAGATCAGGGTGCGTCAGGGACAGATCAGGGTGCGTCAGAGGCATATAAGGGTGCGTCAGAGGCATATAAGGGTGCGTCAGTGACAGATCAGGGAGCGTCAGAGACAGGTCAGGGTGCGTCAGAGGCCGAAAAGGCTGCATCAGGGACAGATCAGGGGGCGTCAGATGCAGATCAGTGTGCATCAGAGACAGATCAGGGAGTGTCAGAGACAGATCAGGGTGTGTCAGAGACAGATCAGGGTGCATCAGAGAGAGATCAGGTTGCGTCAGAGATAGATCAGGGTGCAGCAGAAACAGATCAGGCTGCGGCAGAGACAGATCAGTGTGCATCAGAGACAGATCAGGGTGCGTCAGTGACAGATCAGGGTGCGTCAGAGACAGATCAGGGTGCGTCAGAGGCAGATTAGGGTGCATCTGAGACAGATCAGAGTGCACCAGAGAACAGATCAGTGTGCATCAGAGGCAGATCAGTGTGCGTCAGAGACAGATCAGGTGCATCAGACACAGATCAGTGTGCGTCAGAGACAGATCAGGGTGCATCAGAGACAGATCAGGGTGCGTCAGAGACAGATCAGGGTGCGTCCGAGGCAGATCAGGGTGCATCAGAGACAGATCAGTTTGCGTCAGAGATAGATCAGGGTGCAGCAGAGACAGATCAGGGTGCGGCAGAGACAGATCATGCTGCATCAGAGACAGATCACGCTGCGTCAGAGACAGATCATGCTGCATCAGAGACAAATCAGGGTGCATCAGAGACAGATCAGGGTGCATCAGTGACAGATCAGGGTGCGTCAGAGACAGATTAGGATGCATCTGAGACAGATCAGAGTGCACCAGCTACAGATCAGTGTGCGTCAGAGGCAGATCAGTGTGCGTCAGAGACAGATCAGGGTGCGTCAGAGGCAGAATATGTTGCATCAGAGACAGATCAGAGTGCACCAGAGACAGATCAGTGTGCGTCAGAGGCAGATCCGTGTGCGTCAGAGACAGATCAGAGTGCATCGGAGACAGATCAGTGTGCGTCAGAGGCAGATCAGTGTGCGTCAGAGACAGATCAGGGTGCATCAGAGGCAGATCAGGGTGCATCAGAGACAGATCAGGGTGCACCAGAGAAAGATCAGGGTGCGTCAGAGACAGATCAGGGTGCGTCAGGAACAGATCAGGGTGCGTCAGGGACAGATCACGCTTAGTCAGAGACAGATCACGCTGCATCAGAGACAGATCAGCGTGCGTCAGAGAAGATCACGCTGCATCATAGACAGATCTGGATGCATCAGAGACAGATTAGTGTGCGTTAGAGGCAGATCAGGGTGCACCAGTGGCAGATCAGGGTGAACCAGAGGAAGATCAGGGTGCACAAGAGACAGATCAGGGTGCACAAGAGACAGATCAGGTTGCGTCAGAGACAGATCAGGGGGCGTCAGAGAAAGAACAGGGTGCACCAGAGGCAGATTAGGGTGCATCAGAGACAGATCAGGGTGCGTCAGAGACAGATCAGGGTGCGTCAGTGGCAGATGAGGGTGCGTCAGAGACAGATCAGGGTGCATCAGAGACAGATCAGGGTGCGTCAGAGACAGATCAGGGAGCGTCAGAGACAGATCAGGGTGCGTCAGAGACAGATCAGGGTGCATCAGAGACAGATCAGGTTGCGTCAGAGATAGATCAGGGTGCAGCAGAGACAGATCAGGGTGCGGCAGAGACAGATCACGCTGCATCAGAGACAGATCACGCTGCGTCAGAGACAGATCACGCTGCGTCAGAGACAAATCAGGGTGCATCAGAGACAGATCAGGGTGCGTCAGTGACAGATCAGGGTGCATCAGAGACAGATCAGTGTGCGTCAGAGACAGATCAGGGTGCATCAGAGACAGATCAGGGTGCGTCAGAGACAGATCAGGGTGCGTCAGAGGCAGATCAGGGTGCATCAGAGACAGATCAGGTTGCGTCAGAGATAGATCAGGGTGCAGCAGAGACAGATCAGGGTGCGGCAGAGACAGATCATGCTGCATCAGAGACAGATCACGCTGCGTCAGAGACAGATCATGCTGCGTCAGAGACAAATCAGGGTGCATCAGAGACAGATCAGGGTGCGTCAGTGACAGTACAGGGTGCGTCAGAGACAGATTAGGGTGCATCTGAGACAGATCAGAGTGCACCAGAGACAGATCAGTGTGCGTCAGAGGCAGATCAGTGTACGTCAGTGACAGATCAGGGTGCATCAGAGACAGATCAGTGTGTGTCAGAGACAGATCAGGGTGCGTCAGAGACAGATCAGGGTGCGTCAGAGACAGATCAGGGTGTGTCAGAGACAGATCAGGGTGCGTCAGAGGCAGATCAGGGTGCATCAGAGGCAGATCAGGGTGCGTCAGAGGCAGATCAGAGTGCACCAGAGACAGATCAGGGTGCGTCAGAGGCAGATCAGGGTGCATCAGAGACAGATCAGGTTGCGGCAGAGACAGATCATGCTGCTTCAGAGACAGATCACGCTGCGTCAGAGACAGATCATGCTGCGTCAGAGACAAATCAGGGTGCATCAGAGACAGATCAGGGTGCGTCAGTGACAGATCAGGGTGCGTCAGAGGCAGATCAGAGTGCACCAGAGACAGATCAGGGTGCGTCAGAGGCAGATCAGTGTGCGTCAGAGACAGATCAGGGTGCATCAGAGACAGATCAGTGTGTGTCAGAGACAGATCAGGGTGCGTCAGAGACAGATCAGGGTGCGTCAGAGGCAGATCAGGTTACGTCAGACGCAGATCAGGGTACGTCAGAGACAGATCATGGTGCACCAGAGACAGATCAGGGTGCGTCAGAGACAGATCAGGGTGCATCAGAGACAGATCAGGGTGCGTCATAGGCAGATCATGGTGCGTCAGAGACAGATCAGGGTGCGTCAGGGACAGATCAGTGTGCGTCAGAGGCAGATCAGGGTGCCTCAGAGACAAATCAGTGTGTGTCAGAGGCAGATAAGGGTGCGTCAGGGACAGATCAGGTTGCGTCAGAGACAGATCAGGGTGCGTCAGATTCAGAGAAGGGCACGTCAGGGACAGATCAGGGTGCGTCAAAGGCAGATAAGAGTGCGTCAGTTACAGATCAGGGTGCGTCAGAGACAGATCAGGGTGCGTCAGAGACAGATCAGGGTGCATCAGAGACAGATCAGTGTGCATCAGAGACAGATCAGGGTGCATCAGATACAGATCAGTGTGCGTCAGAGACAGATCAGGGAGCGTCAGAGACAGATCAGGGTGCAGCAGAGACAGATCAGGGTGCGGCAGAGACAGATCATGCTGCATCAGAGACAGATCACGCTGCGTCAGAGACAGATCACGCTGCGTCAGAGACAAATCAGGGTGCATCAGAGACAGATCAAAGTGCGTCAGTGACAGATCAGGGTGCGTCAGAGACAGATCAGGGTGCGTCAGAGGCAGATTAGGGTGCATCTGAGATAGATCAGAGTGCACCAGAGACAGTTCAGTGTGCATCAGAGGCAGATCAGGGAGCGTCAGAGACAGATCAGGGTGAGTCAGAGACAGATCAGGGTGCATCAGAGACAGATCAGGTTGCGTCAGAGAAAGATCAGGGTGCAGCAGAGACAGATCAGGGTGCGGCAGAGACAGATCACGCTGCATCAGAGACAGATCACGCTGCGTCAGAGACAGATCATGCTGCGTCAGAGACAAATCAGGGTGCATCAGAGACAGATCAGGGTGCGTCAGTGACAGATCAGGGTGCATCAGAGACAGATCAGTGTGCGTCAGAGACAGATCAGGGTGCATCAGAGACAGATCAGGGTGCATCAGAGACAGATCAGGGTGCGTCAGAGACAGATCAGGGTGCGTCAGAGGCAGATCAGGGTGCATCAGAGACAGATCAGGTTGCGTCAGAGATAGATCAGGGTGCAGCAGAGACAGATCAGGGTGCGGCAGAGACAGATCATGCTTCATCAGAGACAGATCACGCTGCGTCAGAGACAGATCATGCTGCGTCAGAGACAAATCAGGGTGCATCAGAGACAGATCAGGGTGCGTCAGTGACAGTACAGGGTGCGTCAGTGACAGATCAGGGTGCGTCACAGGCAGATCAGAGTGCACCAGAGACAGATCAGGGTGCGTCAGAGGCAGATCAGTGTGCGTCAGAGACAGATCAGGGTGCATCAGAGACAGATCAGTGTGTGTCAGAGACAGATCAGGGTGCGTCAGAGACAGATCAGGGTGCGTCAGAGACAGATCAGGGTGCGTCAGAGGCAGATCAGGGTGCATCAGAGGCAGATCAGGGTGCGGCAGAGGCAGATCAGAGTGCACCAGAGACAGATCAGGGTGCGTCAGAGGCAGATCAGGGTGCATCAGAAACAGATCAGGTTGCGGCAGAGACAGATCATGCTGCTTCAGAGACAGATCACGCTGCGTCAGAGACAGATCATGCTGCGTCAGAGACAAATCAGGGTGCATCAGAGACAGATCAGGGTGCGTCAGTGACAGATCAGGGTGCGTCAGAGGCAGATCAGAGTGCACCAGAGACAGATCAGGGTGCGTCAGAGGCAGATCAGTGTGCGTCAGAGACAGATCAGGGTGCATCAGAGACAGATCAGTGTGCGTCAGAGACAGATCAGGGTGCGTCAGAGACAGATCAGGGTGCGTCAGAGACAGATCAGGGTGCGTCAGAGGCAGATCAGGTTACGTCAGACGCAGATCAGGGTACGTCAGAGACAGATCATGGTGCACCAGAGACAGATCAGGGTGCGTCAGAGACAGATCAGGGTGCATCAGAGACAGATCAGGGTGCGTCATAGGCAGATCATGGTGCGTCAGAGACAGATCAGGGTGCGTCAGGGACAGATCAGGGTGCGTCAGAGGCAGATCAGGGTTCCTCAGAGACAAATCAGTGTGTGTCAGAGGCAGATAAGGGTGCGTCAGGGACAGATCAGTTTGTGTCAGAGACAGATCAGGGTGCGTCAGAGACAGATCAGGGTGCGTCCGAGGCAGATCAGGGTGCATCAGAGACAGATCAGTTTGCGTCAGAGATAGATCAGGGTGCAGCAGAGACAGATCAGGGTGCGGCAGAGACAGATCATGCTGCATCAGAGACAGATCACGCTGCGTCAGAGACAGATCATGCTGCATCAGAGACAAATCAGGGTGCATCAGAGACAGATCAGGGTGCATCAGTGACAGATCAGGGTGCGTCAGAGACAGATTAGGATGCATCTGAGACAGATCAGAGTGCACCAGCTACAGATCAGTGTGCGTCAGAGGCAGATCAGTGTGCGTCAGAGACAGATCAGGGTGCGTCAGAGGCAGAATATGTTGCATCAGAGACAGATCAGAGTGCACCAGAGACAGATCAGTGTGCGTCAGAGGCAGATCCGTGTGCGTCAGAGACAGATCAGAGTGCATCGGAGACAGATCAGTGTGCGTCAGAGGCAGATCAGTGTGCGTCAGAGACAGATCAGGGTGCATCAGAGGCAGATCAGGGTGCATCAGAGACAGATCAGGGTGCACCAGAGAAAGATCAGGGTGCGTCAGAGACAGATCAGGGTGCGTCAGGAACAGATCAGGGTGCGTCAGGGACAGATCACGCTTAGTCAGAGACAGATCACGCTGCATCAGAGACAGATCAGCGTGCGTCAGAGAAGATCACGCTGCATCATAGACAGATCTGGATGCATCAGAGACAGATTAGTGTGCGTTAGAGGCAGATCAGGGTGCACCAGTGGCAGATCAGGGTGAACCAGAGGAAGATCAGGGTGCACAAGAGACAGATCAGGGTGCACAAGAGACAGATCAGGTTGCGTCAGAGACAGATCAGGGGGCGTCAGAGAAAGAACAGGGTGCACCAGAGGCAGATTAGGGTGCAGCAGAGACAGATCAGGGTGCGTCAGAGACAGATCAGGGTGCGTCAGTGGCAGATGAGGGTGCGTCAGAGACAGATCAGGGTGCATCAGAGACAGATCAGGGTGCGTCAGAGACAGATCAGGGAGCGTCAGAGACAGATCAGGGTGCGTCAGAGACAGATCAGGGTGCATCAGAGACAGATCAGGTTGCGTCAGAGATAGATCAGGGTGCAGCAGAGACAGATCAGGGTGCGGCAGAGACAGATCACGCTGCATCAGAGACAGATCACGCTGCGTCAGAGACAGATCACGCTGCGTCAGAGACAAATCAGGGTGCATCAGAGACAGATCAGGGTGCGTCAGTGACAGATCAGGGTGCATCAGAGACAGATCAGTGTGCGTCAGAGACAGATCAGGGTGCATCAGAGACAGATCAGGGTGCGTCAGAGACAGATCAGGGTGCGTCAGAGGCAGATCAGGGTGCATCAGAGACAGATCAGGTTGCGTCAGAGATAGATCAGGGTGCAGCAGAGACAGATCAGGGTGCGGCAGAGACAGATCATGCTGCATCAGAGACAGATCACGCTGCGTCAGAGACAGATCATGCTGCGTCAGAGACAAATCAGGGTGCATCAGAGACAGATCAGGGTGCGTCAGTGACAGTACAGGGTGCGTCAGAGACAGATTAGGGTGCATCTGAGACAGATCAGAGTGCACCAGAGACAGATCAGTGTGCGTCAGAGGCAGATCAGTGTACGTCAGTGACAGATCAGGGTGCATCAGAGACAGATCAGTGTGTGTCAGAGACAGATCAGGGTGCGTCAGAGACAGATCAGGGTGCGTCAGAGACAGATCAGGGTGTGTCAGAGACAGATCAGGGTGCGTCAGAGGCAGATCAGGGTGCATCAGAGGCAGATCAGGGTGCGTCAGAGGCAGATCAGAGTGCACCAGAGACAGATCAGGGTGCGTCAGAGGCAGATCAGGGTGCATCAGAGACAGATCAGGTTGCGGCAGAGACAGATCATGCTGCTTCAGAGACAGATCACGCTGCGTCAGAGACAGATCATGCTGCGTCAGAGACAAATCAGGGTGCATCAGAGACAGATCAGGGTGCGTCAGTGACAGATCAGGGTGCGTCAGAGGCAGATCAGAGTGCACCAGAGACAGATCAGGGTGCGTCAGAGGCAGATCAGTGTGCGTCAGAGACAGATCAGGGTGCATCAGAGACAGATCAGTGTGTGTCAGAGACAGATCAGGGTGCGTCAGAGACAGATCAGGGTGCGTCAGAGGCAGATCAGGTTACGTCAGACGCAGATCAGGGTACGTCAGAGACAGATCATGGTGCACCAGAGACAGATCAGGGTGCGTCAGAGACAGATCAGGGTGCATCAGAGACAGATCAGGGTGCGTCATAGGCAGATCATGGTGCGTCAGAGACAGATCAGGGTGCGTCAGGGACAGATCAGTGTGCGTCAGAGGCAGATCAGGGTGCCTCAGAGACAAATCAGTGTGTGTCAGAGGCAGATAAGGGTGCGTCAGGGACAGATCAGGTTGCGTCAGAGACAGATCAGGGTGCGTCAGATTCAGAGAAGGGCACGTCAGGGACAGATCAGGGTGCGTCAAAGGCAGATAAGAGTGCGTCAGTTACAGATCAGGGTGCGTCAGAGACAGATCAGGGTGCGTCAGAGACAGATCAGGGTGCATCAGAGACAGATCAGTGTGCATCAGAGACAGATCAGGGTGCATCAGATACAGATCAGTGTGCGTCAGAGACAGATCAGGGAGCGTCAGAGACAGATCAGGGTGCAGCAGAGACAGATCAGGGTGCGGCAGAGACAGATCATGCTGCATCAGAGACAGATCACGCTGCGTCAGAGACAGATCACGCTGCGTCAGAGACAAATCAGGGTGCATCAGAGACAGATCAAAGTGCGTCAGTGACAGATCAGGGTGCGTCAGAGACAGATCAGGGTGCGTCAGAGGCAGATTAGGGTGCATCTGAGATAGATCAGAGTGCACCAGAGACAGTTCAGTGTGCATCAGAGGCAGATCAGGGAGCGTCAGAGACAGATCAGGGTGTGTCAGAGACAGATCAGGGTGCATCAGAGACAGATCAGGTTGCGTCAGAGATAGATCAGGGTGCAGCAGAGACAGATCAGGGTGCGGCAGAGACAGATCACGCTGCATCAGAGACAGATCACGCTGCGTCAGAGACAGATCATGCTGCGTCAGAGACAAATCAGGGTGCATCAGAGACAGATCAGGGTGCGTCAGTGACAGATCAGGGTGCATCAGAGACAGATCAGTGTGCGTCAGAGACAGATCAGGGTGCATCAGAGACAGATCAGGGTGCATCAGAGACAGATCAGGGTGCGTCAGAGACAGATCAGGGTGCGTCAGAGGCAGATCAGGGTGCATCAGAGACAGATCAGGTTGCGTCAGAGATAGATCAGGGTGCAGCAGAGACAGATCAGGGTGCGGCAGAGACAGATCATGCTTCATCAGAGACAGATCACGCTGCGTCAGAGACAGATCATGCTGCGTCAGAGACAAATCAGGGTGCATCAGAGACAGATCAGGGTGCGTCAGTGACAGTACAGGGTGCGTCAGAGACAGATTAGGGTGTATCTGAGACAGATCAGAGTGCACCAGAGACAGATCAGTGTGCGTCAGAGGCAGATCAGTGTGCGTCAGTGACAGATCAGGGTGCATCAGAGACAGATCAGTGTGTGTCAGAGACAGATCAGGGTGCGTCAGAGACAGATCAGGGTGCGTCAGAGACAGATCAGGGTGTGTCAGAGACAGATCAGGGTGCGTCAGAGGCAGATCAGGGTGCATCAGAGGCAGATCATTGTGCGTCAGAGGCAGATCAGAGTGCACCAGAGACAGATCAGGGTGCGTCAGAGGCAGATCAGGGTGCATCAGAGACAGATCAGGTTGCGGCAGAGACAGATCATGCTGCTTCAGAGACAGATCACGCTGCGTCAGAGACAGATCATGCTGCGTCAGAGACAAATCAGGGTGCATCAGAGACAGATCAGGGTGCGTCAGTGACAGATCAGGGTGCGTCACAGGCAGATCAGAGTGCACCAGAGACAGATCAGGGTGCGTCAGAGGCAGATCAGTGTGCGTCAGAGACAGATCAGGGTGCATCAGAGACAGATCAGTGTGTGTCAGAGACAGATCAGGGTGCGTCAGAGACAGATCAGGGTGCGTCAGAGGCAGATCAGGGTGCATCAGAGGCAGATCAGGGTGCGGCAGAGGCAGATCAGAGTGCACCAGAGACAGATCAGGGTGCGTCAGAGGCAGATCAGGGTGCATCAGAAACAGATCAGGTTGCGGCAGAGACAGATCATGCTGCTTCAGAGACAGATCACGCTGCGTCAGAGACAGATCATGCTGCGTCAGAGACAAATCAGGGTGCATCAGAGACAGATCAGGGTGCGTCAGTGACAGATCAGGGTGCGTCAGAGGCAGATCAGAGTGCACCAGAGACAGATCAGGGTGCGTCAGAGGCAGATCAGTGTGCGTCAGAGACAGATCAGGGTGCATCAGAGACAGATCAGTGTGCGTCAGAGACAGATCAGGGTGCGTCAGAGACAGATCAGGGTGCGTCAGAGACAGATCAGGGTGCGTCAGAGGCAGATCAGGTTACGTCAGACGCAGATCAGGGTACGTCAGAGACAGATCATGGTGCACCAGAGACAGATCAGAGTGCACCAGAGACAGATCAGGGTGCGTCAGAGGCAGATCAGGGTGCATCAGAGACAGATCAGGTTGCGGCAGAGACAGATCATGCTGCTTCAGAGACAGATCACGCTGCGTCAGAGACAGATCATGCTGCGTCAGAGACAAATCAGGGTGCATCAGAGACAGATCAGGGTGCGTCAGTGACAGATCAGGGTGCGTCACAGGCAGATCAGAGTGCACCAGAGACAGATCAGGGTGCGTCAGAGGCAGATCAGTGTGCGTCAGAGACAGATCAGGGTGCATCAGAGACAGATCAGTGTGTGTCAGAGACAGATCAGGGTGCGTCAGAGACAGATCAGGGTGCGTCAGAGGCAGATCAGGGTGCATCAGAGGCAGATCAGGGTGCGGCAGAGGCAGATCAGAGTGCACCAGAGACAGATCAGGGTGCGTCAGAGGCAGATCAGGGTGCATCAGAAACAGATCAGGTTGCGGCAGAGACAGATCATGCTGCTTCAGAGACAGATCACGCTGCGTCAGAGACAGATCATGCTGCGTCAGAGACAAATCAGGGTGCATCAGAGACAGATCAGGGTGCGTCAGTGACAGATCAGGGTGCGTCAGAGGCAGATCAGAGTGCACCAGAGACAGATCAGGGTGCGTCAGAGGCAGATCAGTGTGCGTCAGAGACAGATCAGGGTGCATCAGAGACAGATCAGTGTGCGTCAGAGACAGATCAGGGTGCGTCAGAGACAGATCAGGGTGCGTCAGAGACAGATCAGGGTGCGTCAGAGGCAGATCAGGTTACGTCAGACGCAGATCAGGGTACGTCAGAGACAGATCATGGTGCACCAGAGACAGATCAGGGTGCGTCAGAGACAGATCAGGGTGCATCAGAGACAGATCAGGGTGCGTCATAGGCAGATCATGGTGCGTCAGAGACAGATCAGGGTGCGTCAGGGACAGATCAGGGTGCGTCAGAGGCAGATCAGGGTTCCTCAGAGACAAATCAGTGTGTGTCAGAGGCAGATAAGGGTGCGTCAGGGACAGATCAGTTTGTGTCAGAGACAGATCAGGGTGCGTCAGAGTCAGAGAAGGGTACGTCAGGGACAGATCAGGGTGCGTCAAAGGCAGATCAGGGTGCGTCAGAGACAGATCAGGGTGCATCAGAGACAGATCAGTGTGCATCAGAGACAGATCAGGGTGCATCAGATACAGATCAGGGAGCGTCAGAGACAGATCAGAGTGTGTCAGAGAGAGATCAGGGTGCATCAGAGACAGATCAGGTTGCGTCAGAGATAGATCAGGGTGCAGCAGAGACAGATCAGGGTGCGGCAGAGACAGATCATGCTGCATCAGAGACAGATCACGCTGCGTCAGAGACAGATCATGCTGCGTCAGAGACAAATCAGGGTGCATCAGAGACAGATCAGAGTGCGTCAGTGACAGATCAGGGTGCGTCAGAGACAGATCAGGGTGCGTCAGAGGCAGATTAGGGTGCATCTGAGATAGATCAGAGTGCACCAGAGACAGTTCAGTGTGCATCAGAGGCAGATTAGTGTGCGTCAGAGACAGATCAGGGTGCATCAGAGACAGATCAGGGAGCGTCAGAGACAGATCAGGGTGTGTCAGAGACAGATCAGGGTGCATCAGAGACAGATCAGGTTGCGTCAGAGATAGATCAGGGTGCAGCAGAGACAGATCAGGGTGCGGCAGAGACAGATCACGCTGCATCAGAGACAGATCACGCTGCGTCAGAGACAGATCATGCTGCGTCAGAGACAAATCAGGGTGCATCAGAGACAGATCAGGGTGCGTCAGTGACAGATCAGGGTGCATCAGAGACAGATCAGTGTGCGTCAGAGACAGATCAGGGTGCATCAGAGACAGATCAGGGTGCACCAGAGACAGATCAGGGTGCGTCAGAGGCAGATCAGGGTGCATCAGAGACAGATCAGGTTGCGTCAGAGATAGATCAGGGTGCAGCAGAGACAGATCAGGGTGCGGCAGAGACAGATCATGCTGAATCAGAGACAGATCACGCTGCGTCAGAGACAGATCATGCTGCGTCAGAGACAAATCAGGGTGCATCAGAGACAGATCAGGGTGCGTCAGTGACAGTACAGGGTGCGTCAGAGACAGATTAGGGTGCATCTGAGACAGATCAGAGTGCACCAGAGACAGATCAGTGTGCGTCAGAGGCAGATCAGTGTGCGTCAGTGACAGATCAGGGTGCATCAGAGACAGATCAGTGTGTGTCAGAGACAGATCAGGGTGCGTCAGAGACAGATCAGGGTGCGTCAGAGACAGATCAGGGTGTGTCAGAGACAGATCAGGGTGCGTCAGAGGCAGATCAGGGTGCATCAGAGGCAGATCAGGGTGCGTCAGAGGCAGATCAGAGTGCACCAGAGACAGATCAGGGTGCGTCAGCGGCAGATCAGGGTGCATCAGAGACAGATCAGGTTGCGGCAGAGACAGATCATGCTGCTTCAGAGACAGATCACGCTGCGTCAGAGACAGATCATGCTGCGTCAGAGACAAATCAGGGTGCATCAGAGACAGATCAGGGTGCGTCAGTGACAGATCAGGGTGCGTCAGAGGCAGATCAGAGTGCACCAGAGACAGATCAGGGTGCGTCAGAGGCAGATCAGTGTGCGTCAGAGACAGATCAGGGTGCATCAGAGACAGATCAGTGTGCGTCAGAGACAGATCAGGGTGCGTCAGAGACAGATCAGGGTGCGTCAGAGACAGATCAGGGTGCGTCAGAGGCAGATCAGGTTACGTCAGACGCAGATCAGGGTACGTCAGAGACAGATCATGGTGCACCAGAGACAGATCAGGGTGCGTCAGAGACAGATCAGGTTGCATCAGAGACAGATCAGGGTGCGTCAGAGGCAGATTAGGGTGCATCTGAGACAGATCAGAGTGCACCAGAGACAGATGTGTGCGTCAGAGGCAGATCAGTGTGCGTCAGAGACAGATCAGGGTGCGTCAGAGACAGATCAGGGTGCGTCAGAGACAGATCAGGGTGCGTCAGGGACAGATCAGGGTGCGTCAGAGGCATATAAGGGTGCGTCAGTGACAGATCAGGGAGCGTCAGAGACAGGTCAGGGTGCGTCAGAGGCCGAAAAGGGTGCGTCAGGGACAGATCAGGGTGCGTCAGAGGCAGATCAGTGTGCATCAGAGACAGATCAGGGAGTGTCAGAGACAGATCAGGGTGTGTCAGAGACAGATCAGGGTGCATCAGAGACAGATCAGGTTGCGTCAGAGATAGATCAGGGTGCAGCAGAAACAGATCAGGCTGCGGCAGAGACAGATCAGTGTGCATCAGAGACAGATCAGGTTGCGTCAGTGACAGATCAGGGTGCGTCAGAGACAGATCAGGGTGCGTCAGAGGCAGATTAGGGTGCATCTGAGACAGATCAGAGTGCACCAGAGACAGATCAGTGTGCATCAGAGGCAGATCAGTGTGCGTCAGAGACAGATCAGGTGCATCAGAGACAGATCAGTGTGCGTCAGAGACAGATCAGGGTGCATCAGAGACAGATCAGGGTGCGTCAGAGACAGATCAGGGTGCGTCCGAGGCAGATCAGGGTGCATCAGAGACAGATCAGTTTGCGTCAGAGATAGATCAGGGTGCAGCAGAGACAGATCAGGGTGCGGCAGAGACAGATCATGCTGCATCAGAGACAGATCACGCTGCGTCAGAGACAGATCATGCTGCGTCAGAGACAAATCAGGGTGCATCAGAGACAGATCAGAGTGCACCAGAGACAGATCAGTGTGCGTCAGAGGCAGATCAGTGTGCGTCAGAGACAGATCAGGGTGCATCAGAGACAGATCAGTATGCGTCAGAGACAGATCAGTGTGCGTCAGAGACAGATCAGGGTGCGTCAGAGACAGATCAGGGTGCGTCAGAGGCAGATCAGGGAACATCAGAGGCAGATCAGGGTGCGTCAGAGAAAGATCAGGGTGCACCAGAGACAGATCAGGGTGCGTCAGAGGCAGATCAGGGTGCATCAGAGACAGATCAGGTTGCGTCAGAGAGAGATCAGGGTGCAGCAGAGACAGATCAGGGTGCGGCAGAGACAGATCATGCTGCATCAGAAACAGATCACGCTGCGTCAGAGACAGATCATGCTGCGTCAGAGACAAATCAGGGTGCATCAGAGACAGATCAGGGTGCTTCAGTGACAGATCAGGGTGCGTCAGAGGCAGATTAGGGTGCATCTGAGACAGATCAGAGTGCACCAGAGACCGAACAGTGTGCGTCAGAGGCAGATCAGTGTGCGTCAGAGACAGATCAGGGTGCATCAGAGACAGATCAGTGTGCGTCAGAGACAGATCAGGGTGCGTCAGAGACAGATCAGGGTGCGTCAGAGACAGATCAGGGTGCGTCAGAGGCAGATCAGGGTGCGTCATAGGCAGATCAGGATGCATCAGAGACAGATCAAGCTGCGTCAGAGACAGATCAGGGTGCAAAGAGGCAGATTAGGGTTTGTCAGAGACAGTTCAGGGTGCGTCAGAGACAGATCAGGTTGCACCAGAGACAGATCAGGGAACACCAGAGACAGATCAGTGTGCACCAGAAGCAGATCAGGTTGCGTCAGAGACAGATCAGCGTGTTTCAGAGACAGAGCAGTGTGCACTAGAAATAGATCAGGGTGCGTCAGAGGCAGATCAGGATGCGTCACGGACAGATCAGGGTGCGTCAGAGTCAGATAAGGGTACATCAGGGACAGATCAGGGTGCGTCAAAGGCAGATAAGATTGCGTCAGTTACAGATCAGGGTGCGTCAGAGACAGATCAGGGTGCGTCAGAGACAGATCATGCTGCGTCAGAGACAAATCAGGGTGCATCAGAGACAGATCAGGGTGCGTCAGTGACAGATCAGGGTGCGTCAGAGGCAGATCAGAGTGCACCAGAGACAGATCAGGGTGCGTCAGAGGCAGATCAGTGTGCGTCAGAGACACATCAGGGTGCATCAGATACAGATCAGTGTGCGTCAGAGGCAGATCAGGGAGCGTCAGAGACAGATCAGGGTGTGTCAGAGACAGATCAGGGTGCATCAGAGACAGATCAGGTTGCGTCAGAGATAGATCAGGGTGCAGCAGAGACAGATCAGGGTGCGGCAGAGACAGATCATGCTGCATCAGAGACAGATCACGCTGCGTCAGAGACAGATCATGCTGCGTCAGAGACAAATCAGGGTGCATCAGAGACAGATCAGGTTGCGTCAGTGACAGATCAGGGTGCATCAGAGACAGATCAGGGTGCGTCAGAGGCAGATTAGGGTGCATCTGATACAGATCAGAGTGCACCAGAGACAGTTCAGTGTGCATCAGAGGCAGATCAGTGTGCGTCAGAGACAGATCAGGGTGCATCAGAGACAGATCAGGGTGCGTCAGAGACAGATCAGGGTGCGTCAGAGGCACATCAGGGTGCATCAGAGACAGATCAGGTTGCGTCAGAGATAGATCAGGGTGCGGCAGAGACAGATCAGGGTGCGGCAGAGACAGATCATGCTGCATCAGAGACAGATCACGCTGCGTCAGAGATAGATCATGCTGCGTCAGAGACAAATCAGGGTGCATCAGAGACAGATCAGGGTGCGTCAGTGACAGATCAGGGTGCGTCAGAGACAGATTAGGGTGCATCTGAGACAGATCAGAGTGCACCAGAGACAGATCAGTGTGTGTCAGAGGCAGATAAGGGTCCATCAGGGACAGATCAGGTTGCGTCAGAGACAGATCAGGGTGCGTCAGAGTCAGAGAAGGGTACGTCAGGGACAGATCAGGGTGCGTCAAAGGCAGATAAGAGTGCGTCAGGTACAGATCAGGGTGCGTCAGAGACAGATCAGGGTGCGTCAGGGACAGATCAGGGTGCATCAGAGACAGATCAGTGTGCGTCAGAGACAGATCAGTGTGCGTCAGAGACAGATCAGGGTGCGTCAGGGACAGATCAGGGTGCGTCAGAGGCAGATAAGGGTGCGTCAGTGACAGATCAGGGTGCGTCAGAGACAGGTCAGGTTGCGTCAGAGGCATAAAAGTGTGCGTCAGGGACAGATCAGGGTGCGTCAGCGGCAGATCAGTGTGCATCAGAGACAGATCAGGGTGCATCAGATACAGATCAGTGTGCGTCAGAGACAGATCAGGGAGCGTCAGAGACAGATCAGGGAGCGTCAGAGACAGATCAGGGTGCGTCAGTGACAGATCAGGGTGCGTCAGAGACAGATTAGGGTGCATCAGAGACAGATCAGAGTGCACCAGAGACAGATCAGTGTGCGTCAGAGACAGATCAGGGTGCGTCAGAGACAGATCAGGGTGCGTCAGAGACAGATCAGGGTGCGTCAGGGACAGATCAGGGTGCGTCAGAGGCATATAAGGGTGCGTCAGTGACAGATCAGGGAGCGTCAGAGACAGGTCAGGGTGCGTCAGAGGCCGAAAAGGGTGCGTCAGGGACAGATCAGGGTGCGTCAGAGGCAGATCAGTGTGCATCAGAGACAGATCAGGGTGCATCAGATACAGATCAGTGTGCGTCAGAGACAGATCAGGGAGTGTCAGAGACAGATCAGGGTGCGTCAGAGACAGATCAGGGTGCATCAGAGACAGATCAGGTTGCGTCAGAGATAGATCAGGGTGCAGCAGAGACAGATCAGGGTGCGGCAGAGACAGATCATGCTGCATCAGAGACAGATCACGCTGCGTCAGAGACAGATCATGCTGCGTCAGAGACAAATCAGGGTGCATCAGAGACAGATCAGGGTGCGTCAGTGACAGATCAGGGTGCTTCAGAGACAGATCAGGGTGCGTCAGAGGCAGATTAGGGTGCATCTGAGACAGATCAGAGTGCACCAGAGACAGTTCAGAGTGCATCAGAGGCAGATCAGTGTGCGTCAGAGACAGATCAGTGTGCATCAGAGACAGATCAGGGTGCGTCAGAGACAGATCAGGGTGCGTCAGAGACAGATCAGGGTGCATCAGAGACAGATCAGTGTGCGTCAGAGACAGATCAGGGTGCGTCAGAGACAGATCAGGGTGCGTCAGAGACAGATCAGGGTGCGTCAGAGGCAGATCAGGTTACGTCAGACGCAGATCAGGGTACGTCAGAGACAGATCATGGTGCACCAGAGACAGATCAGGGTGCGTCAGAGACAGATCAGGGTGCATCAGAGACAGATCAGGGTGCGTCATAGGCAGATCATGGTGCGTCAGAGACAGATCAGGGTGCGTCAGGGACAGATCAGGGTGCGTCAGAGGCAGATCAGGGTTCCTCAGAGACAAATCAGTGTGTGTCAGAGGCAGATAAGGGTGCGTCAGGGACAGATCAGTTTGTGTCAGAGACAGATCAGGGTGCGTCAGAGTCAGAGAAGGGTACGTCAGGGACAGATCAGGGTGCGTCAAAGGCAGATCAGGGTGCGTCAGAGACAGATCAGGGTGCATCAGAGACAGATCAGTGTGCATCAGAGACAGATCAGGGTGCATCAGATACAGATCAGGGAGCGTCAGAGACAGATCAGAGTGTGTCAGAGAGAGATCAGGGTGCATCAGAGACAGATCAGGTTGCGTCAGAGATAGATCAGGGTGCAGCAGAGACAGATCAGGGTGCGGCAGAGACAGATCATGCTGCATCAGAGACAGATCACGCTGCGTCAGAGACAGATCATGCTGCGTCAGAGACAAATCAGGGTGCATCAGAGACAGATCAGAGTGCGTCAGTGACAGATCAGGGTGCGTCAGAGACAGATCAGGGTGCGTCAGAGGCAGATTAGGGTGCATCTGAGATAGATCAGAGTGCACCAGAGACAGTTCAGTGTGCATCAGAGGCAGATTAGTGTGCGTCAGAGACAGATCAGGGTGCATCAGAGACAGATCAGGGAGCGTCAGAGACAGATCAGGGTGTGTCAGAGACAGATCAGGGTGCATCAGAGACAGATCAGGTTGCGTCAGAGATAGATCAGGGTGCAGCAGAGACAGATCAGGGTGCGGCAGAGACAGATCACGCTGCATCAGAGACAGATCACGCTGCGTCAGAGACAGATCATGCTGCGTCAGAGACAAATCAGGGTGCATCAGAGACAGATCAGGGTGCGTCAGTGACAGATCAGGGTGCATCAGAGACAGATCAGTGTGCGTCAGAGACAGATCAGGGTGCATCAGAGACAGATCAGGGTGCACCAGAGACAGATCAGGGTGCGTCAGAGGCAGATCAGGGTGCATCAGAGACAGATCAGGTTGCGTCAGAGATAGATCAGGGTGCAGCAGAGACAGATCAGGGTGCGGCAGAGACAGATCATGCTGAATCAGAGACAGATCACGCTGCGTCAGAGACAGATCATGCTGCGTCAGAGACAAATCAGGGTGCATCAGAGACAGATCAGGGTGCGTCAGTGACAGTACAGGGTGCGTCAGAGACAGATTAGGGTGCATCTGAGACAGATCAGAGTGCACCAGAGACAGATCAGTGTGCGTCAGAGGCAGATCAGTGTGCGTCAGTGACAGATCAGGGTGCATCAGAGACAGATCAGTGTGTGTCAGAGACAGATCAGGGTGCGTCAGAGACAGATCAGGGTGCGTCAGAGACAGATCAGGGTGTGTCAGAGACAGATCAGGGTGCGTCAGAGGCAGATCAGGGTGCATCAGAGGCAGATCAGGGTGCGTCAGAGGCAGATCAGAGTGCACCAGAGACAGATCAGGGTGCGTCAGCGGCAGATCAGGGTGCATCAGAGACAGATCAGGTTGCGGCAGAGACAGATCATGCTGCTTCAGAGACAGATCACGCTGCGTCAGAGACAGATCATGCTGCGTCAGAGACAAATCAGGGTGCATCAGAGACAGATCAGGGTGCGTCAGTGACAGATCAGGGTGCGTCAGAGGCAGATCAGAGTGCACCAGAGACAGATCAGGGTGCGTCAGAGGCAGATCAGTGTGCGTCAGAGACAGATCAGGGTGCATCAGAGACAGATCAGTGTGCGTCAGAGACAGATCAGGGTGCGTCAGAGACAGATCAGGGTGCGTCAGAGACAGATCAGGGTGCGTCAGAGGCAGATCAGGTTACGTCAGACGCAGATCAGGGTACGTCAGAGACAGATCATGGTGCACCAGAGACAGATCAGGGTGCGTCAGAGACAGATCAGGTTGCATCAGAGACAGATCAGGGTGCGTCAGAGGCAGATTAGGGTGCATCTGAGACAGATCAGAGTGCACCAGAGACAGATGTGTGCGTCAGAGGCAGATCAGTGTGCGTCAGAGACAGATCAGGGTGCGTCAGAGACAGATCAGGGTGCGTCAGAGACAGATCAGGGTGCGTCAGGGACAGATCAGGGTGCGTCAGAGGCATATAAGGGTGCGTCAGTGACAGATCAGGGAGCGTCAGAGACAGGTCAGGGTGCGTCAGAGGCCGAAAAGGGTGCGTCAGGGACAGATCAGGGTGCGTCAGAGGCAGATCAGTGTGCATCAGAGACAGATCAGGGAGTGTCAGAGACAGATCAGGGTGTGTCAGAGACAGATCAGGGTGCATCAGAGACAGATCAGGTTGCGTCAGAGATAGATCAGGGTGCAGCAGAAACAGATCAGGCTGCGGCAGAGACAGATCAGTGTGCATCAGAGACAGATCAGGTTGCGTCAGTGACAGATCAGGGTGCGTCAGAGACAGATCAGGGTGCGTCAGAGGCAGATTAGGGTGCATCTGAGACAGATCAGAGTGCACCAGAGACAGATCAGTGTGCATCAGAGGCAGATCAGTGTGCGTCAGAGACAGATCAGGTGCATCAGAGACAGATCAGTGTGCGTCAGAGACAGATCAGGGTGCATCAGAGACAGATCAGGGTGCGTCAGAGACAGATCAGGGTGCGTCCGAGGCAGATCAGGGTGCATCAGAGACAGATCAGTTTGCGTCAGAGATAGATCAGGGTGCAGCAGAGACAGATCAGGGTGCGGCAGAGACAGATCATGCTGCATCAGAGACAGATCACGCTGCGTCAGAGACAGATCATGCTGCGTCAGAGACAAATCAGGGTGCATCAGAGACAGATCAGAGTGCACCAGAGACAGATCAGTGTGCGTCAGAGGCAGATCAGTGTGCGTCAGAGACAGATCAGGGTGCATCAGAGACAGATCAGTATGCGTCAGAGACAGATCAGTGTGCGTCAGAGACAGATCAGGGTGCGTCAGAGACAGATCAGGGTGCGTCAGAGGCAGATCAGGGAACATCAGAGGCAGATCAGGGTGCGTCAGAGAAAGATCAGGGTGCACCAGAGACAGATCAGGGTGCGTCAGAGGCAGATCAGGGTGCATCAGAGACAGATCAGGTTGCGTCAGAGAGAGATCAGGGTGCAGCAGAGACAGATCAGGGTGCGGCAGAGACAGATCATGCTGCATCAGAAACAGATCACGCTGCGTCAGAGACAGATCATGCTGCGTCAGAGACAAATCAGGGTGCATCAGAGACAGATCAGGGTGCTTCAGTGACAGATCAGGGTGCGTCAGAGGCAGATTAGGGTGCATCTGAGACAGATCAGAGTGCACCAGAGACCGAACAGTGTGCGTCAGAGGCAGATCAGTGTGCGTCAGAGACAGATCAGGGTGCATCAGAGACAGATCAGTGTGCGTCAGAGACAGATCAGGGTGCGTCAGAGACAGATCAGGGTGCGTCAGAGACAGATCAGGGTGCGTCAGAGGCAGATCAGGGTGCGTCATAGGCAGATCAGGATGCATCAGAGACAGATCAAGCTGCGTCAGAGACAGATCAGGGTGCAAAGAGGCAGATTAGGGTTTGTCAGAGACAGTTCAGGGTGCGTCAGAGACAGATCAGGTTGCACCAGAGACAGATCAGGGAACACCAGAGACAGATCAGTGTGCACCAGAAGCAGATCAGGTTGCGTCAGAGACAGATCAGCGTGTTTCAGAGACAGAGCAGTGTGCACTAGAAATAGATCAGGGTGCGTCAGAGGCAGATCAGGATGCGTCACGGACAGATCAGGGTGCGTCAGAGTCAGATAAGGGTACATCAGGGACAGATCAGGGTGCGTCAAAGGCAGATAAGATTGCGTCAGTTACAGATCAGGGTGCGTCAGAGACAGATCAGGGTGCGTCAGAGACAGATCATGCTGCGTCAGAGACAAATCAGGGTGCATCAGAGACAGATCAGGGTGCGTCAGTGACAGATCAGGGTGCGTCAGAGGCAGATCAGAGTGCACCAGAGACAGATCAGGGTGCGTCAGAGGCAGATCAGTGTGCGTCAGAGACACATCAGGGTGCATCAGATACAGATCAGTGTGCGTCAGAGGCAGATCAGGGAGCGTCAGAGACAGATCAGGGTGTGTCAGAGACAGATCAGGGTGCATCAGAGACAGATCAGGTTGCGTCAGAGATAGATCAGGGTGCAGCAGAGACAGATCAGGGTGCGGCAGAGACAGATCATGCTGCATCAGAGACAGATCACGCTGCGTCAGAGACAGATCATGCTGCGTCAGAGACAAATCAGGGTGCATCAGAGACAGATCAGGTTGCGTCAGTGACAGATCAGGGTGCATCAGAGACAGATCAGGGTGCGTCAGAGGCAGATTAGGGTGCATCTGATACAGATCAGAGTGCACCAGAGACAGTTCAGTGTGCATCAGAGGCAGATCAGTGTGCGTCAGAGACAGATCAGGGTGCATCAGAGACAGATCAGGGTGCGTCAGAGACAGATCAGGGTGCGTCAGAGGCACATCAGGGTGCATCAGAGACAGATCAGGTTGCGTCAGAGATAGATCAGGGTGCGGCAGAGACAGATCAGGGTGCGGCAGAGACAGATCATGCTGCATCAGAGACAGATCACGCTGCGTCAGAGATAGATCATGCTGCGTCAGAGACAAATCAGGGTGCATCAGAGACAGATCAGGGTGCGTCAGTGACAGATCAGGGTGCGTCAGAGACAGATTAGGGTGCATCTGAGACAGATCAGAGTGCACCAGAGACAGATCAGTGTGTGTCAGAGGCAGATAAGGGTCCATCAGGGACAGATCAGGTTGCGTCAGAGACAGATCAGGGTGCGTCAGAGTCAGAGAAGGGTACGTCAGGGACAGATCAGGGTGCGTCAAAGGCAGATAAGAGTGCGTCAGGTACAGATCAGGGTGCGTCAGAGACAGATCAGGGTGCGTCAGGGACAGATCAGGGTGCATCAGAGACAGATCAGTGTGCGTCAGAGACAGATCAGTGTGCGTCAGAGACAGATCAGGGTGCGTCAGGGACAGATCAGGGTGCGTCAGAGGCAGATAAGGGTGCGTCAGTGACAGATCAGGGTGCGTCAGAGACAGGTCAGGTTGCGTCAGAGGCATAAAAGTGTGCGTCAGGGACAGATCAGGGTGCGTCAGCGGCAGATCAGTGTGCATCAGAGACAGATCAGGGTGCATCAGATACAGATCAGTGTGCGTCAGAGACAGATCAGGGAGCGTCAGAGACAGATCAGGGAGCGTCAGAGACAGATCAGGGTGCGTCAGTGACAGATCAGGGTGCGTCAGAGACAGATTAGGGTGCATCAGAGACAGATCAGAGTGCACCAGAGACAGATCAGTGTGCGTCAGAGACAGATCAGGGTGCGTCAGAGACAGATCAGGGTGCGTCAGAGACAGATCAGGGTGCGTCAGGGACAGATCAGGGTGCGTCAGAGGCATATAAGGGTGCGTCAGTGACAGATCAGGGAGCGTCAGAGACAGGTCAGGGTGCGTCAGAGGCCGAAAAGGGTGCGTCAGGGACAGATCAGGGTGCGTCAGAGGCAGATCAGTGTGCATCAGAGACAGATCAGGGTGCATCAGATACAGATCAGTGTGCGTCAGAGACAGATCAGGGAGTGTCAGAGACAGATCAGGGTGCGTCAGAGACAGATCAGGGTGCATCAGAGACAGATCAGGTTGCGTCAGAGATAGATCAGGGTGCAGCAGAGACAGATCAGGGTGCGGCAGAGACAGATCATGCTGCATCAGAGACAGATCACGCTGCGTCAGAGACAGATCATGCTGCGTCAGAGACAAATCAGGGTGCATCAGAGACAGATCAGGGTGCGTCAGTGACAGATCAGGGTGCTTCAGAGACAGATCAGGGTGCGTCAGAGGCAGATTAGGGTGCATCTGAGACAGATCAGAGTGCACCAGAGACAGTTCAGTGTGCATCAGAGGCAGATCAGTGTGCGTCAGAGACAGATCAGTGTGCATCAGAGACAGATCAGGGTGCGTCAGAGACAGATCAGGGTGCGTCAGAGGCAGATCAGGGTGCATCAGAGACAGATCAGGTTGCGTCAGAGATAGATCAGGGTGCAGCAGAGACAGATCAGGGTGCGGCAGAGACAGATCATGCTGCATCAGAGACAGATCACGCTGCGTCAGAGATAGATCATGCTGCGTCAGAGACAAATCAGGGTGCATCAGAGACAGATCAGGGTGCGTCAGTGACAGATCAGGGTGCGTCAGAGACAGATTAGTGTGCATCTGAGACAGATCAGAGTGCACCAGAGACAGATTTTTGTGCGTCAGAGGCAGATCAGTGTGCGTCAGAGACAGATCAGGGTGCGTCAGAGGCAGAATATGTTGCATTAGAGACAGATCAGAGTGCACCAGAGACAGATCAGTGTGCGTCAGAGGCAGATCAGTGTGCGTCAGAGACAGATCAGAGTGCATCGGAGACAGATCAGTGTGCGTCTGAGGCAGATCAGTGTGCGTCAGAGACAGATCATGCTGCGTCAGTGACAAATCAGTGTGCATCAGAGACAAATCAGTATGCGTCAGAGACAGATCAGTGTGCGTCAGAGACAGATCAGGGTGCGTCAGAGGCAGATCAGGGTGCGTCAGAGGCAGATCAGGGTACATCAGAGGCAGATCAGGGTGCGTCAGAGACAGATCAGGGTGCACCAGAGACAGATCAGGGTGCGTCAGAGGCAGATCAGGGTGCATCAGAGACAGATCAGGTTGCGTCAGAGATAGATCAGGGTGCAGCAGAGACAGATCAGGGTGCGGCAGAGACAGATCATGCTGCATCAGAGACAGATCACGCTGCGTCAGAGACAGATCATGCTGCGTCAGAGACAAATCAGGGTGCATCAGAGACAGATCAGGGTGCGTCAGTGACAGATCAGGGTGCGTCAGAGGCAGATTAGGTTGCATCTGAGACAGATCAGAGTGCATCAGATACAGATCAGTGCGCGTCAGAGACAGATCAGGGAGTGTCAGAGACAGATCAGGGTGTGTCAGAGACAGATCAGGGTGCATCAGAGACAGATCAGGTTGCGTCAGAGATAGATCAGGGTGCAGCAGAGACAGATCAGGGTGCAAAGAGGCAGATTAGGGTTTGTCAGAGACAGTTCAGGGTGCGTCAGAGACAGATCAGGTTGCACCAGAGACAGATCAGGGAACACCAGAGACAGATCAGTGTGCACCAGAAGCAGATCAGGTTGCGTCAGAGACAGATCAGCGTGTTTCAGAGACAGAGCAGTGTGCACTAGAAATAGATCAGGGTGCGTCAGAGGCAGATCAGGATGCGTCACGGACAGATCAGGGTGCGTCAGAGTCAGATAAGGGTACATCAGGGACAGATCAGGGTGCGTCAAAGGCAGATAAGATTGCGTCAGTTACAGATCAGGGTGCGTCAGAGACAGATCAGGGTGCGTCAGAGACAGATCAGGGTGCATCAGAGACAGATCAGTGTGCGTCAGAGACAGATCAGGGTGCGTCAGAGACAGATCAGGGTGCGTCAGAGACAGATCAGGGTGCGGCAGAGACAGATCATGCTGCATCAGAGACAGATCACGCTGCGTCAGAGACAGATCATGCTGCGTCAGAGACAAATCAGGGTGCATCAGAGACAGATCAGGTTGCGTCAGTGACAGATCAGGGTGCATCAGAGACAGATCAGGGTACATCAGAGACACATCAGGGTGCATCAGATACAGATCAGTGTGCGTCAGAGGCAGATCAGGGAGCGTCAGAGACAGATCAGGGTGTGTCAGAGACAGATCAGGGTGCATCAGAGACAGATCAGGTTGCGTCAGAGATAGATCAGGGTGCAGCAGAGACAGATCAGGGTGCGGCAGAGACAGATCATGCTGCATCAGAGACAGATCACGCTGCGTCAGAGACAGATCATGCTGCGTCAGAGACAAATCAGGGTGCATCAGAGACAGATCAGGTTGCGTCAGTGACAGATCAGGGTGCATCAGAGACAGATCAGGGTGCGTCAGAGGCAGATTAGGGTGCATCTGATACAGATCAGAGTGCACCAGAGACAGTTCAGTGTGCATCAGAGTCAGATCAGGGTGCCTCAGAGACAGATCAGGGTGCATCAGAGACAGATCAGGGTGCGTCAGAGACAGATCAGGGTGCGTCAGAGGCACATCAGGGTGCATCAGAGACAGATCAGGTTGCGTCAGAGATAGATCAGGGTGCGGCAGAGACAGATCAGGGTGCGGCAGAGACAGATCATGCTGCATCAGAGACAGATCACGCTGCGTCAGAGATAGATCATGCTGCGTCAGAGACAAATCAGGGTGCATCAGAGACAGATCAGGGTGCGTCAGTGACAGATCAGGGTGCGTCAGAGACAGATTAGGGTGCATCTGAGACAGATCAGAGTGCACCAGAGACAGATCAGTGTGTGTCAGAGGCAGATAAGGGTCCATCAGGGACAGATCAGGTTGCGTCAGAGACAGATCAGGGTGCGTCAGAGTCAGAGAAGGGTACGTCAGGGACAGATCAGGGTGCGTCAAAGGCAGATAAGAGTGCGTCAGGTACAGATCAGGGTGCGTCAGAGACAGATCAGGGTGCGTCAGGGACAGATCAGGGTGCATCAGAGACAGATCAGTGTGCGTCAGAGACGGATCAGTGTGCGTCAGAGACAGATCAGGGTGCGTCAGGGACAGATCAGGGTGCGTCAGAGGCAGATAAGGGTGCGTCAGTGACAGATCAGGGTGCGTCAGAGACAGGTCAGGTTGCGTCAGAGGCATAAAAGTGTGCGTCAGGGACAGATCAGGGTGCGTCAGCGGCAGATCAGTGTGCATCAGAGACAGATCAGGGTGCATCAGATACAGATCAGTGTGCGTCAGAGACAGATCAGGGAGCGTCAGAGACAGATCAGGGAGCGTCAGAGACAGATCAGGGTGCGTCAGTGACAGATCAGGGTGCGTCAGAGACAGATTAGGGTGCATCAGAGACAGATCAGAGTGCACCAGAGACAGATCAGTGTGCGTCAGAGACAGATCAGGGTGCGTCAGAGACAGATCAGGGTGCGTCAGAGACAGATCAGGGTGCGTCAGGGACAGATCAGGGTGCGTCAGAGGCATATAAGGGTGCGTCAGAGACAGATCAGGGAGCGTCAGAGACAGGTCAGGGTGCGTCAGAGGCAGAAAAGGGTGCGTCAGGGACAGATCAGGGTGCGTCAGAGTCAGATCAGTGTGCATCAGAGACAGATCAGGGTGCATCAGATACAGATCAGTGTGCGTCAGAGACAGATCAGGGAGTGTCAGAGACAGATCAGGGTGCGTCAGAGACAGATCAGGGTGCATCAGAGACAGATCAGGTTGCGTCAGAGATAGATCAGGGTGCAGCAGAGACAGATCAGGGTGCGGCAGAGACAGATCATGCTGCATCAGAGACAGATCACGCTGCGTCAGAGACAGATCATGCTGCGTCAGAGACAAATCAGGGTGCATCAGAGACAGATCAGGGTGCGTCAGTGACAGATCAGGGTGCTTCAGAGACAGATCAGGGTGCGTCAGAGGCAGATTAGGGTGCATCTGAGACAGATCAGAGTGCACCAGAGACAGTTCAGTGTGCATCAGAGGCAGATCAGTGTGCGTCAGAGACAGATCAGTGTGCATCAGAGACAGATCAGGGTGCGTCAGAGACAGATCAGGGTGCGTCAGAGGCAGATCAGGGTGCATCAGAGACAGATCAGGTTGCGTCAGAGATAGATCAGGGTGCAGCAGAGACAGATCAGGGTGCGGCAGAGACAGATCATGCTGCATCAGAGACAGATCACGCTGCGTCAGAGATAGATCATGCTGCGTCAGAGACAAATCAGGGTGCATCAGAGACAGATCAGGGTGCGTCAGTGACAGATCAGGGTGCGTCAGAGACAGATTAGTGTGCATCTGAGACAGATCAGAGTGCACCAGAGACAGATTTTTGTGCGTCAGAGGCAGATCAGTGTGCGTCAGAGACAGATCAGGGTGCGTCAGAGGCAGAATATGTTGCATTAGAGACAGATCAGAGTGCACCAGAGACAGATCAGTGTGCGTCAGAGGCAGATCAGTGTGCGTCAGAGACAGATCAGAGTGCATCGGAGACAGATCAGTGTGCGTCTGAGGCAGATCAGTGTGCGTCAGAGACAGATCATGCTGCGTCAGTGACAAATCAGTGTGCATCAGAGACAAATCAGTATGCGTCAGAGACAGATCAGTGTGCGTCAGAGACAGATCAGGGTGCGTCAGAGGCAGATCAGGGTGCGTCAGAGGCAGATCAGGGTACATCAGAGGCAGATCAGGGTGCGTCAGAGACAGATCAGGGTGCACCAGAGACAGATCAGGGTGCGTCAGAGGCAGATCAGGGTGCATCAGAGACAGATCAGGTTGCGTCAGAGATAGATCAGGGTGCAGCAGAGACAGATCAGGGTGCGGCAGAGACAGATCATGCTGCATCAGAGACAGATCACGCTGCGTCAGAGACAGATCATGCTGCGTCAGAGACAAATCAGGGTGCATCAGAGACAGATCAGGGTGCGTCAGTGACAGATCAGGGTGCGTCAGAGGCAGATTAGGGTGCATCTGAGACAGATCAGAGTGCATCAGATACAGATCAGTGCGCGTCAGAGACAGATCAGGGAGTGTCAGAGACAGATCAGGGTGTGTCAGAGACAGATCAGGGTGCATCAGAGACAGATCAGGTTGCGTCAGAGATAGATCAGGGTGCAGCAGAGACAGATCAGGGTGCGGCAGAGACAGATCATGCTGCATCAGAGACAGATCACGCTGCGTCAGAGACAGATCATGCTGCGTCAGAGACAAATCAGGGTGCATCAGAGACAGATCAGGGTGCGTCAGTGACAGATCAGGGTGCGTCAGAGACAGATCAGGGTGCGTCAGAGGCAGATTAGGGTGCATCTGAGACAGATCAGAGTGCACCAGAGACAGATCAGTGTGCATCAGAGACAGATCAGTGTGCGTCAGAGACAGATCAGGTGCATCAGAGACAGATCAGTGTGCGTCAGAGACAGATCAGGGTGCATCAGAGACAGATCAGGGTGCGTCAGAGACAGATCAGGGTGCGTCAGAGGCAGATCAGGGTGCATCAGAGACAGATCATTTTGCGTCAGAGATAGATCAGGGTGCAGCAGAGACAGATCAGAGTGCGTCAGAGGCAGATCAGTGTGCGTCAGTGACAGATCAGGGTGCATCAGAGACAGATCAGTGTGTGTCAGAGACAGATCAGGGTGCGTCAGAGACAGATCAGGGTGCGTCAGAGACAGATCAGGGTGTGTCAGAGACAGATCAGGGTGTGTCAGAGGCAGATCAGGGTGCATCAGAGGCAGATCAGGGTGCGTCAGAGGCAGATCAGAGTGCACCAGAGACAAATCAGGGTGCATCAGAGACAGATCAGGGTGCGTCAGTGACAGATCAGGGTGCATCAGAGACAGATTAGTGTGCATCTGAGACAGATCAGAGTGCACCAGAGACAGATTTTTGTGCGTCAGAGGCAGATCATTGTGCGTCAGAGACAGATCAGGGTGCGTCAGAGGCAGAATATGTTGCATTAGAGACAGATCAGAGTGCACCAGAGACAGATCAGTGTGCGTCAGAGGCAGATCAGTGTGCGTCAGAGACAGATCAGAGTGCATCGGAGACAGATCAGTGTGCGTCTGAGGCAGATCAGTGTGCGTCAGAGACAGATCATGCTGCGTCAGAGACAAATCAGTGTGCATCAGAGACAAATCAGTATGCGTCAGAGACAGATCAGTGTGCGTCAGAGACAGATCAGGGTGCGTCAGAGGCAGATCAGGGTGCGTCAGAGGCAGATCAGGGTACATCAGAGGCAGATCAGGGTGCGTCAGAGACAGATCAGGGTGCACCAGAGACAGATCAGGGTGCGTCAGAGGCAGATCAGGGTGCATCAGAGACAGATCAGGTTGCGTCAGAGATAGATCAGGGTGCAGCAGAGACAGATCAGGGTGCGGCAGAGACAGATCATGCTGCATCAGAGACAGATCACGCTGCGTCAGAGACAGATCATGCTGCGTCAGAGACAAATCAGGGTGCATCAGAGACAGATCAGGGTGCGTCAGTGACAGATCAGGGTGCGTCAGAGGCAGATTAGGGTGCATCTGAGACAGATCAGAGTGCATCAGATACAGATCAGTGCGCGTCAGAGACAGATCAGGGAGTGTCAGAGACAGATCAGGGTGTGTCAGAGACAGATCAGGGTGCATCAGAGACAGATCAGGGTGCATCAGAGACAGATCAGGGTGCGTCAGAGACAGATTAGGGTGCATCAGAGATAGATCAGAGTGCACCAGAGACAGATCAGTGTGCGTCAGAGACAGATCAGGGTGCGTCAGAGACAGATCAGGGTGCGTCAGAGACAGATCAGGGTGCGTCAGGGACAGATCAGGGTGCGTCAGAGGCATATAAGGGTGCGTCAGTGACAGATCAGGGAGCGTCAGAGACAGGTCAGGGTGCGTCAGAGGCCGAAAAGGTTGCGTCAGGGACAGATCAGGGTGCGTCAGAGGCAGATCAGTGTGCATCAGAGACAGATCAGGGTGCATCAGATACAGATCAGTGTGCGTCAGAGACAGATCAGGGAGTGTCAGAGACAGATCAGGGTGCGTCAGAGTCAGATCAGGGTGCATCAGAGACAGATCAGGTTGCGTCAGAGATAGATCAGGGTGCAGCAGAGACAGATCAGGGTGCGGCAGAGACAGATCATGCTGCATCAGAGACAGATCACGCTGCGTCAGAGACAGATCATGCTGCGTCAGAGACAAATCAGGGTGCATCAGAGACAGATCAGGGTGCGTCAGTGACAGATCAGGGTGCTTCAGAGACAGATCAGGGTGCGTCAGAGGCAGATTAGGGTGCATCTGAGACAGATCAGAGTGCACCAGAGACAGTTCAGTGTGCATCAGAGGCAGATCAGTGTGCGTCAGAGACAGATCAGTGTGCATCAGAGACAGATCAGGGTGCGTCAGAGACAGATCAGGGTGCGTCAGAGGCAGATCAGGGTGCATCAGAGACAGATCAGGTTGCGTCAGAGATAGATTAGGGTGCAGCAGAGACAGATCAGGGTGCGGCAGAGACAGATCATGCTGCATCAGAGACAGATCACGCTGCGTCAGAGATAGATCATGCTGCGTCAGAGACAAATCAGGGTGCATCAGAGACAGATCAGGGTGCGTCAGTGACAGATCAGGGTGCGTCAGAGACAGATTAGTGTGCATCTGAGACAGATCAGAGTGCACCAGAGACAGATTTTTGTGCGTCAGAGGCAGATCAGTGTGCGTCAGAGACAGATCAGGGTGCGTCAGAGGCAGAATATGTTGCATTAGAGACAGATCAGAGTGCACCAGAGACAGATCAGTGTGCGTCAGAGGCAGATCAGTGTGCGTCAGAGACAGATCAGAGTGCATCGGAGACAGATCAGTGTGCGTCTGAGGCAGATCAGTGTGCGTCAGAGACAGATCATGCTGCGTCAGTGACAAATCAGTGTGCATCAGAGACAAATCAGTATGCGTCAGAGACAGATCAGGGTGCGTCAGAGGCAGATCAGGGTGCGTCAGAGGCAGATCAGGGTACATCAGAGGCAGATCAGGGTGCGTCAGAGACAGATCAGGGTGCACCAGAGACAGATCAGGGTGCGTCAGAGGCAGATCAGGGTGCATCAGAGACAGATCAGGTTGCGTCAGAGATAGATCAGGGTGCAGCAGAGACAGATCAGGGTGCGGCAGAGACAGATCATGCTGCATCAGAGACAGATCACGCTGCGTCAGTGACAGATCATGCTGCGTCAGAGACAAATCAGGGTGCATCAGAGACAGATCAGGGTGCGTCAGTGACAGATCAGGGTGCGTCAGAGGCAGATTAGGGTGCATCTGAGACAGATCAGAGTGCATCAGATACAGATCAGTGCGCGTCAGAGACAGATCAGGGAGTGTCAGAGACAGATCAGGGTGTGTCAGAGACAGATCAGGGTGCATCAGAGACAGATCAGGTTGCGTCAGAGATAGATCAGGGTGCAGCAGTGACAGATCAGGGTGCGGCAGAGACAGATCATGCTGCATCAGAGACAGATCACGCTGCGTCAGAGACAGATCATGCTGCGTCAGAGACAAATCAGGGTGCATCAGAGACAGATCAGGGTGCGTCAGTGACAGATCAGGGTGCGTCAGAGACAGATCAGGGTGCGTCAGAGGCAGATTAGGGTGCATCTGAGACAGATCAGAGTGCACCAGAGACAGATCAGTGTGCATCAGAGACAGATCAGTGTGCGTCAGAGACAGATCAGGTGCATTAGAGACAGATCAGTGTGCGTCAGAGACAGATCAGGGTGCATCAGAGACAGATCAGGGTGCGTCAGAGACAGATCAGGGTGCGTCAGAGGCAGATCAGGGTGCATCAGAGACAGATCATTTTGCGTCAGAGATAGATCAGGGTGCAGCAGAGACAGATCAGGGTGCGGCAGAGACAGATCATGCTGCATCAGAGACAGATCACGCTGCGTCAGAGACAGATCATGCTGCGTCAGAGACAAATCAGGGTGCATCAGAGACAGATCAGGGAGCGTCAGTGACAGTACAGGGTGCGTCAGAGACAGATTAGGGTGCATCTGAGACAGATCAGAGTGCACCAGAGACAGATCAGTGTGCGTCAGAGGCAGATCAGTGTGCGTCAGTGACAGATCAGGGTGCATCAGAGACAGATCAGTGTGTGTCAGAGACAGATCAGGGTGCGTCAGAGACAGATCAGGGTGCGTCAGAGACAGATCAGGGTGTGTCAGAGACAGATCAGGGTGCGTCAGAGGCAGATCAGGCTGCATCAGAGGCAGATCAGGGTGCGTCAGAGGCAGATCAGAGTGCACCAGAGACAAATCAGGGTGCATCAGAGACAGATCAGGGTGCGTCAGTGACAGATCAGGGTGCATCAGAGACAGATTAGTGTGCATCTGAGACAGATCAGAGTGCACCAGAGACAGATTTTTGTGCGTCAGAGGCAGATCAGTGTGCGTCAGAGACAGATCAGGGTGCGTCAGAGGCAGAATATGTTGCATTAGAGACAGATCAGAGTGCACCAGAGACAGATCAGTGTGCGTCAGAGGCAGATCAGTGTGCGTCAGAGACAGATCAGAGTGCATCGGAGACAGATCAGTGTGCGTCTGAGGCAGATCAGTGTGCGTCAGAGACAGATCATGCTGCGTCAGAGACAAATCAGTGTGCATCAGAGACAAATCAGTATGCGTCAGAGACAGATCAGTGTGCGTCAGAGACAGATCAGGGTGCGTCAGAGGCAGATCAGGGTGCGTCAGAGGCAGATCAGGGTACATCAGAGGCAGATCAGGGTGCGTCAGAGACAGATCAGGGTGCACCAGAGACAGATCAGGGTGCGTCAGAGGCAGATCAGGGTGCATCAGAGACAGATCAGGTTGCGTCAGAGATAGATCAGGGTGCAGCAGAGACAGATCAGGGTGCGGCAGAGACAGATCATGCTGCATCAGAGACAGATCACGCTGCGTCAGAGACAGATCATGCTGCGTCAGAGACAAATCAGGGTGCATCAGAGACAGATCAGGGTGCGTCAGTGACAGATCAGGGTGCGTCAGAGGCAGATTAGGGTGCATCTGAGACAGATCAGAGTGCATCAGATACAGATCAGTGCGCGTCAGAGACAGATCAGGGAGTGTCAGAGACAGATCAGGGTGTGTCAGAGACAGATCAGGGTGCATCAGAGACAGATCAGGTTGCGTCAGAGATAGATCAGGGTGCAGCAGAGACAGATCAGGGTGCGGCAGAGACAGATCATGCTGCATCAGAGACAGATCACGCTGCGTCAGAGACAGATCATGCTGCGTCAGAGACAAATCAGGGTGCATCAGAGACAGATCAGGGTGCGTCAGTGACAGATCAGGGTGCGTCAGAGACAGATCAGGGTGCGTCAGAGGCAGATTAGGGTGCATCTGAGACAGATCAGAGTGCACCAGAGACAGATCAGTGTGCATCAGAGACAGATCAGTGTGCGTCAGAGACAGATCAGGTGCATCAGAGACAGATCAGGGTGCGTCAGAGACAGATCAGGGTGCGTCAGAGGCAGATCAGGGTGCATCAGAGACAGATCATTTTGCGTCAGAGATAGATCAGGGTGCAGCAGAGACAGATCAGGGTGCGGCAGAGACAGATCATGCTGCATCAGAGACAGATCACGCTGCGTCAGAGACAGATCATGCTGCGTCAGAGACAAATCAGGGTGCATCAGAGACAGATCAGGGTGCGTCAGTGACAGTACAGGGTGCGTCAGAGACAGATTAGGGTGCATCTGAGACAGATCAGAGTGCACCAGAGCCAGATCAGTGTGCGTCAGAGGCAGATCAGTGTGCGTCAGTGACAGATCAGGGTGCATCAGAGACAGATCAGTGTGTGTCAGAGACAGATCAGGGTGCGTCAGAGACAGATCAGGGTGCGTCAGAGACAGATCAGGGTGTGTCAGAGACAGATCAGGGTGCGTCAGAGGCAGATCAGGGTGCATCAGAGGCAGATCAGGGTGCGTCAGAGGCAGATCAGAGTGCACCAGAGACAAATCAGGGTGCATCAGAGACAGATCAGGGTGCGTCAGTGACAGATCAGGGTGCATCAGAGACAGATTAGTGTGCATCTGAGACAGATCAGAGTGCACCAGAGACAGATTTTTGTGCGTCAGAGGCAGATCAGTGTGCGTCAGAGACAGATCAGGGTGCGTCAGATGCAGAATATGTTGCATTAGAGACAGATCAGAGTGCACCAGAGACAGATCAGTGTGCGTCAGAGGCAGATCAGTGTGCGTCAGAGACAGATCAGAGTGCATCGGAGACAGATCAGTGTGCGTCTGAGGCAGATCAGTGTGCGTCAGAGACAGATCATGCTGCGTCAGAGACAAATCAGTGTGCATCAGAGACAAATCAGTATGCGTCAGAGACAGATCAGTGTGCGTCAGAGACAGATCAGGGTGCGTCAGAGGCAGATCAGGGTGCGTCAGAGGCAGATCAGGGTACATCAGAGGCAGATCAGGGTGCGTCAGAGACAGATCAGGGTGCGTCAGAGACAGATCAGGGTGCACCAGAGACAGATCAGGGTGCGTCAGAGGCAGATCAGGGTGCATCAGAGACAGATCAGGTTGCGTCAGAGATAGATCAGGGTGCAGCAGAGACAGATCAGGGTGCGGCAGAGACAGATCATGCTGCATCAGAGACAGATCACGCTGCGTCAGAGACAGATCATGCTGCGTCAGAGACAAATCAGGGTGCATCAGAGACAGATCAGGGTGCGTCAGTGACAGATCAGGGTGCGTCAGAGGCAGATTAGGGTGCATCTGAGACAGATCAGAGTGCATCAGATACAGATCAGTGCGCGTCAGAGACAGATCAGGGAGTGTCAGAGACAGATCAGGGTGTGTCAGAGACAGATCAGGGTGCATCAGAGACAGATCAGGTTGCGTCAGAGATAGATCAGGGTGCAGCAGAGACAGATCAGGGTGCGGCAGAGACAGATCATGCTGCATCAGAGACAGATCACGCTGCGTCAGAGACAGATCATGCTGCGTCAGAGACAAATCAGGGTGCATCAGAGACAGATCAGGGTGCGTCAGTGACAGATCAGGGTGCGTCAGAGACAGATCAGGGTGCGTCAGAGGCAGATTAGGGTGCATCTGAGACAGATCAGAGTGCACCAGAGACAGATCAGTGTGCATCAGAGACAGATCAGTGTGCGTCAGAGACAGATCAGGTGCATCAGAGACAGATCAGTGTGCGTCAGAGACAGATCAGGGTGCATCAGAGACAGATCAGGGTGCGTCAGAGACAGATCAGGGTGCGTCAGAGGCAGATCAGGGTGCATCAGAGACAGATCAGGTTGCGTCAGAGATAGATCAGGGTGCAGCAGAGACAGATCAGGGTGCGGCAGAGACAGATCATGCTGCATCAGAGACAGATCACGCTGCGTCAGAGACAGATCATGCTGCGTCAGAGACAAATCAGGGTGCATCAGAGACAGATCAGGGTGCGTCAGTGACAGTACAGGGTGCGTCAGAGACAGATTAGGGTGCATCTGAGACAGATCAGAGTGCACCAGAGACAGATCAGTGTGCGTCAGAGGCAGATCAGTGTGCGTCAGTGACAGATCAGGGTGCATCAGAGACAGATCAGTGTGTGTCAGAGACAGATCAGGGTGCGTCAGAGACAGATCAGGGTGCGTCAGAGACAGATCAGGGTGTGTCAGAGACAGATCAGGGTGCGTCAGAGGCAGATCAGGGTGCATCAGAGGCAGATCAGGGTGCGTCAGAGGCAGATCAGAGTGCACCAGAGACAGATCAGGGTGCGTCAGAGGCAGATCAGGGTGCATCAGAGACAGATCAGGTTGCGGCAGAGACAGATCATGCTGCTTCAGAGACAGATCACGCTGCGTCAGAGACAGATCATGCTGCGTCAGAGACAAATCAGGGTTGCATCAGAGACAGATCAGGGTGCGTCAGTGACAGATCAGGGTGCGTCAGAGGCAGATCAGAGTGCACCAGAGACAGATCAGAGTGCGTCAGAGGCAGATCAGTGTGCGTCAGAGACAGATCAGTGTGCATCAGAGACAGATCAGTGTGCGTCAGAGACAGATCAGGGTGCGTCAGAGATAGATCAGGGTGCGTCAGAGACAGATCAGGGTGGATCAGAGGCAGATCAGGTTACGTCAGACGCAGATCAGGGTACGTCAGAGACAGATCATGGTGCACCAGAGACAGATCAGGGTGCGTCAGAGACAGATCAGGGTGCATCAGATACAGATCAGGGTGCGTCATAGGCAGATCATGGTGCGTCCGAGACAGATCAGGGTGCGTCAGGGACAGATCAGGGTGCGTCAGAGGCAGATCAGGGTGCGTCAGAGACAAATCAGAATGTGTGTCAGAGGCAGATAAGGGTGCGTCAGGGACAGATCAGGTTGCGTCAAAGGCAGATAAGAGTGCGTCAGTTACAGATCAGGGTGCGTCAGAGACAGATCAGGGTGCGTCAGAGACAGATCAGGGTGCATCAGAGACAGATCAGTGTGCATCAGAGACAGATCAGGGTGCATCAGATACAGATCAGTGTGCGTCAGAGACAGATCAGGGAGCGTCAGAGACAGATCAGGGTGTGTCAGAGAGAGATCAGGGTGCATCAGAGACAGATCAGGTTGCGTCAGAGATAGATCAGGGTGCAGCAGAGGCAGATCAGGGTGCGGCAGAGACAGATCATGCTGCATCAGAGACAGATCACGCTGCGTCAGAGACAGATCATGCTGCGTCAGAGACAAATCAGGGTGCATCAGAGACAGATCAGGGTGCGTCAGTGACAGATCAGGTTGCGTCAGAGACAGATCAGAGTGCGTCAGAGGCAGATTAGGGTGCATCTGAGATAGATCAGAGTGCACCAGGGACAGTTCAGTGTGCATCAGAGGCAGAGTAGTGTGCGTCAGAGACAGATCAGGGTGCATCAGAGACAGATCAGGGTGCGTCAGAGACAGATCAGGGTGCGTCAGAGGCAGATCAGGGTGCATCAGAGACAGATCAGGTTGCGTCAGAGATAGATCAGGGTGCAGCAGAGACAGATCAGGGTGCGGCAGAGACAGATCATGCTGCATCAGAGACAGATCACGCTGCGTCAGAGACAGATCATGCTGCGTCAGAGACAAATCAGGGTGCATCATAGACAGATCAGGGTGCGTCAGTGACAGATCAGGGTGCGTCAGAGACAGATTAGGGTGCATCTGAGAAAGATCAGAGGGCACCAGAGACAGATCAGTGTGCGTCAGAGGCAGATCAGTGTGCGTCAGAGAAAGATCAGGGTGCGTCAGAGACAGATCAGGGTGCGTCAGAGACAGATCAGGGTGCGTCAGGGACAGATCAGGGTGCGTCAGAGGCATATAAGGGTGTGTCAGTGACAGATCAGGGAGCGTCAGAGACAGGTCAGGGTGCGTCAGAGGCCGAAAATGGTGCGTCAGGGACAGATCAGGGTGCGTCAGAGGCAGATCAGTGTGCATCAGAGACAGATCAGGGAGTGTCAGAGACAGATCAGGGAGTGTCAGAGACAGATCAGGGTGTGTCAGAGACAGATCAGGGTGCATCAGAGACAGATCAGGTTGCGTCAGAGATAGATCAGGGTGCAGCAGAAACAGATCAGGCTGCGGCAGAGACAGATCAGGGTGCATCAGAGACAGATCAGGGTGCGTCAGTTACAGATCAGGGTGCGTCAGAGACAGATCAGGGTGCGTCAGAGGCAGATTAGGGTGCATCTGAGACAGATCAGAGTGCACCAGAGACAGATCAGGGTGCATCAGAGGCAGATCAGTGTGCGTCAGAGACAGATCAGGTGCATCAGAGACAGATCAGTGTGCGTCAGAGACAGATCAGGGTGCATCAGAGACAGATCAGGGTGCGTCAGAGACAGATCAGGGTGCGTCAGAGGCAGATCAGGGTGCATCAGAGACAGATCAGGTTGCGTCAGAGATAGATCAGGGTGCAGCAGACACAGATCAGGGTGCGGCAGAGACAGATCATGCTGCATCAGAGACAGATCACGCTGCGTCAGAGACAGATCATGCTGCGTCAGAGACAAATCAGGGTGCATCAGAGACAGATCAGGGTGCGTCAGTGACAGATCAGGGTGCGTCAGAGACAGATTAGGATGCATCTGAGACAGATCAGAGTGCACCAGAGACAGATCAGTGTTCGTCAGATGTAGATCAGTGTGCGTCAGAGACAGATCAGGGTGCGTCAGAGACAGATCAGGGTGCGTCAGAGGCAGAATATGTTGCATCAGAGACAGATCAGAGTGCACCAGAGACAGATCAGTGTGCGTCAGAGGCAGATCCGTGTGCGTCAGAGACAGATCAGAGTGCATCGGAGACAGATCAGTGTGCGTCAGAGGCAGATCTGTGTGCGTCAGAGACAGATCAGTGTGCATCAGAGGCAGATCAGGGTGCATCAGAGACAGATCAGTGTGCACCAGAGAAAGATCAGGGTGCGTCAGAGACAGATCAGGGTGCGTCAGGAACAGATCAGGGTGCGTCAGGGACAGATCACGCTTAGTCAGAGACAGATCACGCTGCATCAGAGACAGATCAGCGTGCGCCAGAGAAGATCACGCTGCATCAGAGACAGATCTGGATGCATCAGAGACAGATTAGTGTGCGTTAGAGGCAGATCAGGGTGCACCAGTGGCAGATCAGGGTGAACCAGAGGAAGATCAGGGTGCACAAGAGACAGATCAGGGTGCACAAGAGACAGATCAGGGTGCGTCAGAGACAGATCAGGGGGCGTCAGAGAAAGAACAGGGTGCACCAGAGGCAGATTAGGGTGCATCGGAGACAGATCAGGGTGCGTCAGAGACAGATCAGGGTGCGTCAGTGGCAGATGAGGGTGCATCAGAGACAGATCAGAGTGCACCAGAGACAGATCAGGGTGCGTCAGGGACAGATCAGGGTGCGTCAGGGACAGATCAGGGTGCGTCAGAGACAGATCAGGGTGCGTCAGATGCAGATTAGGGTGCATCTGAGACAGATCAGGGTGCGTCAGAGGCAGATTAGGGTGCATCTGAGACAGATCAGAGTGCACCAGAGACAGTTCAGTGTGCATCAGAGGCAGATCAGTGTGCGTCAGAGACAGATCAGGTGCATCAGAGACAGATCAGTGTGCGTCAGAGACAGATCAGGGTGCATCAGAGACAGATCAGGGTGCGTCAGAGACAGATCAGGGTGCGTCAGAGGCAGATCAGGGTGCATCAGAGACAGATCAGGTTGCGTCAGAGATAGATCAGGGTGCAGCAGAGACAGATCAGGGTGCGGCAGAGACAGATCATGCTGCATCAGAGACAGATCACGCTGCGTCAGAGACAGATCATGCTGCGTCAGAGACAAATCAGGGTGCATCATAGACAGATCAGGGTGCGTCAGTGACAGATCAGGGTGCGTCAGAGACAGATTAGGGTGCATCTGAGAAAGATCAGAGTGCACCAGAGACAGATCAGTGTGCGTCAGAGGCAGATCAGTGTGCGTCAGAGACAGATCAGGGTGCGTCAGAGACAGATCAGGGTGCGTCAGAGACAGATCAGGGTGCGTCAGGGACAGATCAGGGTGCGTCAGAGGCATATAAGGGTGTGTCAGTGACAGATCAGGGAGCGTCAGAGACAGGTCAGGGTGCGTCAGAGGCCGAAAAGGGTGCGTCAGGGACAGATCAGGGTGCGTCAGAGGCAGATCAGTGTGCATCAGAGACAGATCAGGGAGTGTCAGAGACAGATCAGGGTGTGTCAGAGACAGATCAGGGTGCATCAGAGACAGATCAGGGTGCATCAGAGACAGATCAGGTTGCGTCAGAGATAGATCAGGGTGCAGCAGAAACAGATCAGGCTGCGGCAGAGACAGATCAGGGTGCATCAGAGACAGATCAGGGTGCGTCAGTGACAGATCAGGGTGCGTCAGAGACAGATCAGGGTGCGTCAGAGGCAGATTATGGTGCATCTGAGACAGATCAGAGTGCACCAGAGACAGATCAGTGTGCATCAGAGGCAGATCAGTGTGCGTCAGAGACAGATCAGGTGCATCAGAGACAGATCAGTGTGCGTCAGAGACAGATCAGGGTGCATCAGAGACAGATCAGGGTGCGTCAGAGACAGATCAGGGTGCGTCCGAGGCTGATCAGGGTGCATCAGAGACAGATCAGGTTGCGTCAGTGATAGATCAGGGTGCAGCAGAGACAGATCAGGGTGCGGCAGAGACAGATCATGCTGCATCAGAGACAGATCACGCTGCGTCAGAGACAGATCATGCTGCGTCAGAGACAAATCAGGGTGCATCAGAGACAGATCAGGGTGCGTCAGTGACAGATCAGGGTGCGTCAGAGACAGATTAGGATGCATCTGAGACAGATCAGAGTGCACCAGAGACAGATCAGTGTTCGTCAGAGGTAGATCAGTGTGCGTCAGAGACAGATCAGGGTGCGTCAGAGACAGATCAGGGTGCGTCAGAGGCAGAATATGTTGCATCAGAGACAGATCAGAGTGCACCAGAGACAGATCAGTGTGCGTCAGAGGCAGATCCGTGTGCGTCAGAGACAGATCAGAGTGCATCGGAGACAGATCAGTGTGCGTCAGAGGCAGATCTGTGTGCGTCAGAGACAGATCAGGGTGCATCAGAGGCAGATCAGGGTGCATCAGAGACAGATCAGTGTGCACCAGAGAAAGATCAGGGTGCGTCAGAGACAGATCAGGGTGCGTCAGGAACAGATCAGGGTGCGTCAGGGACAGATCACGCTTAGTCAGAGACAGATCACGCTGCATCAGAGACAGATCAGCGTGCGCCAGAGAAGATCACGCTGCATCAGAGACAGATCTGGATGCATCAGAGACAGATTAGTGTGCGTTAGAGGCAGATCAGGGTGCACCAGTGGCAGATCAGGGTGAACCAGAGGAAGATCAGGGTGCACAAGAGACAGATCAGGGTGCACAAGAGACAGATCAGGGTGCACAAGAGACAGATCAGGGGGCGTCAGAGAAAGAACAGGGTGCACCAGAGGCAGATTAGGGTGCATCGGAGACAGATCAGGGTGCGTCAGAGACAGATCAGGGTGCGTCAGTGGCAGATGAGGGTGCATCAGAGACAGATCAGGGTGCACCAGAGACAGATCAGGGTGCGTCAGGGACAGATCAGGGTGCGTCAGGGACAGATCAGGGTGCGTCAGAGACAGATCAGGGTGCGTCAGATGCAGATTAGGGTGCATCTGAGACAGATCAGGGTGCGTCAGAGGCAGATTAGGGTGCATCTGAGACAGATCAGAGTGCACCAGAAACAGTTCAGTGTGCATCAGATGCAGATCAGTGTGCGTCAGAGACAGATCAGGGTGCATCAGAGGCAGATCAGGGTGCGTCAGAGAAAGATCAGGGTGCACCAGAGACAGATCAGGGTGCGTCAGAGGCAGATCAGGGTGCATCAGAGACAGATCAGGGTGCGGCAGAGACAGATCATGCTGCATCAGAGACAGATCACGCTGCGTCAGAGACAGATCATGCTGCGTCAGAGACAAATCAGGGTGCATCAGAAACAGATCAGGGTGCGTCAGTGACAGATCAGGGTGCGTCAGAGGCAGATTAGGGTGCATCTGAGACAGATCAGAGTGCACCAGAAACCGAACAGTGTGCGTCAGAGGCAGATCAGTGTGCGTCAGAGACAGATCAGGGTGCATCAGAGACAGATCAGTGTGCGTCAGAGACAGATCAGGGTGCGTCAGAGACAGATCAGGGTGCGTCAGAGACAGATCAGGGTGCGTCAGAGACAGATCAGGGTGCGTCAGAGGCAGATCAGGGTGCGTCAGAGGCAGATCAGGATGCATCAGAGGCAGATCAGGCTGCGTCAGAGACAGATCAGGGTGCAAAGAGGCAGATTAGGGTGTGTCAGAGACAGTTCAGGGTGCGTCAGAGACAGATCAGGTTGCACCAGAGACAGATCAGGGAACACCAGAGACAGATCAGTGTGCACCAGAAGCAGATCAGGTTGCGTCAGAGACAGATCAGGGTGTTTCAGAGACAGAGCAGTGTGCACTAGAAATAGATCAGGGTGCGTCAGAGGCAGATCAGGATGCGTCACACACAGATCAGGGTGCGTCAGAGTCAGATAAGGGTACGTCAGGGACAGATCAGGGTGCGTCAAAGGCAGATAAGATTGCGTCAGTTACAGATCAGGGTGCGTCAGAGACAGATCAGGGTGCGTCAGAGACAGATCAGGGTGCATCAGAGACAGATCAGTGTGCGTCAGAGACAGATCAGGGTGCGTCAGAGACAGATAAGGGTGCGTCAGGGACAGATCAGGGTGCGTCAGAGGCAGATCAGGGTACATCAGAGACACATCAGGGTGCATCAGATACAGATCAGTGTGCGTCAGCGGCAGATCAGGGAGCGTCAGAGACAGATCAGGGTGTGTCAGAGACAGATCAGGGTGCATAAGAGACAGATCAGGTTGCGTCAGAGATAGATCAGGGTGCAGCAGAGACAGATCAGGGTGCGGCAGAGACAGATCATGCTGCATCAGAGACAGATCACGCTGCGTCAGAGACAGATCACGCTGCGTCAGAGACAGATCATGCTGCGTCAGAGACAAATCAGGGTGCATCAGAGACAGATCAGGGTGCGTCAGTGACAGATCAGGGTGCATCAGAGACAGATCAGGGTGCGTCAGAGGCAGATTAGGGTGCATCTGAGACAGATCAGAGTGCACCAGAGACAGTTCAGTGTGCATCAGAGGCAGATCAGTGTGCGTCAGAGACAGATCAGGGTGCATCAGAGACAGATCAGGGTGCGTCAGAGACAGATCAGGGTGCGTCAGAGGCACATCAGGGTGCATCAGAGACAGATCAGGTTGCGTCAGAGATAGATCAGGGTGCGGCAGAGACAGATCAGGGTGCGGCAGAGTCAGATCATGCTGCATCAGAGACAGATCACGCTGCGTCAGAGATAGATCATGCTGCGTCAGAGACAAATCAGGGTGCATCAGAGACAGATCAGAGTGCACCAGAGACAGATCAGTGTGTGTCAGAGGCAGATAAGGGTCCGTCAGGGACAGATCAGATTGCGTCAGGGACAGATCAGGGTGCGTCAGAGTCAGAGAAGGGTACGTCAGGGACAGATCAGGGTGCGTCAAAGGCAGATAAGAGTGCGTCAGGTACAGATCAGGGTGCGTCAGAGACAGATCAGGGTGCGTCAGAGACAGATCAGGGTGCATCAGAGACAGATCAGTGTGGGTCAGAGACAGATCAGTGTGCGTCAGAGACAGATCAGGGTGCGTCAGGGACAGATCAGGGTGCGTCAGAGGCAGATAAGGGTGCGTCAGTGACAGATCAGGGTGCGTCAGAGACAGGTCAGGGTGCGTCAGAGGCATAAAAGTGTGCGTCAGGGACAGATCAGGGTGCGTCAGCGGCAGATCAGTGTGCATCAGAGACAGATCAGGGTGCATCAGATACAGATCAGTGTGCGTCAGAGACAGATCAGGGAGCGTCAGAGACAGATCAGGGAGCGTCAGAGACAGATCAGGGTGTGTCAGAGAGAGATCAGGGTGCTTCAGAGACAGATCAGGTTGCGTCAGACATAGATCAGGGTGCAGCAGAGACAGATCATGCTGCGTCAGAGACAAATCAGGGTGCATCAGAGACAGATCAGGGTGCGTCAGTGACGGATCAGGGTGCGTCAGAGACAGATCAGGGTGCGTCAGAGGCAGATTAGGGTGCATCTGAGATAGATCAGAGTGCACCAGAGACCGTTCAGTGTGCATCAGAGGCAGATTAGTGTGCGTCAGAGACAGATCAGGGTGCGTCAGAGACAGATCAGGGTGCGTCAGAGACAGATCAGGGTGCGTCAGAGACAGATCAGGGTGCGTCAGAGGCAGATCAGGGTGCATCAGAGACAGATCAGGTTGCGTCAGAGATAGATCAGGGTGCAGCAGAGACAGATCAGTGTGCGGCAGAGACAGATCATGCTGCATCAGAGACAGATCACGCTGCGTCAGAGACAGATCATGCTGCGTCAGAGACAAATCAGGGTGCATCAGAGACAGATCAGGGTGCGTCAGTGACAGATCAGGGTGCGTCAGAGACAGATTAGGGTGCATCAGAGACAGATCAGAGTGCGTCAGAGACAGATCAGGGAGTGTCAGAGACAGATCAGGGTGCGTCAGAGACAGATCAGGGTGCATCAGAGACAGATCAGGTTGCGTCAGAGATAGATCAGGGTGCAGCAGAGACAGATCATGATGCGGCAGAGACAGATCATGCTGCATCAGAGACAGATCACGCTGCGTCAGAGACAGATCATGCTGCGTCAGAGACAAATCAGGGTGCATCAGAGACAGATCAGGGTGCGTCAGTGACAGATCAGGGTGCGTCAGAGACAGATCAGGGTGCGTCAGAGGCAGATTAGGGTGCATCTGAGACAGATCAGAGTGCACCAGAGACAGATCAGTGTGCATCAGAGGCAGATCAGTGTGCGTCAGAGACAGATCAGGTGCATCAGAGAAAGAACAGTGTGCGTCGGAGACAGATCAGGGTGCATCAGAGACAGATCAGGGTGCGTCAGAGACAGATCAGGGTGCGTCAGAGGCAGATCAGGGTGCATCAGAGACAGATCAGGTTGCGTCAGAGATAGATCAGGGTGCAGCAGAGACAGATCAGCGTGCGGCAGAGACAGATCATGCTTCATCAGAGACAGATCACGCTGCGTCAGAGACAGATCATGCTGCGTCAGAGACGAATCAGGGTGCATCAGAGACAGATCAGGGTGCGTCAGTGACAGTACAGGGTGCGTCAGAGACAGAATGGCTGCATCTGAGACAGATCAGAGTGCACCAGAGACAGATCAGTGTGCGTCAGAGGCAGATCAGTGTGCGTCAGTGACAGATCAGGGTGCATCAGAGACAGATCAGTGTGTGTCAGAGAGAGATCAGGGTGCGTCAGAGACAGATCAGGGCGCGTCAGAGACAGATCAGGGTGTGTCAGAGACAGATCAGGGTGCGTCAGAGGCAGATCAGGGTGCGTCAGAGGCAGATCAGGGTGCGTCAGAGGCAGATCAGAGTGCACCAGAGACAGATCAGGGTGCGTCAGAGGCAGATCAGGGTGCATCAGAGACAGATCAGTTTGCAGCAGAGACAGATCATGCTGCATCAGAGACAGATCACGCTGCGTCAGAGACAGATCATGCTGCGTCAGAGACAAATCAGGGTGCATCAGAGACAGATCAGGGTGCGTCAGTGACAGATCAGGGTGCGTCAGTGACAGATCAGGGTGCGTCAGAGACAGATCAGGGTGCGTCAGAGGCAGATTAGGTTGCATCTGAGACAGATCAGAGTGCCCCAGAGACATTTCAGTGTGCATCAGAGGCAGATCAGTGTGCGTCAGAGACAGATCAGGGTGCATCAGAGACAGATCAGGGTGCGTCAGAGACAGAGCAGGGTGCTTCAGAGACAGATCAGGGTGCACCAGAGACAGATCAGGGTGCGTCAGAGGCATATAAGGGTGCATCAGTGACAGATCAGGGTGCGTCAGAGACAGGTCAGGGTGCGTCAGAGGCAGAAAAGGGTGCGTCAGGGAGAGATCAGGGTGCGTCAGCGGCAGATCAGTGTGCATTCAGAGACACATCAGGGTGCATCAGATACAGATCAGTGTGCGTCAGAGACAGATCAGGGAGTGTCAGAGACAGATCAGGGTGTGTCAGAGACAGATCAGGGTGCATCAGAGACAGATCAGGTTGCGTCAGAGATAGATCAGGGTGCAGCAGAGACAGATCAGGGTGCGGCAGAGACAGATCATGCTGCATCAGAGACAGATCACGCTGCGTCAGAGACAGATCATGCTGCGACAGAGACAAATCAGCGTGCATCAGAGACAGATCAGGGGGCGTCAGTGACAGATCAGGGTGCGTCAGAGACAGATCAGGGTGCGTCAGAGGCAGATTAGGGTGCATCTGAGACAGATCAGAGTGCACCAGAGACAGATCAGTGTGCGTCAGAGACAGATCAGGGTGCATCAGTGACAGATCAGGGTGCGTCAGAGACAGATCAGGTTGCGTCAGAGGCAGATCAGGGTGCATCAGAGACAGATCAGGTTGCGTCAGATATAGATCAGGGTGCAGCAGAGACAGATCAGGGTGCGGCAGAGACAGATCATGCTGCATCAGAGACAGATCACGCTGCGTCAGAGACAGATCATGCTGCGTCAGAGACAAATCAGGGTGCATCAGAGACAGATCAGGGTGCGTCAGTGACAGTACAGGGTGCGTCAGAGACAGATTAGGGTGCATCAGAGACAGATCAGAGTGCACCAGAGACAGATCAGTGTGCGTCAGAGGCAGATCAGTGTGCGTCAGTGACAGATCAGGCTGCATCAGAGACAGATCAGTGTGTGTCAGAGACAGATCAGGGTGCGTCAGAGACAGATCAGGGTGCGTCAAAGACAGATCAGGGTGCGTCAGAGACAGATCAGGGTGCGTCAGAGACAGATCAGGGTGCGTCAGAGACAGATCAGGGTGCGTCAGAGACAGATCAGGGTGCGTCAGAGACAGATCAGGGTGCATCAGAGGCAGATCAGGGTGCGTCAGAGGCAGATCAGAGTGCACCAGAGACAGATCAGGGTGCGTCAGAGGCAGATCAGGGTGCATCAGAGACAGATAAGGTTGCGGCAGAGACAGATCATGCTGCATCAGAGACAGATCACGCTGCGTCAGAGACAGATCATGCTGCGTCAGAGACAAATCAGGCTGCATCAGAGACAGATCAGGGTGCGTCAGTGACAGATCAGGGTGCTTCAGAGACAGATCAGGGTGCGTCAGAGGCAGATTAGGGTGCATCTGAGACAGATCAGAGTGCACCAGAGACAGATCAGTGTGCATCAGAGGCAGATCAGTGTGCGTCAGAGACAGATCAGGTGCATCAGAGACAGATCAGGTGCATCAGAGACAGATCAGTGTGCGTCAGAGACAGATCAGGGTGCATCAGAGACAGATCAGGGTGCGTCAGAGACAGATCAGGGTGCGTCAGAGGCAGATTAGGGTGCATCAGAGACAGATCAGTTTGCGTCAGAGATAGATCAGGGTGCAGCAGAGTCAGATCAGGGTGCGGCAGAGACAGATCATGCTGCATCAGAGACAGATCACGCTGCGTCAGAGACAGATCATGCTGCGTCAGAGACAAATCAGGGTGCATCAGAGACAGATCAGGGTGCGTCAGTGACAGTACAGGGTGCGTCAGAGACAGATTAGGCTGCATCTGAGACAGATCAGAGTGCACCAGAGACAGATCAGTGTGCGTCAGAGGCAGATCAGTGTGCGTCAGTGACAGATCAGGGTGCATCAGCGACAGATCAGTTTGTGTCAGAGACAGATCAGGGTGCGTCAGAGACAGATCAGGGTGCGTCAGAGACAGATCAGGGTCTGTCAGAGACAGATCAGGGTGCGTCAGAGGCAGATCAGGGTGCATCAGAGGCAGATCAGTGTGCGTCAGAGGCAGATCAGAGTGCACCAGAGACAGATCAGGTTGCGTCAGAGATAGATCAGGGTGCAGCAGAGACAGATCAGGGTGCGGCAGAGACAGATCATGCTGCATCAGAGACAGATCACGCTGCGTCAGAGACAGATCATGCTGCGTCAGAGACAAATCAGGGTGCATCAGAGACAGATCAGGGTGCGTGAGTGACAGATCAGGGTGCGTCAGCGGCAGATTAGGGTGCATCTGAGACAGATCAGAGTGCATCAGGTACAGATCAGTGCGCGTCAGAGACAGATCAGGGAGTGTCAGAGACAGATCAGGGTGTGTCAGAGACAGATCAGGGTGCATCAGAGACAGATCAGGGTGCGTCAGTGACACATCAGGGTGCGTCAGAGACAGACCAGGGTGCAGCAGAGACAGATCAGTGTGCGGCAGAGACAGATCATGCTGCATCAGAGACAGATCACGCTGCGTCAGAGACAGATCACGCTGCGTCAGAGACAGATCATGCTGCGTCAGAGACAAATCAGGGTGCATCAGAGACAGATCAGGGTGCATCAGTGACAGATCAGGGTGCGTCAGAGACAGATCAGGGTGCGTCAGAGCCAGGTTAGGGTGCATCTGAGACAGATCAGAGTGCACCAGAGACAGATCAGTGTGCATCAGAGACAGATCAGTGTGCGTCAGAGACAGATCAGGTGCATCAGAGACAGATCAGTGTGCGTCAGAGACAGATCAGGGTGCGTCAGAGACAGATCAGGGTGCGTCAGAGGCAGATCAGGGTGCGTCAGAGGCAGATCAGGGTGCATCAGAGACAGATCAGGTTGCGTCAGAGATAGATCAGGGTGCAGCAGAGACAGATCAGTGTGCGGCAGAGACAGATCATGCTGCATCAGAGACAGATCACGCTGCGTCAGAGACAGATCATGCTGCGTCAGAGACAAATCAGGGTGCATCAGAGACAGATCAGGGTGCGTCAGTGACAGTACAGGGTGCGTCAGAGACAGATTAGGGTGCATCTGATACAGATCAGAGTGCACCAGAGACAGATCAGTCTGCGTCAGAGGCAGATCAGTGTGCGTCAGTGACAGATCAGGGTGCATCAGAGACAGATCAGTTTGTGTCAGAGACAGATCAGGGTGCGTCAGAGACAGATCAGGGTGCGTCAGAGACAGATCAGGGTGTGTCAGAGACAGATCAGGGTGCGTCAGAGGCAGATCAGTGTGCATCAGAGGCAGATCAGGGTGCGTCAGAGGCAGATCAGAGTGCACCAGAGACAGATCAGGGTGCGTCAGAGGCAGATCAGGGTGCATCAGAGACAGATCAGGTTGCGGCAGAGACAGACCATGCTGCATCAGAGACAGATCACGCTGCGTCAGAGACAGATCATGCTGCGTCAGAGACAAATCAGGGTGCATCAGACACAGATCAGGGTGCGTCAGTGACAGATCAGGGTGCGTCAGAGGCAGATTAGGGTGCATCTGAGACAGATCAGAGTGCACCAGAGACAGATCAGGGTGCGTCAGAGGCAGATCAGTGTGCGTCAGAGACAGATCAGGGTGCGTCAGAGACAGATCAGGGTGCGTCAGAGACAGATCAGGGTGCGTCAGAGGCAGATCAGGTTACGTCAGACGCAGATCAGGGTACGTCCGAGACAGATCAGGGTGCACCAGAGACAGATCAGGGTGCGTCAGAGACAGATCAGGGTGCATCAGAGACAGATCAGGGTGCGTCATAGGCAGATCATGGTGCGTCAGAGACAGATCAGGGTGCGTCAGGGACAGATCAGGGTGCGTCAGAGGCAGATCAGGGTACCTCAGAGACAGATCAGTGTGTGTCAGAGGCAGATAAGGGTGCGTCAGGTACAGATCAGGTTGCGTCAGACACAGATCAGGGTGCGTCAGAGTCAGATAAGGGTACGTCAGGGACAGATCAGGGTGCGTCAAAGGCAGATAAGAGTGCGTCAGGTACAGATCAGGGTGCGTCAGAGACAGATCAGGGTGCATCAGAGACAGATCAGGGTGCATCAGAGACAGATCAGTGTGCGTCAGAGACAGATCAGGGTGCGTCAGGGACAGATCAGGGTGCGTCAGAGGCAGATAAGGGTGCGTCAGTGACAGATCAGGGTGCGTCAGAGACAGGTCAGTGTGCGTCAGAGGCAGATCAGTGTGCGTCAGAGGCAGATCAGGGTGCGTCAGAGGCAGATCAGGGTGCACCAGAGACAGATCAGGGTGCGTCAGCGGCAGATCAGGGTGCGTCAGCGGCAGATCAGGGTGCGTCAGCGGCAGATCAGGGTGTACCAGAGACAGATCAGGCTGCGTCTGCGGCAGATTAGGGTGTACCAGAGACAGATCAGGGTGCGTCAGATGCAGATCAGGGTGCATCAGAGACAGATCAGGGTGCGTCAGAGACAGATCAGTGTGCATCAGAGACAGATCAGTGTGCATCAGAGACAGATCAGGGTGCGTCAGAGACAGATCAGGGTGCGTCAGAGACAGATCAGGGTGCGTCAGTGACAGATCAGGGTGCGTCAGTGACAGATCAGGGTACGTCAGAGACAGATCAGGGTGCATCAGAGACAGATCAGGGTGCATCAGAGACAGATCAGGGTGCGTCAGAGACAGAGCAGGGTGAGTCAGAGACAGATCAGTGTGTATCAGTGACAGATCAGTGTGCATCAGAGACAGATCAGTGTGCACCAGTGACAGATCAGGGTGCGTCAGAGGCAGATCAGGGTGCACCAGAGACAGATCAGGGTGCACCAGAGACAGATCAGAGTGCACCAGAGACAGATCAGGGCGCGTCAGCGACAGAAAAGTGTGTACCCGAGACAGATTAGGGTACGTCAGAGGCAGATCAGGGTGCGTCAGACGCAGATCAGGGTGCGTCAGAGACAGATCAGGGTGCTCCAGAGACAGATCAGGGTGCTCCAGAGACAGATCAGGGTGCGTCAGAGGCAGATCAGTGTGTACCAGAGACAGATCAGGCTGCGTCTGCGGCAGATCAGGGTGTACCAAAGACAGACCAGGGTGCGTCAGACGCAGATCAGGGTGCGTCAGAGGCAGATAAGGTGTGTCAGGGACAGATCAGGGTACGTCAGGGACAGATCAGGGTGCGTCAGAGGCAGATCAGGGTGCGTCAGAGGCAGATCAGGGAGCATCTGTGACAGATCAGGGTGCATGAGAGACAAATCAGGGTGCATCAAAGACAGATCAGTGTGCGTCAGAGATAGATCAGGGTGCCTCAGAGACAGATCAGGGTGCGTCAGAGACAGATCACGCTGCGTCAGAGACAGATCAGGGTGCGTCAGAGAAAGATCAGGGTGCGTCAGAGACAGTTCACGCTGCGACAGAGACAGATCAGGGTGCGTCAGAGACAGATCACGCTGCGTCAGAGACAGATCAGGCTGCGTCAGAGAAATATCAGTGTGCGTCAAAGACAGATCAGGGTGAGTCAGAGAAAGATCAGGGTGCGTCAGGTATAGATCACACTGCGTCAGGGACAGATCAGTGTGCATCAGAGACAGATCAGTGTGCGTCTGAGACAGATCAGGGTGCGTCAGTGACAGATCAAGGTGCGTCAGAGACAGATCAAGGTGCGTCAGAGACAGATCAGGGTACGTCAGAGACAGATCAGGCTACGTCAGAGACAGATCAGGCTACGTCAGAGACATATTGGGGCGCGTCAGAGACAGAGCAGGGTGAGTCAGAGACAGATCAGGGTGTATCAGTGACAGATCAGTGTGCATCAGAGACAGATCACGCTGCGTCAGAGGCAGATCAGGGTGCATCAGAGACAGATCAGTTTGCACCAGTGACAGATCAGGGTGCGTCAGAGGCAGATCAGAGTGCACCAGAGACAGATCAGGGCGCGTTAGCGGCAGAAAAGGGTGTACCCGAGACAGATCAGGGTGCATCAGAGACAGATCAGTGTGCGTCTGAGATAGATCAGCGTGCACCAGTGGTAGGTCAGGCTGCACCAGAGGCTGAACAGTCTGCCCCAGAGGCAGATCAGGGTGCGTCAGATACAGATCAGGGTGCACGAGTGGCACATCAGGGTGCACCAGAGGCAGATCAGGAGGCACAAAAGACAGATAAGGGTGCACAAGAGACAGATCAGGGTGCATCAGAGAAGATCAGGGTCCGTCAGAGACAGATCAGGGTGCATTAGAGACAGATCAGGGTGCGTCAGAGACAGATCAGTGTCCGTCAGAGACAGATCAGGGTGCGTTAGGGAAGATAAGGTTGCGTCAGAGACAGATCAGGGTGCCTCAGAGGCAGATCAGGGTGTGTCAGAGACAGATCAGGGTGCAAAAGAGGCAGATCAGGGTGCGTCAGAGACAGATAAGGGTGCGTCAGAGACAGATCAGAGTGCGTCAGAGGCAGATCAGGGTGCGTCAGAGACAGACCATGGTGCATCAGAGACAGATCAGAGTGCGTCAGAGGCAGATCAGGGTGCGTCAGAGACAGATCAGGGTGCAAAAGAGACAGATCAGTGTCCGTCAGAGACAGATCAGGGCGGGTCAGGGACAGATTAGGCTGCATCAGAGACAGATCAGTGTGCACCAGAAACAGATCAGTGTGCATCAGAGATAGAGCAGGGTGCATTAGAGACAGATCAGGGTGCGTCAGGGACAAATCAGGGTGCGTCAGAGGCAGATCAGGATGCATCACGGACAGATCATGGTGCGTCAGAGACAGATCAGGGTGCGTCAGAGACAGATCAGGGTGCGTCAGGGACAGATCAGGGTGCGTTAGAGGCAGATCAGGGTGCCTCAGAGACAGATCAGTGTGTGTCAGAGGCAGATCAGGGTGCGTCAGAGACAGATCAGGGTGCCTCAGAGACAGATCAGGGTGCGTCAGAGACAGATCAGGGTGCGTCATAGGCAGATCATGGTGCGTCAGAGACAGATCAGGGTGCGTCAGGGACAGATCAGGGTGCGTCAGAGGCAGATCAGGGTGCCTCAGAGACAGATCAGTTTGTGTCAGAGGCAGATAAGTTTGCGTCAGGGACAGATCAGTTTGTGTCAGAGACAGATCAGGGTGCGTCAGAGACAGATCAGGGTGCGTCAGGGACAGATCTGGGTGTGTCAGTGGCAGAACAGGGTGCATCAGATACAGATTAGTGTGCGTCAGAGACAGATCAGGGAGCGTCAGAGACAGATCAGGGTGTGTCAGAGACAGATCGGGGTGCATCAGAGAAAGATCAGGTTGCGTCAGAGATAGATCAGGGTGAGGCAGGGACAGATCAGGGTGTGTCAGAGACAGATCAGGGTGCATAGAGACAGATCAGGTTGCGTAACAGATACATCAGGGTGCGTCAGAGACAGATCATGGTGAACCAGAGACAGATCAGGGTGCGACAGAGGCAGATCAGGTTTCATCAGAGACAGATCAGGGTGCGCCAGAGACAGATCAGGCTGCATCAGAGGCAGATCAGGGTGAATCAGAGAAAGATCAGGGTGCACCAGATACAAATCAGGTTGCGTCAGAGACAGATCACGCTGCGTCAGAGACAGATCAGGGTGCGTCTGAGATAGATCAGCGTGCACCAGTGGTAGGTCAGGCTGCACCAGAGGCTGAACAGTTGCCCCAGAGGCAGGTCAGGGTGCGTCAGATACAGATCAGGGTGCACGAGTGGCACATCAGGGTGCACCAGAGGCAGATCAGGAGGCACAAAAGACAGATCAGGGTGCACAAGAGACAGATCAGGGTGCATCAGAGATAGATCAGGGTGCAGCAGAGGCAGATCAGGGTGCATTAGAGACAGATCAGGGTGCGTCAGGGACAGATCAGTGTCCGTCAGAGACAGATCAGGGAGCGTTAGGGAAGATAAGGTTGCGTCATAGACAGATCAGGGTGCCTCAGAGGCAGATCAGGGTGTGTCAGAGACAGATCAGAGTGCACCAGAGACAGATCAGTGTGCGTCAGAGGCAGATCAGTGTGCGTCAGAGGCAGATCAGTGTGCGTCATAGACAGATCTGGGTGCATCAGAGACAGATCAGGGTGCGTCAGAGGCAGATTATGGTGCATCAGAGACAAATCAGGGTGCGTCAGTCACAGATCAGGGTGCGTCAGAGACAGATCAGGGTGCGTCAGAGACAGATCAGGGTGCGTCAGAGGCAGATTAGGGTGCATCAGAGACAGATCAGAGTGCACCAGAGACAGATCAGTGTGCGTCAGAGGCAGATCAGTGTGCGTCAGAGACAGATCAATGTGCATCAGAGACAGATCAGTGTGCGTCAGAGGCAGATCAGTGTGCATCAGAGACAGATCAGGGTGCATCAGAGGCAGAACAGGGTGCATCAGAGACAGATCAGGGTGCACCAGAGACAGATCAGGGTGCGTCAGGGACAGATTAGTGTGCGTCAGAGACAGATCAGGGTGCGTCAGTGACAGACAAGGGTGGTTCAGAGACAGATCAGGGTACGACAGAGACAGATCAGGGTGCATCAGAGACAGATCAGAGTGCCTCAGAGACAGATCAGGGTGCGTCAGAGGCAGATCAGTGTGCGTCAGAGACAGATAAGGTTGCGTCAGATACAGATCAGGGTGCATCACAGGCAGATCATGGTGCGTCAGAGACAGATCAGGGTGCGCCAAGGACAGATCAGGGTGCGTCAGAGACAGATCAGGGTGCGTCAGAGACAGATCAGGGTGCGTCAGATGCAGATCAGTGTGCGTCAGAGGCAGATCAGTGTGCGTCATAGACAGATCTGGGTGCATCAGAGACAGATCAGGGTGCGTCAGAGGCAGATTATGCTGCATCAGAGACAAATCAGGGTGCGTCAGTCACAGATCAGGGTGCGTCAGAGACAGATCAGGGTGCGTCAGAGACAGATCAGGGTGCGTCAGAGGCAGATTAGGGTGCATCAGAGACAGATCAGAGTGCACCAGAGACAGATCAGTGTGCGTCAGAGGCAGATCAGTGTGCGTCAGAGACAGATCAATGTGCATCAGAGACAGATCAGTGTGCGTCAGAGGCAGATCAGTGTGCATCAGAGACAGATCAGGGTGCATCAGAGGCAGAACAGGGTGCATCAGAGACAGATCAGGGTGCACCAGAGACAGATCAGGGTGCGTCAGGGACAGATTAGTGTGTGTCAGAGACAGATCAGGGTGCGTCAGTGACAGATAAGGGTGGTTCAGAGACAGATCAGGGTACGACAGAGACAGATCAGGGTGCATCAGAGACAGATCAGAGTGCCTCAGAGACAGATCAGGGTGCGTCAGAGGCAGATCAGTGTGCGTCAGAGACAGATCAGGGTGCACCAGAGACAGATCAGTGTGAGTCAGAGACAGATAAGGGTGCGTCAGATACAGATCAGGGTGCATCACAGGCAGATCATGGTGCGTCAGAGACAGATCAGGGTGCGCCAAGGACAGATCAGGGTGCGTCATAGACAGATCAGGGTGCGTAAGAGACAGATCAGGGTGCGTCAGAGGCAGATCAGGGTGCACCTGAGAAAGATCAGCGTGCGTCAGAGGCAGATCAGGGTGCCTCAGAGGCAGATCAGGGTGCATCAGAGGCAGATCAGGGTGCGTCAGAGTCAGATCATGGAGCAACAGTGACAGATCAGGGAGCGTCAGAGACAGATCAGGGTGCGTAAGAGACAGATCAGGGTGCATCAGAGGCAGATCAGGGCGCACCTGAGAAAGATCAGCGTGCGTCAGAGGCAGATCAGGGTGCCTCAGAGGCAGATCAGGGTGCATCAGAGGCAGATCAGGGTGCGTCAGAGTCAGATCATGGAGCAACAGTGACAGATCAGGGTGCGTCAGAGACAGATCAGGGTGCGTCAGAAACAGATCAGTGTGCGTCAGAGATAGAGCAGGGTGCATTAGAGACAGATCAGCGTGCGTCAGGGACAGATCAGGGTGCGTCAGAGGCAGATCAGGATGCATCACGGACAGATCAGTGTGCGTCAGAGACAGATCAGGGTGCGTTAGGGAAGATAAGGTTGCGTCAGAGACAGATCAGGGTGCCTCAGAGGCAGATCAGGGTGTGTCAGAGACAGATCAGTGTGCAAAAGAGGCAGATCAGGGTGCGTCAGAGACAGATCATGGTGCGTCAGAGACAGATCAGAGTGCGTCAGAGGCAGATCAGGGTGCGTCAGAGACAGATCATGGTGCATCAGAGACAGATCAGAGTGCGTCAGAGGCAGTTCAGGGTGCGTCAGAGACAGATCAGGGTGCAAAAGAGACAGATCAGGGTCCGTCAGAGACAGATCAGGGAGCCTCAGGGACAGATCAGGCTGCATCAGAGACAGATCAGTGTGCACCAGAAACAGATCAGTGTGCATCAGAGATAGAGCAGGGTGCATTAGAGACAGATCAGGGTGCATCAGGGACAGATCAGGGTGCGTCAGAGGCAGATCAGGATGCATCACGGACAGATCAGTGTGCGTCAGAGACAGATAAGTGTGCGTCAGGGACAGATTAGTGTGTGTCAGAGACAGATCAGGGTGCGTCAGTGACAGATCAGTGTGCGTCAGAGACAGATCAGGGTGCGTCACAGGCAGATCAGGGTGCATCAGAGACAGATCAGGGTGCACCAGAGACAGATCAGTGTGCGTCAGAGGCAGATCAGTGTGCGTCAGAGACAGATCAGGGTGCGTCTGATACAGATCAGGGTGCGTCATAGGCAGATCATGGTGCGTCACAGACAGATCAGGGTGCGCCAGGGACAGATCAGGGTGCGTCAGAGGCAGATCAGGGTGCGTCAGGGACAGATTAGGGTGCTTCAGAGGCAGATCAGTGTGCGTCAGAGACAGATTAGGGTGCACCAGATACAGATCAGGGTGCCTCAGAGACAGATCAGAGTGCTTCAGAGACAGATCAGGGTGCGTCAGAGACAGATCAGGGTGCCTCAGAGACAGATCAGGGTGCCTCAGAGACAGATCAGTGTGTGTCATGGGCAGATCATGGTGCGTCAGAGACAGATCAGGGTGATTCAGGGACAGATCAGGGTGCGTCAGAGGCAGATCAGGGTGCCTCAGAGACAGATCAGTGTGTGTCAGAGACAGATCAGGGTGCGTCAGAGGCAGATTAGGGTGCATCTGAGACAGATCAGAGTGCACCAGAGACAGATTAGTGTGCGTCAGAGGCAGATCAGTGTGCGTCAGACAGATCTGGGTGCATCAGAGACAGATCAGGGTGCGTCAGAGGCAGATTATGGTGCATCAGAGACAGACCAGGGTGCGTCGGTCACAGATCAGGGTGCGTCAGAGACAGATCTGGGTGCGTCAGAGGCAGATTAGGGTGCATCAGAGACAGATCAGAGTGCGTCAGAGGCAGATCAGTGTGCGTCAGAGACAGATCAATGTGCATCAGAGGCAGATCAGGGTGAATCAGAGAAAGATCAGGGTGCACCAGAGACAGATCAGGTTGCGTCAGATACAGATCAGGGTGCGTCAGATACAGATCAGGGTGCGTCATAGGCAGATGATGGTGCGTCAGAGACAGATCAGGGTGCACCAGAGACAGATCAGTGTGCGTCAGAGACAGATCAGTGTGCGTCAGAAACAGATCAGGGTGCATCAGAGACAGATCAGAGTGCGTCAGAGACAGATCAGGGTGCGCCAAGGACAGATCAGGGTGCGTCAGAGACAGATCAGGGTGCGTAAGGGACAGATCAGGGTGCGTCAGAGGCAGATCAGGGCGCACCTGAGAAAGATCAGCGTGCGTCAGAGGCAGATCAGGGTGCTTCAGAGGCAGATCAGGGTGCATCAGAGGCAGATCAGGGTTCATCAGAGACAGATCAGGGTGCACCAGAGACAGATCAGGCTGCATCAGAGGCAGATCAGGGTGAATCAGAGAAAGATCAGGGTGCACCAGAGACAGATCAGGTTGCGTCAGATACAGATCAGGGTGCGTCAGATACAGATCAGGGTGCGTCATAGGCAGATGATGGTGCGTCAGAGACAGATCAGGGTGCGCCAAGGATAGATCAGGGTGCGTCAGAGACAGATCAGGGTGCGTAAGGGACAGATCAGGGTGCGTCAGAGGCAGATCAGGGCGCACCTGAGAAAGATCAGCGTGCGTCAGAGGCAGATCAGGGTGCTTCAGAGGCAGATCAGGGTGCATCAGAGGCAGATCAGGGTTCATCAGAGACAGATCAGGGTGCACCAGAGACAGATCAGGCTGCATCAGAGGCAGATCAGGGTGAATCAGAGAAAGATCAGGGTGCACCAGAGACAGATCAGGTTGCGTCAGAGACAGATCACGCTGTGTCAGAGACAGATCAGGGTGCGTCTGAGATTGATCAGCGTGCACCAGTGGTAGGTCAGTCTGCCCCAGAGGCAGATCAGGGTGCGTCAGATACAGATCAGGGTGCACAAGTGGCACATCAGGGTGCACCAGAGGCAGATCAGGAGGCACAAGAGTCAGATCAGGGTGCACAAGAGACAGATCAGGGTGCATCAGAGATAGATCAGGGTGCAGCAGCGGCAGATCAGGGTGCATTAGAGACAGATCAGGGTGCGTCAGAGACAGATCAGTGTCCGTCAGAGACAGATCAGGGTGCGTTAGGGAAGATAAGGTTGCGTCAGAGACAGATCAGGGTGCCTCAGAGGCAGATCAGGGTGTGTCAGAGACAGATCAGGGTGCAAAAGAGACAGATCATGGTGCGTCAGAGGCAGATCAGGGTGCGTCAGAGACAGATCATGGTGCGTCAAGACAGATAAGGGTGCAAAAGAGACAGATCATGGTGCGTCAGAGACAGATCAGAGTGCGTCAGAGGCAGATCAGGGTGCGTCAGAGACAGATCATGGTGCATCAGAGACAGATCAGAGTGCGTCAGAGGCAGATCAGAGTGCGTCAGAGACAGATAAGGGTGCAAAAGAGACAGATCAGGGTGCGTCAGAGACAGATCAGGGTGCGTCAGAGACAGATCAGGGCGCGTCAGGGACAGATCAGGCTGCATCAGAGACAGATCAGTGTGCACCAGAAACAGATCAGTGTGCGTCAGAGATAGAGCAGGGTGCATTAGAGACAGATCAGCATGCGTCAGGGACAGATCAGGGTGCGTCAGAGGCAGATCAGGATGCATCACGGACAGATCAGTGTGCGTCAGAGACAGATCAGGGTGCGTTAGGGAAGATAAGGTTGCGTCAGAGACAGATCAGGGTGCCTCAGAGGCAGATCAGGGTGTGTCAGAGACAGATCAGTGTGCAAAAGAGGCAGATCAGGGTGCGTCAGAGACAGATCATGGTGCGTCAGAGACAGATCATGGTGCATCAGAGACAGATCAGAGTGCGTCAGAGGCAGATCAGGGTGCGTCAGAGACAGATCAGAGTGCGTCAGAGGCAGATCAGGGTGCGTCAGAGACAGATCAGGGTGCAAAAGAGACAGATCAGGGTCCGTCAGAGACAGATCAGGGCGCCTCAGGGACAGATCAGGCTGCATCAGAGACAGATCAGTGTGCACCAGAAACAGATCAGTGTGCGTCAGAGATAGAGCAGGGTGCATTAGAGACAGATCAGGGTGTGTCAGGGACAGATCAGGGTGAGTCAGAGGCAGATCAGGATGCATCACGGACAGATCAGTGTGCGTCAGAGACAGATAAGTGTGCGTCAGGGACAGATTAGTGTGTGTCACAGGCAGATCAGGGTGCATCAGAGACAGATCAGGGTGCACCAGAGACAGATCAGTGTGCGTCAGAGGCAGATCAGTGTGCGTCAGAGACAGATCAGGGTGCGTCTGATACAGATCAGGGTGCGTCTGATACAGATCAGGGTGCGTCATAGGCAGATCATGGTGCGTCACAGACAGATCAGGGTGCGCCAGGGACAGATCAGGGTGCGTCAGGGACAGATCAGAGTGCGTCAGAGGCAGATAATTGCGTCAGGGACAGATTAGGGTGCTTCAGAGGCAGATCAGTGTGCGTCAGAGACAGATTAGGGTGCACCAGATACAGATCAGGGTGCCTCAGAGACAGATCAGAGTGCTTCAGAGACAGATCAGGGTGCGTCAGAGACAGATCAGGGTGCCTCAGAGACAGATCAGGGTGCCTCAGAGACAGATCAGGGTGTGTCATGGGCAGATCATGGTGCGTCAGAGACAGATCAGGGTGCGTCAGGGACAGATCAGGGTGCGTCAGAGGCAGATCAGGGTGCCTCAGAGGCAGATCAGGGTGCCTCAGAGACAGATCAGTGTGTGTCAGAGGCAGATAAGGGTGCGTCAGGGACAGATCAGTTTGTGTCAGAGACAGATCAGGGTGCGTCAGAGGCAGATAAGGGTGCGTCAGAGGCAGATCAGTGTGCGTCAGAAACAGATCAGGGTGCATCAGAGACAGATCAGAGTGCGTCAGAGACAGATCAGGGTGCGCCAAGGATAGATCAGGGTGCGTCAGAGACAGATCAGGGTGCGTAAGGGACAGATCAGGGTGCGTCAGAGGCAGATCAGGGCGCACCTGAGAAAGATCAGCGTGCGTCAGAGGCAGATCAGGGTGCTTCAGAGGCAGATCAGGGTGCATCAGAGGCAGATCAGGGTTCATCAGAGACAGATCAGGGTGCACCAGAGACAGATCAGGCTGCATCAGAGGCAGATCAGGGTGAATCAGAGAAAGATCAGGGTGCACCAGAGACAGATCAGGTTGCGTCAGATATAGATCAGGGTGCGTCAGATACAGATCAGGGTGTGTCATAGGCAGATGATGGTGCGTCAGAGACAGATCAGGGTGCGCCAAGGACAGATCAGGGTGCGTCAGAGACAGATCAGGGTGCGTAAGGGACAGATCAGGGTGCGTCAGAGGCAGATCAGGGCGCACCTGAGAAAGATCAGCGTGCGTCAGAGGCAGATCAGGGTGCTTCAGAGGCAGATCAGGGTGCATCAGAGGCAGATCAGGGTTCATCAGAGACAGATCAGGGTGCACCAGAGACAGATCAGGCTGCATCAGAGGCAGATCAGGGTGAATCAGAGAAAGATCAGGGTGCACCAGAGACAGATCAGGTTGCGTCAGAGACAGATCACGCTGTGTCAGAGACAGATCAGGGTGCGTCTGAGATTGATCAGCGTGCACCAGTGGTAGGTCAGTCTGCCCCAGAGGCAGATCAGGGTGCGTCAGATACAGATCAGGGTGCACAAGTGGCACATCAGGGTGCACCAGAGGCAGATCAGGAGGCACAAGAGTCAGATCAGGGTGCACAAGAGACAGATCAGGGTGCATCAGAGATAGATCAGGGTGCAGCAGCGGCAGATCAGGGTGCATTAGAGACAGATCAGGGTGCGTCAGAGACAGATCAGTGTCCGTCAGAGACAGATCAGGGTGCGTTAGGGAAGATAAGGTTGCGTCAGAGACAGATCAGGGTGCCTCAGAGGCAGATCAGGGTGTGTCAGAGACAGATCAGGGTGCAAAAGAGACAGATCATGGTGCGTCAGAGGCAGATCAGGGTGCGTCAGAGACAGATCATGGTGCGTCAAGACAGATAAGGGTGCAAAAGAGACAGATCATGGTGCGTCAGAGACAGATCAGAGTGCGTCAGAGGCAGATCAGGGTGTATCAGTGACAGATCAGTGTGCATCAGAGACAGATCACGCTTTGTCAGAGACAGATCAGGGTGCATCAGAGACAGATCAGTTTGCACCAGTGACAGATCAGGGTGCGTCAGAGGCATATCAGAGTGCACCAGAGACAGATCAGGGCGCGTCAGCGGCAGAAAAGGGTGTACCCGAGACAGATCAGGGTGCGTCAGAGGCAGATCAAGGTGCGTCAGAGGCAGATCGGGGTGCATCAGAGACAGATCAGGGTGCACCAGAGACAGATCAGGGTGCACCAGAGACAGATCAGGGTGCGTCAGCGGCAGATCAGGGTGTACCAGAGACAGATCAGGGTGCGTCAGAGGCAGATCAGGGTGCATTAGAGACAGATCAGGGTGCGTCAGAGACAGAGCAGGGTGCACCAGAGACAGATCAGAGTGCACCAGAGACAGATCAGGGCGCGTCAGCGACAGAAAAGTGTGTACCCGAGACAGATTAGGGTACGTCAGAGGCAGATCAGGGTGCGTCAGACGCAGATCAGGGTGCGTCAGAGACAGATCAGGGTGCTCCAGAGACAGATCAGGGTGCGTCAGCGGCAGATCAGTGTGTACCAGAGACAGATCAGGCTGCGTCTGCGGCAGATTAGGGTGTACCAGACACAGATCAGGGTGCGTCAGAGGCAGATCAGGGTGCATCAGAGACAGATCAGGGTGCGTCAGAGACAGATCAGTGTGCATCAGAGACAGATCAGTGTGCATCAGAGACAGATCAGTGTGCGTCAGAGACAGATCAGGGTGCGTCAGAGACAGATCAGGGTGCGTCAGAGACAGATCAGGGTGCGTCAGAGACAGATCAGGGTGCGTCAGAGACAGATCAGGGTACGTCAGAGACTGATCAGGGTGCATCAGAGACAGATCAGGGTGCGTCAGAGACAGAGCAGGGTGAGTCAGAGACAGATCAGTGTGTATCAGTGACAGATCAGTGTGCATCAGAGACAGATCAGTGTGCACCAGTGACAGATCAGGGTGCGTCAGAGGCAGATCAGGGTGCATCAGAGACAGATCAGAGTGCACCAGAGACAGATCAGGGCGCGTCAGCGACAGAAAAGTGTGTACCCGAGACAGATTAGGGTACGTCAGAGGCAGATCAGGGTGCGTCAGACGCAGATCAGGGTGCGTCAGAGACAGATCAGGGTGCTCCAGAAACAGATCAGGGTGCTCCAGAGACAGATCAGGGTGCGTCAGCGGCAGATCAGTGTGTACCAGAGACAGATCAGGCTGCGTCTGCGGCAGATGAGGGTGTACCAAAGACAGACCAGGGTGCGTCAGAGGCAGATCAGGGTGCGTCAGAGGCAGATAAGGTGTGTCAGGGACAGATCAGGGTGCGTCAGGGACAGATCAGGGTGCGTCAGAGGCAGATCAGGGTGCGTCAGAGGCAGATCACGGAGCATCTGTGACAGATCAGGGTGCATGAGAGACAAATCAGGGTGCATCAAAGACAGATCAGTGTGAGTCAGAGACAGATCAGGGTGCCTCAGAGACAGATCAGGGTGCGTCAGAGACAGATCACGCTGCGTCAGAGACAGATCAGGGTGCGTCAGAGAAAGATCAGGGTGCGTCAGAGACAGTTCACGCTGCGACAGAGACAGATCAGGGTGCGTCAGAGACAGATCAGGGTGCGTCAGAGACAGATCAGGGTGCGTCAGAGGCAGATTAGGGTGCATCAGAGACAGATCAGAGTGCACCAGAGACAGATCAGTGTGCGTCAGAGGCAGATCAGTGTGCGTCAGAGACAGATCAATGTGCATCAGAGACAGATCAGTGTGCGTCAGAGGCAGATCAGTGTGCATCAGAGACAGATCAGGGTGCATCAGAGGCAGAACAGGGTGCATCAGAGACAGATCAGGGTGCACCAGAGACAGATCAGGGTGCGTCAGGGACAGATTAGTGTGTGTCAGAGACAGATCAGGGTGCGTCAGTGACAGATAAGGGTGGTTCAGAGACAGATCAGGGTACGACAGAGACAGATCAGGGTGCATCAGAGACAGATCAGAGTGCCTCAGAGACAGATCAGGGTGCGTCAGAGGCAGATCAGTGTGCGTCAGAGACAGATCAGGGTGCACCAGAGACAGATCAGTGTGAGTCAGAGACAGATAAGGGTGCGTCAGATACAGATCAGGGTGCATCACAGGCAGATCATGGTGCGTCAGAGACAGATCAGGGTGCGCCAAGGACAGATCAGGGTGCGTCATAGACAGATCAGGGTGCGTAAGAGACAGATCAGGGTGCGTCAGAGGCAGATCAGGGTGCACCTGAGAAAGATCAGCGTGCGTCAGAGGCAGATCAGGGTGCCTCAGAGGCAGATCAGGGTGCATCAGAGGCAGATCAGGGTGCGTCAGAGTCAGATCATGGAGCAACAGTGACAGATCAGGGAGCGTCAGAGACAGATCAGGGTGCGTAAGAGACAGATCAGGGTGCATCAGAGGCAGATCAGGGCGCACCTGAGAAAGATCAGCGTGCGTCAGAGGCAGATCAGGGTGCCTCAGAGGCAGATCAGGGTGCATCAGAGGCAGATCAGGGTGCGTCAGAGTCAGATCATGGAGCAACAGTGACAGATCAGGGTGCGTCAGAGACAGATCAGGGTGCGTCAGAAACAGATCAGGGTGCGTCAGAGGCAGATCAGGATGCATCACGGACAGATCAGTGTGCGTCAGAGACAGATCAGGGTGCGTTAGGGAAGATAAGGTTGCGTCAGAGACAGATCAGGGTGCCTCAGAGGCAGATCAGGGTGTGTCAGAGACAGATCAGTGTGCAAAAGAGGCAGATCAGGGTGCGTCAGAGACAGATCATGGTGCGTCAGAGACAGATCAGAGTGCGTCAGAGGCAGATCAGGGTGCGTCAGAGACAGATCATGGTGCATCAGAGACAGATCAGGGTGCGTCAGAGGCAGATCAGGGCGCACCTGAGAAAGATCAGCGTGCGTCAGAGGCAGATCAGGGTGCTTCAGAGGCAGATCAGGGTGCATCAGAGGCAGATCAGGGTTCATCAGAGACAGATCAGGGTGCACCAGAGACAGATCAGGGTGCATCAGAGGCAGATCAGGGTGAATCAGAGAAAGATCAGGGTGCACCAGAGACAGATCAGGTTGCGTCAGATATAGATCAGGGTGCGTCAGATACAGATCAGGGTGTGTCATAGGCAGATGATGGTGCGTCAGAGACAGATCAGGGTGCGCCAAGGACAGATCAGGGTGCGTCAGAGACAGATCAGGGTGCGTAAGGGACAGATCAGGGTGCGTCAGAGGCAGATCAGGGCGCACCTGAGAAAGATCAGCGTGCGTCAGAGGCAGATCAGGGTGCTTCAGAGGCAGATCAGGGTGCATCAGAGGCAGATCAGGGTTCATCAGAGACAGATCAGGGTGCACCAGAGACAGATCAGGCTGCATCAGAGGCAGATCAGGGTGAATCAGAGAAAGATCAGGGTGCACCAGAGACAGATCAGGTTGCGTCAGAGACAGATCACGCTGTGTCAGAGACAGATCAGGGTGCGTCTGAGATTGATCAGCGTGCACCAGTGGTAGGTCAGTCTGCCCCAGAGGCAGATCAGGGTGCGTCAGATACAGATCAGGGTGCACAAGTGGCACATCAGGGTGCACCAGAGGCAGATCAGGAGGCACAAGAGTCAGATCAGGGTGCACAAGAGACAGATCAGGGTGCATCAGAGATAGATCAGGGTGCAGCAGCGGCAGATCAGGGTGCATTAGAGACAGATCAGGGTGCGTCAGAGACAGATCAGTGTCCGTCAGAGACAGATCAGGGTGCGTTAGGGAAGATAAGGTTGCGTCAGAGACAGATCAGGGTGCCTCAGAGGCAGATCAGGGTGTGTCAGAGACAGATCAGGGTGCAAAAGAGACAGATCATGGTGCGTCAGAGGCAGATCAGGGTGCGTCAGAGACAGATCATGGTGCGTCAAGACAGATAAGGGTGCAAAAGAGACAGATCATGGTGCGTCAGAGACAGATCAGAGTGCGTCAGAGGCAGATCAGGGTGTATCAGTGACAGATCAGTGTGCATCAGAGACAGATCACGCTTTGTCAGAGACAGATCAGGGTGCATCAGAGACAGATCAGTTTGCACCAGTGACAGATCAGGGTGCGTCAGAGGCATATCAGAGTGCACCAGAGACAGATCAGGGCGCGTCAGCGGCAGAAAAGGGTGTACCCGAGACAGATCAGGGTGCGTCAGAGGCAGATCAAGGTGCGTCAGAGGCAGATCGGGGTGCATCAGAGACAGATCAGGGTGCACCAGAGACAGATCAGGGTGCACCAGAGACAGATCAGGGTGCGTCAGCGGCAGATCAGGGTGTACCAGAGACAGATCAGGGTGCGTCAGAGGCAGATCAGGGTGCATTAGAGACAGATCAGGGTGCGTCAGAGACAGAGCAGGGTGCACCAGAGACAGATCAGAGTGCACCAGAGACAGATCAGGGCGCGTCAGCGACAGAAAAGTGTGTACCCGAGACAGATTAGGGTACGTCAGAGGCAGATCAGGGTGCGTCAGACGCAGATCAGGGTGCGTCAGAGACAGATCAGGGTGCTCCAGAGACAGATCAGGGTGCGTCAGCGGCAGATCAGTGTGTACCAGAGACAGATCAGGCTGCGTCTGCGGCAGATTAGGGTGTACCAGACACAGATCAGGGTGCGTCAGAGGCAGATCAGGGTGCATCAGAGACAGATCAGGGTGCGTCAGAGACAGATCAGTGTGCATCAGAGACAGATCAGTGTGCATCAGAGACAGATCAGTGTGCGTCAGAGACAGATCAGGGTGCGTCAGAGACAGATCAGGGTGCGTCAGAGACAGATCAGGGTGCGTCAGAGACAGATCAGGGTGCGTCAGAGACAGATCAGGGTACGTCAGAGACTGATCAGGGTGCATCAGAGACAGATCAGGGTGCGTCAGAGACAGAGCAGGGTGAGTCAGAGACAGATCAGTGTGTATCAGTGACAGATCAGTGTGCATCAGAGACAGATCAGTGTGCACCAGTGACAGATCAGGGTGCGTCAGAGGCAGATCAGGGTGCATCAGAGACAGATCAGAGTGCACCAGAGACAGATCAGGGCGCGTCAGCGACAGAAAAGTGTGTACCCGAGACAGATTAGGGTACGTCAGAGGCAGATCAGGGTGCGTCAGACGCAGATCAGGGTGCGTCAGAGACAGATCAGGGTGCTCCAGAAACAGATCAGGGTGCTCCAGAGACAGATCAGGGTGCGTCAGCGGCAGATCAGTGTGTACCAGAGACAGATCAGGCTGCGTCTGCGGCAGATGAGGGTGTACCAAAGACAGACCAGGGTGCGTCAGAGGCAGATCAGGGTGCGTCAGAGGCAGATAAGGTGTGTCAGGGACAGATCAGGGTGCGTCAGGGACAGATCAGGGTGCGTCAGAGGCAGATCAGGGTGCGTCAGAGGCAGATCACGGAGCATCTGTGACAGATCAGGGTGCATGAGAGACAAATCAGGGTGCATCAAAGACAGATCAGTGTGAGTCAGAGACAGATCAGGGTGCCTCAGAGACAGATCAGGGTGCGTCAGAGACAGATCACGCTGCGTCAGAGACAGATCAGGGTGCGTCAGAGAAAGATCAGGGTGCGTCAGAGACAGTTCACGCTGCGACAGAGACAGATCAGGGTGCGTCAGAGACAGATCAGGGTGCGTCAGAGACAGATCAGGGTGCGTCAGAGGCAGATTAGGGTGCATCAGAGACAGATCAGAGTGCACCAGAGACAGATCAGTGTGCGTCAGAGGCAGATCAGTGTGCGTCAGAGACAGATCAATGTGCATCAGAGACAGATCAGTGTGCGTCAGAGGCAGATCAGTGTGCGTCTGAGACAGATCAGGGTGCATCAGTGACAGATCAAGGTGCGTCAGAGACAGATCAAGGTGCGTCAGAGACAGATCAGGGTACGTCAGAGACAGATCAGGGTACGTCAGAGACATATTGGGGCGCGTCAGAGACAGAGCAGGGTGAGTCAGAGACAGATCAGGGTGTATCAGTGACAGATCAGTGTGCATCAGAGACAGATCACGCTGCGTCAGAGACAGATCAGGGTGCATCAGAGACAGATCAGTTTGCAGCAGTGACAGATCAGGGTGCGTCAGAGGCAGATCAGAGTGCACCAGAGACAGATCAGGGCGCGTCAGCGGCAGAAAAGGGTGTACCCGAGACAGATCAGGGTGCGTCAGAGGCAGATCAGTGTGCGTCAGAGGCAGATCAGGGTGCACCAGAGACAGATCAGGGTGCGTCAGCGGCAGATCAGGGAGCATCTGTGACAGATCAGGGTGCATGAGAGACAAATCAGGGTGCATCAAAGACAGATCAGTGTGCGTCAGAGACAGATCAGGGTGCCTCAGAGACAGATCAGGGTGCGTCAGAGACAGATCACGCTGCGTCAGAGACAGATCAGGGTGCGTCAGAGAAAGATCAGGGTGCGTCAGAGACAGTTCACGCTGCGACAGAGACAGATCAGGGTGCTTCAGAGACAGATCACGCTGCGTCAGAGAAAGATCAGGGTGCGTCAGAGACAGTTCACGCTGCGACAGAGACAGATCAGGATGCGTCAGAGACAGATCACGCTGCGTCAGAGACAGATCAGGGTGCGTCAGAGAAATATCAGTGTGCGTCAAAGACAGATCAGGGTGAGTCAGAGAAAGATCAGGGTGCGTCAGGTATAGATCACACTGCGTCAGGGACAGATCAGTGTGCAACAGAGACAGATCAGTGTGCGTCTGAGACAGATCAGGGTGCGTCAGTGACAGATCAAGGTGCGTCAGAGACAGATCAAGGTGCGTCAGAGACAGATCAGGGTACGTCAGAGACAGATCAGGGTACGTCAGAGACATATTGGGGCGCGTCAGAGACAGAGCAGGGTGAGTCAGAGACAGATCAGGGTGTATCAGTGACAGATCAGTGTGCATCAGAGACAGATCACGCTGCGTCAGAGACAGATCAGGGTGCATCAGAGACAGATCAGTTTGCACCAGTGACAGATCAGGGTGCGTCAGAGGCAGATCAGAGTGCACCAGAGACAGATCAGGGCGCGTCAGCGGCAGAAAAGGGTGTACCCGAGACAGATCAGGGTGCGTCAGAGGCAGATCAGTGTGCGTCAGAGGCAGATCAGGGTGCGTCAGAGGCAGATCAGGGTGCACCAGAGACAGATCAGGGTGCGTCAGCGGCAGATCAGGGTGCGTCAGCGGCAGATCAGGGTGCGTCAGAGGCAGATCAGGGTGCACCAGAGACAGATCAGGGTGTGTCAGCGGCAGATCAGGGTGCGTCAGCGGCAGATCAGGGTGTACCAGAGACAGATCAGGCTGCGTCTGCGGCAGATTAGGGTGTACCAGACACAGATCAGGGTGCGTCAGAGGCAGATCAGGGTGCATCAGAGACAGATCAGGGTGCGTCAGAGACAGATCAGTGTGCATCAGAGACAGATCAGTGTGCATCAGAGACAGATCAGTGTGCGTCAGAGACAGATCAGGGTGCGTCAGAGACAGATCAGGGTGCGTCAGAGACAGATCAGGGTGCGTCAGTGACAGATCAGGGTACGTCAGAGACAGATCAGGGTGCATCAGAGACAGATCAGGGTGTGTCAGAGACAGAGCAGGGTGAGTCAGAGACAGATCAGTGTGTATCAGTGACAGATCAGTGTGCATCAGAGACAGATCAGTGTGCACCAGTGACAGATCAGGGTGCGTCAGAGGCAGATCAGGGTGCACCAGAGACAGATCAGAGTGCACCAGAGACAGATCAGGGCGCGTCAGCGACAGAAAAGTGTGTACCCGAGACAGATTAGGGTACGTCAGAGGCAGATCAGGGTGCGTCAGACGCAGATCAGGGTGCGTCAGAGACAGATCAGGGTGCTCCAGAAACAGATCAGGGTGCTCCAGAGACAGATCAGGGTGCGTCAGCGGCAGATCAGTGTGTACCAGAGACAGATCAGGCTGCGTCTGCGGCAGATCAGGGTGTACCAAAGACAGACCAGGGTGCGTCAGAGACAGATCAGGGTGCCTCAGAGGCAGATCAGGGTGTGTCAGAGACAGATCAGGATGCAAAAGAGACAGATCATGGTGCGTCAGAGGCAGATCAGGGTGCGTCAGAGACAGATCATGGTGCGTCAAGACAGATAAGGGTGCAAAAGAGACAGATCATGGTGCGTCAGAGACAGATCAGAGTGCGTCAGAGGCAGATCAGGGTGTATCAGTGACAGATCAGTGTGCATCAGAGACAGATCACGCTTTGTCAGAGACAGATCAGGGTGCATCAGAGACAGATCAGTTTGCACCAGTGACAGATCAGGGTGCGTCAGAGGCATATCAGAGTGCACCAGAGACAGATCAGGGCGCGTCAGCGGCAGAAAAGGGTGTACCCGAGACAGATCAGGGTGCGTCAGAGGCAGATCAAGGTGCGTCAGAGGCAGATCGGGGTGCATCAGAGACAGATCAGGGTGCACCAGAGACAGATCAGGGTGCACCAGAGACAGATCAGGGTGCGTCAGCGGCAGATCAGGGTGTACCAGAGACAGAGCAGGGTGCGTCAGAGGCAGATCAGGGTGCATTAGAGACAGATCAGGGTGCGTCAGAGACAGAGCAGGGTGCACCAGAGACAGATCAGAGTGCACCAGAGACAGATCAGGGCGCGTCAGCGACAGAAAAGTGTGTACCCGAGACAGATTAGGGTACGTCAGAGGCAGATCAGGGTGCGTCAGACGCAGATCAGGGTGCGTCAGAGACAGATCAGGGTGCTCCAGAGACAGATCAGGCTGCGTCTGCGGCAGAGTAGGGTGTACCAGACACAGATCAGGGTGCGTCAGAGGCAGATCAGGGTGCATCAGAGACAGATCAGGGTGCGTCAGAGACAGATCAGTGTGCATCAGAGACAGATCAGTGTGCATCAGAGACAGATCAGTGTGCGTCAGAGACAGATCAGGGTGCGTCAGAGACAGATCAGGGTGCGTCAGAGACAGATCAGGGTGCGTCAGAGACAGATCAGGGTGCGTCAGTGACAGATCAGGGTACGTCAGAGACTGATCAGGGTGCATCAGAGACAGATCAGGGTGCGTCAGAGACAGAGCAGGGTGAGTCAGAGACAGATCAGTGTGTATCAGTGACAGATCAGTGTGCATCAGAGACAGATCAGTGTGCACCAGTGACAGATCAGGGTGCGTCAGAGGCAGATCAGGGTGCACCAGAGACAGATCAGAGTGCACCAGAGACAGATCAGGGCGCGTCAGCGACAGAAAAGTGTGTACCCGAGACAGATTAGGGTACGTCAGAGGCAGATCAGGGTGCGTCAGACGCAGATCAGGGTGCGTCAGAGACAGATCAGGGTGCTCCAGAAACAGATCAGGGTGCTCCAGAAACAGATCAGGGTGCTCCAGAGACAGATCAGGGTGCGTCAGCGGCAGATCAGTGTGTACCAGAGACAGATCAGGTTGCGTCTGCGGCAGATCAGGGTGTACCAAAGACAGACCAGGGTGCGTCAGAGGCAGATCAGGGTGCGTCAGAGGCAGATCACGGAGCATCTGTGACAGATCAGGGTGCATGAGAGACAAATCAGGGTGCATCAAAGACAGATCAGTGTGAGTCAGAGACAGAGCAGGGTGCCTCAGAGACAGATCAGGGTGCGTCAGAGACAGATCACGCTGCGTCAGAGACAGATCAGGGTGCGTCAGAGAAAGATCAGGGTGCGTCAGAGAAAGATCAGGGTGCGTCAGAGACAGTTCACGCTGCGACAGAGACAGATCAGGGTGCGTCAGAGACAGATCACGCTGCGTCAGAGACAGATCAGGGTGCGTCAGAGAAATATCAGTGTGCGTCAAAGACAGATCAGAGTGAGTCAGAGACAGATCAGGGTGCGTCAGGTATAGATCACACTGCGTCAGGGACAGATCAGTGTGCATCAGAGACAGATCAGTGTGCGTCTGAGACAGATCAGGGTGCGTCAGTGACAGATCAAGGTGCGTCAGAGACAGATCAAGGTGCGTCAGAGACAGATCAGGGTGCGTCAGAGACAGATCAGGGTACGTCAGAGACATATTGGGGCGCGTCAGAGACAGAGCAGGGTGAGTCAGAGACAGATCAGGGTGTATCAGTGACAGATCAGGGTGCGTCAGAGACAGATCACGCTGCGTCAGAGACAGATCAGGGTGCATCAGAGACAGATCAGTTTGCAGCAGTGACAGATCAGGGTGCGTCAGAGGCAGATCAGAGTGCACCAGAGACAGATCAGGGCGCGTCAGCGGCAGAAAAGGGTGTACCCGAGACAGATCAGGGTGCGTCAGAGGCAGATCAGTGTGCGTCAGAGGCAGATCAGGGTGCGTCAGAGTCAGATCAGGGTGCACCAGAGACAGATCAGGGTGCGTCAGCGGCAGATCAGGGAGCATCTGTGACAGATCAGGGTGCATGAGAGACAAATCAGGGTGCATCAAAGACAGATCAGTGTGCGTCAGAGACAGATCAGGGTGCCTCAGAGACAGATCAGGGTGCGTCAGAGACAGATCACGCTGCGTCAGAGACAGATCAGGGTGCGTCAGAGAAAGATCAGGGTGCGTCAGAGACAGTTCACGCTGCGACAGAGACAGATCAGGGTGCTTCAGAGACAGATCACGCTGCGTCAGAGAAAGATCAGGGTGCGTCAGAGACAGTTCACGCTGCGACAGAGACAGATCAGGATGCGTCAGAGACAGATCACGCTGCGTCAGAGACAGATCAGGGTGCGTCAGAGAAATATCAGTGTGCGTCAAAGACAGATCAGGGTGAGTCAGAGAAAGATCAGGGTGCGTCAGGTATAGATCACACTGCGTCAGGGACAGATCAGTGTGCATCAGAGACAGATCAGTGTGCGTCTGAGACAGATCAGGGTGCGTCAGTGACAGATCAAGGTGCGTCAGAGACAGATCAAGGTGCGTCAGAGACAGATCAGGGTACGTCAGAGACAGATCAGGGTACGTCAGAGACATATTGGGGCGCGTCAGAGACAGAGCAGGGTGAGTCAGAGACAGATCAGGGTGTATCAGTGACAGATCAGTGTGCATCAGAGACAGATCACGCTGCGTCAGAGACAGATCAGGGTGCATCAGAGACAGATCAGTTTGCACCAGTGACAGATCAGGGTGCGTCAGAGGCAGATCAGAGTGCACCAGAGACAGATCAGGGCGCGTCAGCGGCAGAAAAGGGTGTACCCGAGACAGATCAGGGTGCGTCAGAGGCAGATCAGTGTGCGTCAGAGGCAGATCAGGGTGCGTCAGAGGCAGATCAGGGTGCACCAGAGACAGATCAGGGTGCGTCAGCGGCAGATCAGGGTGCGTCAGCGGCAGATCAGGGTGCGTCAGAGGCAGATCAGGGTGCACCAGAGACAGATCAGGGTGCGTCAGCGGCAGATCAGGGTGCGTCAGCGGCAGATCAGGGTGCGTCAGCGGCAGATCAGGGTGCGTCAGCGGCAGATCAGGGTGTACCAGAGACAGATCAGGCTGCGTCTGCGGCAGATTAGGGTGTACCAGACACAGATCAGGGTGCGTCAGAGGCAGATCAGGGTGCATCAGAGACAGATCAGGGTGCGTCAGAGACAGATCAGTGTGCATCAGAGACAGATCAGTGTGCATCAGAGACAGATCAGTGTGCGTCAGAGACAGATCAGGGTGCGTCAGAGACAGATCAGGGTGCGTCAGAGACAGATCAGGGTGCGTCAGTGACAGATCAGGGTACGTCAGAGACAGATCAGGGTGCATCAGAGACAGATCAGGGTGTGTCAGAGACAGAGCAGGGTGAGTCAGAGACAGATCAGTGTGTATCAGTGACAGATCAGTGTGCATCAGAGACAGATCAGTGTGCACCAGTGACAGATCAGGGTGCGTCAGAGGCAGATCAGGGTGCACCAGAGACAGATCAGAGTGCACCAGAGACAGATCAGGGCGCGTCAGCGACAGAAAAGTGTGTACCCGAGACAGATTAGGGTACGTCAGAGGCAGATCAGGGTGCGTCAGACGCAGATCAGGGTGCGTCAGAGACAGATCAGGGTGCTCCAGAAACAGATCAGGGTGCTCCAGAGACAGATCAGGGTGCGTCAGCGGCAGATCAGTGTGTACCAGAGACAGATCAGTCTGCGTCTGCGGCAGATCAGGGTGTACCAAAGACAGACCAGGGTGCGTCAGAGGCAGATCAGGGTGCGTCAGAGGCAGATAAGGTGTGTCAGGGACAGATCAGGGTGCGTCAGGGACAGATCAGGGTGCATGAGAGACAAATCAGGGTGCATCAAAGACAGATCAGTGTGAGTCAGAGACAGATCAGGGTGCCTCAGAGACAGATCAGGGTGCGTCAGAGACAGATCACGCTGCGTCAGAGACAGATCAGGGTGCGTCAGAGAAAGATCAGGGTGCGTCAGAGACAGTTCACGCTGCGACAGAGACAGATCAGGGTGCGTCAGAGACAGATCACGCTGCGTCAGAGAAAGATCAGGGTGCGTCAGAGACAGTTCACGCTGCGACAGAGACAGATCAGGGTGCGTCAGAGACAGATCACGCTGCGTCAGAGACAGATCAGGGTGCGTCAGAGAAATATCAGTGTGCGTCAAAGACAGATCAGAGTGAGTCAGAGACAGATCAGGGTGCGTCAGGTATAGATCACACTGTGTCAGGGACAGATCAGTGTGCATCAGAGACAGATCAGTGTGCGTCTGAGACAGATCAGGGTGCGTCTGAGACAGATCAAGGTGCGTCAGAGACAGATCAAGGTGCGTCAGAGACAGATCAGGGTACGTCAGAGACAGATCAGGGTACGTCAGAGACATATTGGGGCGCGTCAGAGACAGAGCAGGGTGAGTCAGAGACAGATCAGGGTGTATCAGTGACAGATCAGTGTGCATCAGAGACAGATCACGCTGCGTCAGAGACAGATCAGGGTGCATCAGAGACAGATCAGTTTGCAGCAGTGACAGATCAGGGTGCGTCAGAGGCAGATCAGAGTGCACCAGAGACAGATCAGGGCGCGTCAGCGGCAGAAAAGGGTGTACCCGAGACAGATCAGGGTGCGTCAGAGGCAGATCAGTGTGCGTCAGAGGCAGATCAGGGTGCGTCAGAGGCAGATCAGGGTGCACCAGAGACAGATCAGGGTGCGTCAGCGGCAGATCAGGGAGCATCTGTGACAGATCAGGGTGCATGAGAGACAAATCAGGGTGCATCAAAGACAGATCAGTGTGCGTCAGAGACAGATCAGGGTGCCTCAGAGACAGATCAGGGTGCGTCAGAGACAGATCACGCTGCGTCAGAGACAGATCAGGGTGCGTCAGAGAAAGATCAGGGTGCGTCAGAGACAGTTCACGCTGCGACAGAGACAGATCAGGGTGCTTCAGAGACAGATCACGCTGCGTCAGAGAAAGATCAGGGTGCGTCAGAGACAGTTCACGCTGCGACAGAGACAGATCAGGATGCGTCAGAGACAGATCACGCTGCGTCAGAGACAGATCAGGGTGCGTCAGAGAAATATCAGTGTGCGTCAAAGACAGATCAGGGTGAGTCAGAGAAAGATCAGGGTGCGTCAGGTATAGATCACACTGCGTCAGGGACAGATCAGTGTGCATCAGAGACAGATCAGTGTGCGTCTGAGACAGATCAGGGTGCGTCAGTGACAGATCAAGGTGCGTCAGAGACAGATCAAGGTGCGTCAGAGACAGATCAGGGTACGTCAGAGACAGATCAGGGTACGTCAGAGACATATTGGGGCGCGTCAGAGACAGAGCAGGGTGAGTCAGAGACAGATCAGGGTGTATCAGTGACAGATCAGTGTGCATCAGAGACAGATCACGCTGCGTCAGAGACAGATCAGGGTGCATCAGAGACAGATCAGTTTGCACCAGTGACAGATCAGGGTGCGTCAGAGGCAGATCAGAGTGCACCAGAGACAGATCAGGGCGCGTCAGCGGCAGAAAAGGGTGTACCCGAGACAGATCAGGGTGCGTCAGAGGCAGATCAGTGTGCGTCAGAGGCAGATCAGGGTGCGTCAGAGGCAGATCAGGGTGCACCAGAGACAGATCAGGGTGCGTCAGCGGCAGATCAGGGTGCGTCAGCGGCAGATCAGGGTGCGTCAGAGGCAGATCAGGGTGCACCAGAGACAGATCAGGGTGCGTCAGCGGCAGATCAGGGTGCGTCAGCGGCAGATCAGGGTGCGTCAGCGGCAGATCAGGGTGTACCAGAGACAGATCAGGCTGCGTCTGCGGCAGATTAGGGTGTACCAGACACAGATCAGGGTGCGTCAGAGGCAGATCAGGGTGCATCAGAGACAGATCAGGGTGCGTCAGAGACAGATCAGTGTGCATCAGAGACAGATCAGTGTGCATCAGAGACAGATCAGTGTGCGTCAGAGACAGATCAGGGTGCGTCAGAGACAGATCAGGGTGCGTCAGAGACAGATCAGGGTGCGTCAGTGACAGATCAGGGTACGTCAGAGACAGATCAGGGTGCATCAGAGACAGATCAGGGTGTGTCAGAGACAGAGCAGGGTGAGTCAGAGACAGATCAGTGTGTATCAGTGACAGATCAGTGTGCATCAGAGACAGATCAGTGTGCACCAGTGACAGATCAGGGTGCGTCAGAGGCAGATCAGGGTGCACCAGAGACAGATCAGAGTGCACCAGAGACAGATCAGGGCGCGTCAGCGACAGAAAAGTGTGTACCCGAGACAGATTAGGGTACGTCAGAGGCAGATCAGGGTGCGTCAGACGCAGATCAGGGTGCGTCAGAGACAGATCAGGGTGCTCCAGAAACAGATCAGGGTGCTCCAGAGACAGATCAGGGTGCGTCAGCGGCAGATCAGTGTGTACCAGAGACAGATCAGTCTGCGTCTGCGGCAGATCAGGGTGTACCAAAGACAGACCAGGGTGCGTCAGAGGCAGATCAGGGTGCGTCAGAGGCAGATAAGGTGTGTCAGGGACAGATCAGGGTGCGTCAGGGACAGATCAGGGTGCATGAGAGACAAATCAGGGTGCATCAAAGACAGATCAGTGTGAGTCAGAGACAGATCAGGGTGCCTCAGAGACAGATCAGGGTGCGTCAGAGACAGATCACGCTGCGTCAGAGACAGATCAGGGTGCGTCAGAGAAAGATCAGGGTGCGTCAGAGACAGTTCACGCTGCGACAGAGACAGATCAGGGTGCGTCAGAGACAGATCACGCTGCGTCAGAGAAAGATCAGGGTGCGTCAGAGACAGTTCAGGGTGCGACAGAGACAGATCAGGGTGCGTCAGAGACAGATCACGCTGCGTCAGAGACAGATCAGGGTGCGTCAGAGAAATATCAGTGTGCGTCAAAGACAGATCAGAGTGAGTCAGAGACAGATCAGGGTGCGTCAGGTATAGATCACACTGTGTCAGGGACAGATCAGTGTGCATCAGAGACAGATCAGTGTGCGTCTGAGACAGATCAGGGTGCGTCTGAGACAGATCAAGGTGCGTCAGAGACAGATCAAGGTGCGTCAGAGACAGATCAGGGTACGTCAGAGACAGATCAGGGTACGTCAGAGACATATTGGGGCGCGTCAGAGACAGAGCAGGGTGAGTCAGAGACAGATCAGGGTGTATCAGTGACAGATCAGTGTGCATCAGAGACAGATCACGCTGCGTCAGAGACAGATCAGGGTGCATCAGAGACAGATCAGTTTGCAGCAGTGACAGATCAGGGTGCGTCAGAGGCAGATCAGAGTGCACCAGAGACAGATCAGGGCGCGTCAGCGGCAGAAAAGGGTGTACCCGAGACAGATCAGGGTGCGTCAGAGGCAGATCAGTGTGCGTCAGAGGCAGATCAGGGTGCGTCAGAGGCAGATCAGGGTGCGTCAGAGGCAGATCAGGGTGCGTCAGCGGCAGATCAGGGAGCATCTGTGACAGATCAGGGTGCATGAGAGACAAATCAGGTTGCATCAAAGACAGATCAGTGTGCGTCAGAGACAGATCAGGGTGCCTCAGAGACAGATCAGGGTGCGTCAGAGACAGATCACGCTGCGTCAGAGACAGATCAGGGTGCGTCAGAGAAAGATCAGGGTGCGTCAGAGACAGTTCACGCTGCGACAGAGACAGATCAGTGTGCTTCAGAGACAGATCACGCTGCGTCAGAGAAAGATCAGGGTGCGTCAGAGACAGTTCACGCTGCGACAGAGACAGATCAGGATGCGTCAGAAACAGATCACGGTGCGTCAGAGACAGATCAGGGTGCGTCAGAGAAATATCAGTGTGCGTCAAAGACAGATCAGGGTGAGTCAGAGACAGATCAGGGTGCGTCAGATATAGATCACACTGCGTCAGGGACAGATCAGTGTGCATCAGAGACAGATCAGTGTGCGTCTGAGACAGATCAGGGTGCGTCAGTGACAGATCAAGGTGCGTCAGAGACAGATCAAGGTGCGTCAGAGACAGATCAAGGTGCGTCAGAGACAGATCAGGGTACGTCAGAGACAGATCAGGGTATGTCAGAGACATATTGGGGCGCGTCAGAGACAGAGCAGGGTGAGTCAGAGACAGATCAGGGTGTATCAGTGACAGATCAGTGTGCATCAGAGACAGATCACGCTGCGTCAGAGACAGATCAGGGTGCATCAGAGACAGATCAGTTTGCACCAGTGACAGATCAGGGTGCGTCAGAGGCAGATCAGAGTGCACCAGAGACAGATCAGGGCGCGTCAGCGGCAGAAAAGGGTGTACCCGAGACAGATCAGGGTGCGTCAGAGGCAGATCAGTGTGCGTCAGAGGCAGATCAGGGTGCGTCAGAGGCAGATCAGGGTGCACCAGAGACAGATCAGGGTGCGTCAGCGGCAGATCAGGGTGCGTCAGCGGCAGATCAGGGTGCGTCAGAGGCAGATCAGGGTGCACCAGAGACAGATCAGGGTGCGTCAGCGGCAGATCAGGGTGCGTCAGCGGCAGATCAGGGTGTACCAGAGACAGATCAGGCTGCGTCTGCGGCAGATTAGGGTGTACCAGACACAGATCAGGGTGCGTCAGATGCAGATCAGGGTGCATCAGAGACAGATCAGGGTGCGTCAGAGACAGATCAGTGTGCATCAGAGACAGATCAGTGTGCATCAGAGACAGATCAGTGTGCGTCAGAGACAGATCAGGGTGCGTCAGAGACAGATCAGGGTGCGTCAGAGACAGATCAGGGTGCGTCAGTGACAGATCAGGGTGCGTCAGAGGCAGATCAGGGTGCACCAGAGACAGATCAGAGTGCACCAGAGACAGATCAGGGCGCGTCAGCGACAGAAAAGTGTGTACCCGAGACAGATTAGGGTACGTCAGAGGCAGATCAGGGTGCGTCAGACGCAGATCAGGGTGCGTCAGAGACAGATCAGGGTGCTCCAGAAACAGATCAGGGTGCTCCAGAGACAGATCAGGGTGCGTCAGCGGCAGATCAGTGTGTACCAGAGACAGATCAGGCTGCGTCTGCGGCAGATCAGGGTGTACCAAAGACAGACCAGGGTGCGTCAGAGGCAGATCAGGGTGCGTCAGAGGCAGATAAGGTGTGTCAGGGACAGATCAGGGTGCGTCAGGGACAGATCAGGGTGCGTCAGAGGCAGATCAGGGTGCGTCAGAGGCAGATCACGGAGCATCTGTGACAGATCAGGGTGCATGAGAGACAAATCAGGGTGCATCAAAGACAGATCAGTGTGAGTCAGAGACAGATCAGGGTGCCTCAGAGACAGATCAGGGTGCGTCAGAGACAGATCACGCTGCGTCAGAGACAGATCAGGGTGCGTCAGAGAAAGATCAGGGTGCGTCAGAGACAGTTCACGCTGCGACAGAGACAGATCAGGGTGCGTCAGAGACAGATCACGCTGCGTCAGAGAAAGATCAGGGTGCGTCAGAGACAGTTCACGCTGCGACAGAGACAGATCAGGGTGCGTCAGAGACAGATCACGCTGCGTCAGAGACAGATCAGGGTGCGTCAGAGAAATATCAGTGTGCGTCAAAGACAGATCAGAGTGAGTCAGAGACAGATCAGGGTGCGTCAGGTATAGATCACACTGCGTCAGGGACAGATCAGTGTGCATCAGAGACAGATCAGTGTGCGTCTGAGACAGATCAGGGTGCGTCAGTGACAGATCAAGGTGCGTCAGAGACAGATCAAGGTGCGTCAGAGACAGATCAGGGTACGTCAGAGACAGATCAGGGTACGTCAGAGACATATCGGGGCGCGTCAGAGACAGAGCAGGGTGAGTCAGAGACAGATCAGGGTGTATCAGTGACAGATCAGTGTGCATCAGAGACAGATCACGCTGCGTCAGAGACAGATCAGGGTGCATCAGAGACAGATCAGTTTGCAGCAGTGACAGATCAGGGTGCGTCAGAGGCAGATCAGAGTGCACCAGAGACAGATCAGGGCGCGTCAGCGGCAGAAAAGGGTGTACCCGAGACAGATCAGGGTGCGTCAGAGGCAGATCAGTGTGCGTCAGAGGCAGATCAGGGTGCGTCAGAGGCAGATCAGGGTGCACCAGAGACAGATCAGGGTGCGTCAGCGGCAGATCAGGGTGCGTCAGCGGCAGATCAGGGTGCGTCAGCGGCAGATCAGGGTGTACCAGAGACAGATCAGGCTGCGTCTGCGGCAGATCAGGGTGTACCAGAGACAGATCAGGGTGCGTCAGATGCAGATCAGGGTGCATCAGAGACAGATCAGGGTGCGTCAGAGACAGATCAGTGTGCATCAGAGACAGATCAGTGTGCATCAGAGACAGATCAGTGTGCGTCAGAGACAGATCAGGGTGCGTCAGAGACAGATCAGGGTGCGTCAGTGACAGATCAGGGTGCGTCAGTGACAGATCAGGGTACGTCAGAGACAGATCAGGGTGCATCAGAGACAGATCAGGGTGCATCAGAGACAGATCAGGGTGCGTCAGAGACAGAGCAGGGTGAGTCAGAGACAGAGCAGGGTGAGTCAGAGACAGATCAGTGTGTATCAGTGACAGATCAGTGTGCATCAGAGACAGATCAGTGTGCACCAGTGACAGATCAGGGTGCGTCAGAGGCAGATCAGGGTGCACCAGAGACAGATCAGGGTGCACCAGAGACAGATCAGAGTGCACCAGAGACAGATCAGAGTGCACCAGAGACAGATCAGGGCGCGTCAGCGACAGAAAAGTGTGTACCCGAGACAGATTAGGGTACGTCAGAGGCAGATCAGGGTGCGTCAGACGCAGATCAGGGTGCTTCAGAGACAGATCAGGGTGCTCCAGAGACAGATCAGGGTGCTCCAGAGACAGATCAGGGTGCGTCAGAGGCAGATCAGTGTGTACCAGGGACAGATCAGGCTGCGTCTGCGGCAGATCAGGGTGTACCAAAGACAGACCAGGGTGCGTCAGAGGCAGATCAGGGTGCGTCAGAGGCAGATAAGGTGTGTCAGGGACAGATCAGGGTGCGTGAGGGACAGATCAGGGTGCGTCAGAGGCAGATCACGGTGCGTCAGAGGCAGATCAGGGAGCATCTGTGACAGATCAGGGTGCATGAGAGACAAATCAGGGTGCATCAAAGACAGATCAGTGTGCGTCAGAGATAGATCAGGGTGCCTCAGAGACAGATCAGGGTGCGTCAGAGACAGATCACGCTGCGTCAGAGACAGATCAGGGTGCGTCAGAGAAAGATCAGGGTGCGTCAGAGAAAGATCAGGGTGCGTCAGAGACAGTTCACGCTGCGACAGAGACAGATCAGGGTGCGTCAGAGACAGATCACGCTGCGTCAGAGACAGATCAGGCTGCGTCAGAGAAATATCAGTGTGCGTCAAAGACAGATCAGGGTGAGTCAGAGAAAGATCAGGGTGCGTCAGGTATAGATCACACTGCGTCAGGGACAGATCAGTGTGCATCAGAGACAGATCAGTGTGCGTCTGAGACAGATCAGGGTGCGTCAGTGACAGATCAAGGTGCGTCAGAGACAGATCAAGGTGCGTCAGAGACAGATCAGGGTACGTCAGAGACAGATCAGGGTACGTCAGAGACACATTGGGGCGCGTCAGAGACAGAGCAGGGTGAGTCAGAGACAGATCAGGGTGTATCAGTGACAGATCAGTGTGCATCAGAGACAGATCACGCTGCGTCAGAGACAGATCAGGGTGCATCAGAGACAGATCAGTTTGCACCAGTGACAGATCAGGGTGCGTCAGAGGCAGATCAGAGTGCACCAGAGACAGATCAGGGCGCGTTAGCGGCAGAAAAGGGTGTACCCGAGACAGATCAGGGTGCGTCAGAGGCAGATCAGTGTGCGTCAGAGGCAGATCAGGGTGCGTCAGAGGCAGATTAGGGTGCACCAGAGACAGATCAGGGTGCGTCAGCGGCAGATCAGGGTGCGTCAGCGGCAGATCAGGGTGCGTCAGCGGCAGATCAGGGTGCGTCAGCGGCAGATCAGGGTGTACCAGAGACAGATCAGGCTGCGTCTGCGGCAGATTAGGGTGTACCAGACACAGATCAGGGTGCGTCAGAGGCAGATCAGGGTGCATCAGAGACAGATCAGGGTGCGTCAGAGACAGATCAGTGTGCATCAGAGACAGATCAGTGTGCATCAGAGACAGATCAGTGTGCGTCAGAGACAGATCAGGGTGCGTCAGAGACAGATCAGGGTGCGTCAGAGACAGATCAGGGTGCGTCAGTGACAGATCAGGGTACGTCAGAGACAGATCAGGGTGCATCAGACAGATCAGGGTGTGTCAGAGACAGAGCAGGGTGAGTCAGAGACAGATCAGTGTGTATCAGTGACAGATCAGTGTGCATCAGAGACAGATCAGTGTGCACCAGTGACAGATCAGGGTGCGTCAGAGGCAGATCAGGGTGCACCAGAGACAGATCAGAGTGCACCAGAGACAGATCAGGGCGCGTCAGCGACAGAAAAGTGTGTACCCGAGACAGATTAGGGTACGTCAGAGGCAGATCAGGGTGCGTCAGACGCAGATCAGGGTGCGTCAGAGACAGATCAGGGTGCTCCAGAAACAGATCAGGGTGCTCCAGAGACAGATCAGGGTGCGTCAGAGGCAGATCAGTGTGTACCAGAGACAGATCAGTCTGCGTCTGCGGCAGATCAGGGTGTACCAAAGACAGACCAGGGTGCGTCAGAGGCAGATCAGGGTGCGTCAGAGGCAGATAAGGTGTGTCAGGGACAGATCAGGGTGCGTCAGGGACAGATCAGGGTGCGTCAGAGGCAGATCAGGGTGCGTCAGAGGCAGATCACGGAGCATCTGTGACAGATCAGGGTGCATGAGAGACAAATCAGGGTGCATCAAAGACAGATCAGTGTGAGTCAGAGACAGATCAGGGTGCCTCAGAGACAGATCAGGGTGCGTCAGAGACAGATCACGCTGCGTCAGAGACAGATCAGGGTGCGTCAGAGAAAGATCAGGGTGCGTCAGAGACAGTTCACGCTGCGACAGAGACAGATCAGGGTGCGTCAGAGACAGATCACGCTGCGTCAGAGAAAGATCAGGGTGCGTCAGAGACAGTTCACGCTGCGACAGAGACAGATCAGGGTGCGTCAGAGACAGATCACGCTGCGTCAGAGACAGATCAGGGTGCGTCAGAGAAATATCAGTGTGCGTCAAAGACAGATCAGAGTGAGTCAGAGACAGATCAGGGTGCGTCAGGTATAGATCACACTGCGTCAGGGACAGATCAGTGTGCATCAGAGACAGATCAGTGTGCGTCTGAGACAGATCAGGGTGCGTCAGTGACAGATCAAGGTGCGTCAGAGACAGATCAAGGTGCGTCAGAGACAGATCAGGGTACGTCAGAGACAGATCAGGGTACGTCAGAGACATATTGGGGCGCGTCAGAGACAGAGCAGGGTGAGTCAGAGACAGATCAGGGTGTATCAGTGACAGATCAGTGTGCATCAGAGACAGATCACGCTGCGTCAGAGACAGATCAGGGTGCATCAGAGACAGATCAGTTTGCAGCAGTGACAGATCAGGGTGCGTCAGAGGCAGATCAGAGTGCACCAGAGACAGATCAGGGCGCGTCAGCGGCAGAAAAGGGTGTACCCGAGACAGATCAGGGTGCGTCAGAGGCAGATCAGTGTGCGTCAGAGGCAGATCAGGGTGCGTCAGAGGCAAATCAGGGTGCACCAGAGACAGATCAGTGTGCGTCAGCGGCAGATCAGGGTGCGTCAGCGGCAAATCAGGGTGCGTCAGCGGCAGATCAGGGTGTACCAGAGACAGATCAGGCTGCGTCTGCGGCAGATTAGGGTGTACCAGAGACAGATCAGGGTGCGTCAGATGCAGATCAGGGTGCATCAGAGACAGATCAGGGTGCGTCAGAGACAGATCAGTGTGCATCAGAGACAGATCAGTGTGCATCAGAGACAGATCAGTGTGCGTCAGAGACAGATCAGTGTGCGTCAGAGACAGATCAGGGTGCGTCAGAGACAGATCAGGGTGCGTCAGTGACAGATCAGGGTGCGTCAGTGACAGATCAGGGTACGTCAGAGACAGATCAGGGTGCGTCAGAGACAGATCAGGGTGCATCAGAGACAGATCAGGGTGCGTCAGAGACAGAGCAGGGTGAGTCAGAGACAGATCAGTGTGTATCAGTGACAGATCAGTGTGCATCAGAGACAGATCAGTGTGCACCAGTGACAGATCAGGGTGCGTCAGAGGCAGATCAGGGTGCACCAGAGACAGATCAGGGTGCACCAGAGACAGATCAGAGTGCACCAGAGACAGATCAGGGCGCGTCAGCGACAGAAAAGTGTGTACCCGAGACAGATTAGGGTACGTCAGAGGCAGATCAGGGTGCGTCAGACGCAGATCAGGGTGCGTCAGAGACAGATCAGGGTGCTCCAGAGACAGATCAGGGTGCGTCAGAGACAGATCAGGGTGCTCCAGAGACAGATCAGGCTGAACCAGAGACAGATCAGGCTGCGTCTGCGGCAGATCAGGGTGTACCAAAGACAGACCAGGGTGCGTCAGAGGCAGATCAGGGTGCGTCAGAGGCAGATAAGGTGTGTCAGGGACAGATCAGGGTGCGTCAGGGACAGATCAGGGTGCGTCAGAGGCAGATCAGGGTGCGTCAGAGGCAGATCAGGGAGCATCTGTGACAGATCAGGGTGCATGAGAGACAAATCAGGGTGCATCAAAGACAGATCAGTGTGCGTCAGAGATAGATCAGGGTCCCTCAGAGACAGATCAGGGTGCGTCAGAGACAGATCACGCTGCGTCAGAGACAGATCAGGGTGCGTCAGAGAAAGATCAGGGTGCGTCAGAGACAGTTCACGCTGCGACAGAGACAGATCAGGGTGCGTCAGAGACAGATCACGCTGCGTCAGAGACAGATCAGGCTGCGTCAGAGAAATATCAGTGTGCGTCAAAGACAGATCAGGGTGAGTCAGAGACAGATCAGGGTGCGTCAGATATAGATCACACTGCGTCAGGGACAGATCAGTGTGCATCAGAGACAGATCAGTGTGCGTCTGAGACAGATCAGGGTGCGTCAGTGACAGATAAGGGTGCATCAGATACAGATCAATGTGCGTCAGAGACAGATCAGGGTGCATTAGAGACATATTGGGGCGCGTCAGAGACAGAGCAGGGTGAGTCAGAAACAGATCAGGGTGTATCAGTGACAGATCAGTGTGCATCAGAGACAGATCACGCTTCGTCAGAGACAGATCAGGGTGCATCAGAGACAGATCAGTTTGCACCAGTGACAGATCAGGGTGCGTCAGAGGCAGATCAGAGTGCACCAGAGACAGATCAGGGCGCGTCAGCGGCAGAAAACGGTGTACCCGAGACAGATCAGGGTGCGTCAGAGGCAGATCGGGGTGCGTCAGAGGCAGATCGGGGTGCATCAGAGACAGATCAGGGTGCACCAGAGACAGATCAGGGTGCACCAGAGACAGATCAGGGTGCGTCAGCGGCAGATCAGGGTGTACCAGAGACAGATCAGGGTGCGTCAGAGGCAGATCAGGGTGCATTAGAGACAGATCAGGGCGCGTCAGCGACAGAAAAGTGTGTACCCGAGACAGATTAGGGTACGTCAGAGGCAGATCAGGGTGCGTCAGACGCAGATCAGGGTGCGTCAGAGACAGATCAGGGTGCTCCAGAGACAGATCAGGGTGCTCCAGAGACAGATCAGGGTGCTCCAGAGGCAGATCAGTGTGTACCAGAGACAGATCAGGCTGCGTCTGCGGCAGATCAGGGTGTACCAAAGACAGACCAGGGTGCGTCAGAGGCAGATCAGGGTGCGTCAGAGGCAGATAAGGTGTGTCAGGGACAGATCAGGGTGCGTCAGGGACAGATCAGGGTGCATGAGAGACAAATCAGGGTGCATCAAAGACAGATCAGTGTGAGTCAGAGACAGATCAGGGTGCCTCAGAGACAGATCAGGGTGCGTCAGAGACAGATCACGCTGCGTCAGAGACAGATCAGGGTGCGTCAGAGAAAGATCAGGGTGCGTCAGAGACAGTTCACGCTGCGACAGAGACAGATCAGGGTGCGTCAGAGACAGATCACGCTGCGTCAGAGAAAGATCAGGGTGCGTCAGAGACAGTTCAGGGTGCGACAGAGACAGATCAGGGTGCGTCAGAGACAGATCACGCTGCGTCAGAGACAGATCAGGGTGCGTCAGAGAAATATCAGTGTGCGTCAAAGACAGATCAGAGTGAGTCAGAGACAGATCAGGGTGCGTCAGGTATAGATCACACTGTGTCAGGGACAGATCAGTGTGCATCAGAGACAGATCAGTGTGCGTCTGAGACAGATCAGGGTGCGTCTGAGACAGATCAAGGTGCGTCAGAGACAGATCAAGGTGCGTCAGAGACAGATCAGGGTACGTCAGAGACAGATCAGGGTACGTCAGAGACATATTGGGGCGCGTCAGAGACAGAGCAGGGTGAGTCAGAGACAGATCAGGGTGTATCAGTGACAGATCAGTGTGCATCAGAGACAGATCACGCTGCGTCAGAGACAGATCAGGGTGCATCAGAGACAGATCAGTTTGCAGCAGTGACAGATCAGGGTGCGTCAGAGGCAGATCAGAGTGCACCAGAGACAGATCAGGGCGCGTCAGCGGCAGAAAAGGGTGTACCCGAGACAGATCAGGGTGCGTCAGAGGCAGATCAGTGTGCGTCAGAGGCAGATCAGGGTGCGTCAGAGGCAGATCAGGGTGCGTCAGAGGCAGATCAGGGTGCGTCAGCGGCAGATCAGGGAGCATCTGTGACAGATCAGGGTGCATGAGAGACAAATCAGGTTGCATCAAAGACAGATCAGTGTGCGTCAGAGACAGATCAGGGTGCCTCAGAGACAGATCAGGGTGCGTCAGAGACAGATCACGCTGCGTCAGAGACAGATCAGGGTGCGTCAGAGAAAGATCAGGGTGCGTCAGAGACAGTTCACGCTGCGACAGAGACAGATCAGTGTGCTTCAGAGACAGATCACGCTGCGTCAGAGAAAGATCAGGGTGCGTCAGAGACAGTTCACGCTGCGACAGAGACAGATCAGGATGCGTCAGAAACAGATCACGGTGCGTCAGAGACAGATCAGGGTGCGTCAGAGAAATATCAGTGTGCGTCAAAGACAGATCAGGGTGAGTCAGAGACAGATCAGGGTGCGTCAGATATAGATCACACTGCGTCAGGGACAGATCAGTGTGCATCAGAGACAGATCAGTGTGCGTCTGAGACAGATCAGGGTGCGTCAGTGACAGATCAAGGTGCGTCAGAGACAGATCAAGGTGCGTCAGAGACAGATCAAGGTGCGTCAGAGACAGATCAGGGTACGTCAGAGACAGATCAGGGTATGTCAGAGACATATTGGGGCGCGTCAGAGACAGAGCAGGGTGAGTCAGAGACAGATCAGGGTGTATCAGTGACAGATCAGTGTGCATCAGAGACAGATCACGCTGCGTCAGAGACAGATCAGGGTGCATCAGAGACAGATCAGTTTGCACCAGTGACAGATCAGGGTGCGTCAGAGGCAGATCAGAGTGCACCAGAGACAGATCAGGGCGCGTCAGCGGCAGAAAAGGGTGTACCCGAGACAGATCAGGGTGCGTCAGAGGCAGATCAGTGTGCGTCAGAGGCAGATCAGGGTGCGTCAGAGGCAGATCAGGGTGCACCAGAGACAGATCAGGGTGCGTCAGCGGCAGATCAGGGTGCGTCAGCGGCAGATCAGGGTGCGTCAGAGGCAGATCAGGGTGCACCAGAGACAGATCAGGGTGCGTCAGCGGCAGATCAGGGTGCGTCAGCGGCAGATCAGGGTGTACCAGAGACAGATCAGGCTGCGTCTGCGGCAGATTAGGGTGTACCAGACACAGATCAGGGTGCGTCAGATGCAGATCAGGGTGCATCAGAGACAGATCAGGGTGCGTCAGAGACAGATCAGTGTGCATCAGAGACAGATCAGTGTGCATCAGAGACAGATCAGTGTGCGTCAGAGACAGATCAGGGTGCGTCAGAGACAGATCAGGGTGCGTCAGAGACAGATCAGGGTGCGTCAGTGACAGATCAGGGTGCGTCAGAGGCAGATCAGGGTGCACCAGAGACAGATCAGAGTGCACCAGAGACAGATCAGGGCGCGTCAGCGACAGAAAAGTGTGTACCCGAGACAGATTAGGGTACGTCAGAGGCAGATCAGGGTGCGTCAGACGCAGATCAGGGTGCGTCAGAGACAGATCAGGGTGCTCCAGAAACAGATCAGGGTGCTCCAGAGACAGATCAGGGTGCGTCAGCGGCAGATCAGTGTGTACCAGAGACAGATCAGGCTGCGTCTGCGGCAGATCAGGGTGTACCAAAGACAGACCAGGGTGCGTCAGAGGCAGATCAGGGTGCGTCAGAGGCAGATAAGGTGTGTCAGGGACAGATCAGGGTGCGTCAGGGACAGATCAGGGTGCGTCAGAGGCAGATCAGGGTGCGTCAGAGGCAGATCACGGAGCATCTGTGACAGATCAGGGTGCATGAGAGACAAATCAGGGTGCATCAAAGACAGATCAGTGTGAGTCAGAGACAGATCAGGGTGCCTCAGAGACAGATCAGGGTGCGTCAGAGACAGATCACGCTGCGTCAGAGACAGATCAGGGTGCGTCAGAGAAAGATCAGGGTGCGTCAGAGACAGTTCACGCTGCGACAGAGACAGATCAGGGTGCGTCAGAGACAGATCACGCTGCGTCAGAGAAAGATCAGGGTGCGTCAGAGACAGTTCACGCTGCGACAGAGACAGATCAGGGTGCGTCAGAGACAGATCACGCTGCGTCAGAGACAGATCAGGGTGCGTCAGAGAAATATCAGTGTGCGTCAAAGACAGATCAGAGTGAGTCAGAGACAGATCAGGGTGCGTCAGGTATAGATCACACTGCGTCAGGGACAGATCAGTGTGCATCAGAGACAGATCAGTGTGCGTCTGAGACAGATCAGGGTGCGTCAGTGACAGATCAAGGTGCGTCAGAGACAGATCAAGGTGCGTCAGAGACAGATCAGGGTACGTCAGAGACAGATCAGGGTACGTCAGAGACATATCGGGGCGCGTCAGAGACAGAGCAGGGTGAGTCAGAGACAGATCAGGGTGTATCAGTGACAGATCAGTGTGCATCAGAGACAGATCACGCTGCGTCAGAGACAGATCAGGGTGCATCAGAGACAGATCAGTTTGCAGCAGTGACAGATCAGGGTGCGTCAGAGGCAGATCAGAGTGCACCAGAGACAGATCAGGGCGCGTCAGCGGCAGAAAAGGGTGTACCCGAGACAGATCAGGGTGCGTCAGAGGCAGATCAGTGTGCGTCAGAGGCAGATCAGGGTGCGTCAGAGGCAGATCAGGGTGCACCAGAGACAGATCAGGGTGCGTCAGCGGCAGATCAGGGTGCGTCAGCGGCAGATCAGGGTGCGTCAGCGGCAGATCAGGGTGTACCAGAGACAGATCAGGCTGCGTCTGCGGCAGATCAGGGTGTACCAGAGACAGATCAGGGTGCGTCAGATGCAGATCAGGGTGCATCAGAGACAGATCAGGGTGCGTCAGAGACAGATCAGTGTGCATCAGAGACAGATCAGTGTGCATCAGAGACAGATCAGTGTGCGTCAGAGACAGATCAGGGTGCGTCAGAGACAGATCAGGGTGCGTCAGTGACAGATCAGGGTGCGTCAGTGACAGATCAGGGTACGTCAGAGACAGATCAGGGTGCATCAGAGACAGATCAGGGTGCATCAGAGACAGATCAGGGTGCGTCAGAGACAGAGCAGGGTGAGTCAGAGACAGAGCAGGGTGAGTCAGAGACAGATCAGTGTGTATCAGTGACAGATCAGTGTGCATCAGAGACAGATCAGTGTGCACCAGTGACAGATCAGGGTGCGTCAGAGGCAGATCAGGGTGCACCAGAGACAGATCAGGGTGCACCAGAGACAGATCAGAGTGCACCAGAGACAGATCAGAGTGCACCAGAGACAGATCAGGGCGCGTCAGCGACAGAAAAGTGTGTACCCGAGACAGATTAGGGTACGTCAGAGGCAGATCAGGGTGCGTCAGACGCAGATCAGGGTGCTTCAGAGACAGATCAGGGTGCTCCAGAGACAGATCAGGGTGCTCCAGAGACAGATCAGGGTGCGTCAGAGGCAGATCAGTGTGTACCAGGGACAGATCAGGCTGCGTCTGCGGCAGATCAGGGTGTACCAAAGACAGACCAGGGTGCGTCAGAGGCAGATCAGGGTGCGTCAGAGGCAGATAAGGTGTGTCAGGGACAGATCAGGGTGCGTGAGGGACAGATCAGGGTGCGTCAGAGGCAGATCACGGTGCGTCAGAGGCAGATCAGGGAGCATCTGTGACAGATCAGGGTGCATGAGAGACAAATCAGGGTGCATCAAAGACAGATCAGTGTGCGTCAGAGATAGATCAGGGTGCCTCAGAGACAGATCAGGGTGCGTCAGAGACAGATCACGCTGCGTCAGAGACAGATCAGGGTGCGTCAGAGAAAGATCAGGGTGCGTCAGAGAAAGATCAGGGTGCGTCAGAGACAGTTCACGCTGCGACAGAGACAGATCAGGGTGCGTCAGAGACAGATCACGCTGCGTCAGAGACAGATCAGGCTGCGTCAGAGAAATATCAGTGTGCGTCAAAGACAGATCAGGGTGAGTCAGAGAAAGATCAGGGTGCGTCAGGTATAGATCACACTGCGTCAGGGACAGATCAGTGTGCATCAGAGACAGATCAGTGTGCGTCTGAGACAGATCAGGGTGCGTCAGTGACAGATCAAGGTGCGTCAGAGACAGATCAAGGTGCGTCAGAGACAGATCAGGGTACGTCAGAGACAGATCAGGGTACGTCAGAGACACATTGGGGCGCGTCAGAGACAGAGCAGGGTGAGTCAGAGACAGATCAGGGTGTATCAGTGACAGATCAGTGTGCATCAGAGACAGATCACGCTGCGTCAGAGACAGATCAGGGTGCATCAGAGACAGATCAGTTTGCACCAGTGACAGATCAGGGTGCGTCAGAGGCAGATCAGAGTGCACCAGAGACAGATCAGGGCGCGTTAGCGGCAGAAAAGGGTGTACCCGAGACAGATCAGGGTGCGTCAGAGGCAGATCAGTGTGCGTCAGAGGCAGATCAGGGTACGTCAGAGGCAGATTAGGGTGCACCAGAGACAGATCAGGGTGCGTCAGCGGCAGATCAGGGTGCGTCAGCGGCAGATCAGGGTGCGTCAGCGGCAGATCAGGGTGCGTCAGCGGCAGATCAGGGTGTACCAGAGACAGATCAGGCTGCGTCTGCGGCAGATTAGGGTGTACCAGACACAGATCAGGGTGCGTCAGAGGCAGATCAGGGTGCATCAGAGACAGATCAGGGTGCGTCAGAGACAGATCAGTGTGCATCAGAGACAGATCAGTGTGCATCAGAGACAGATCAGTGTGCGTCAGAGACAGATCAGGGTGCGTCAGAGACAGATCAGGGTGCGTCAGAGACAGATCAGGGTGCGTCAGTGACAGATCAGGGTACGTCAGAGACAGATCAGGGTGCATCAGACAGATCAGGGTGTGTCAGAGACAGAGCAGGGTGAGTCAGAGACAGATCAGTGTGTATCAGTGACAGATCAGTGTGCATCAGAGACAGATCAGTGTGCACCAGTGACAGATCAGGGTGCGTCAGAGGCAGATCAGGGTGCACCAGAGACAGATCAGAGTGCACCAGAGACAGATCAGGGCGCGTCAGCGACAGAAAAGTGTGTACCCGAGACAGATTAGGGTACGTCAGAGGCAGATCAGGGTGCGTCAGACGCAGATCAGGGTGCGTCAGAGACAGATCAGGGTGCTCCAGAAACAGATCAGGGTGCTCCAGAGACAGATCAGGGTGCGTCAGAGACAGATCAGTGTGTACCAGAGACAGATCAGTCTGCGTCTGCGGCAGATCAGGGTGTACCAAAGACAGACCAGGGTGCGTCAGAGGCAGATCAGGGTGCGTCAGAGGCAGATAAGGTGTGTCAGGGACAGATCAGGGTGCGTCAGGGACAGATCAGGGTGCGTCAGAGGCAGATCAGGGTGCGTCAGAGGCAGATCACGGAGCATCTGTGACAGATCAGGGTGCATGAGAGACAAATCAGGGTGCATCAAAGACAGATCAGTGTGAGTCAGAGACAGATCAGGGTGCCTCAGAGACAGATCAGGGTGCGTCAGAGACAGATCACGCTGCGTCAGAGACAGATCAGGGTGCGTCAGAGAAAGATCAGGGTGCGTCAGAGACAGTTCACGCTGCGACAGAGACAGATCAGGGTGCGTCAGAGACAGATCACGCTGCGTCAGAGAAAGATCAGGGTGCGTCAGAGACAGTTCACGCTGCGACAGAGACAGATCAGGGTGCGTCAGAGACAGATCACGCTGCGTCAGAGACAGATCAGGGTGCGTCAGAGAAATATCAGTGTGCGTCAAAGACAGATCAGAGTGAGTCAGAGACAGATCAGGGTGCGTCAGGTATAGATCACACTGCGTCAGGGACAGATCAGTGTGCATCAGAGACAGATCAGTGTGCGTCTGAGACAGATCAGGGTGCGTCAGTGACAGATCAAGGTGCGTCAGAGACAGATCAAGGTGCGTCAGAGACAGATCAGGGTACGTCAGAGACAGATCAGGGTACGTCAGAGACATATTGGGGCGCGTCAGAGACAGAGCAGGGTGAGTCAGAGACAGATCAGGGTGTATCAGTGACAGATCAGTGTGCATCAGAGACAGATCACGCTGCGTCAGAGACAGATCAGGGTGCATCAGAGACAGATCAGTTTGCAGCAGTGACAGATCAGGGTGCGTCAGAGGCAGATCAGAGTGCACCAGAGACAGATCAGGGCGCGTCAGCGGCAGAAAAGGGTGTACCCGAGACAGATCAGGGTGCGTCAGAGGCAGATCAGTGTGCGTCAGAGGCAGATCAGGGTGCGTCAGAGGCAAATCAGGGTGCACCAGAGACAGATCAGTGTGCGTCAGCGGCAGATCAGGGTGCGTCAGCGGCAAATCAGGGTGCGTCAGCGGCAGATCAGGGTGTACCAGAGACAGATCAGGCTGCGTCTGCGGCAGATTAGGGTGTACCAGAGACAGATCAGGGTGCGTCAGATGCAGATCAGGGTGCATCAGAGACAGATCAGGGTGCGTCAGAGACAGATCAGTGTGCATCAGAGACAGATCAGTGTGCATCAGAGACAGATCAGTGTGCGTCAGAGACAGATCAGTGTGCGTCAGAGACAGATCAGGGTGCGTCAGAGACAGATCAGGGTGCGTCAGTGACAGATCAGGGTGCGTCAGTGACAGATCAGGGTACGTCAGAGACAGATCAGGGTGCGTCAGAGACAGATCAGGGTGCATCAGAGACAGATCAGGGTGCGTCAGAGACAGAGCAGGGTGAGTCAGAGACAGATCAGTGTGTATCAGTGACAGATCAGTGTGCATCAGAGACAGATCAGTGTGCACCAGTGACAGATCAGGGTGCGTCAGAGGCAGATCAGGGTGCACCAGAGACAGATCAGGGTGCACCAGAGACAGATCAGAGTGCACCAGAGACAGATCAGGGCGCGTCAGCGACAGAAAAGTGTGTACCCGAGACAGATTAGGGTACGTCAGAGGCAGATCAGGGTGCGTCAGACGCAGATCAGGGTGCGTCAGAGACAGATCAGGGTGCTCCAGAGACAGATCAGGGTGCTCCAGAGACAGATCAGGGTGCTCCAGAGGCAGATCAGTGTGTACCAGAGACAGATCAGGCTGCGTCTGCGGCAGATCAGGGTGTACCAAAGACAGACCAGGGTGCGTCAGAGGCAGATCAGGGTGCGTCAGAGGCAGATAAGGTGTGTCAGGGACAGATCAGGGTGCGTCAGGGACAGATCAGGGTGCGTCAGAGGCAGATCAGGGTGCGTCAGAGGCAGATCAGGGAGCATCTGTGACAGATCAGGGTGCATGAGAGACAAATCAGGGTGCATCAAAGACAGATCAGTGTGCGTCAGAGATAGATCAGGGTCCCTCAGAGACAGATCAGGGTGCGTCAGAGACAGATCACGCTGCGTCAGAGACAGATCAGGGTGCGTCAGAGAAAGATCAGGGTGCGTCAGAGACAGTTCACGCTGCGACAGAGACAGATCAGGGTGCGTCAGAGACAGATCACGCTGCGTCAGAGACAGATCAGGCTGCGTCAGAGAAATATCAGTGTGCGTCAAAGACAGATCAGGGTGCGTCAGATATAGATCACACTGCGTCAGGGACAGATCAGTGTGCATCAGAGACAGATCAGTGTGCGTCTGAGACAGATCAGGGTGCGTCAGTGACAGATAAGGGTGCATCAGATACAGATCAATGTGCGTCAGAGACAGATCAGGGTGCATTAGAGACATATTGGGGCGCGTCAGAGACAGAGCAGGGTGAGTCAGAAACAGATCAGGGTGTATCAGTGACAGATCAGTGTGCATCAGAGACAGATCACGCTTCGTCAGAGACAGATCAGGGTGCATCAGAGACAGATCAGTTTGCACCAGTGACAGATCAGGGTGCGTCAGAGGCAGATCAGAGTGCACCAGAGACAGATCAGGGCGCGTCAGCGGCAGAAAACGGTGTACCCGAGACAGATCAGGGTGCGTCAGAGGCAGATCGGGGTGCGTCAGAGGCAGATCGGGGTGCATCAGAGACAGATCAGGGTGCACCAGAGACAGATCAGGGTGCACCAGAGACAGATCAGGGTGCGTCAGCGGCAGATCAGGGTGTACCAGAGACAGATCAGGGTGCGTCAGAGGCAGATCAGGGTGCATTAGAGACAGATCAGGGTGCGTCAGAGACAGAGCAGGGTGAGTCAGAGACAGATCAGTGTGTATCAGTGACAGATCAGTGTGCATCAGAGACAGATCAGTGTGCACCAGTGACAGATCAGGGTGCGTCAGAGGCAGATCAGGGTGCACCAGAGACAGATCAGAGTGCACCAGAGACAGATCAGAGTGCACCAGAGACAGATCAGGGCGCGTCAGCGACAGAAAAGGGTGTACCCGAGACAGATTAGGGTACGTCAGAGGCAGATCAGGGTGCGTCAGACGCAGATCAGGGTGCGTCAGAGACAGATCAGGGTGCTCCAGAGACAGATCAGGGTGCGTCAGCGGCAGATCAGTGTGTACCAGAGACAGATCAGGCTGCGTCTGCGGCAGATCAGGGTGTACCAAAGACAGACCAGGGTGCGTCAGAGGCAGATCAGGGTGCGTCAGAGGCAGATAAGTTTGTGTCAGGGACAGATCAGGGTGCGTCAGGGACAGATTAGGGTGCGTCAGGGACAGATCAGGGTGTGTCAGAGGCAGATCAGGGTGCGTCAGAGGCAGATCAGGGAGCATCTGTGACAGATCAGGGCGCATGAGAGACAAATCAGGGTGCATCAAAGACAGATCAGTGTGCGTCAGAGACAGATCAGGGTGCCTCAGAGACAGATCAGGGTGCGTCAGAGACAGATCACGCTGAATCAGAGACAGATCAGGGTGCGTCAGAGAAAGATCAGGGTGCGTCAGAGACAGTTCACGCTGCGTCAGAGACAGATCAGTGTGCGTCAGAGACAGATCACGCTGCGTCAGAGACAGATCACGCTGCGTCAGAGACAGATCACGCTGCGTCAGAGACAGATCAGGGTGCGTCAGAGACAGATCAGGGTGCGTCAAGACAGATCAGGGTGAGTCAGAGACAGATCAGGGTGCGTCAGATATAGATCACAATGCGTCAGGGACAGATCAGTGTGCATCAGAGACAGATCAGTGTGCATCTGAGACAGATCAGGGTGCGTCAGTGACACATCAGGGTGCGTCAGAGACAGATCAGTGTGCATCAGAGACAGATCAGTGTGCATCAGAGACAGATCAGGGTGCGTCAGAGTCAGATCAGGGTGCGTCAGAGACAGATCAGGGTGCGTCAGTGACAGATCAGGGTACGTCAGAGACTGATCAGGGTGCATCAGAGACAGATCAGGGTGCGTCAGAGACAGAGCAGGGTGAGTCAGAGACAGATCAGTGTGTATCAGTGACAGATCAGTGTGCATCAGAGACAGATCAGTGTGCACCAGTGACAGATCAGGGTGCGTCAGAGGCAGATCAGGGTGCACCAGAGACAGATCAGAGTGCATCAGAGACAGATCAGGGCGCGTCAGCGACAGAAAAGTGTGTACCCGAGACAGATTAGGGCACGTCAGAGGCAGATCAGGGTGCGTCAGACGCAGAGCAGGGTGCGTCAGAGACAGATCAGGGTGCTCCAGAGACAGATCAGGGTGCGTCAGCGGCAGATCAGTGTGTACCAGAGACAGATCAGGCTGCGTCTGCGGCAGATCAGGGTGTACCAAAGACAGACCAGGGTGCGTCAGAGGCAGATCAGGGTGCGTCAGAGGCAGATCAGGGAGCATCTGTGACAGATCAGGGTGCATGAGAGACAAATCAGGGTGCATCAAAGACAGATCAGTGTGCGTCAGAGACAGATCAGGGTGCCTCAGAGACAGATCAGGGTGCGTCAGAGACAGATCACGCTGCGTCAGAGAAAGATCAGGGTGCGTCAGAGACAGTTCACGCTGCGACAGAGACAGATCAGGGTGCGTCAGAGACAGATCACGCTGCGTCAGAGAAAGATCAGGGTGCGTCAGAGACAGTTCACGCTGCGACAGAGACAGATCAGGGTGCGTCAGAGACAGATCATGCTGCGTCAGAGACAGATCAGGGTGCGTCAGAGAAATATCAGTGTGCGTCAAAGACAGATCAGGGTGAGTCAGAGACAGATCAGGGTGCGTCAGATATAGATCACACTGCGTCAGGGACAGATCAGTGTGCATCAGAGACAGTTCAGTGTGCGTCTGAGACAGATCAGGGTGCGTCAGTGACAGATCAGGGTGCGTCAGTGACAGATAAGGGTGCATCAGATACAGATCAATGTGCGTCAGAGACAGATCACGCTGCGTCAGAGACAGATCAAGGTGCGTCAGAGACAGATCAGGGTACGTCAGAGACAGATCAGGGTACGTCAGAGACATATTGGGGCGCGTCAGAGACAGAGCAGGGTGAGCCAGAGACAGATCAGGGTGTATCAGTGACAGATCAGTGTGCATCAGAGACAGATCACGCTGCGTCAGAGACAGATCAGGGTGCATCAGAGACAGATCAGTTTGCAGCAGTGACAGATCAGGGTGCGTCAGAGGCAGATCAGAGTGCACCAGAGACAGATCAGGGCGCGTCAGCGGCAGAAAAGGGTGTACCCGAGACAGATCAGGGTGCGTCAGAGGCAGATCAGGGTGCGTCAGAGGCAGATCAGGGTGCACCAGAGACAGATCAGGGTGCGTCAGCGGCAGATCAGGGTGCGTCAGCGGCAGATCAGGGTGCGTCAGCGGCAGATCAGGGTGCGTCAGCGGCAGATCAGGGTGTACCAGAGACAGATCAGGCTGCGTCTGCGGCAGATTAGGGTGTACCAGAGACAGATCAGGGTGTGTCAGAGGCAGATCAGGGTGCATCAGAGACAGATCAGGGTGCGTCAGAGACAGATCAGTGTGCATCAGAGACAGATCAGTGTGCATCAGAGATAGATCAGGGTGCGTCAGAGACAGATCAGTGTGCATCAGAGACAGATCAGTGTGCATCAGAGACAGATCAGAGTGCGTCAGAGACAGATCAGGGTGCGTCAGAGACAGATCAGGGTGCGTCAGAGACAGATCAGGGTGCGTCAGTGACAGATCAGGGTACGTCAGAGACAGATCAGGGTGCATCAGAGACAGATCAGGGTGCGTCAGAGACAGAGCAGGGTGAGTCAGAGACAGATCAGTGTGTATCAGTGACAGATCAGTGTGCATCAGAGACAGATCAGTGTGCACCAGTGACAGATCAGGGTGCGTCAGAGGCAGATCAGGGTGCACCAGAGACAGATCAGAGTGCACCAGAGACAGATCAGGGCGCGTCAGCGACAGAAAAGTGTGTACCCGAGACAGATTAGGGTACGTCAGAGGCAGATCAGGGTGCGTCAGACGCAGATCAGGGTGCGTCAGAGACAGATCAGGGTGTGCCAAAGACAGACCAGGGTGTGTCAGAGGCAGATCAGGGTGCGTCAGAGGCAGATAAGGTGTGTCAGGGACAGATCAGGGTGCGTCAGGGACAGATCAGGGTGCGTCAGAGGCAGATCAGGGTGCGTCAGAGGCAGATCAGGGAGCATCTGTGACAGATCAGGGTGCATGAGAGACAAATCAGGGTGCATCAAAGACAGATCAGGGTGCGTCAGAGACAGATCAGGGTGCGTCAGAGAAAGATCAGGGTGCGTCAGAGACAGTTCACGCTGCGACAGAGACAGATCAGGGTGCGTCAGAGACAGATCACACTGCGTCAGAGACAGATCAGGCTGCGTCAGAGAAATATCAGTGTGCGTCAAAGACAGATCAGGCTGAGTCAGAGACAGATCAGGGTGCGTCAGATATAGATCACACTGCGTCAGGGACAGATCAGTGTGCATCAGAGACAGATCAGGGTGCGTCAGAGACAGATCAGTGTGCGTCAGAGACAGATCAGGGTGCGTCAGAGACAGATCAGGGTGCGTCAGTGACAGATCAGGGTGCGTCAGTGACAGATCAGGGTACGTCAGAGACAGATCAGGGTGCGTCAGAGACAGATCAGGGTGCGTCAGAGACAGATCAGGGTGCGTCAGAGACAGAGCAGGGTGAGTCAGAGACAGATCAGTGTGTATCAGTGACAGATCAGTGTGCATCAGAGACAGATCAGTGTGCACCAGTGACAGATCAGGGTGCGTCAGAGGCAGATCAGGGTGCACCAGAGACAGATCAGGGTGCACCAGAGACAGATCAGAGTGCACCAGAGACAGATCAGGGCGCGTCAGCGACAGAAAAGTGTGTACCCGAGACAGATTAGGGCACGTCAGAGGCAGATCAGGGTGCGTCAGACGCAGATCAGGGTGCGTCAGAGACAGATCAGGGTGCTCCAGAGACAGATCAGGGTGCGTCAGCGGCAGATCAGTGTGTACCAGAGACAGATCAGGCTGCGTCTGCGGCAGATCAGGGTGTACCAAAGACAGACCAGGGTGCGTCAGAGGCAGATCAGGGTGCGTCAGAGGCAGATAAGGTGTGTCAGGGACAGATCAGGGTGCGTCAGGGACAGATCAGGGTGCGTCAGAGGCAGATCAGGGTGCGTCAGAGGCAGATCAGGGAGCATCTGTGACAGATCAGGGTGCATGAGAGACAAATCAGGGTGCATCAAAGACAGATCAGTGTGCGTCAGAGATAGATCAGGGTCCCTCAGAGACAGATCAGGGTGCGTCAGAGACAGATCACGCTGCGTCAGAGACAGATCAGGGTGCGTCAGAGACAGATCAGGGTGCGTCAGAGACAGTTCACGGTGCGACAGAGACAGATCAGGGTGCGTCAGAGACAGATCACGCTGCGTCAGAGACAGATCAGGCTGCGTCAGAGAAATATCAGTGTGCGTCAAAGACAGATCAGGGTGAGTCAGAGACAGATCAGGGTGCGTCAGATATAGATCACACTGCGTCAGGGACAGATCAGTGTGCATCAGAGACAGATCAGTGTGCGTCTGAGACAGATCAGGGTGCGTCAGTGACAGATAAGGGTGCATCAGATACAGATCAATGTGCGTCAGAGACAGATCAGGGTGCATTAGAGACATATTGGGGCGCGTCAGAGACAGAGCAGGGTGAGTCAGAAACAGATCAGGGTGTATCAGTGACAGATCAGTGTGCATCAGAGACAGATCACGCTTCGTCAGAGACAGATCAGGGTGCATCAGAGACAGATCAGTTTGCACCAGTGACAGATCAGGGTGCGTCAGAGGCAGATCAGAGTGCACCAGAGACAGATCAGGGCGCGTCAGCGGCAGAAAACGGTGTACCCGAGACAGATCAGGGTGCGTCAGAGGCAGATCGGGGTGCGTCAGAGGCAGATCGGGGTGCATCAGAGACAGATCAGGGTGCACCAGAGACAGATCAGGGTGCACCAGAGACAGATCAGGGTGCGTCAGCGGCAGATCAGGGTGTACCAGAGACAGATCAGGGTGCGTCAGAGGCAGATCAGGGTGCATTAGAGACAGATCAGGGTGTGTCAGAGACAGATCAGGGTGCGTCAGAGACAGATCAGGGTGCGTCAGAGACAGATCAGGGTGCGTCAGTGACAGATCAGGGTATGTCAGAGACTGATCAGGGTGCATCAGAGACAGATCAGGGTGCGTCAGAGACAGAGCAGGGTGAGTCAGAGACAGATCAGTGTGTATCAGTGACAGATCAGTGTGCATCAGAGACAGATCAGTGTGCACCAGTGACAGATCAGGGTGCGTCAGAGGCAGATCAGGGTGCACCAGAGACAGATCAGAGTGCACCAGAGACAGATCAGAGTGCACCAGAGACAGATCAGGGCGCGTCAGCGACAGAAAAGGGTGTACCCGAGACAGATTAGGGTACGTCAGAGGCAGATCAGGGTGCGTCAGACGCAGATCAGGGTGCGTCAGAGACAGATCAGGGTGCTCCAGAGACAGATCAGGGTGCGTCAGCGGCAGATCAGTGTGTACCAGAGACAGATCAGGCTGCGTCTGCGGCAGATCAGGGTGTACCAAAGACAGACCAGGGTGCGTCAGAGGCAGATCAGGGTGCGTCAGAGGCAGATAAGTTTGTGTCAGGGACAGATCAGGGTGCGTCAGGGACAGATTAGGGTGCGTCAGGGACAGATCAGGGTGTGTCAGAGGCAGATCAGGGTGCGTCAGAGGCAGATCAGGGAGCATCTGTGACAGATCAGGGCGCATGAGAGACAAATCAGGGTGCATCAAAGACAGATCAGTGTGCGTCAGAGACAGATCAGGGTGCCTCAGAGACAGATCAGGGTGCGTCAGAGACAGATCACGCTGAATCAGAGACAGATCAGGGTGCGTCAGAGAAAGATCAGGGTGCGTCAGAGACAGTTCACGCTGCGTCAGAGACAGATCAGTGTGCGTCAGAGACAGATCACGCTGCGTCAGAGACAGATCACGCTGCGTCAGAGACAGATCAGGGTGCGTCAGAGACAGATCAGGGTGCGTCAAGACAGATCAGGGTGAGTCAGAGACAGATCAGGGTGCGTCAGATATAGATCACAATGCGTCAGGGACAGATCAGTGTGCATCAGAGACAGATCAGTGTGCATCTGAGACAGATCAGAGTGCGTCAGTGACACATCAGGGTGCGTCAGAGACAGATCAGTGTGCATCAGAGACAGATCAGTGTGCATCAGAGACAGATCAGGGTGCGTCAGAGTCAGATCAGGGTGCGTCAGAGTCAGATCAGGGTGCGTCAGAGACAGATCAGGGTGCGTCAGTGACAGATCAGGGTACGTCAGAGACTGATCAGGGTGCATCAGAGACAGATCAGGGTGCGTCAGAGACAGAGCAGGGTGAGTCAGAGACAGATCAGTGTGTATCAGTGACAGATCAGTGTGCATCAGAGACAGATCAGTGTGCACCAGTGACAGATCAGGGTGCGTCAGAGGCAGATCAGGGTGCACCAGAGACAGATCAGAGTGCATCAGAGACAGATCAGGGCGCGTCAGCGACAGAAAAGTGTGTACCCGAGACAGATTAGGGCACGTCAGAGGCAGATCAGGGTGCGTCAGACGCAGATCAGGGTGCGTCAGAGACAGATCAGGGTGCTCCAGAGACAGATCAGGGTGCGTCAGCGGCAGATCAGTGTGTACCAGAGACAGATCAGGCTGCGTCTGCGGCAGATCAGGGTGTACCAAAGACAGACCAGGGTGCGTCAGAGGCAGATCAGGGTGCGTCAGAGGCAGATCAGGGAGCATCTGTGACAGATCAGGGTGCATGAGAGACAAATCAGGGTGCATCAAAGACAGATCAGTGTGCGTCAGAGACAGATCAGGGTGCCTCAGAGACAGATCAGGGTGCGTCAGAGACAGATCACGCTGCGTCAGAGAAAGATCAGGGTGCGTCAGAGAAAGATCAGGGTGCGTCAGAGACAGTTCACGCTGCGACAGAGACAGATCAGGGTGCGTCAGAGACAGATCACGCTGCGTCAGAGAAAGATCAGGGTGCGTCAGAGACAGTTCACGCTGCGACAGAGACAGATCAGGGTGCGTCAGAGACAGATCATGCTGCGTCAGAGACAGATCAGGGTGCGTCAGAGAAATATCAGTGTGCGTCAAAGACAGATCAGGGTGAGTCAGAGACAGATCAGGGTGCGTCAGATATAGATCACACTGCGTCAGGGACAGATCAGTGTGCATCAGAGACAGATCAGTGTGCGTCTGAGACAGATCAGGGTGCGTCAGTGACAGATCAGGGTGCGTCAGTGACAGATCAGGGTGCATCAGATACAGATCAATGTGCGTCAGAGACAGATCACGCTGCGTCAGAGACAGATCAAGGTGCGTCAGAGACAGATCAGGGTACGTCAGAGACAGATCAGGGTACGTCAGAGACATATTGGGGCGCGTCAGAGACAGAGCAGGGTGAGCCAGAGACAGATCAGGGTGTATCAGTGACAGATCAGTGTGCATCAGAGACAGATCACGCTGCGTCAGAGACAGATCAGGGTGCATCAGAGACAGATCAGTTTGCAGCAGTGACAGATCAGGGTGCGTCAGAGGCAGATCAGAGTGCACCAGAGACAGATCAGGGCGCGTCAGCGGCAGAAAAGGGTGTACCCGAGACAGATCAGGGTGCGTCAGAGGCAGATCAGGGTGCGTCAGAGGCAGATCAGGGTGCACCAGAGACAGATCAGGGTGCGTCAGCGGCAGATCAGGGTGCGTCAGCGGCAGATCAGGGTGCGTCAGCGGCAGATCAGGGTGTACCAGAGACAGATCAGGCTGCGTCTGCGGCAGATTAGGGTGTACCAGAGACAGATCAGGGTGTGTCAGAGGCAGATCAGGGTGCATCAGAGACAGATCAGGGTGCGTCAGAGACAGATCAGTGTGCATCAGAGACAGATCAGTGTGCATCAGAGATAGATCAGGGTGCGTCAGAGACAGATCAGTGTGCATCAGAGACAGATCAGTGTGCATCAGAGACAGATCAGTGTGCGTCAGAGACAGATCAGGGTGCGTCAGAGACAGATCAGGGTGCGTCAGAGACAGATCAGGGTGCGTCAGTGACAGATCAGGGTACGTCAGAGACAGATCAGGGTGCATCAGAGACAGATCAGGGTGCGTCAGAGACAGAGCAGGGTGAGTCAGAGACAGATCAGTGTGTATCAGTGACAGATCAGTGTGCATCAGAGACAGATCAGTGTGCATCAGAGACAGATCAGTGTGCACCAGTGACAGATCAGGGTGCGTCAGAGGCAGATCAGGGTGCACCAGAGACAGATCAGAGTGCACCAGAGACAGATCAGGGCGCGTCAGCGACAGAAAAGTGTGTACCCGAGACAGATTAGGGTACGTCAGAGGCAGATCAGGGTGCGTCAGACGCAGATCAGGGTGCGTCAGAGACAGATCAGGGTGCTCCAGAGACAGATCAGGGTGCGTCAGCGGCAGATCAGTGTGTACCAGAGACAGATCAGGCTGCGTCTGCGGCAGATCAGGGTGTGCCAAAGACAGACCAGGGTGCGTCAGAGGCAGATCAGGGTGCGTCAGAGGCAGATAAGGTGTGTCAGGGACAGATCAGGGTGCGTCAGGGACAGATCAGGGTGCGTCAGAGGCAGATCAGGGTGCGTCAGAGGCAGATCAGGGAGCATCTGTGACAGATCAGGGTGCATGAGAGACAAATCAGGGTGCATCAAAGACAGATCAGGGTGCGTCAGAGACAGATCAGGGTGCGTCAGAGAAAGATCAGGGTGCGTCAGAGACAGTTCACGCTGCGACAGAGACAGATCAGGGTGCATCAGAGACAGATCACACTGCGTCAGAGACAGATCAGGCTGCGTCAGAGAAATATCAGTGTGCGTCAAAGACAGATCAGGCTGAGTCAGAGACAGATCAGGGTGCGTCAGATATAGATCACACTGCGTCAGGGACAGATCAGTGTGCATCAGAGACAGATCAGGGTGCGTCTGAGACAGATCAGGGTGCGTCTGAGACAGTTCAGGGTGCGTCAGTGACAGATAAGGGTGCGTCAATGACAGATAAGGGTGCGTCAGTGACAGATAAGGGTGCATCAGATACAGATCAATGTGCGTCAGAGACAGATCAGGGTGCATTAGAGACATATTGGGGCGCGTCAGAGACAGAGCAGGGTGAGTCAGAGACAGATCAGGGTGTATCAGTGACAGATCAGTGTGCATCAGAGACAGATCACGCTTTGTCAGAGACAGATCAGGGTGCATCAGAGACAGATCAGTTTGCACCAGTGACAGATCAGGGTGCGTCAGAGGCATATCAGAGTGCACCAGAGACAGATCAGGGCGCGTCAGCGGCAGAAAAGGGTGTACCCGAGACAGATCAGGGTGCGTCAGAGGCAGATCAAGGTGCGTCAGAGGCAGATCGGGGTGCATCAGAGACAGATCAGGGTGCACCAGAGACAGATCAGGGTGCACCAGAGACAGATCAGGGTGCGTCAGCGGCAGATCAGGGTGTACCAGAGACAGATCAGGGTGCGTCAGAGGCAGATCAGGGTGCATTAGAGACAGATCAGGGTGCGTCAGAGACAGAGCAGGGTGCACCAGAGACAGATCAGAGTGCACCAGAGACAGATCAGGGCGCGTCAGCGACAGAAAAGTGTGTACCCGAGACAGATTAGGGTACGTCAGAGGCAGATCAGGGTGCGTCAGACGCAGATCAGGGTGCGTCAGAGACAGATCAGGGTGCTCCAGAGACAGATCAGGGTGCGTCAGCGGCAGATCAGTGTGTACCAGAGACAGATCAGGCTGCGTCTGCGGCAGATTAGGGTGTACCAGACACAGATCAGGGTGCGTCAGAGGCAGATCAGGGTGCATCAGAGACAGATCAGGGTGCGTCAGAGACAGATCAGTGTGCATCAGAGACAGATCAGTGTGCATCAGAGACAGATCAGTGTGCGTCAGAGACAGATCAGGGTGCGTCAGAGACAGATCAGGGTGCGTCAGAGACAGATCAGGGTGCGTCAGTGACAGATCAGGGTATGTCAGAGACTGATCAGGGTGCATCAGAGACAGATCAGGGTGCGTCAGAGACAGAGCAGGGTGAGTCAGAGACAGATCAGTGTGTATCAGTGACAGATCAGTGTGCATCAGAGACAGATCAGTGTGCACCAGTGACAGATCAGGGTGCGTCAGAGGCAGATCAGGGTGCACCAGAGACAGATCAGAGTGCACCAGAGACAGATCAGGGCGCGTCAGCGACAGAAAAGTGTGTACCCGAGACAGATTAGGGTACGTCAGAGGCAGATCAGGGTGCGTCAGACGCAGATCAGGGTGCGTCAGAGACAGATCAGGGTGCTCCAGAAACAGATCAGGGTGCTCCAGAGACAGATCAGGGTGCGTCAGCGGCAGATCAGTGTGTACCAGAGACAGATCAGGCTGCGTCTGCGGCAGATCAGGGTGTACCAAAGACAGACCAGGGTGCGTCAGAGGCAGATCAGGGTGCGTCAGAGGCAGATAAGGTGTGTCAGGGACAGATCAGGGTGCGTCAGGGACAGATCAGGGTGCGTCAGAGGCAGATCAGGGTGCGTCAGAGGCAGATCACGGAGCATCTGTGACAGATCAGGTTGCATGAGAGACAAATCAGGGTGCATCAAAGACAGATCAGTGTGAGTCAGAGACAGATCAGGGTGCCTCAGAGACAGATCAGGGTGCGTCAGAGACAGATCACGCTGCGTCAGAGACAGATCAGGGTGCGTCAGAGAAAGATCAGGGTGCGTCAGAGACAGTTCACGCTGCGACAGAGACAGATCAGGGTGCGTCAGAGACAGATCACGCTGCGTCAGAGAAAGATCAGGGTGCGTCAGAGACAGTTCACGCTGCGACAGAGACAGATCAGGGTGCGTCAGAGACAGATCACGCTGCGTCAGAGACAGATCAGGGTGCGTCAGAGACAGATCACGGTGCGTCAGAGAAATATCAGTGTGCGTCAAAGACAGATCAGAGTGAGTCAGAGACAGATCAGGGTGCGTCAGGTATAGATCACACTGCGTCAGGGACAGATCAGTGTGCATCAGAGACAGATCAGTGTGCGTCTGAGACAGATCAGGGTGCATTAGAGACATATTGGGGCGCGTCAGAGACAGAGCAGGGTGAGTCAGAGACAGATCAGGGTGTATCAGTGACAGATCAGTGTGCATCAGAGACAGATCACGCTTTGTCAGAGACAGATCAGGGTGCATCAGAGACAGATCAGTTTGCACCAGTGACAGATCAGGGTGCGTCAGAGGCATATCAGAGTGCACCAGAGACAGATCAGGGCGCGTCAGCGGCAGAAAAGGGTGTACCCGAGACAGATCAGGGTGCGTCAGAGGCAGATCAAGGTGCGTCAGAGGCAGATCGGGGTGCATCAGAGACAGATCAGGGTGCACCAGAGACAGATCAGGGTGCACCAGAGACAGATCAGGGTGCGTCAGCGGCAGATCAGGGTGTACCAGAGACAGATCAGGGTGCGTCAGAGGCAGATCAGGGTGCATTAGAGACAGATCAGGGTGCGTCAGAGACAGAGCAGGGTGCACCAGAGACAGATCAGAGTGCACCAGAGACAGATCAGGGCGCGTCAGCGACAGAAAAGTGTGTACCCGAGACAGATTAGGGTACGTCAGAGGCAGATCAGGGTGCGTCAGACGCAGATCAGGGTGCGTCAGAGACAGATCAGGGTGCTCCAGAGACAGATCAGGGTGCGTCAGCGGCAGATCAGTGTGTACCAGAGACAGATCAGGCTGCGTCTGCGGCAGATTAGGGTGTACCAGACACAGATCAGGGTGCGTCAGAGGCAGATCAGGGTGCATCAGAGACAGATCAGGGTGCGTCAGAGACAGATCAGTGTGCATCAGAGACAGATCAGTGTGCATCAGAGACAGATCAGTGTGCGTCAGAGACAGATCAGGGTGCGTCAGAGACAGATCAGGGTGCGTCAGAGACAGATCAGGGTGCGTCAGTGACAGATCAGGGTATGTCAGAGACTGATCAGGGTGCATCAGAGACAGATCAGGGTGCGTCAGAGACAGAGCAGGGTGAGTCAGAGACAGATCAGTGTGTATCAGTGACAGATCAGTGTGCATCAGAGACAGATCAGTGTGCACCAGTGACAGATCAGGGTGCGTCAGAGGCAGATCAGGGTGCACCAGAGACAGATCAGAGTGCACCAGAGACAGATCAGGGCGCGTCAGCGACAGAAAAGTGTGTAAAGGAGACAGATTAGGGTACGTCAGAGGCAGATCAGGGTGCGTCAGACGCAGATCAGGGTGCGTCAGAGACAGATCAGGGTGCTCCAGAAACAGATCAGGGTGCTCCAGAGACAGATCAGGGTGCGTCAGCGGCAGATCAGTGTGTACCAGAGACAGATCAGGCTGCGTCTGCGGCAGATCAGGGTGTACCAAAGACAGACCAGGGTGCGTCAGAGGCAGATCAGGGTGCGTCAGAGGCAGATAAGGTGTGTCAGGGACAGATCAGGGTGCGTCAGGGACAGATCAGGGTGCGTCAGAGGCAGATCAGGGTGCGTCAGAGGCAGATCACGGAGCATCTGTGACAGATCAGGTTGCATGAGAGACAAATCAGGGTGCATCAAAGACAGATCAGTGTGAGTCAGAGACAGATCAGGGTGCCTCAGAGACAGATCAGGGTGCGTCAGAGACAGATCACGCTGCGTCAGAGACAGATCAGGGTGCGTCAGAGAAAGATCAGGGTGCGTCAGAGACAGTTCACGCTGCGACAGAGACAGATCAGGGTGCGTCAGAGACAGATCACGCTGCGTCAGAGAAAGATCAGGGTGCGTCAGAGACAGTTCACGCTGCGACAGAGACAGATCAGGGTGCGTCAGAGACAGATCACGCTGCGTCAGAGACAGATCAGGGTGCGTCAGAGACAGATCACGGTGCGTCAGAGAAATATCAGTGTGCGTCAAAGACAGATCAGAGTGAGTCAGAGACAGATCAGGGTGCGTCAGGTATAGATCACACTGCGTCAGGGACAGATCAGTGTGCATCAGAGACAGATCAGTGTGCGTCTGAGACAGATCAGGGTGCGTCTGAGACAGATCAAGGTGCGTCAGAGACAGATCAAGGTGCATCAGAGACAGATCAGGGTACGTCAGAGACAGATCAGGGTACGTCAGAGACATATTGGGGCGCGTCAGAGACAGAGCAGGGTGAGTCAGAGACAGATCAGGGTGTATCAGTGACAGATCAGTGTGCATCAGAGACAGATCACGCTGCGTCAGAGACAGATCAGGGTGCATCAGAGACAGATCAGTTTGCACCAGTGACAGATCAGGGTGCGTCAGAGGCAGATCAGAGTGCACCAGAGACAGATCAGGGCGCGTCAGCGGCAGAAAAGGGTGTACCCGAGACAGATCAGGGTGCGTCAGAGGCAGATCAGTGTGCGTCAGAGGCAGATCAGGGTGCGTCAGAGGCAGATCAGGGTGCACCAGAGACAGATCAGGGTGCATCAGCGGCAGATCAGTGTGCGTCAGCGGCAGATCAGGGTGCGTCAGCGGCAGATCAGGGTGTACCAGAGACAGATCAGGCTGCGTCTGCGGCAGATTAGGGTGTACCAGAGACAGATCAGGGTGCGTCAGATGCAGATCAGGGTGCATCAGAGACAGATCAGGGTGCGTCAGAGACAGATCAGTGTGCATCAGAGACAGATCAGTGTGCGTCAGAGACAGATCAGTGTGCGTCAGAGACAGATCAGGGTGCGTCAGAGACAGATCAGGGTGCGTCAGTGACAGATCAGGGTACGTCAGAGACAGATCAGGGTGCGTCAGAGACAGATCAGGGTGCATCAGAGAGAGATCAGGGTGCGTCAGAGACAGAGCAGGGTGAGTCAGAGACAGATCAGTGTGTATCAGTGACAGATCAGTGTGCATCAGAGACAGATCAGTGTGCACCAGTGACAGATCAGGGTGCGTCAGAGGCAGATCAGGGTGCACCAGAGACAGATCAGGGTGCACCAGAGACAGATCAGAGTGCACCAGAGACAGATCAGGGCGCGTCAGCGACAGAAAAGTGTGTACCCGAGACAGATTAGGGTACGTCAGAGGCAGATCAGGGTGCGTCAGACGCAGATCAGGGTGCGTCAGAGACAGATCAGGGTGCTCCAGAGACAGATCAGGGTGCTCCAGAGACAGATCAGGGTGCGTCAGAGGCAGATCAGTGTGTACCAGAGACAGATCAGGCTGCGTCTGCGGCAGATCAGGGTGTACCAAAGACAGACCAGGGTGCGTCAGAGGCAGATCAGGGTGCGTCAGAGGCAGATAAGGTGTGTCAGGGACAGATCAGGGTGCGTCAGGGACAGATCAGGGTGCGTCAGAGGCAGATCAGGGTGCGTCAGAGGCAGATCAGGGAGCATCTGTGACAGATCAGGGTGCATGAGAGACAAATCAGGGTGCATCAAAGACAGATCAGTGTGCGTCAGAGATAGATCAGGGTGCCTCAGAGACAGATCAGGGTGCGTCAGAGACAGATCACGCTGCGTCAGAGACAGATCAGGGTGCGTCAGAGAAAGATCAGGGTGCGTCAGAGACAGTTCACGCTGCGACAGAGACAGATCAGGGTGCATCAGAGACAGATCACGCTGCGTCAGAGACAGATCAGGCTGCGTCAGAGAAATATCAGTGTGCGTCAAAGACAGATCAGGGTGAGTCAGAGACAGATCAGGGTGCGTCAGATCACACTGCGTCAGGGACAGATCAGTGTGCATCAGAGACAGATCAGTGTGCGTCTGAGACAGATCAGGGTGCGTCAGTGACAGATAAGGGTGCATCAGATACAGATCAATGTGCGTCAGAGACAGATCAGGGTGCATTAGAGACATATTGGGGCGCGTCAGAGACAGAGCAGGGCGAGTCAGAAACAGATCAGTGTGTATCAGTGACAGATCAGTGTGCATCAGAGACAGATCACGCTTCGTCAGAGACAGATCAGGGTGCATCAGAGACAGATCAGTTTGCACCAGTGACAGATCAGGGTGTGTCAGAGGCAGATCAGAGTGCACCAGAGACAGATCAGGGCGCGTCAGCGGCAGAAAACGGTGTACCCGAGACAGATCAGGGTGCGTCAGAGGCAGATCGGGGTGCGTCAGAGGCAGATCGGGGTGCATCAGAGACAGATCAGGGTGCACCAGAGACAGATCAGGGTGCACCAGAGACAGATCAGGGTGCGTCAGCGGCAGATCAGGGTGTACCAGAGACAGATCAGGGTGCGTCAGCGGCAGATCAGGGTGCATTAGAGACAGATCAGGGTGCGTCAGAGACAGAGCAGGGTGAGTCAGAGACAGATCAGTGTGTATCAGTGACAGATCAGTGTGCATCAGAGACAGATCAGTGTGCACCAGTGACAGATCAGGGTGCGTCAGAGGCAGATCAGGGTGCACCAGAGACAGATCAGAGTGCACCAGAGACAGATCAGAGTGCACCAGAGACAGATCAGGGCGCGTCAGCGACAGAAAAGGGTGTACCCGAGACAGATTAGGGTACGTCAGAGGCAGATCAGGGTGCGTCAGACGCAGATCAGGGTGCGTCAGAGACAGATCAGGGTGCTCCAGAGACAGATCAGGGTGCGTCAGCGGCAGATCAGTGTGTACCAGAGACAGATCAGGCTGCGTCTGCGGCAGATCAGGGTGTACCAAAGACAGACCAGGGTGCGTCAGAGGCAGATCAGGGTGCGTCAGAGGCAGATAAGTTTGTGTCAGGGACAGATCAGGGTGCGTCAGGGACAGATTAGGGTGCATCAGGGACAGATCAGGGTGCGTCAGAGGCAGATCAGGGAGCGTCTGTGACAGATCAGGGCGCATGAGAGACAAATCAGGGTGCATCAAAGACAGATCAGTGTGCGTCAGAGACAGATCAGGGTGCCTCAGAGACAGATCAGGGTGCCTCAGAGACAGATCAGGGTGCGTCAGAGACAGATCAGGGTGCGTCAGAGACAGATCACGCTGAATCAGAGACAGATCAGGGTGCGTCAGAGAAAGATCAGGGTGCGTCAGAGACAGTTCACGCTGCGTCAGAGACAGATCAGTGTGCGTCAGAGACAGATCACGCTGCGTCAGAGACAGATTACGCTGCGTCAGAGACAGATCAGGGTGCGTCAAGACAGATCAGGGTGAGTCAGAGACAGATCAGGGTGCGTCAGATATAGATCACACTGCGTCAGGGACAGATCAGTGTGCATCAGAGACAGATCAGTGTGCATCTGAGACAGATCAGGGTGCGTCAGTGACACATCTGGGTGCGTCAGAGACAGATCAGTGTGCATCAGAGACAGATCAGGGTGCATCAGAGACAGATCAGGGTGCGTCAGAGACAGATCAGGGTGCGTCAGAGACAGATCAGGGTGCGTCAGTGACAGATCAGGGTACGTCAGAGACTGATCAGGGTGCATCAGAGACAGATCAGGGTGCGTCAGAGACAGAGCAGGATGAGTCAGAGACAGATCAGTGTGTATCAGTGACAGATCAGTGTGCATCAGAGACAGATCAGTGTGCACCAGTGACAGATCAGGGTGCGTCAGAGGCAGATCAGGGTGCACCAGAGACAGATCAGAGTGCATCAGAGACAGATCAGGGCGCGTCAGCGACAGAAAAGTGTGTACCCGAGACAGATTAGGGCACGTCAGAGGCAGATCAGGGTGCGTCAGACGCAGATCAGGGTGCGTCAGAGACAGATCAGGGTGCTCCAGAGACAGATCAGGGTGCGTCAGCGGCAGATCAGTGTGTACCAGAGACAGATCAGTCTGCGTCTGCGGCAGATCAGGGTGTACCAAAGACAGACCAGGGTGCGTCAGAGGCAGATCAGGGTGCGTCAGAGGCAGATAAGGGTGTGTCAGGGACAGATCAGGGTGCGTCAGGGACAGATCAGGGTGCGTCAGAGGCAGATCAGGGTGCGTCAGAGGCAGATCAGGGAGCATCTGTGACAGATCAGGGTGCATGAGAGACAAATCAGGGTGCATCAAAGACAGATCAGTGTGCGTCAGAGACAGATCAGGGTGCCTCAGAGACAGATCAGGGTGCGTCAGAGACAGATCACGCTGCGTCAGAGACAGATCAGGGTGCGTCAGAGAAAGATCAGGGTGCGTCAGAGACAGTTCACGCTGCGACAGAGACAGATCAGGGTGCGTCAGAGACAGATCACGCTGCGTCAGAGAAAGATCAGGGTGCGTCAGAGACAGTTCACGCTGCGACAGAGACAGATCAGGGTGCGTCAGAGAAATATCAGTGTGCGTCAAAGACAGATCAGGGTGAGTCAGAGACAGATCAGGGTGCGTCAGATATAGATCACACTGCGTCAGGGACAGATCAGTGTGCATCAGAGACAGATCAGTGTGCGTCTGAGACAGATCAGTGTGCGTCAGTGACAGATCAGGGTGCGTCAGTGACAGATCAGGGTGCGTCAGTGACAGATAAGGGTGCATCAGATACAGATCAATGTGCGTCAGAGACAGATCACGCTGCGTCAGAGACAGATCAAGGTGCGTCAGAGACAGATCAGGGTACGTCAGAGACAGATCAGGGTACGTCAGAGACATATTGGGGCGCGTCAGAGACAGAGCAGGGTGAGCCAGAGACAGATCAGGGTGTATCAGTGACAGATCAGTGTGCATCAGAGACAGATCACGCTGCGTCAGAGACAGATCAGGGTGCATCAGAGACAGATCAGTTTGCAGCAGTGACAGATCAGGGTGCGTCAGAGGCAGATCAGAGTGCACCAGAGACAGATCAGGGCGCGTCAGCGGCAGAAAAGGGTGTACCCGAGACAGATCAGGGTGCGTCAGAGGCAGATCAGGGTGCGTCAGAGGCAGATCAGGGTGCACCAGAGACAGATCAGGGTGCGTCAGCGGCAGATCAGGGTGCGTCAGCGGCAGATCAGGGTGTACCAGAGACAGATCAGGCTGCGTCTGCGGCAGATTAGGGTGTACCAGAGACAGATCAGGGTGCGTCAGAGGCAGATCAGGGTGCATCAGAGACAGATCAGGGTGCGTCAGAGACAGATCAGTGTGCATCAGAGACAGATCAGTGTGCATCAGAGACAGATCAGTGTGCGTCAGAGACAGATCAGGGTGCGTCAGAGACAGATCAGGGTGCGTCAGAGACAGATCAGGGTGCGTCAGAGACAGATCAGGGTGCATCAGAGACAGATCAGGGTGCGTCAGAGAAAGATCAGGGTGCGTCAGAGACAGTTCACGCTGCGACAGAGACAGATCAGGGTGCATCAGAGACAGATCACACTGCGTCAGAGACAGATCAGGCTGCGTCAGAGAAATATCAGTGTGCGTCAAAGACAGATCAGGCTGAGTCAGAGACAGATCAGGGTGCGTCAGATATAGATCACACTGCGTCAGGGACAGATCAGTGTGCATCAGAGACAGATCAGGGTGCGTCTGAGACAGATCAGGGTGCGTCTGAGACAGTTCAGGGTGCGTCAGTGACAGATAAGGGTGCGTCAATGACAGATAAGGGTGCGTCAGTGACAGATAAGGGTGCATCAGATACAGATCAATGTGCGTCAGAGACAGATCAGGGTGCATTAGAGACATATTGGGGCGCGTCAGAGACAGAGCAGGGTGAGTCAGAGACAGATCAGGGTGTATCAGTGACAGATCAGTGTGCATCAGAGACAGATCACGCTTTGTCAGAGACAGATCAGGGTGCATCAGAGACAGATCAGTTTGCACCAGTGACAGATCAGGGTGCGTCAGAGGCATATCAGAGTGCACCAGAGACAGATCAGGGCGCGTCAGCGGCAGAAAAGGGTGTACCCGAGACAGATCAGGGTGCGTCAGAGGCAGATCAAGGTGCGTCAGAGGCAGATCGGGGTGCATCAGAGACAGATCAGGGTGCACCAGAGACAGATCAGGGTGCACCAGAGACAGATCAGGGTGCGTCAGCGGCAGATCAGGGTGTACCAGAGACAGATCAGGGTGCGTCAGAGGCAGATCAGGGTGCATTAGAGACAGATCAGGGTGCGTCAGAGACAGAGCAGGGTGCACCAGAGACAGATCAGAGTGCACCAGAGACAGATCAGGGCGCGTCAGCGACAGAAAAGTGTGTACCCGAGACAGATTAGGGTACGTCAGAGGCAGATCAGGGTGCGTCAGACGCAGATCAGGGTGCGTCAGAGACAGATCAGGGTGCTCCAGAGACAGATCAGGGTGCGTCAGCGGCAGATCAGTGTGTACCAGAGACAGATCAGGCTGCGTCTGCGGCAGATTAGGGTGTACCAGACACAGATCAGGGTGCGTCAGAGGCAGATCAGGGTGCATCAGAGACAGATCAGGGTGCGTCAGAGACAGATCAGTGTGCATCAGAGACAGATCAGTGTGCATCAGAGACAGATCAGTGTGCGTCAGAGACAGATCAGGGTGCGTCAGAGACAGATCAGGGTGCGTCAGAGACAGATCAGGGTGCGTCAGTGACAGATCAGGGTATGTCAGAGACTGATCAGGGTGCATCAGAGACAGATCAGGGTGCGTCAGAGACAGAGCAGGGTGAGTCAGAGACAGATCAGTGTGTATCAGTGACAGATCAGTGTGCATCAGAGACAGATCAGTGTGCACCAGTGACAGATCAGGGTGCGTCAGAGGCAGATCAGGGTGCACCAGAGACAGATCAGAGTGCACCAGAGACAGATCAGGGCGCGTCAGCGACAGAAAAGTGTGTACCCGAGACAGATTAGGGTACGTCAGAGGCAGATCAGGGTGCGTCAGACGCAGATCAGGGTGCTCCAGAAACAGATCAGGGTGCTCCAGAGACAGATCAGGGTGCGTCAGCGGCAGATCAGTGTGTACCAGAGACAGATCAGGCTGCGTCTGCGGCAGATCAGGGTGTACCAAAGACAGACCAGGGTGCGTCAGAGGCAGATCAGGGTGCGTCAGAGGCAGATAAGGTGTGTCAGGGACAGATCAGGGTGCGTCAGGGACAGATCAGGGTGCGTCAGAGGCAGATCAGGGTGCGTCAGAGGCAGATCACGGAGCATCTGTGACAGATCAGGTTGCATGAGAGACAAATCAGGGTGCATCAAAGACAGATCAGTGTGAGTCAGAGACAGATCAGGGTGCCTCAGAGACAGATCAGGGTGCGTCAGAGACAGATCACGCTGCGTCAGAGACAGATCAGGGTGCGTCAGAGAAAGATCAGGGTGCGTCAGAGACAGTTCACGCTGCGACAGAGACAGATCAGGGTGCGTCAGAGACAGATCACGCTGCGTCAGAGAAAGATCAGGGTGCGTCAGAGACAGTTCACGCTGCGACAGAGACAGATCAGGGTGCGTCAGAGACAGATCACGCTGCGTCAGAGACAGATCAGGGTGCGTCAGAGACAGATCACGGTGCGTCAGAGAAATATCAGTGTGCGTCAAAGACAGATCAGAGTGAGTCAGAGACAGATCAGGGTGCGTCAGGTATAGATCACACTGCGTCAGGGACAGATCAGTGTGCATCAGAGACAGATCAGTGTGCGTCTGAGACAGATCAGGGTGCATTAGAGACATATTGGGGCGCGTCAGAGACAGAGCAGGGTGAGTCAGAGACAGATCAGGGTGTATCAGTGACAGATCAGTGTGCATCAGAGACAGATCACGCTTTGTCAGAGACAGATCAGGGTGCATCAGAGACAGATCAGTTTGCACCAGTGACAGATCAGGGTGCGTCAGAGGCATATCAGAGTGCACCAGAGACAGATCAGGGCGCGTCAGCGGCAGAAAAGGGTGTACCCGAGACAGATCAGGGTGCGTCAGAGGCAGATCAAGGTGCGTCAGAGGCAGATCGGGGTGCATCAGAGACAGATCAGGGTGCACCAGAGACAGATCAGGGTGCACCAGAGACAGATCAGGGTGCGTCAGCGGCAGATCAGGGTGTACCAGAGACAGATCAGGGTGCGTCAGAGGCAGATCAGGGTGCATTAGAGACAGATCAGGGTGCGTCAGAGACAGAGCAGGGTGCACCAGAGACAGATCAGAGTGCACCAGAGACAGATCAGGGCGCGTCAGCGACAGAAAAGTGTGTACCCGAGACAGATTAGGGTACGTCAGAGGCAGATCAGGGTGCGTCAGACGCAGATCAGGGTGCGTCAGAGACAGATCAGGGTGCTCCAGAGACAGATCAGGGTGCGTCAGCGGCAGATCAGTGTGTACCAGAGACAGATCAGGCTGCGTCTGCGGCAGATTAGGGTGTACCAGACACAGATCAGGGTGCGTCAGAGGCAGATCAGGGTGCATCAGAGACAGATCAGGGTGCGTCAGAGACAGATCAGTGTGCATCAGAGACAGATCAGTGTGCATCAGAGACAGATCAGTGTGCGTCAGAGACAGATCAGGGTGCGTCAGAGACAGATCAGGGTGCGTCAGAGACAGATCAGGGTGCGTCAGTGACAGATCAGGGTATGTCAGAGACTGATCAGGGTGCATCAGAGACAGATCAGGGTGCGTCAGAGACAGAGCAGGGTGAGTCAGAGACAGATCAGTGTGTATCAGTGACAGATCAGTGTGCATCAGAGACAGATCAGTGTGCACCAGTGACAGATCAGGGTGCGTCAGAGGCAGATCAGGGTGCACCAGAGACAGATCAGAGTGCACCAGAGACAGATCAGGGCGCGTCAGCGACAGAAAAGTGTGTAAAGGAGACAGATTAGGGTACGTCAGAGGCAGATCAGGGTGCGTCAGACGCAGATCAGGGTGCGTCAGAGACAGATCAGGGTGCTCCAGAAACAGATCAGGGTGCTCCAGAGACAGATCAGGGTGCGTCAGCGGCAGATCAGTGTGTACCAGAGACAGATCAGGCTGCGTCTGCGGCAGATCAGGGTGTACCAAAGACAGACCAGGGTGCGTCAGAGGCAGATCAGGGTGCGTCAGAGGCAGATAAGGTGTGTCAGGGACAGATCAGGGTGCGTCAGGGACAGATCAGGGTGCGTCAGAGGCAGATCAGGGTGCGTCAGAGGCAGATCACGGAGCATCTGTGACAGATCAGGTTGCATGAGAGACAAATCAGGGTGCATCAAAGACAGATCAGTGTGAGTCAGAGACAGATCAGGGTGCCTCAGAGACAGATCAGGGTGCGTCAGAGACAGATCACGCTGCGTCAGAGACAGATCAGGGTGCGTCAGAGAAAGATCAGGGTGCGTCAGAGACAGTTCACGCTGCGACAGAGACAGATCAGGGTGCGTCAGAGACAGATCACGCTGCGTCAGAGAAAGATCAGGGTGCGTCAGAGACAGTTCACGCTGCGACAGAGACAGATCAGGGTGCGTCAGAGACAGATCACGCTGCGTCAGAGACAGATCAGGGTGCGTCAGAGACAGATCACGGTGCGTCAGAGAAATATCAGTGTGCGTCAAAGACAGATCAGAGTGAGTCAGAGACAGATCAGGGTGCGTCAGGTATAGATCACACTGCGTCAGGGACAGATCAGTGTGCATCAGAGACAGATCAGTGTGCGTCTGAGACAGATCAGGGTGCGTCTGAGACAGATCAAGGTGCGTCAGAGACAGATCAAGGTGCATCAGAGACAGATCAGGGTACGTCAGAGACAGATCAGGGTACGTCAGAGACATATTGGGGCGCGTCAGAGACAGAGCAGGGTGAGTCAGAGACAGATCAGGGTGTATCAGTGACAGATCAGTGTGCATCAGAGACAGATCACGCTGCGTCAGAGACAGATCAGGGTGCATCAGAGACAGATCAGTTTGCACCAGTGACAGATCAGGGTGCGTCAGAGGCAGATCAGAGTGCACCAGAGACAGATCAGGGCGCGTCAGCGGCAGAAAAGGGTGTACCCGAGACAGATCAGGGTGCGTCAGAGGCAGATCAGTGTGCGTCAGAGGCAGATCAGGGTGCGTCAGAGGCAGATCAGGGTGCACCAGAGACAGATCAGGGTGCATCAGCGGCAGATCAGTGTGCGTCAGCGGCAGATCAGGGTGCGTCAGCGGCAGATCAGGGTGTACCAGAGACAGATCAGGCTGCGTCTGCGGCAGATTAGGGTGTACCAGAGACAGATCAGGGTGCGTCAGATGCAGATCAGGGTGCATCAGAGACAGATCAGGGTGCGTCAGAGACAGATCAGTGTGCATCAGAGACAGATCAGTGTGCGTCAGAGACAGATCAGTGTGCGTCAGAGACAGATCAGGGTGCGTCAGAGACAGATCAGGGTGCGTCAGTGACAGATCAGGGTACGTCAGAGACAGATCAGGGTGCGTCAGAGACAGATCAGGGTGCATCAGAGAGAGATCAGGGTGCGTCAGAGACAGAGCAGGGTGAGTCAGAGACAGATCAGTGTGTATCAGTGACAGATCAGTGTGCATCAGAGACAGATCAGTGTGCACCAGTGACAGATCAGGGTGCGTCAGAGGCAGATCAGGGTGCACCAGAGACAGATCAGGGTGCACCAGAGACAGATCAGAGTGCACCAGAGACAGATCAGGGCGCGTCAGCGACAGAAAAGTGTGTACCCGAGACAGATTAGGGTACGTCAGAGGCAGATCAGGGTGCGTCAGACGCAGATCAGGGTGCGTCAGAGACAGATCAGGGTGCTCCAGAGACAGATCAGGGTGCTCCAGAGACAGATCAGGGTGCGTCAGAGGCAGATCAGTGTGTACCAGAGACAGATCAGGCTGCGTCTGCGGCAGATCAGGGTGTACCAAAGACAGACCAGGGTGCGTCAGAGGCAGATCAGGGTGCGTCAGAGGCAGATAAGGTGTGTCAGGGACAGATCAGGGTGCGTCAGGGACAGATCAGGGTGCGTCAGAGGCAGATCAGGGTGCGTCAGAGGCAGATCAGGGAGCATCTGTGACAGATCAGGGTGCATGAGAGACAAATCAGGGTGCATCAAAGACAGATCAGTGTGCGTCAGAGATAGATCAGGGTGCCTCAGAGACAGATCAGGGTGCGTCAGAGACAGATCACGCTGCGTCAGAGACAGATCAGGGTGCGTCAGAGAAAGATCAGGGTGCGTCAGAGACAGTTCACGCTGCGACAGAGACAGATCAGGGTGCATCAGAGACAGATCACGCTGCGTCAGAGACAGATCAGGCTGCGTCAGAGAAATATCAGTGTGCGTCAAAGACAGATCAGGGTGAGTCAGAGACAGATCAGGGTGCGTCAGATCACACTGCGTCAGGGACAGATCAGTGTGCATCAGAGACAGATCAGTGTGCGTCTGAGACAGATCAGGGTGCGTCAGTGACAGATAAGGGTGCATCAGATACAGATCAATGTGCGTCAGAGACAGATCAGGGTGCATTAGAGACATATTGGGGCGCGTCAGAGACAGAGCAGGGCGAGTCAGAAACAGATCAGTGTGTATCAGTGACAGATCAGTGTGCATCAGAGACAGATCACGCTTCGTCAGAGACAGATCAGGGTGCATCAGAGACAGATCAGTTTGCACCAGTGACAGATCAGGGTGTGTCAGAGGCAGATCAGAGTGCACCAGAGACAGATCAGGGCGCGTCAGCGGCAGAAAACGGTGTACCCGAGACAGATCAGGGTGCGTCAGAGGCAGATCGGGGTGCGTCAGAGGCAGATCGGGGTGCATCAGAGACAGATCAGGGTGCACCAGAGACAGATCAGGGTGCACCAGAGACAGATCAGGGTGCGTCAGCGGCAGATCAGGGTGTACCAGAGACAGATCAGGGTGCGTCAGCGGCAGATCAGGGTGCATTAGAGACAGATCAGGGTGCGTCAGAGACAGAGCAGGGTGAGTCAGAGACAGATCAGTGTGTATCAGTGACAGATCAGTGTGCATCAGAGACAGATCAGTGTGCACCAGTGACAGATCAGGGTGCGTCAGAGGCAGATCAGGGTGCACCAGAGACAGATCAGAGTGCACCAGAGACAGATCAGAGTGCACCAGAGACAGATCAGGGCGCGTCAGCGACAGAAAAGGGTGTACCCGAGACAGATTAGGGTACGTCAGAGGCAGATCAGGGTGCGTCAGACGCAGATCAGGGTGCGTCAGAGACAGATCAGGGTGCTCCAGAGACAGATCAGGGTGCGTCAGCGGCAGATCAGTGTGTACCAGAGACAGATCAGGCTGCGTCTGCGGCAGATCAGGGTGTACCAAAGACAGACCAGGGTGCGTCAGAGGCAGATCAGGGTGCGTCAGAGGCAGATAAGTTTGTGTCAGGGACAGATCAGGGTGCGTCAGGGACAGATTAGGGTGCATCAGGGACAGATCAGGGTGCGTCAGAGGCAGATCAGGGAGCGTCTGTGACAGATCAGGGCGCATGAGAGACAAATCAGGGTGCATCAAAGACAGATCAGTGTGCGTCAGAGACAGATCAGGGTGCCTCAGAGACAGATCAGGGTGCCTCAGAGACAGATCAGGGTGCGTCAGAGACAGATCAGGGTGCGTCAGAGACAGATCACGCTGAATCAGAGACAGATCAGGGTGCGTCAGAGAAAGATCAGGGTGCGTCAGAGACAGTTCACGCTGCGTCAGAGACAGATCAGTGTGCGTCAGAGACAGATCACGCTGCGTCAGAGACAGATTACGCTGCGTCAGAGACAGATCAGGGTGCGTCAAGACAGATCAGGGTGAGTCAGAGACAGATCAGGGTGCGTCAGATATAGATCACACTGCGTCAGGGACAGATCAGTGTGCATCAGAGACAGATCAGTGTGCATCTGAGACAGATCAGGGTGCGTCAGTGACACATCTGGGTGCGTCAGAGACAGATCAGTGTGCATCAGAGACAGATCAGGGTGCATCAGAGACAGATCAGGGTGCGTCAGAGACAGATCAGGGTGCGTCAGAGACAGATCAGGGTGCGTCAGTGACAGATCAGGGTACGTCAGAGACTGATCAGGGTGCATCAGAGACAGATCAGGGTGCGTCAGAGACAGAGCAGGATGAGTCAGAGACAGATCAGTGTGTATCAGTGACAGATCAGTGTGCATCAGAGACAGATCAGTGTGCACCAGTGACAGATCAGGGTGCGTCAGAGGCAGATCAGGGTGCACCAGAGACAGATCAGAGTGCATCAGAGACAGATCAGGGCGCGTCAGCGACAGAAAAGTGTGTACCCGAGACAGATTAGGGCACGTCAGAGGCAGATCAGGGTGCGTCAGACGCAGATCAGGGTGCGTCAGAGACAGATCAGGGTGCTCCAGAGACAGATCAGGGTGCGTCAGCGGCAGATCAGTGTGTACCAGAGACAGATCAGTCTGCGTCTGCGGCAGATCAGGGTGTACCAAAGACAGACCAGGGTGCGTCAGAGGCAGATCAGGGTGCGTCAGAGGCAGATAAGGGTGTGTCAGGGACAGATCAGGGTGCGTCAGGGACAGATCAGGGTGCGTCAGAGGCAGATCAGGGTGCGTCAGAGGCAGATCAGGGAGCATCTGTGACAGATCAGGGTGCATGAGAGACAAATCAGGGTGCATCAAAGACAGATCAGTGTGCGTCAGAGACAGATCAGGGTGCCTCAGAGACAGATCAGGGTGCGTCAGAGACAGATCACGCTGCGTCAGAGACAGATCAGGGTGCGTCAGAGAAAGATCAGGGTGCGTCAGAGACAGTTCACGCTGCGACAGAGACAGATCAGGGTGCGTCAGAGACAGATCACGCTGCGTCAGAGAAAGATCAGGGTGCGTCAGAGACAGTTCACGCTGCGACAGAGACAGATCAGGGTGCGTCAGAGAAATATCAGTGTGCGTCAAAGACAGATCAGGGTGAGTCAGAGACAGATCAGGGTGCGTCAGATATAGATCACACTGCGTCAGGGACAGATCAGTGTGCATCAGAGACAGATCAGTGTGCGTCTGAGACAGATCAGTGTGCGTCAGTGACAGATCAGGGTGCGTCAGTGACAGATCAGGGTGCGTCAGTGACAGATAAGGGTGCATCAGATACAGATCAATGTGCGTCAGAGACAGATCACGCTGCGTCAGAGACAGATCAAGGTGCGTCAGAGACAGATCAGGGTACGTCAGAGACAGATCAGGGTACGTCAGAGACATATTGGGGCGCGTCAGAGACAGAGCAGGGTGAGCCAGAGACAGATCAGGGTGTATCAGTGACAGATCAGTGTGCATCAGAGACAGATCACGCTGCGTCAGAGACAGATCAGGGTGCATCAGAGACAGATCAGTTTGCAGCAGTGACAGATCAGGGTGCGTCAGAGGCAGATCAGAGTGCACCAGAGACAGATCAGGGCGCGTCAGCGGCAGAAAAGGGTGTACCCGAGACAGATCAGGGTGCGTCAGAGGCAGATCAGGGTGCGTCAGAGGCAGATCAGGGTGCACCAGAGACAGATCAGGGTGCGTCAGCGGCAGATCAGGGTGCGTCAGCGGCAGATCAGGGTGTACCAGAGACAGATCAGGCTGCGTCTGCGGCAGATTAGGGTGTACCAGAGACAGATCAGGGTGCGTCAGAGGCAGATCAGGGTGCATCAGAGACAGATCAGGGTGCGTCAGAGACAGATCAGTGTGCATCAGAGACAGATCAGTGTGCATCAGAGACAGATCAGTGTGCGTCAGAGACAGATCAGGGTGCGTCAGAGACAGATCAGGGTGCGTCAGAGACAGATCAGGGTGCGTCAGAGACAGATCAGGGTGCATCAGAGACAGATCAGGATGCGTCAGAGACAGAGCAGGGTGAGTCAGAGACAGATCAGTGTGTATCAGTGACAGATCAGTGTGCATCAGAGACAGATCAGTGTGCACCAGTGACAGATCAGGGTGCGTCAGAGGCAGATCAGGGTGCACCAGAGACAGATCAGAGTGCACCAGAGACAGATCAGGGTGCGTCAGAGACAGATCACGCTGAATCAGAGACAGATCAGGGTGCGTCAGAGAAAGATCAGGGTGCGTCAGAGACAGTTCACGCTGCGTCAGAGACAGATCAGTGTGCGTCAGAGACAGATCACGCTGCGTCAGAGACAGATCACGCTGCGTCAGAGACAGATCAGGGTGCGTCAAGACAGATCAGGGTGAGTCAGAGACAGATCAGGGTGCGTCAGATATAGATCACACTGCGTCAGGGACAGATCAGTGTGCATCAGAGACAGATCAGTGTGCATCTGAGACAGATCAGGGTGCGTCAGTGACACATCAGGGTGCGTCAGAGACAGATCAGTGTGCATCAGAGACAGATCAGGGTGCATCAGAGACAGATCAGGGTGCGTCAGAGACAGATCAGGGTGCGTCAGAGACAGATCAGGGTGCGTCAGTGACAGATCAGGGTACGTCAGAGACTGATCAGGGTGCATCAGAGACAGATCAGGGTGCGTCAGAGACAGAGCAGGATGAGTCAGAGACAGATCAGTGTGTATCAGTGACAGATCAGTGTGCATCAGAGACAGATCAGTGTGCACCAGTGACAGATCAGGGTGCGTCAGAGGCAGATCAGGGTGCACCAGAGACAGATCAGAGTGCATCAGAGACAGATCAGGGCGCGTCAGCGACAGAAAAGTGTGTACCTGAGACAGATTAGGGCACGTCAGAGGCAGATCAGGGTGCGTCAGACGCAGATCAGGGTGCGTCAGAGACAGATCAGGGTGCTCCAGAGACAGATCAGGGTGCGTCAGCGGCAGATCAGTGTGTACCAGAGACAGATCAGTCTGCGTCTGCGGCAGATCAGTGTGTACCAAAGACAGACCAGGGTGCGTCAGAGGCAGATCAGGGTGCGTCAGAGGCAGATAAGGGTGTCTCAGGGACAGATCAGGGTGCGTCAGGGACAGATCAGGGTGCGTCAGAGGCAGATCAGGGTGCGTCAGAGGCAGATCAGGGAGCATCTGTGACAGATCAGGGTGCATGAGAGACAAATCAGGGTGCATCAAAGACAGATCAGTGGGCGTCAGAGACAGATCAGGGTGCCTCAGAGACAGATCAGGGTGCGTCAGAGACAGATCACGCTGCGTCAGAGAAAGATCAGGGTGCGTCAGAGAAAGATCAGGGTGCGTCAGAGAAAGATCAGGGTGCGTCAGAGACAGTTCACGCTGCGACAGAGACAGATCAGGGTGCGTCAGAGACAGATCACGCTGCGTCAGAGAAAGATCAGGGTGCGTCAGAGACAGTTCACGCTGCGACAGAGACAGATCAGGGTGCGTCAGAGACAGATCACGCTGCATCAGAGACAGATCAGGGTGCGTCAGAGAAATATCAGTGTGCGTCAAAGACAGATCAGGGTGAGTCAGAGACAGATCAGGGTGCGTCAGATATAGATCACACTGCGTCAGGGACAGATCAGTGTGCATCAGAGACAGATCAGTGTGCGTCTGAGACAGATCAGGGTGCGTCAGTGACAGATCAGGGTGCGTCAGTGACAGATAAGGGTGCATCAGATACAGATCAATGTGCGTCAGAGACAGATCACGCTGCGTCAGAGACAGATCAAGGTGCGTCAGAGACAGATCAGGGTACGTCAGAGACAGATCAGGGTACGTCAGAGACATATTGGGGCGCGTCAGAGACAGAGCAGGGTGAGCCAGAGACAGATCAGGGTGTATCAGTGACAGATCAGTGTGCATCAGAGACAGATCACGCTGCGTCAGAGACAGATCAGGGTGCATCAGAGACAGATCAGTTTGCAGCAGTGACAGATCAGGGTGCGTCAGAGGCAGATCAGAGTGCACCAGAGACAGATCAGGGCGCGTCAGCGGCAGAAAAGGGTGTACCCGAGACAGATCAGGGTGCGTCAGAGGCAGATCAGGGTGCGTCAGAGGCAGATCAGGGTGCACCAGAGACAGATCAGGGTGCGTCAGCGGCAGATCAGGGTGCGTCAGCGGCAGATCAGGGTGTACCAGAGACAGATCAGGCTGCGTCTGCGGCAGATTAGGGTGTACCAGACACAGATCAGGGTGCGTCAGAGGCAGATCAGGGTGCATCAGAGACAGATCAGGGTGCGTCAGAGACAGATCAGGGTGCGTCAGAGACAGATCAGGGTGCGTCAGTGACAGATCAGGGTACGTCAGAGACAGATCAGGGTGCATCAGAGACAGATCAGGATGCGTCAGAGACAGAGCAGGGTGAGTCAGAGACAGATCAGTGTGTATCAGTGACAGATCAGTGTGCATCAGAGACAGATCAGTGTGCACCAGTGACAGATCAGGGTGCGTCAGAGGCAGATCAGGGTGCACCAGAGACAGATCATAGTGCACCAGAGACAGATCAGGGCGCGTCAGCGACAGAAAAGTGTGTACCCGAGACAGATTAGGGTACGTCAGAGGCAGATCAGGGTGCGTCAGACGCAGATCAGGGTGCGTCAGAGACAGATCAGGGTGCTCCAGAGACAGATCAGGGTGCGTCAGCGGCAGATCAGTGTGTACCAGAGACAGATCAGGCTGCGTCTGCGGCAGATCAGGGTGTGCCAAAGACAGACCAGGGTGCGTCAGAGGCAGATCAGGGTGCGTCAGAGGCAGATAAGGTGTGTCAGGGACAGATCAGGGTGCGTCAGGGACAGATCAGGGTGCGTCAGAGGCAGATCAGGGTGCGTCAGAGGCAGATCAGGGAGCATCTGTGACAGATCAGGGTGCATGAGAGACAAATCAGGGTGCATCAAAGACAGATCAGTGTGCGTCAGAGACAGATCAGTGTGCGTCAGAGAAAGATCAGGGTGCGTCAGAGACAGTTCACGCTGCGACAGAGACAGATCAGGGTGCGTCAGAGACAGATCACGCTGCATCAGAGACAGATCAGGCTGCGTCAGAGAAATATCAGTGTGCGTCAAAGACAGATCAGGCTGAGTCAGAGACAGATCAGGGTGCGTCAGATATAGATCACACTGCGTCAGGGACAGATCAGTGTGCATCAGAGACAGATCAGGGTGCGTCTGAGACAGATCAGCGTGCGTCTGAGACAGATCAGGGTGCGTCAGTGACAGATAAGGGTGCGTCAGTGACAGATAAGGGTGCGTCAGTGACAGATAAGGGTGCATCAGATACAGATCAATGTGCGTCAGAGACAGATCAGGGTGCATTAGAGACATATTGGGGCGCATCAGAGACAGAGCAGGGTGAGTCAGAGACAGATCAGGGTGTATCAGTGACTGATCAGTGTGCATCAGAGACAGATCACGCTTTGTCAGAGACAGATCAGGGTGCATCAGAGACAGATCAGTTTGCACCAGTGACAGATCAGGGTGCGTCAGAGGCAGATCAGAGTGCACCAGAGACAGATCAGGGCGCGTCAGCGGCAGAAAAGGGTGTACCCGAGACAGATCAGGGTGCGTCAGAGGCAGATCAGGGTGCGTCAGAGGCAGATCGGGGTGCATCAGAGACAGATCAGGGTGCACCAGAGACAGATCAGGGTGCACCAGAGACAGATCAGGGTGCGTCAGCGGCAGATCAGGGTGTACCAGAGACAGATCAGGGTGCGTCAGAGGCAGATCAGGGTGCATTAGAGACAGATCAGGGTGCGTCAGAGACAGAGCAGGGTGCACCAGAGACAGATCAGAGTGCACCAGAGACAGATCAGGGCGCGTCAGCGACAGAAAAGTGTGTACCCGAGACAGATTAGGGTACGTCAGAGGCAGATCAGGGCGCGTCAGACGCAGATCAGGGTGCGTCAGAGACAGATCAGGGTGCTCCAGAGACAGATCAGGGTGCGTCAGCGGCAGATCAGTGTGTACCAGAGACAGATCAGGCTGCGTCTGCGGCAGATCAGGGTGTACCAAAGACAGACCAGGGTGCGTCAGAGGCAGATCAGGGTGCGTCAGAGGCTGATAAGTTTGTGTCAGGGACAGATCAGGGTGCGTCAGGGACAGATCAGGGTGCGTCAGGGACAGATCAGGGTGCGTCAGGGACAGATCAGGGTGCGTCAGGGACAGATCAGGGTGCGTCAGAGGCAGATCAGGGTGCATCAGAGGCAGATCAGGGTGCGTCAGAGGCAGATCAGGGAGCATCTGTGACAGATCAGGGTGCATGAGAGACAAATCAGGGTGCATGAGAGACAGATCAGTGTGCGTCAGAGACAGATCAGGGTGCCTCAGAGACAGATCAGGGTGCCTCAGAGACAGATCAGGGTGCGTCAGAGACAGATCACGCTGAATCAGAGACAGATCAGGGTGCGTCAGAGAAAGATCAGGGTGCGTCAGAGACAGTTCACGCTGCGTCAGAGACAGATCAGGGTGCGTCACAGACAGATCACGCTGCGTCAGAGACAGATCAGGGTGCGTCAGAGACATATCAGTGTGCGTCAAAGACAGATCAGGGTGAGTCAGAGACAGATCAGGGTGCGTCAGATATAGATCACACTGCGTCAGGGACAGATCAGTGTGCATCAGAGACAGATCAGTGTGCATCTGAGACAGATCAGGGTGCGTCAGTGACAGATCAGGGTGCGTCAGTGACAGATCAGGGTGCATCAGAGACAGATCAATGTGCGCCAGAGACAGATCACGCTGCGTCAGAGACAGATCAAGGTGCGTCAGTGACAGATAAGGGTGCATCAGATACAGATCAATGTGCGCCAGAGACAGATCACGCTGCGTCAGAGACAGATCAAGGTGCGTCAGTGACAGATCAAGGTGCGTCAGAGGCAGATCAGGGTGCGTCACAGACAGATCAGGGTGCGTCAGAGACAGATCAGGGTGCATCAGAGTCAGATCAGGGTGCGTCAGGGACAGATCAGGGTGCGTCAGAGGCAGATCAGGGTGCGTCAGGGACAGATCAGGGTGCTTCAGGGACATATCAGTGTGCGTCACAGGCAGATCAGGATGCGTCAGAGGCAGATCAGGGTGCATCAGCGACAAATCACAGTGCTTCAGAGACGGATCAGGGTGCATCATAGACAGATCAGTTTGCGTCAGAGACAGATCAGTGTGCATCAGAGACAGATCAGTGTGCGTCAGAGACAGATCAGGGTTCGTCAGAGACATATCAGGGTGTATCAGTGACAGATCAGTGTGCATCAGATTCAGATCACGCTGCGTCAGAGACAGATTAGCGTGCACCAGAGACATATCAGTGTGCGTCAGAGACACATCGGGGTGCACCAGAGACAGATCAGGGTGCGTCAGAGACAGATCAGGGTGCGTCAGAGACAGAGCAGGGTGCGTCAGAGGCAGATTAGGGTGCGTCAGACGCAGATCAGGGTGCGTCAGAGACAGATCAGGGTGCTCCAGAAACAGATCAGGGTGCTCCAGAGACAGATCAGGGTGCGTCAGCGGCAGATCAGTGTGTACCAGAGACAGATCAGGCTGCGTCTGCGGCAGATCAGGGTGTACCAAAGACAGACCAGGGTGCGTCAGAGGCAGATCAGGGTGCGTCAGAGGCAGATAAGGTGTGTCAGGGACAGATCAGGGTGCGTCAGGGACAGATCAGGGTGCGTCAGAGGCAGATCAGGGTGCGTCAGAGGCAGATCACGGAGCATCTGTGACAGATCAGGGTGCATGAGAGACAAATCAGGGTGCATCAAAGACAGATCAGTGTGAGTCAGAGACAGATCAGGGTGCCTCAGAGACAGATCAGGGTGCGTCAGAGACAGATCACGCTGCGTCAGAGACAGATCAGGGTGCATCAGAGAAAGATCAGGGTGCGTCAGAGAAAGAACAGGGTGCGTCAGAGACAGTTCACGCTGCGACAGAGACAGATCAGGGTGCGTCAGAGACAGATCACGCTGCGTCAGAGAAAGATCAGGGTGCGTCAGAGACAGTTCACGCTGCGACAGAGACAGATCAGGGTGCGTCAGAGACAGATCACGCTGCGTCAGAGACAGATCAGGGTGCGTCAGAGACAGATCACGGTGCGTCAGAGAAATATCAGTGTGCGTCAAAGACAGATCAGAGTGAGTCAGAGACAGATCAGGGTGCGTCAGGTATAGATCACACTGCGTCAGGGACAGATCAGTGTGCATCAGAGACAGATCAGTGTGCGTCTGAGACAGATCAGGGTGCGTCTGAGACAGATCAAGGTGCGTCAGAGACAGATCAAGGTGCATCAGAGACAGATCAGGGTACGTCAGAGACAGATCAGGGTACGTCAGAGACATATTGGGGCGCGTCAGAGACAGAGCAGGGTGAGTCAGAGACAGATCAGGGTGTATCAGTGACAGATCAGTGTGCATCAGAGACAGATCACGCTGCGTCAGAGACAGATCAGGGTGCATCAGAGACAGATCAGTTTGCAGCAGTGACAGATCAGGGTGCGTCAGAGGCAGATCAGAGTGCACCAGAGACAGATCAGGGCGCGTCAGCGGCAGAAAAGGGTGTACCCGAGACAGATCAGGGTGCGTCAGAGGCAGATCAGTGTGCGTCAGAGGCAGATCAGGGTGCGTCAGAGGCAGATCAGGGTGCACCAGAGACAGATCAGGGTGCATCAGCGGCAGATCAGTGTGCGTCAGCGGCAGATCAGGGTGCGTCAGCGGCAGATCAGGGTGTACCAGAGACAGATCAGGCTGCGTCTGCGGCAGATTAGGGTGTACCAGAGACAGATCAGGGTGCGTCAGATGCAGATCAGGGTGCATCAGAGACAGATCAGGGTGCGTCAGAGACAGATCAGTGTGCATCAGAGACAGATCAGTGTGCGTCAGAGACAGATCAGTGTGCGTCAGAGACAGATCAGGGTGCGTCAGAGACAGATCAGGGTGCGTCAGTGACAGATCAGGGTACGTCAGAGACAGATCAGGGTGCGTCAGAGACAGATCAGGGTGCATCAGAGAGAGATCAGGGTGCGTCAGAGACAGAGCAGGGTGAGTCAGAGACAGATCAGTGTGTATCAGTGACAGATCAGTGTGCATCAGAGACAGATCAGTGTGCACCAGTGACAGATCAGGGTGCGTCAGAGGCAGATCAGGGTGCACCAGAGACAGATCAGGGTGCACCAGAGACAGATCAGAGTGCACCAGAGACAGATCAGGGCGCGTCAGCGACAGAAAAGTGTGTACCCGAGACAGATTAGGGTACGTCAGAGGCAGATCAGGGTGCGTCAGACGCAGATCAGGGTGCGTCAGAGACAGATCAGGGTGCTCCAGAGACAGATCAGGGTGCTCCAGAGACAGATCAGGGTGCGTCAGAGGCAGATCAGTGTGTACCAGAGACAGATCAGGCTGCGTCTGCGGCAGATCAGGGTGTACCAAAGACAGACCAGGGTGCGTCAGAGGCAGATCAGGGTGCGTCAGAGGCAGATAAGGTGTGTCAGGGACAGATCAGGGTGCGTCAGGGACAGATCAGGGTGCGTCAGAGGCAGATCAGGGTGCGTCAGAGGCAGATCAGGGAGCATCTGTGACAGATCAGGGTGCATGAGAGACAAATCAGGGTGCATCAAAGACAGATCAGTGTGCGTCAGAGATAGATCAGGGTGCCTCAGAGACAGATCAGGGTGCGTCAGAGACAGATCACGCTGCGTCAGAGACAGATCAGGGTGCGTCAGAGAAAGATCAGGGTGCGTCAGAGACAGTTCACGCTGCGACAGAGACAGATCAGGGTGCGTCAGAGACAGATCACGCTGCGTCAGAGAAAGATCAGGGTGCGTCAGAGACAGTTCACGCTGCGACAGAGACAGATCAGGGTGCGTCAGAGAAATATCAGTGTGCGTCAAAGACAGATCAGGGTGAGTCAGAGACAGATCAGGGTGCGTCAGATATAGATCACACTGCGTCAGGGACAGATCAGTGTGCATCAGAGACAGATCAGTGTGCGTCTGAGACAGATCAGTGTGCGTCAGTGACAGATCAGGGTGCGTCAGTGACAGATCAGGGTGCGTCAGTGACAGATAAGGGTGCATCAGATACAGATCAATGTGCGTCAGAGACAGATCACGCTGCGTCAGAGACAGATCAAGGTGCGTCAGAGACAGATCAGGGTACGTCAGAGACAGATCAGGGTACGTCAGAGACATATTGGGGCGCGTCAGAGACAGAGCAGGGTGAGCCAGAGACAGATCAGGGTGTATCAGTGACAGATCAGTGTGCATCAGAGACAGATCACGCTGCGTCAGAGACAGATCAGGGTGCATCAGAGACAGATCAGTTTGCAGCAGTGACAGATCAGGGTGCGTCAGAGGCAGATCAGAGTGCACCAGAGACAGATCAGGGCGCGTCAGCGGCAGAAAAGGGTGTACCCGAGACAGATCAGGGTGCGTCAGAGGCAGATCAGGGTGCGTCAGAGGCAGATCAGGGTGCACCAGAGACAGATCAGGGTGCGTCAGCGGCAGATCAGGGTGCGTCAGCGGCAGATCAGGGTGTACCAGAGACAGATCAGGCTGCGTCTGCGGCAGATTAGGGTGTACCAGAGACAGATCAGGGTGCGTCAGAGGCAGATCAGGGTGCATCAGAGACAGATCAGGGTGCGTCAGAGACAGATCAGTGTGCATCAGAGACAGATCAGTGTGCATCAGAGACAGATCAGTGTGCGTCAGAGACAGATCAGGGTGCGTCAGAGACAGATCAGGGTGCGTCAGAGACAGATCAGGGTGCGTCAGAGACAGATCAGGGTGCATCAGAGACAGATCAGGATGCGTCAGAGACAGAGCAGGGTGAGTCAGAGACAGATCAGTGTGTATCAGTGACAGATCAGTGTGCATCAGAGACAGATCAGTGTGCACCAGTGACAGATCAGGGTGCGTCAGAGGCAGATCAGGGTGCACCAGAGACAGATCAGAGTGCACCAGAGACAGATCAGGGTGCGTCAGAGACAGATCACGCTGAATCAGAGACAGATCAGGGTGCGTCAGAGAAAGATCAGGGTGCGTCAGAGACAGTTCACGCTGCGTCAGAGACAGATCAGTGTGCGTCAGAGACAGATCACGCTGCGTCAGAGACAGATCACGCTGCGTCAGAGACAGATCAGGGTGCGTCAAGACAGATCAGGGTGAGTCAGAGACAGATCAGTGTGCGTCAGATATAGATCACACTGCGTCAGGGACAGATCAGTGTGCATCAGAGACAGATCAGTGTGCATCTGAGACAGATCAGGGTGCGTCAGTGACACATCAGGGTGCGTCAGAGACAGATCAGTGTGCATCAGAGACAGATCAGGGTGCATCAGAGACAGATCAGGGTGCGTCAGAGACAGATCAGGGTGCGTCAGAGACAGATCAGGGTGCGTCAGTGACAGATCAGGGTACGTCAGAGACTGATCAGGGTGCATCAGAGACAGATCAGGGTGCGTCAGAGACAGAGCAGGATGAGTCAGAGACAGATCAGTGTGTATCAGTGACAGATCAGTGTGCATCAGAGACAGATCAGTGTGCACCAGTGACAGATCAGGGTGCGTCAGAGGCAGATCAGGGTGCACCAGAGACAGATCAGAGTGCATCAGAGACAGATCAGGGCGCGTCAGCGACAGAAAAGTGTGTACCTGAGACAGATTAGGGCACGTCAGAGGCAGATCAGGGTGCGTCAGACGCAGATCAGGGTGCGTCAGAGACAGATCAGGGTGCTCCAGAGACAGATCAGGGTGCGTCAGCGGCAGATCAGTGTGTACCAGAGACAGATCAGTCTGCGTCTGCGGCAGATCAGGGTGTACCAAAGACAGACCAGGGTGCGTCAGAGGCAGATCAGGGTGCGTCAGAGGCAGATAAGGGTGTCTCAGGGACAGATCAGGGTGCGTCAGGGACAGATCAGGGTGCGTCAGAGGCAGATCAGGGTGCGTCAGAGGCAGATCAGGGAGCATCTGTGACAGATCAGGGTGCATGAGAGACAAATCAGGGTGCATCAAAGACAGATCAGTGGGCGTCAGAGACAGATCAGGGTGCCTCAGAGACAGATCACGCTGCGTCAGAGAAAGATCAGGGTGCGTCAGAGAAAGATCAGGGTGCGTCAGAGAAAGATCAGGGTGCGTCAGAGACAGTTCACGCTGCGACAGAGACAGATCAGGGTGCGTCAGAGACAGATCACGCTGCGTCAGAGAAAGATCAGGGTGCGTCAGAGACAGTTCACGCTGCGACAGAGACAGATCAGGGTGCGTCAGAGACAGATCACGCTGCATCAGAGACAGATCAGGGTGCGTCAGAGAAATATCAGTGTGCGTCAAAGACAGATCAGGGTGAGTCAGAGACAGATCAGGGTGCGTCAGATATAGATCACACTGCGTCAGGGACAGATCAGTGTGCATCAGAGACAGATCAGTGTGCGTCTGAGACAGATCAGGGTGCGTCAGTGACAGATCAGGGTGCGTCAGTGACAGATAAGGGTGCATCAGATACAGATCAATGTGCGTCAGAGACAGATCACGCTGCGTCAGAGACAGATCAAGGTGCGTCAGAGACAGATCAGGGTACGTCAGAGACAGATCAGGGTACGTCAGAGACATATTGGGGCGCGTCAGAGACAGAGCAGGGTGAGCCAGAGACAGATCAGGGTGTATCAGTGACAGATCAGTGTGCATCAGAGACAGATCACGCTGCGTCAGAGACAGATCAGGGTGCATCAGAGACAGATCAGTTTGCAGCAGTGACAGATCAGGGTGCGTCAGAGGCAGATCAGAGTGCACCAGAGACAGATCAGGGCGCGTCAGCGGCAGAAAAGGGTGTACCCGAGACAGATCAGGGTGCGTCAGAGGCAGATCAGGGTGCGTCAGAGGCAGATCAGGGTGCACCAGAGACAGATCAGGGTGCGTCAGCGGCAGATCAGGGTGCGTCAGCGGCAGATCAGGGTGTACCAGAGACAGATCAGGCTGCGTCTGCGGCAGATTAGGGTGTACCAGACACAGATCAGGGTGCGTCAGAGGCAGATCAGGGTGCATCAGAGACAGATCAGGGTGCGTCAGAGACAGATCAGGGTGCGTCAGAGACAGATCAGGGTGCGTCAGTGACAGATCAGGGTACGTCAGAGACAGATCAGGGTGCATCAGAGACAGATCAGGATGCGTCAGAGACAGAGCAGGGTGAGTCAGAGACAGATCAGTGTGTATCAGTGACAGATCAGTGTGCATCAGAGACAGATCAGTGTGCACCAGTGACAGATCAGGGTGCGTCAGAGGCAGATCAGGGTGCACCAGAGACAGATCATAGTGCACCAGAGACAGATCAGGGCGCGTCAGCGACAGAAAAGTGTGTACCCGAGACAGATTAGGGTACGTCAGAGGCAGATCAGGGTGCGTCAGACGCAGATCAGGGTGCGTCAGAGACAGATCAGGGTGCTCCAGAGACAGATCAGGGTGCGTCAGCGGCAGATCAGTGTGTACCAGAGACAGATCAGGCTGCGTCTGCGGCAGATCAGGGTGTGCCAAAGACAGACCAGGGTGCGTCAGAGGCAGATCAGGGTGCGTCAGAGGCAGATAAGGTGTGTCAGGGACAGATCAGGGTGCGTCAGGGACAGATCAGGGTGCGTCAGAGGCAGATCAGGGTGCGTCAGAGGCAGATCAGGGAGCATCTGTGACAGATCAGGGTGCATGAGAGACAAATCAGGGTGCATCAAAGACAGATCAGTGTGCGTCAGAGACAGATCAGTGTGCGTCAGAGAAAGATCAGGGTGCGTCAGAGACAGTTCACGCTGCGACAGAGACAGATCAGGGTGCGTCAGAGACAGATCACGCTGCATCAGAGACAGATCAGGCTGCGTCAGAGAAATATCAGTGTGCGTCAAAGACAGATCAGGCTGAGTCAGAGACAGATCAGGGTGCGTCAGATATAGATCACACTGCGTCAGGGACAGATCAGTGTGCATCAGAGACAGATCAGGGTGCGTCTGAGACAGATCAGCGTGCGTCTGAGACAGATCAGGGTGCGTCAGTGACAGATAAGGGTGCGTCAGTGACAGATAAGGGTGCGTCAGTGACAGATAAGGGTGCATCAGATACAGATCAATGTGCGTCAGAGACAGATCAGGGTGCATTAGAGACATATTGGGGCGCATCAGAGACAGAGCAGGGTGAGTCAGAGACAGATCAGGGTGTATCAGTGACTGATCAGTGTGCATCAGAGACAGATCACGCTTTGTCAGAGACAGATCAGGGTGCATCAGAGACAGATCAGTTTGCACCAGTGACAGATCAGGGTGCGTCAGAGGCAGATCAGAGTGCACCAGAGACAGATCAGGGCGCGTCAGCGGCAGAAAAGGGTGTACCCGAGACAGATCAGGGTGCGTCAGAGGCAGATCAGGGTGCGTCAGAGGCAGATCGGGGTGCATCAGAGACAGATCAGGGTGCACCAGAGACAGATCAGGGTGCACCAGAGACAGATCAGGGTGCGTCAGCGGCAGATCAGGGTGTACCAGAGACAGATCAGGGTGCGTCAGAGGCAGATCAGGGTGCATTAGAGACAGATCAGGGTGCGTCAGAGACAGAGCAGGGTGCACCAGAGACAGATCAGAGTGCACCAGAGACAGATCAGGGCGCGTCAGCGACAGAAAAGTGTGTACCCGAGACAGATTAGGGTACGTCAGAGGCAGATCAGGGCGCGTCAGACGCAGATCAGGGTGCGTCAGAGACAGATCAGGGTGCTCCAGAGACAGATCAGGGTGCGTCAGCGGCAGATCAGTGTGTACCAGAGACAGATCAGGCTGCGTCTGCGGCAGATCAGGGTGTACCAAAGACAGACCAGGGTGCGTCAGAGGCAGATCAGGGTGCGTCAGAGGCTGATAAGTTTGTGTCAGGGACAGATCAGGGTGCGTCAGGGACAGATCAGGGTGCGTCAGGGACAGATCAGGGTGCGTCAGGGACAGATCAGGGTGCGTCAGAGGCAGATCAGGGTGCATCAGAGGCAGATCAGGGTGCGTCAGAGGCAGATCAGGGAGCATCTGTGACAGATCAGGGTGCATGAGAGACAAATCAGGGTGCATGAGAGACAGATCAGTGTGCGTCAGAGACAGATCAGGGTGCCTCAGAGACAGATCAGGGTGCCTCAGAGACAGATCAGGGTGCGTCAGAGACAGATCACGCTGAATCAGAGACAGATCAGGGTGCGTCAGAGAAAGATCAGGGTGCGTCAGAGACAGTTCACGCTGCGTCAGAGACAGATCAGGGTGCGTCACAGACAGATCACGCTGCGTCAGAGACAGATCAGGGTGCGTCAGAGAAATATCAGTGTGCGTCAAAGACAGATCAGGGTGAGTCAGAGACAGATCAGGGTGCGTCAGATATAGATCACACTGCGTCAGGGACAGATCAGTGTGCATCAGAGACAGATCAGTGTGCATCTGAGACAGATCAGGGTGCGTCAGTGACAGATCAGGGTGCGTCAGTGACAGATAAGGGTGCATCAGATACAGATCAATGTGCGCCAGAGACAGATCACGCTGCGTCAGAGACAGATCAAGGTGCGTCAGTGACAGATAAGGGTGCATCAGATACAGATCAATGTGCGCCAGAGACAGATCACGCTGCGTCAGAGACAGATCAAGGTGCGTCAGTGACAGATCAAGGTGCGTCAGAGGCAGATCAGGGTGCGTCACAGACAGATCAGGGTGCGTCAGAGACAGATCAGGGTGCATCAGAGTCAGATCAGGGTGCGTCAGGGACAGATCAGGGTGCGTCAGAGGCAGATCAGGGTGCGTCAGGGACAGATCAGGGTGCTTCAGGGACATATCAGTGTGCGTCACAGGCAGATCAGGATGCGTCAGAGGCAGATCAGGGTGCATCAGCGACAAATCACGGTGCTTCAGAGACGGATCAGGGTGCATCATAGACAGATCAGTTTGCGTCAGAGACAGATCAGTGTGCATCAGAGACAGATCAGTGTGCGTCAGAGACAGATCAGGGTTCGTCAGAGACATATCAGGGTGTATCAGTGACAGATCAGTGTGCATCAGATTCAGATCACGCTGCGTCAGAGACAGATTAGCGTGCACCAGAGACATATCAGTGTGTGTCAGAGACACATCGGGGTGCACCAGAGACAGATCAGGGTGCGTCAGAGACAGATCAGGGTGCGTCAGAGACAGAGCAGGGTGCGTCAGAGGCAGATTAGGGTGCGTCAGACGCAGATCAGGGTGCGTCAGAGACAGATCAGGGTGCTCCAGAAACAGATCAGGGTGCTCCAGAGACAGATCAGGGTGCGTCAGCGGCAGATCAGTGTGTACCAGAGACAGATCAGGCTGCGTCTGCGGCAGATCAGGGTGTACCAAAGACAGACCAGGGTGCGTCAGAGGCAGATCAGGGTGCGTCAGAGGCAGATAAGGTGTGTCAGGGACAGATCAGGGTGCGTCAGGGACAGATCAGGGTGCGTCAGAGGCAGATCAGGGTGCGTCAGAGGCAGATCACGGAGCATCTGTGACAGATCAGGGTGCATGAGAGACAAATCAGGGTGCATCAAAGACAGATCAGTGTGAGTCAGAGACAGATCAGGGTGCCTCAGAGACAGATCAGGGTGCGTCAGAGACAGATCACGCTGCGTCAGAGACAGATCAGGGTGCATCAGAGAAAGATCAGGGTGCGTCAGAGAAAGAACAGGGTGCGTCAGAGACAGTTCACGCTGCGACAGAGACAGATCAGGGTGCGTCAGAGACAGATCACGCTGCGTCAGAGAAAGATCAGGGTGCGTCAGAGACAGTTCACGCTGCGACAGAGACAGATCAGGGTGCGTCAGAGACAGATCACGCTGCGTCAGAGACAGATCAGGGTGCGTCAGAGACAGATCACGGTGCGTCAGAGAAATATCAGTGTGCGTCAAAGACAGATCAGAGTGAGTCAGAGACAGATCAGGGTGCGTCAGGTATAGATCACACTGCGTCAGGGACAGATCAGTGTGCATCAGAGACAGATCAGTGTGCGTCTGAGACAGATCAGGGTGCGTCTGAGACAGATCAAGGTGCGTCAGAGACAGATCAAGGTGCATCAGAGACAGATCAGGGTACGTCAGAGACAGATCAGGGTACGTCAGAGACATATTGGGGCGCGTCAGAGACAGAGCAGGGTGAGTCAGAGACAGATCAGGGTGTATCAGTGACAGATCAGTGTGCATCAGAGACAGATCACGCTGCGTCAGAGACAGATCAGGGTGCATCAGAGACAGATCAGTTTGCAGCAGTGACAGATCAGGGTGCGTCAGAGGCAGATCAGAGTGCACCAGAGACAGATCAGGGCGCGTCAGCGGCAGAAAAGGGTGTACCCGAGACAGATCAGGGTGCGTCAGAGGCAGATCAGTGTGGGTCAGAGGCAGATCAGGGTGCGTCAGAGGCAGATCAGGGTGCACCAGAGACAGATCAGGGTGCATCAGCGGCAGATCAGTGTGCGTCAGCGGCAGATCAGGGTGCGTCAGCGGCAGATCAGGGTGTACCAGAGACAGATCAGGCTGCGTCTGCGGCAGATTAGGGTGTACCAGAGACAGATCAGGGTGCGTCAGATGCAGATCAGGGTGCATCAGAGACAGATCAGGGTGCGTCAGAGACAGATCAGTGTGCATCAGAGACAGATCAGTGTGCGTCAGAGACAGATCAGTGTGCGTCAGAGACAGATCAGGGTGCGTCAGAGACAGATCAGGGTGCGTCAGTGACAGATCAGGGTACGTCAGAGACAGATCAGGGTGCGTCAGAGACAGATCAGGGTGCATCAGAGAGAGATCAGGGTGCGTCAGAGACAGAGCAGGGTGAGTCAGAGACAGATCAGTGTGTATCAGTGACAGATCAGTGTGCATCAGAGACAGATCAGTGTGCACCAGAGACAGATCAGGGTGCGTCAGAGGCAGATCAGGGTGCACCAGAGACAGATCAGGGTGCACCAGAGACAGATCAGAGTGCACCAGAGACAGATCAGGGCGCGTCAGCGACAGAAAAGTGTGTACCCGAGACAGATTAGGGTACGTCAGAGGCAGATCAGGGTGCGTCAGACGCAGATCAGGGTGCGTCAGAGACAGATCAGGGTGCTCCAGAGACAGATCAGGGTGCTCCAGAGACAGATCAGGGTGCTCCAGAGGCAGATCAGTGTGTACCAGAGACAGATCAGGCTGCGTCTGCGGCAGATCAGGGTGTACCAAAGACAGACCAGGGTGCGTCAGAGGCAGATCAGGGTGCGTCAGAGGCAGATAAGGTGTGTCAGGGACAGATCAGGGTGCGTCAGGGACAGATCAGGGTGCGTCAGAGGCAGATCAGGGTGCGTCAGAGGCAGATCAGGGAGCATCTGTGACAGATCAGGGTGCATGAGAGACAAATCAGGGTGCATCAAAGACAGATCAGTGTGCGTCAGAGATAGATCAGGGTGCCTCAGAGACAGATCAGGGTGCGTCAGAGACAGATCACGCTGCGTCAGAGACAGATCAGGGTGCGTCAGAGAAAGATCAGGGTGCGTCAGAGACAGTTCACGCTGCGACAGAGACAGATCAGGGTGCATCAGAGACAGATCACGCTGCGTCAGAGACAGATCAGGCTGCGTCAGAGAAATATCAGTGTGCGTCAAAGACAGATCAGGGTGAGTCAGAGACAGATCAGGGTGCGTCAGATCACACTGCGTCAGGGACAGATCAGTGTGCATCAGAGACAGATCAGTGTGCGTCTGAGACAGATCAGGGTGCGTCAGTGACAGATAAGGGTGCATCAGATACAGATCAATGTGCGTCAGAGACAGATCAGGGTGCATTAGAGACATATTGGGGCGCGTCAGAGACAGAGCAGGGTGAGTCAGAAACAGATCAGTGTGTATCAGTGACAGATCAGTGTGCATCAGAGACAGATCACGCTTCGTCAGAGACAGATCAGGGTGCATCAGAGACAGATCAGTTTGCACCAGTGACAGATCAGGGTGTGTCAGAGGCAGATCAGAGTGCACCAGAGACAGATCAGGGCGCGTCAGCGGCAGAAAACGGTGTACCCGAGACAGATCAGGGTGCGTCAGAGGCAGATCGGGGTGCGTCAGAGGCAGATCGGGGTGCATCAGAGACAGATCAGGGTGCACCAGAGACAGATCAGGGTGCACCAGAGACAGATCAGGGTGCGTCAGCGGCAGATCAGGGTGTACCAGAGACAGATCAGGGTGCGTCAGCGGCAGATCAGGGTGCATTAGAGACAGATCAGGGTGCGTCAGAGTCAGAGCAGGGTGAGTCAGAGACAGATCAGTGTGTATCAGTGACAGATCAGTGTGCATCAGAGACAGATCAGTGTGCACCAGTGACAGATCAGGGTGCGTCAGAGGCAGATCAGGGTGCACCAGAGACAGATCAGAGTGCACCAGAGACAGATCAGAGTGCACCAGAGACAGATCAGGGCGCGTCAGCGACAGAAAAGGGTGTACCCGAGACAGATTAGGGTACGTCAGAGGCAGATCAGGGTGCGTCAGACGCAGATCAGGGTGCGTCAGAGACAGATCAGGGTGCTCCAGAGACAGATCAGGGTGCGTCAGCGGCAGATCAGTGTGTACCAGAGACAGATCAGGCTGCGTCTGCGGCAGATCAGGGTGTACCAAAGACAGACCAGGGTGCGTCAGAGGCAGATCAGGGTGCGTCAGAGGCAGATAAGTTTGTGTCAGGGACAGATCAGGGTGCGTCAGGGACAGATTAGGGTGCATCAGGGACAGATCAGGGTGTGTCAGAGGCAGATCAGGGTGCATCAGAGGCAGATCAGGGTGCGTCAGAGGCAGATCAGGGAGCGTCTGTGACAGATCAGGGCGCATGAGAGACAAATCAGGGTGCATCAAAGACAGATCAGTGTGCGTCAGAGACAGATCAGGGTGCCTCAGAGACAGATCAGGGTGCCTCAGAGACAGATCAGGGTGCGTCAGAGACAGATCAGGGTGCGTCAGAGACAGGTCACGCTGCGTCAGAGACAGATCAGTGTGCGTCAGAGACAGATCACGCTGCGTCAGAGACAGATTACGCTGCGTCAGAGACAGATCAGGGTGCGTCAAGACAGATCAGGGTGAGTCAGAGACAGATCAGGGTGCGTCAGAGACAGATCAGTGTGCATCTGAGACAGATCAGGGTGCGTCAGTGACACATCAGGGTGCGTCAGAGACAGATCAGTGTGCATCAGAGACAGATCAGGGTGCATCAGAGACAGATCAGGGTGCGTCAGAGACAGATCAGGGTGCGTCAGAGACAGATCAGGGTGCGTCAGTGACAGATCAGGGTACGTCAGAGACTGATCAGGGTGCATCAGAGACAGATCAGGGTGCGTCAGAGACAGAGCAGGATGAGTCAGAGACAGATCAGTGTGTATCAGTGACAGATCAGTGTGCATCAGAGACAGATCAGTGTGCACCAGTGACAGATCAGGGTGCGTCAGAGGCAGATCAGGGTGCACCAGAGACAGATCAGAGTGCATCAGAGACAGATCAGGGCGCGTCAGCGACAGAAAAGTGTGTACCCGAGACAGATTAGGGCACGTCAGAGGCAGATCAGGGTGCGTCAGACGCAGATCAGGGTGCGTCAGAGACAGATCAGGGTGCTCCAGAGACAGATCAGGGTGCGTCAGCGGCAGATCAGTGTGTACCAGAGACAGATCAGTCTGCGTCTGCGGCAGATCAGGGTGTACCAAAGACAGACCAGGGTGCGTCAGAGGCAGATCAGGGTGCGTCAGAGGCAGATAAGGGTGTGTCAGGGACAGATCAGGGTGCGTCAGGGACAGATCAGGGTGCGTCAGAGGCAGATCAGGGTGCGTCAGAGGCAGATCAGGGAGCATCTGTGACAGATCAGGGTGCATGAGAGACAAATCAGGGTGCATCAAAGACAGATCAGTGTGCGTCAGAGACAGATCAGGGTGCCTCAGAGACAGATCAGGGTGCGTCAGAGACAGATCACGCTGCGTCAGAGACAGATCAGGGTGCGTCAGAGAAAGATCAGGGTGCGTCAGAGACAGTTCACGCTGCGACAGAGACAGATCAGGGTGCGTCAGAGACAGATCACGCTGCGTCAGAGAAAGATCAGGGTGCGTCAGAGACAGTTCACGCTGCGACAGAGACAGATCAGGGTGCGTCAGAGAAATATCAGTGTGCGTCAAAGACAGATCAGGGTGAGTCAGAGACAGATCAGGGTGCGTCAGATATAGATCACACTGCGTCAGGGACAGATCAGTGTGCATCAGAGACAGATCAGTGTGCGTCTGAGACAGATCAGTGTGCGTCAGTGACAGATCAGGGTGCGTCAGTGACAGATCAGGGTGCGTCAGTGACAGATAAGGGTGCATCAGATACAGATCAATGTGCGTCAGAGACAGATCACGCTGCGTCAGAGACAGATCAAGGTGCGTCAGAGACAGATCAGGGTGCGTCAGAGACAGATCAGGGTACGTCAGAGACATATTGGGGCGCGTCAGAGACAGAGCAGGGTGAGCCAGAGACAGATCAGGGTGTATCAGTGACAGATCAGTGTGCATCAGAGACAGATCACGCTGCGTCAGAGACAGATCAGGGTGCATCAGAGACAGATCAGTTTGCAGCAGTGACAGATCAGGGTGCGTCAGAGGCAGATCAGAGTGCACCAGAGACAGATCAGGGCGCGTCAGCGGCAGAAAAGGGTGTACCCGAGACAGATCAGGGTACGTCAGAGGCAGATCAGGGTGCGTCAGAGGCAGATCAGGGTGCACCAGAGACAGATCAGGGTGCGTCAGCGGCAGATCAGGGTGCGTCAGCGGCAGATCAGGGTGTACCAGAGACAGATCAGGCTGCGTCTGCGGCAGATTAGGGTGTACCAGAGACAGATCAGGGTGCGTCAGAGGCAGATCAGGGTGCATCAGAGACAGATCAGGGTGCGTCAGAGACAGATCAGGGTGCGTCAGAGACAGATCAGTGTGCATCAGAGACAGATCAGTGTGCATCAGAGACAGATCAGTGTGCGTCAGAGACAGATCAGGGTGCGTCAGAGACAGATCAGGGTGCGTCAGAGACAGATCAGGGTGCGTCAGAGACAGATCAGGGTGCATCAGAGACAGATCAGGATGCGTCAGAGACAGAGCAGGGTGAGTCAGAGACAGATCAGTGTGTATCAGTGACAGATCAGTGTGCATCAGAGACAGATCAGTGTGCACCAGTGACAGATCAGGGTGCGTCAGAGGCAGATCAGGGTGCACCAGAGACAGATCAGAGTGCACCAGAGACAGATCAGGGTGCGTCAGAGACAGATCACGCTGAATCAGAGACAGATCAGGGTGCGTCAGAGAAAGATCAGGGTGCGTCAGAGACAGTTCACGCTGCGTCAGAGACAGATCAGTGTGCGTCAGAGACAGATCACGCTGCGTCAGAGACAGATCACGCTGCGTCAGAGACAGATCAGGGTGCGTCAAGACAGATCAGGGTGAGTCAGAGACAGATCAGGGTGCGTCAGATATAGATCACACTGCGTCAGGGACAGATCAGTGTGCATCAGAGACAGATCAGTGTGCATCTGAGACAGATCAGGGTGCGTCAGTGACACATCAGGGTGCGTCAGAGACAGATCAGTGTGCATCAGAGACAGATCAGGGTGCATCAGAGACAGATCAGGGTGCGTCAGAGACAGATCAGGGTGCGTCAGAGACAGATCAGGGTGCGTCAGAGACAGATCAGGGTGCGTCAGTGACAGATCAGGGTACGTCAGAGACTGATCAGGGTGCATCAGAGACAGATCAGGGTGCGTCAGAGACAGAGCAGGATGAGTCAGAGACAGATCAGTGTGTATCAGTGACAGATCAGTGTGCATCAGAGACAGATCAGTGTGCACCAGTGACAGATCAGGGTGCGTCAGAGGCAGATCAGGGTGCACCAGAGACAGATCAGAGTGCATCAGAGACAGATCAGGGCGCGTCAGCGACAGAAAAGTGTGTACCTGAGACAGATTAGGGCACGTCAGAGGCAGATCAGGGTGCGTCAGACGCAGATCAGGGTGCGTCAGAGACAGATCAGGGTGCTCCAGAGACAGATCAGGGTGCGTCAGCGGCAGATCAGTGTGTACCAGAGACAGATCAGTCTGCGTCTGCGGCAGATCAGGGTGTACCAAAGACAGACCAGGGTGCGTCAGAGGCAGATCAGGGTGCGTCAGAGGCAGATAAGGGTGTGTCAGGGACAGATCAGGGTGCGTCAGGGACAGATCAGGGTGCGTCAGAGGCAGATCAGGGTGCGTCAGAGGCAGATCAGGGAGCATCTGTGACAGATCAGGGTGCATGAGAGACAAATCAGGGTGCATCAAAGACAGATCAGTGGGCGTCAGAGACAGATCAGGGTGCCTCAGAGACAGATCAGGGTGCGTCAGAGACAGATCACGCTGCGTCAGAGAAAGATCAGGGTGCGTCAGAGAAAGATCAGGGTGCGTCAGAGACAGTTCACGCTGCGACAGAGACAGATCAGGGTGCGTCAGAGACAGATCACGCTGCGTCAGAGAAAGATCAGGGTGCGTCAGAGACAGTTCACGCTGCGACAGAGACAGATCAGGGTGCGTCAGAGACAGATCACGCTGCGTCAGAGACAGATCAGGGTGCGTCAGAGAAATATCAGTGTGCGTCAAAGACAGATCAGGGTGAGTCAGAGACAGATCAGGGTGCGTCAGATATAGATCACACTGCGTCAGGGACAGATCAGTGTGCATCAGAGACAGATCAGTGTGCGTCTGAGACAGATCAGGGTGCGTCAGTGACAGATCAGGGTGCGTCAGTGACAGATAAGGGTGCATCAGATACAGATCAATGTGCGTCAGAGACAGATCACGCTGCGTCAGAGACAGATCAAGGTGCGTCAGAGACAGATCAGGGTACGTCAGAGACAGATCAGGGTACGTCAGAGACATATTGGGGCGCGTCAGAGACAGAGCAGGGTGAGCCAGAGACAGATCAGGGTGTATCAGTGACAGATCAGTGTGCATCAGAGACAGATCACGCTGCGTCAGAGACAGATCAGGGTGCATCAGAGACAGATCAGTTTGCAGCAGTGACAGATCAGGGTGCGTCAGAGGCAGATCAGAGTGCACCAGAGACAGATCAGGGCGCGTCAGCGGCAGAAAAGGGTGTACCCGAGACAGATCAGGGTGCGTCAGAGGCAGATCAGGGTGCGTCAGAGGCAGATCAGGGTGCACCAGAGACAGATCAGGGTGCGTCAGCGGCAGATCAGGGTGCGTCAGCGGCAGATCAGGGTGTACCAGAGACAGATCAGGCTGCGTCTGCGGCAGATTAGGGTGTACCAGACACAGATCAGGGTGCGTCAGAGGCAGATCAGGGTGCATCAGAGACAGATCAGGGTGCGTCAGAGACAGATCAGGGTGCGTCAGAGACAGATCAGGGTGCGTCAGTGACAGATCAGGGTACGTCAGAGACAGATCAGGGTGCGTCAGAGACAGATCAGGATGCGTCAGAGACAGAGCAGGGTGAGTCAGAGACAGATCAGTGTGTATCAGTGACAGATCAGTGTGCATCAGAGACAGATCAGTGTGCACCAGTGACAGATCAGGGTGCGTCAGAGGCAGATCAGGGTGCACCAGAGACAGATCATAGTGCACCAGAGACAGATCAGGGCGCGTCAGCGACAGAAAAGTGTGTACCCGAGACAGATTAGGGTACGTCAGAGGCAGATCAGGGTGCGTCAGACGCAGATCAGGGTGCGTCAGAGACAGATCAGGGTGCTCCAGAGACAGATCAGGGTGCGTCAGCGGCAGATCAGTGTGTACCAGAGACAGATCAGGCTGCGTCTGCGGCAGATCAGGGTGTGCCAAAGACAGACCAGGGTGCGTCAGAGGCAGATCAGGGTGCGTCAGAGGCAGATAAGGTGTGTCAGGGACAGATCAGGGTGCGTCAGGGACAGATCAGGGTGCGTCAGAGGCAGATCAGGGTGCGTCAGAGGCAGATCAGGGAGCATCTGTGACAGATCAGGGTGCATGAGAGACAAATCAGGGTGCATCAAAGACAGATCAGTGTGCGTCAGAGACAGATCAGTGTGCGTCAGAGAAAGATCAGGGTGCGTCAGAGACAGTTCACGCTGCGACAGAGACAGATCAGGGTGCGTCAGAGACAGATCACGCTGCATCAGAGACAGATCAGGCTGCGTCAGAGAAATATCAGTGTGCGTCAAAGACAGATCAGGCTGAGTCAGAGACAGATCAGGGTGCGTCAGATATAGATCACACTGCGTCAGGGACAGATCAGTGTGCATCAGAGACAGATCAGGGTGCGTCTGAGACAGATCAGGGTGCGTCTGAGACAGATCAGGGTGCGTCAGTGACAGATAAGGGTGCGTCAGTGACAGATAAGGGTGCGTCAGTGACAGATAAGGGTGCATCAGATACAGATCAATGTGCGTCAGAGATAGATCAGGGTGCATTAGAGACATATTGGGGCGCGTCAGAGACAGAGCAGGGTGAGTCAGAGACAGATCAGGGTGTATCAGTGACTGATCAGTGTGCATCAGAGACAGATCACGCTTTGTCAGAGACAGATCAGGGTGCATCAGAGACAGATCAGTTTGCACCAGTGACAGATCAGGGTGCGTCAGAGGCAGATCAGAGTGCACCAGAGACAGATCAGGGCGCGTCAGCGGCAGAAAAGGGTGTACCCGAGACAGATCAGGGTGCGTCAGAGGCAGATCAGGGTGCGTCAGAGGCAGATCGGGGTGCATCAGAGACAGATCAGGGTGCACCAGAGACAGATCAGGGTGCACCAGAGACAGATCAGGGTGCGTCAGCGGCAGATCAGGGTGTACCAGAGACAGATCAGGGTGCGTCAGAGGCAGATCAGGGTGCATTAGAGACAGATCAGGGTGCGTCAGAGACAGAGCAGGGTGCACCAGAGACAGATCAGAGTGCACCAGAGACAGATCAGGGCGCGTCAGCGACAGAAAAGTGTGTACCCGAGACAGATTAGGGTACGTCAGAGGCAGATCAGGGCGCGTCAGACGCAGATCAGGGTGCGTCAGAGACAGATCAGGGTGCTCCAGAGACAGATCAGGGTGCGTCAGCGGCAGATCAGTGTGTACCAGAGACAGATCAGGCTGCGTCTGCGGCAGATCAGGGTGTACCAAAGACAGACCAGGGTGCGTCAGAGGCAGATCAGGGTGCGTCAGAGGCTGATAAGTTTGTGTCAGGGACAGATCAGGGTGCGTCAGGGACAGATCAGGGTGCGTCAGGGACAGATCAGGGTGCGTCAGGGACAGATCAGGGTGCGTCAGAGGCAGATCAGGGTGCATCAGAGGCAGATCAGGGTGCGTCAGAGGCAGATCAGGGAGCATCTGTGACAGATCAGGGTGCATGAGAGACAAATCAGGGTGCATGAGAGACAGATCAGTGTGCGTCAGAGACAGATCAGGGTGCCTCAGAGACAGATCAGGGTGCCTCAGAGACAGATCAGGGTGCGTCAGAGACAGATCACGCTGAATCAGAGACAGATCAGGGTGCGTCAGAGAAAGATCAGGGTGCGTCAGAGACAGTTCACGCTGCGTCAGAGACAGATCAGGGTGCGTCACAGACAGATCACGCTGCGTCAGAGACAGATCAGGGTGCGTCAGAGAAATATCAGTGTGCGTCAAAGACAGATCAGGGTGAGTCAGAGACAGATCAGGGTGCGTCAGATATAGATCACACTGCGTCAGGGACAGATCAGTGTGCATCAGAGACAGATCAGTGTGCATCTGAGACAGATCAGGGTGCGTCAGTGACAGATCAGGGTGCGTCAGTGACAGATAAGGGTGCATCAGATACAGATCAATGTGCGCCAGAGACAGATCACGCTGCGTCAGAGACAGATCAAGGTGCGTCAGTGACAGATAAGGGTGCATCAGATACAGATCAATGTGCGCCAGAGACAGATCACGCTGCGTCAGAGACAGATCAAGGTGCGTCAGTGACAGATCAAGGTGCGTCAGAGGCAGATCAGGGTGCGTCACAGACAGATCAGGGTGCGTCAGAGACAGATCAGGGTGCATCAGAGTCAGATCAGGGTGCGTCAGGGACAGATCAGGGTGCGTCAGAGGCAGATCAGGGTGCGTCAGGGACAGATCAGGGTGCTTCAGGGACATATCAGTGTGCGTCACAGGCAGATCAGGATGCGTCAGAGGCAGATCAGGGTGCATCAGCGACAAATCACGGTGCTTCAGAGACGGTTCAGGGTGCATCATAGACAGATCAGTTTGCGTCAGAGACAGATCAGTGTGCATCAGAGACAGATCAGTGTGCGTCAGAGACAGATCAGGGTTCGTCAGAGACATATCAGGGTGTATCAGTGACAGATCAGTGTGCATCAGATTCAGATCACGCTGCGTCAGAGACAGATTAGCGTGCACCAGAGACATATCAGTGTGCGTCAGAGACACATCGGGGTGCACCAGAGACAGATCAGGGTGCGTCAGAGACAGATCAGGGTGCGTCAGAGACAGATCAGGGTGCGTCAGAGACAGATCAGGGTGCGTCAGAGACAGATCAGGGTGCGTCAGAGACAGATCAGGGTGCGTCAGAGACAGAGCAGGGTGCACCAGAGAGAGATCAGGGCGCGTCAGAGAGAGATCAGGGCGCGTCAGAGAGAGATCAGGGCGCGTCAGAGAGAGATCAGGGCGCGTCAGAGAGAGATCAGGGCGCGTCAGAGAGAGATCAGGGCGCGTCAGAGAGAGATCAGGGCGCGTCAGAGACAGATCAGGATGCGTCAGAGATGGATCAGTGTGCATCAGAGATAGATCAGTGTGCGTCAGAGACAGATCAGGGTGCGTCAGAGGCAGATCAGGGTGCACCAGAGACAGATCAGAGTGCACCAGAGACAGATCAGGGCGCGTCAGCGACAGAAAAGTGTGTACCCGAGACAGATTAGGGTACGTCAGAGGCAGATCAGGGTGCGTCAGACGCAGATCAGGGTGCGTCAGAGACAGATCAGGGTGCTCCAGAGACAGATCAGGGTGCGTCAGCGGCAGATCAGTGTGTACCAGAGACAGATCAGGCTGCGTCTGCAGCAGATCAGGGTGTACCAAAGACAGACCAGGGTGCGTCAGAGGCAGATCAGGGTGCGTCAGAGGCAGATAAGGTTGTGTCAGGGACAGATCAGGGTGCGTCAGGGACAGATCAGGGTGCGTCAGAGGCAGATCAGGGTGCGTCAGAGGCAGATCAGGGTGCGTCAGAGGCAGATCACGGAGCATCTGTGACAGATCAGGGTGCATGAGAGACAAATCAGGGTGCATCAAAGACAGATCAGTGTGCGTCAGAGACAGATCAGGGTGCCTCAGAGACAGATCAGGGTGCCTCAGAGACAGATCAGGGTGCGTCAGAGACAGTTCACGCTGCGTCAGAGACAGTTCACGCTGCGTCAGAGACAGATCAGGGTGCGTCAGAGACAGATCACGCTGCGTCAGAGACAGATCAGGGTGCGTCAGAGAAATATCAGTGTGCGTCAAAGACAGATCAGGGTGAGTCAGAGACAGATCAGGGTGCGTCAGATATAGATCACACTGCGTCAGGGACAGATCAGTGTGCATCAGAGACAGATCAGTGTGCATCTGAGACAGATCAGGGTGCGTCAGTGACAGATCAGGGTGCGTCAGTGACAGATAAGGGTGCATCAGATACAGATCAATGTGCGTCAGAGACAGATCACGCTGCGTCAGAGACAGATCAAGGTGCGTCAGAGGCAGATCAGGGTGCTTCACAGACAGATCAGGGTGCGTCAGAGACAGATCAGGGTGCATCAGAGACAGATCAGGGTGCGTCAGAGACAGATCAGGGTGCGTCAGAGACAGATCAGGGTGCATCAGAGGCAGATCAGGGTGCATCAGAGGCAGATCAGGGTGCATCAGAGGCAGATCAGGGTGCTTCAGGGACAGATCAGGGTGCGTCAGAGGCAGATCAGGGTGCGTCAGGGACAGATCAGGGTGCTTCAGGGACATATCAGTGTGCGTCACAGGCAGATCAGGATGCGTCAGAGGCAGATCAGGGTGCATCAGCGACAAATCACGGTGCTTCAGAGACGGATCAGGGTGCATCAGAGACAGATCAGTTTGCGTCAGAGACAGATCAGTGTGCATCAGAGACAGATCAGTGTGCGTCAGAGACAGATCAGGGTTCGTCAGAGACATATCAGGGTGCATCACTGACAGATCAGTGTGCATCAGATTCAGATCACGCTGCGTCAGAGACAGAATAGCGTGCACCAGAGACATATCAGTGTGCGTCAGAGACACATCGTGGTGCACCAGAGACAGATCAGGGTGCGTCAGAGACAGATCAGGGTGCGTCAGAGACAGAGCAGGGTGCACCAGAGAGAGATCAGGGCGCGTCAGAGAGAGATCAGGGCACGTCAGAGAGAGATCAGGGCGCGTCAGAGACAGATCAGGATGCGTCAGAGATAGATCAGTGTGCGTCAGAGATAGATCAGTGTGCGTCAGAGACAGATCAGGGTGCGTCAGAGGCAGATCAGGGTGCACCAGAGACAGATCAGAGTGCACCAGAGACAGATCAGGGCGCGTCAGCGACAGAAAAGGGTGTACCCGAGACAGATTAGGGTACGTCAGAGACAGATCAGGGTGCTCCAGAGACAGATCAGTGTGCGTCAGCGGCAGATCAGTGTGTACCAGGGACAGATCAGGCTGCGTCTGCAGCAGATCAGGGTGTACCAAAGACAGACCAGGGTGCGTCAGAGGCAGATCAGGGTGCGTCAGAGGCAGATAAGGTTGTGTCAGGGACAGATCAGGGTGCGTCAGGGACAGATCAGGGTGCGTCAGAGGCAGATCAGGGTGCGTCAGAGGCAGATCAGGGAGCATCTGTGACAGATCAGGGTGCATGAGAGACAAATCAGGGTGCATCAAAGACAGATCAGGGTGCGTCAGAGACAGATCAGGGTGCCTCAGAAACAGATCAGGGCGCATCAGAGACAGATCACGCTGCGTCAGAGACAGATCACTCTGCGTCAGAGACAGATCAGGGTGCGTCAGAGAAAGATCAGGGTGCGTCAGAGAAAGATCAGGGTGCGTCAGAGACAGTTCACGCTGCGTCAGAGACAGATCAGGGTGCATCAGAGACAGATCACGCTGCGTCAGAGACAGATCACGCTGCGTCAGAGACAGATCAGGGTGCGTCAGAGAAATATCAGTGTGCGTCAAAGACAGATCAGGGTGCCTCAGAGACAGATCAGGGTGCCTCAGAGACAGATCAGGGTGCCTCAGAGACAGATCAGGGTGCCTCAGAGACAGATCAGGGTGCCTCAGAGACAGATCAGGGTGCGTCAGAGACAGATCAGGGTGCGTCAGAGACAGATCACGCTGCATCAGAGACAGTTCAGGGTGCGTCAGAGAAAGATCAGGGTGCGTCAGAGACAGTTCACGCTGCGTCAGAGACAGATCAGGGTGCGTCAGAGACAGATCACGCTGCGTCAGAGACAGATCAGGGTGCGTCAGAGAAATATCAGTGTGCGTCAAAGACAGATCAGGGTGAGTCAGAGACAGATCAGGGTGCGTCAGATATAGATCACACTGCGTCAGGGACAGATCAGTGTGCATCAGAGACAGATCAGTGTGCATCTGAGACAGATCAGGGTGCGTCAGTGACAGATCAGGGTGTGTCATGACAGATCAGGGTGCGTCAGTGACAGATAAGGGTGCATCAGATACAGATCAATGTGCGTCAGAGACACATCACGCTGCGTCAGAGACAGATCAAGGTGCGTCAGAGGCAGATCAGGGTGCGTCACAGACAGATCAGGGTGCGTCACAGACAGATCAGGGTGCGTCAGAGGCAGATCAGGGTGCGTCAGGGACAGATCAGGGTGCGTCAGGGACAGATCAGGGTGCGTCAGAGGCAGATCAGGGTGCGTCAGGGACAGATTAGGGTGCGTCAGGGACATATCATTGTGCGTCACAGGCAAATCAGAATGCGTCAGAGGCAGATCAGGGTGCATCAGCGACAAATCACGGTGCTTCAGAGACGGATCAGGGTGCATCAGAGACAGATCAGGGTGCGTCAGGGACAGATCAAGTTGCGTCTGAGACAGATCAGGGTGCGTCAGAGACAGATCATGGTGTGTCAGAGATAGATCAGTGTGCGTCTGAGATAGATCAGTGTGCGTCTGAGATAGATCAGTGTGCTTCAGAGGTAGATTAGGGTGCGTCAGAGGAAGATCAGGGGTTGTCTGAGACAGTTCAGGGTGCGTCAGATACAGATCAGGGTGCGTCAGAGGCAGTTCAGGGTGCGTCATACAGATCAGTGTGCGTCATAGACAGATCAGTGTGCGTCAGAGATAGATCAGGGTGCATCAGAGATAGATCAGGGTGCGTCAGAGATAGATCAGGGTGCGTCAGAGACAGAGCAGGGTGCGTCACAGACAGATCAGGGTGCGTCAGGGACGGATCAGTGTGCGTCAGAGGCAGACCAGGATGCGTCAGCGGCAGATCAGTTTGCGTCAGTGGCAGATAAGGGTGCATCAGAGACAGATCAGTGTGCCTCAGAGACAGATCAATGTGCGTTAGAGACAGATCACGCTGCGTCAGAGACAGATCAGACTGCGTAAGAGACAGAACAGGGTGCGTCAGAGATAGATCAGTATGTGTCAGAGGCAGATCAGGGTGCATCAGAGACAAATCAGGGTGCACCAGAGACAGATCAGGGTGCGTCAGAGACAGATCAGGGTGCACCAGAGACAGATCAAGGTGCACCAGAGACAGATCCAGGTGCACCAGAGACAGATCAGGGTGGGTCAGAGACAGATCAGGTGCACCAGTGACAGATCAGGGTGCGTCAGAGACAGATCAGGGTGCGTCAGAGACAGATCAGTGGTTGTCAGAGACAGATCAGGGTGCGTCAGAGACAGATCAAGGTGCCTCAGAGACAGATCAGGGTGCACCAGAGACAGATCAGGGTGCACCAGAGACAGATCAGGGTGCGTCAGAGACAGATCAGGGTGCGTCAGAGACAGATCAGGGTGCGTCAGAGACAGATCAGGGTGCGTCAGAGACAGATCAGGGTTCACCAGAGAGAGATCAGGGTGCGTCAGAGGTAGATCAGTGTGCTTCAGAGGCAGATTGGGCTGTGTCAGAGACAGATCAGTGTGCACCAGAGACAGATCAGTGTGCGTCAGAGACAGATCAGGGTGTGTCAGAGACAGATTAGGGTGCACCAGAGACAGATCAGGGTGCGTCAGTGACAGAAAAGTGTGTACCCGAGACAGATCAGGGTGCGTCAGAGACAGATCAGGGTGCGTCAGAGGCAGATCAGTGTGTACCAGAGACAGATCAGTGTGTACCAGAGACAGATCAGGCTGCGTCTGCAGCAGATCAGGGTGTACCAAAGACAGACCAGGGTGCGTCAGAGGCAGATCAGGGTGCGTCAGAGGCAGATAAGGTTGTGTCAGGGACAGATCAGGGTGCGTCAGGGACAGATCAGGGTGCGTCAGGGACAGATCAGGGTGCGTCAGAGGCAGATCAGGGAGCATCTGTGACAGATCAGGGTGCATGAGAGACAAATCAGGGTGCATCAAAGACAGATCAGTGTGCGTCAGAGACAGATCAGGGTGCGTCAGAGACAGATCAGGGTGCGTCAGAGACAGATCAGGGTGCGTCAGAGAAAGATCAGGGTGCGTCAGAGACAGTTCACGCTGCGTCAGAGACAGATCAGGGTGCGTCAGAGACAGATCACGCTGCGTCAGAGACAGATCAGGGTGCGTCAGAGAAATATCAGTGTGCGTCAAAGACAGATCAGTGTGCGTCAGAGACGGATCAGGGTGCCTCAGAGACAGATCAGGGTGCCTCAGAGACAGATCAGGGTGCCTCAGAGACAGATCAGGGTGCGTCAGAGACAGATCACGCTGCATCAGAGACAGTTCAGGGTGCGTCAGAGAAAGATCAGGGTGCGTCAGAGAAAGATCAGGGTGCGTCAGAGACAATTCACGCTGCGTCAGAGACAGATCAGGGTGCGTCAGAGACAGATCACGCTGCGTCAGAGACAGATCAGGGTGCGTCAGAGAAATATCAGTGTGCGTCAAAGACAGATCAGGGTGAGTCAGAGACAGATCAGGGTGCGTCAGATATAGATCACACTGCGTCAGGGACAGATCAGTGTGCATCAGAGACAGATCAGTGTGCATCTGAGACAGATCAGGGTGCGTCAGTGACAGATCAGGGTGCGTCAGTGACAGATCAGGGTGCGTCAGTGACAGATCAGGGTGCATCAGATACAGATCAATGTGCGTCAGAGACACATCACGCTGCGTCAGAGACAGATCAAGGTGCGTCAGAGGCAGATCAGGGTGCGTCACAGACAGATCAGGGTGCGTCAGAGACAGATCAGGGTGCATCAGAGGCAGATCAGGGTGCGTCAGGGACAGATCAGGGTGCGTCAGAGGCAGATCAGAGTGCGTCAGAGGCAGATCAGGGTGCGTCAGAGGCAGATCAGGGTGCGTCAGGGACATATCAGTGTGCGTCACACGCAAATCAGGATGCGTCAGAGGCAGATCAGGGTGCATCAGCGACAAATCACGGTGCTTCAGAGACGGATCAGGGTGCATCAGAGACAGATCAGGGTGCGTCAGGGACAGATCAAGTTGCGTCTGAGACAGATCAGGGTGCGTCAGAGACAGATCATGGTGTGTCAGAGATAGATCAGTGTGCGTCTGAGATAGATCAGTGTGCGTCTGAGATAGATCAGTGTGCTTCAGAGGTAGATTAGGGTGCGTCAGAGGAAGATCAGGGGTTGTCTGAGACAGATCAGGCTGCGTCAGATACAGATCAGGGTGCGTCAGAGGCAGTTCAGGGTGCGTCAGACAGATCAGTGTGCGTCATAGACAGATCAGTGTGCGTCAGAGATAGATCAGGGTGCATCAGAGATAGATCAGGGTGCGTCAGAGACAGAGCAGGGTGCGTCACAGACAGATCAGGGTGCGTCAGGGACGGATCAGTGTGCGTCAGAGGCAGACCAGGATGCGTCAGCGGCAGATCAGTTTGCGTCAGTGGCAGATAAGGGTGCATCAGAGACAGATCAGGGTGCCTCAGAGACAGATCAATGTGCGTTAGAGACAGATCACGCTGCGTCAGAGACAGATCAGACTGCGCAAGAGACAGATCAGGGTGCGTCAGAGATAGATCACTATGTGTCAGAGGCAGATCAGGGTGCATCAGAGACAAATCAGGGTGCACCAGAGACAGATCAGGGTGCGTCAGAGACAGATCAGGGTGCACCAGAGACAGATCAAGGTGCACCAGAGACAGATCCAGGTGCACCAGAGACAGATCCAGGTGCACCAGAGACAGATCAGGGTGGGTCAGAGACAGATCAGGTGCACCAGTGACAGGTCAGGGTGCGTCAGAGACAGATCAAGGTGCCTCAGAGACAGATCAGGGTGCACCAGAGACAGATCAGGGTGCACCAGAGACAGATCAGGGTGCACCAGAGACAGATCAGGGTGCGTCAGAGACAGATCAGGGTGTGTCAGAGACAGATCAGGGTGCGTCAGAGACAGATCAGGGTTCACCAGAGAGAGATCAGGGTGCGTCAGAGGTAGATCAGTGTGCTTCAGAGGCAGATTGGGCTGTGTCAGAGACAGATCAGTGTGCACCAGAGACAGATCAGTGTGCGTCAGAGACAGATCAGGGTGCGTCAGAGACAGATCAGGGTGTGTCAGAGACAGATCAGGGTGTGTCAGAGACAGATCAGGGTGTGTCAGATACAGATCAGGGTGCACCAGAGACAGATCAGGGTGCGTCAGTGACAGAAAAGTGTGTACCCGAGACAGATCAGGGTGCGTCAGAGGCAGATCAGGGTGCGTCAGAGGCAGATCAGGGTGCATCAGAGACAGATCAGTGTGCGTCAGAGACAGATCAGGGTGCTTCAGAGACAGATCAGGGTGCGTCAGTGACAGATCAAGGTACGTCAGAGACAGATCAGGGTGCATTAGAGACAGATCAGGGTGCGTCAGAGACAGAGCAGGGTGAGTCAGAGACAGATCAGTGTGTATCAGTGACAGATCAGTGTGCATCAGAGACAGATCACGCTACGTCAAAGACAGATCAGTGTGCACCAGAGACAGATCAGTGTGCACCAGTGACAGATCAGGGTGCGTCAGAGGCAGATCAGGGTGCACCAGAGACAGATCAGAGTGCACCAGAGACAGATCAGGGCGCGTCAGCGACAGAAAAGGGTGTACCCGAGACAGATCAGGGTGCGTCAGAGGCAGATCAGGGTGCGTCAGAGGCAGATCAGGGTGCATCAGAGACTGATCAGGGTGCTCCAGAGACAGATCAGTGTGCGTCAGCGGCAGATCAGGGTGTACCAGAGACAGATCAGGCTGCGTCTGCGGCAGATCAGGGTGTACCAAAGACAGACCAGGGTGCGTCAGAGGCAGATCAGGGTGCGTCAGAGGCAGATAAGGGTGCGTCAGGGACAGATCAGGGTGCGTCAGAGGCAGATCAGGGTGCGTCAGAGGCAGATCAGTGTACGTCAGAGACAGATCAGGGTGCCTCAGAGACAGATCAGGGTGCGTCAGAGCCAGATCACGCTGCGTCAGAGACAGATCAGGGTGCGTCAGAGACAGATCAGGGTGCGTCAGAGAAAGATCAGGGTGCGTCAGAGACAGTTCACGCTGCGTCAGAGACAGATCAAGGTGCGTCAGAGACAGATCAGTGTGCATCAGAGACAGATCAGTGTGCATCAGAGACAGATCACTGTGCGTCAGAAACAGATCAGGGTGCCTCAGTGACAGATATGGGTGCATCAGTGACAGATCAGGGTGCGTCAGAACAGATCAGGGTGCATCAGAGACAGACTACGCTGCGTCAAAGACAGATCAGGGTGCGTCAGAGGCAGATCAGGATGCGTCAGAGGCAGATAAGGGTGCGTCAGAGGCAGGTCAGGGTTCGTCAGAGCCAGATCAGGGTGCACCTGTGACAGATCAGGGTGCATGAGAGACAGATCAGGGTGCGTCAGAGGCAGATCAGGGTGCATCAGAGACAGATCAGGGTGCGTCAGAGACACATCAGAGTGCGTCAGAGGTGGATCAGGGTGCGTCAGGGACAGATCAGGGTGCGTCAGAGACAGATCAGTGGTTGTCAGAGACAGATCAGTGGTTGTCAGAGACAGATCAGGGTGCGTCAGAGACAGATCAGGTTTCACCAGAGACAGATCAGGGTGCGTCAGAGACAGATCAGTGGTTGTCAGAGACAGATCAAGGTGCGTCAGAGACAGATCAGGTTTCACCAGAGACAGATCAGGGTGCACCAGAGACAGATCAGGGTGTGTCAGAGACAGATCAGGTGCACCAGTGACAGATCTGGGTGCGTCAGAGACAGATCAGGGTGCGTCAGGGACAGATCAGTGGTTGTCAGAGACAGATCAGGGTGCGTCAGAGACAGATCAAGGTGCGTCAGAGACAGATCAAGGTGCACCAGAGACAGATCAGGGTGCACCAGAGACAGATCAGGGTGCACCAGAGACAGATCAGGGTGCGTCAGAGGCAGATCAGGGTTCACCAGAGACAGATCAGGGTGCGTCAGAGGTAGATCAGTGTGCTTCAGAGGCAGATTGGGCTGTGTCAGAGACAGATCAGTGTGCACCAGAGACAGATCAGTGTGCGTCAGAGACAGATCAGTGTGCACCAGAGACAGATCAGGGTGTGTCAGAGACAGATCAGGGTGTGTCAGAGACAGATCAGGGTGCGTCAGTGACAGATTAGCGTGCGTCAGAGACAGATCAGCGTGCGTCAGAATCAGATCAGGGTGCATCAGAGACAGATCAGTGTTCGTCAGAGACAGATCAGTGTGCATCAGAGATAGATCATGGTGCGTCAGAGACAGATCAGGGTTCACCAGAGACAGATCAGGGTGCGTCAGAGACAGATCAGGGTGCGTCAGTGACAGATCAGGGTGCACCAGAGACAGATCAGGGTGCGTCAGAGGTAGATCAGTGTGCGTCAGAGGCAGATTGGGCTGTGTCAGAGACAGATCAGGGTGCACCAGAGACAGATCATTGTGCATCAGATATAGATCAGGGTGCGTCAGAGACAGATCAGGGTGCGTCAGAGACAGATCACGGTGCACCAGAGACAGATCAGGGTGCGTCAGAGACAGATCAGTGTGCATCAGAGATAGATCAGGGTGCATCAGATACAGATCAGTGTGCGTCAGAGACAGATCAGGGTGCGTCTGAGACAGATCAGGGTGCGTCAGAGACAGATCAGACTGCGTCAGAGGCAGATTGGGCTGCGTCAGAGACAGATCAGGGTTCACCAGAGACAGATCAGTGTGCGTCAAAGGCAGATCAGTGTGCGTCAGAGACAGATCAAGGTGCACCAGAGACAGATCAGTGTGCGTCAGAGGCAGATCAGTGTGCGTCAGATAGAGATCAGCGTGCGTCAGAGGCAGTTTGCACCCGTTTGTTCCTTACCGACTTTAAATAGTTTTAGGGAGAGGTCCACTTCACTTTGCAATGACTGTAGTATTGGTTACTTTTAAGCTCAATTAGTGATTCTTTGTGGTTCAGGCTTGAGCTATTGTTCAAATCAACGTTTATTACTTAGTAAGTTATTATAATATCTACTACAGTTTCACAATAAATTCACACAACCTTGTTTTTGCTGCAAACCCAAGGTGATCAGGCAGATATGAGACAGAGATAGAGGACCGAATCTACAAGGAAATCACAGATGTACCAGAGCTGTAGAGCTATCCTGGCAGCTTAACCCAAAATGCCCATTAGTTGTTCTTATGTCTTCCCCTTATTGCGAGTCCTTTCACAATGATGCCACAAAGAAGTGAGGTTTCTTTTCACCTAACATCCACAAGCTGGCATATTGGCCATTTTGATAGTTTTCTTACTAATCAGTTTAACCTGATGTCTCCTGTCTGATATTACAAAGGGATGGGATATATCCAGGTCATCCCAGTATTTTATATTCCTTTATGGGGTAGCAGTATGCTTTTGTAGTATAAAGATGTTTGGCAGAGCAAGGGTTAATGTGGGACTGGAGAACAGTACTGCCCACGGTGTGGTGTAGAGAGTCACATGATAATAGTATGTGGAGAAGAGTTTGTAAGGAGCCATTCATGGAGGCAGCACCCATGTGTGGCAGTACCTGGGATATGTATATAGTTATGGGTTAATAATAAATGGTTTATCTGTAAACATACAAGACTCCAGACTCCTTAGTGAGACATCAAACAAACCTTTACAACACCCATCTGATGCTCACCAATTGAACAACTAAGAAAACATGAAAGAGCGTATGAGCCCAGATGGAATGTCCCACATTGTATATCACTTCCCACCATTCATGGTCTCTGAAAGTTTTGATCCCTTTCTTTATATCTGTATTTCCCTATTACTATGAATTGAATGTTCTTGTGAAGTAGCTATACATTGAAGGATTGACCTCAGGATAATAGGAGGGCGGTGGGGGAGGAGGGAATTTGGGTGGCCAACGTGGATCATTGATCTCCTAGTGTCCTCCTGAAGGGGCAGCTCCAACTGTATTTCCATAATGTTGTGCAGATGAACTGATAATGGCATTTTTACCCCAACTTTGAAGGGTTCAACTAGAGTGAGAGACAGAACACAGGAGTATTAATTGGGCAGAGGGTTTCCCTATGATGTGTGAGGCAACTGGTTATAATCTTGCCCCTGACCACACAGTCAGTTCTCACCTGGCCAGGATTCCATTGCCTATGTTGACATGCACCCACACATGGGCGTATTGTGCCAGTACACATATCACACTTGCACACCCACTCATTTCCAATTTACTTATTGGCAACACCCAGGCCTGGAGCTAACTACATTCACTTTCTATTATCAACCATTGAGGATGGTCCTAAAATTCTTTAAAGATGGCATCATAGACACATAGAAACTAGGAGCAGGAGTAGGCCATTCGGCCCTTCAAGCCTGCTCCGCCATTCAATATGATCATGGTTGATCATTCTATGTCAACACCATATTCCTGCTTTCTCTCCATACCCCTTGATGCCCCTCATATCCAAAAATTTATCAATTTCTTTCTTGAATATACACAGTGACCCGGCCTCCACAGCCTTCTGTGGTAGAGAATTCCACAGGTTGATCACCCTCTGAATGAAGAAATTTTTCCTCATCTCAGTCCTAAATGGCCTGCCCCATATCCTGAGACTGTGGCCCCTGGTTCTAGACTCCCCAACCAGGGGAAACATCCTCCCTGCACCTAGTCTGTCTAGACCTGTTAGAATTTTGTACGTTTCAATCAGATCCCCTCTCATTCTTCTAAACTCTAGTGAATACAGACCCAGTCGAACTAATCTCTCCTCATGCGACAGTCCTGCCAACCCTGGTATCAGTCTAGTGAACCTTTGTGACACTCCCTCTATGGCAAGTATATCCTGTCTTAGGTAAGGAGACCAAACCTGCACACACAACAAGATTGTTAATTAATCCTTTCTCATTGCACAATACCTAGTCTAGGATAGCCTGCTCTCTAGCTGGTTCCTCAGTGTATTGGTCTAAAAAACCATCACTTACACACTCTAGGAAACCCTCCTCCACAGTACTATTGCTAGTTTGGTTTGTCCAATCTATACGAAGATGAAAGTCACCAACGATTACACTTGAACCCTTATTGTGTGCATCGCTGATTTCCTGCTTAATGCCTTCTCTTACATCTCCAATACTGTTTGGGGGCCTAAAGATAACCCCCACCAACATTTTCCGCCCCTTGGCATTTCTCATCTCCACTCAAACAGATTCCACATCATGATTTTCCGAGCCAATATCCTTCCTCGCTATTGCATTGATTTCCTCCTTTACTAACAATGCTACCCCACCTCCTTTCCCTATTTGTCTGTCCTTCCTAAATATTGAATACCCCTGGATGTTCAGTTCCCATCCTTGGTCTCCCTTCAGCCATGTCTCCATAATTGCAACTATATCATAACCGTTTATATCTATTTGCGCTGTTAATTCATCTACCTTATTGCGAATGCTCTGCACATTAAGATACAATGCCTTTAGACTTGTCTTTTTAACCTTTTTGGTCATCTTAGCTTTATTTTGCATTGTTTTTGTTTCTTTGCATTTGTTTTTCACCCTTGTTTTTTTCTGCCTTACACTTTTGTTTCTTACTTTTCTGTCTTTCATTTCTATCCTTGTTTCCCTTCCTCTGTCTCCCTGCTCAGGTTCCCATCCTCCTGCCATTCTAGTTTAAACCCCTCTCGACTGCACTAGCAAACACTTGCCCTGCCACTCTTCTTCCTCCTCTCTTGTGCAGCAGAGCCACCCATGGTTCCATGGACTTGGCTCCTGCTGCGTTCCCCTGAGAAGTCATCTCCCCCATTCAATCTGTTAGAGAGGGGGACAGCCACAGGGGACTCCTGTACTACCCACCTTCCTCTACTCTGCCTGGTGGTCACCCATCCCCCTTCTGCCTGTTCAGTCTTTACTTGTGGTGTGACCACCTCACTGAATACAATTTCAGCATCGCGGATGCTCCACAGTGAATACACCCGCAGCTCCACCTCCGAAACGCGGTTAGCCAGTAGCTGCAGCTGGACATACTTCCTGCACTCATGGTCGCCAGGGTCACTGGAAGTATCCATGACTCCCCACAAAGCGCAGGAGGAGCATGTTATGGGTGCGATGCTGCCATTACTTCCCTTTAGATTAAGCTCGTTAGTTACTCCCTTTAAGGAATACTAATTACGTCGGGGGCCTTATTCCATTCTAAACACTCTCACCACAGTCCAAAGTCCTCACCTTATTTTGTTTAAGCTAATGGACTGCAGCAATTTAAGTAGTAGAAAAAGTAGAAGTACTCAGCTGACCCTACTTACCAGTCAGCTGCCTCCCCCACATCATGTCACTTTTTGAATCATGACGTCACTTCGAACTCCACCGCCTGAAGGTTCTGCGGGTACACCTCTCCTCACCTGTCTTGGCCTCTGTTTCTTGTGCCCTTTTATACTGCTCTCACTGGCCCTTCCTCTCCTGTCAGCCTCGAGTCTCCCTTGAACACTCACTCTGTCCTTGTGCTGCTATCAGCTAGCTCCCACTCTTTTTAAATCTCTGCCAATTATCATTGAAATATTCAATGACTCCTGTGGATTCTACCTTAAACAACCACACATGATGGGCAATGGAGTTCACAATGGTTGGGACTGCCAATGTTAGTAAGATCGGGCCATCGTTGCTCTGAGAGAAGGCCCAAGGTGTGCTCAAGACCAGGCCATACTGCCTGATCCATTTATATCCTTCTTTCAACTTGTCAGTCCCTAACCAGATGACTAAGTGGTGATTCTTGACAAAGAAAGGAATATAATTAGATTCAAGATTAAACAATCCTTTTAGTATTAAGGTAAGCACAAAGTTTTCACATATACGCTAGTGACTGCTTTGGAAATGTTCTTCTGCATGTGGTCCTGGTTGTTTTCCTTAATAATCTAATTGACCTTATCCGATATGGACGGCATGGCCACCTCTATCTCTTGTGGAAAACAGACTTTTACCTTGCTCATGGATTAGGTTCCTGCTTTTGCTTGTTTAGTTTGGTCAAAAGCCCTTTCAGTTGTCTCTGCATGACTTTATCATGTTCTCACATAGATTCGACACATATATTTACCTCATCTCCTGATGACCCCTGACCTCAGGTGAGGGCTGCCACAGATACCATTGTCACTCAGTTTACGACGGACATTATCACTGTGTCTATCCCAGAATTGAAATCAGTTTAAGGTTTGAGTTAGTACCAGGCCATTTCTTCCGACATGTTGTCAGGATATTTTTCCTTTATGGGGACTCTGACATCCACTACAGAAGGGGCAAATGCGCCTAATTGGTCTTGAAACCACCACAATCCCTTTTGCTATATCATTCCCGTTACAGATCATTTTACTTGAAAATGTGATTTCATCTCAACAATTTTAGAGTTTCTTTCATCACTTGACCTGCAAAATGAGAACATTGTTCAGATTTGAAATTCTCTGGAAACCCCCACTGGATAAAACATATTTAATCAAGACGGGTTTGCAGTGGCCTTGATGACAAGCAAAACTTTTACCCATTTTGAAAAACAATCCACTTACCACCAAGGCAAATGCTTCGTCTCCAGTGCTATGAGGAAAGGATCCAATACAGTCAATTTGGAGAGTTTGTTGCTTTCACGTGGGTTGGTGGGACTTTGATTTTTGAGCCTGGAGAGAATTCACTGATCCACCACTTTGCCCAATATTTGCCATATAGAATAATAATAGTCAAAATTGTACAGAAGGGGGCATTCAGCCCACCGAGTCCATGCTGGCCACCACATATTTTGGAGTAATTCCTATGTTAGACTCTCTCCCTTCTGATGTTCACTGGGCACATGAGAGTTGGAGATTGTACCGTAATAATGGATCTGGTTCCTATCTGATATCCTTCCTGTTTCTGGGACTCCCTGGGGACCATACAACTGTGCAAGAACCTGGAACCCACTGAATCCGAGTTCTGGGGGAGGGCTGAATAGAGTTACGACAGTGGGTGCCCCTCATTCCTCCATGGAGTGGGGGGCAGGAGGGAAACAGTGGAACATTTACCTGGGGACTGGATCACATGAATCCTTGCCTTTTGGGATTTTACTTGTTCCTACTTTTGGTACATTTGCCCCCTTCCCCACTTTTCACTGTGGCTTTCATTGGGGGAGGTTGCAAACATTAGCTCCAATCATTGAATTTACTGCTTTACTCTGAACCAATAGTGACTATTGCAATTGCGCCCAAGAAAGGCTGCCTGATAGTGAGTCCATAATAGGTCTGCAATCCCATTTGGGGCCTCACTGGCCTCCTGCTTACATTGCGGCAACCTTTAGAGCATTCCGATCAGACACCATGACCAGTGACTTTCCACATGGCCCCTTTCACCTCTCTCCAGGTCCCAGTGCCTTTCTTAGCTGAGGTGGGAAGAGTCTTATACACGTCTTGGGTGACACGCATGGATTTCACTCTTTCCCCACATCGCAATTTTGTAAGTCATCTACTTGCTTTGTGGTGACCATACAAAGACTCGGGTTCACCTTCGATTTAACCTGTAGGATATTGGCTATTTTTTTTCAATTGAAAAGCATTGAACAGTACTATGGTAGTTCTCACATCTATACCCATGCCTTCACTAGCCACATCCAGGTCACCCTGTATTTCCTTTCTGTGTTCAAATTCCCACACTTCATGTGCAAGATCATTGCACTATATTTCTCATGCTGAACCTTCCTGTTCCCCGACTCGTCCCCTAATACAGTGAACATAAGACCCGTTGTTGCATCAACTGATCTTTCAGTTCCCAAATCCGGAAACACCTCAAGATTGTCCACCTTTCCAGCATCTTTTTGATCCTCCACTTGTTGCTTAAAAACACCATTTAGGGCAATATCCAGTTCATCGACCTCCCTTTGGTATCATTCTACCAGTCCCTGTCTTCTAGTTCTGCCTCACTGCATCAATTTTCTGATCTTAATACTACTCTCAATCCAGAAATAAAATAGTGATCCAGGCAGAGTCACAATGCTGTTCTTGTCCTCTAATTTCTTCTCAACTTAGTCTTATTTATCTCCATCTCTCCTTTTTAACCTTCTAATTCTTCTTTTAGTTTAATTATTTTCTGCATTTGTTGCTAGAATAATCAGGACTTTCCAATCATGCTCTCTTGTAATTTTCTTTTCCTTCCATGACCTTTGTGCAATTCTGACATCTGTCCCAGGCTATTGACCTCAGGTCTTAATGATTTGCATGCTCCCAGTTTCTTGTGCACATATTTCGAGTTAAATTGACTAACTCTTCAGTCATGGTGCAACCTCCTGTGCTCAACTTGTGACCAAGAAGCCATTCATTTCACTTCGCCACAAACGCATCCCTTTTTATAACTTGAAGGGTAGTCCACCAATTTATTTCACTTGGCCTCAAATTATATCCCTTCCATCGAAAATGTGTCTAGCAATCCAATTTATGTTTTCTTTTCAACACTTTAACTCAAGGCCACTCAGAGACATAAATATATAGGAAAACCTGTTAAACTCACTTAAGTGGTTCCTCATGGTTCAGGCTCAAGCATAATGTTCAAGCACAAATTTATTACTCAGATACCAGCAGTATAATACTTAGTCATTCAATAAACTTAAACAATCTGGTTACCTGCAGACTCAAGGTGAACAGACTTGACTTCTGTAGGTTAGACTCCAGACTGTCCTGACAGCTTAACTCAAAATGCCTGTTACTTGTTCTTATTACTGTATGATTTCCCCTTAATGTGAGCCATCTCACTTGATGCCCAGAATGTATATTAAAGTGAGGTTCCTTCTCCCAAATCTCCAGACAGCGACATAATTACCATCTTAGATAAAAGCAAAAAACTGCAGATGCTGGAAATCCAAAACAAAAAATAATTACCATCTTTATAGTTTGATTACTAATCAGTTTAACCTAATGTCTCCTGTCTGGCAATACAAAAGGACAGGATGTGGATTGAGAATCCCAGATGGATGATATGAAAATGGCTGGCTGTAAGGAAGCTCCTCTAGCTAACCCCCAATGTTAGCACACATCCTTATCTGATAACCACATTGAGATGGGGCACAAAGCAAATTCTAACAATGCAGTACTCAGGCTGTGGTTTAGCAGTCAGCCAGACAATGTACAGAGTATACCTGTGATCACGCCTATGATCTGTGATCAAGCATAATAGTTCGACCTCATTCTGTCCCCATCATCAAGACCGCATATTTCCAAACTCCATAACATTGGACTCGAGACGTCAACTTTTTTCTTCTCTGCCGATGCTGCCAGACCTGCTGAGTTTTTCCAGGTAATTCTGTTTTTGTTTCCGTAACATTGCCTGTCTCTGTCCCTACCTCAGCCCATCAGCTGCTGAAACCTACATTCTTTGTTTCATGATTTCCAGACTCAACTATTCCCATGCTCCCCTGACCCGTCTCCCACCTTGTATCCTCTGTAAACCTGAGCTCACCCAAAACTCTGCTGCCTGTCTTAAAAGAATTCCAGAGTAGGACCCCAGATGGTTAAAGGCAAAAGTGCGAATAGGAGGGTGGAGGGAGGACACAAAAAAAGGGGGAGTCAGAGGTTCAGGGAGATTGCAGAGAGAGGTAGAGCTAAGGTATAAAGTAATGAAAGACTAGGGTAAGGATTTTAATGTTAATACATTGGAAGACACAGAGCTAGTGTAAGTCCATGATAACAGGGGCAGTGGGCGAATTGCAGGACTGAATGCGTATGTCAGAGTTTTGTACAAGTCAGCGTTCTCAGTCGGGACAGTATTAAAATAGTCGAGTCTAGAGGTAATGAAGATTAGGATTGATCAGCAAAGGGACAGAGTTGGGTTCATAGGTGGAATTGTGCTCTTCATGGTGGAAAAGATATGGACGGAACATGACCAGCTGCATGGAGCTGGCTTCGGAGGCAGGGCTTGGGGAATTTTAGAGAGTAGTGAGTTGCTACCTCCAAGCGGTCTTGCCTGAGGAAAGTCCAGGACAACAATGTTTGTCAATCATTGGCAACTTAGTGCCCAGCTAGGGACATTGAGATCTTCCCAACAGCAGATGGCCACCACCCTGTGCTCAAGCCAAAGTCTGGCTGCAAGCAGTCGCCCAGTTTAGGATAAAGGGCCAGCAAAGCATCCTTTAAGGTCCCTACCATCCCCTTGGCCTTGCAGCTGCCAGAGGGTACCGCTTGAGTCATCCTCACCCTCTGCTTCCTACATTGGCAGTGCCCACCTCTGCAGCCTCTGTTATGATCCCCATGGAGAACCTGAAACTAAAATAACAAAATTTACCAAACCACCCCCAGATGAGGAAATTGCCAACAAGATTCACTATTTGTACTTTAACATGAATGAAAACCAACACAAATCAAACATGAATTACCAAGAAAAATGATATTTCATATAAAAATGTAAATTTCACTTTAAATAGGCAATACAATTATGATACGTCTACACAACCACAAATATTCCCCTTCAGTATTGCGTAGCTATACAGTTCCACAATATGCTGTTCTTTATTCATGCAGGGTAGGTCAGGAGTCCTATCCGACAACAGTTTTCAACCCCGAGTTTCATGGGCACGATTACCATCAGCAAGCACAATTTTACAAAGACTCTCTTTCTCGAGTCATGACAGTCCTGATGTTGTAGCTTTCCAGAGTTCCTTTTCAACAGACCAGCCAGTAGCAGCCCAAATCACGGTTTGGTCACTAACGGTAAAACATCCAGCTATTTAGCATCTCTGGGCTATTCAAATAGCTTTCCTTTTTTGCTAAATAGAGAAAACTGACGTTTTACTGAAAGAGATTTGCTTCTTGTCCTCAAGAATTGTATTTGTTCCTCTTTCTGTCTCTATCTGCTTTCTGTTTGTGTTTGCGCCTGCATATTGATTGTCTTCCCTCTCCTCTTCTATCTTCTTTACAGCAGTAACTTCTTTGTCTATCATATCTTAACTCCCTTCCCAGTGATACTGCTTCCAGGTCAAGTATCGCCAGGTCACATGGACCCAGTATTTCTGAATACTGAGAAAATGACAATTGATCCCTTTACAATTGATGCAAACTCTTAAAAGTCCCTTTCAAACATTCTTAAAAATTACTGACTCCCTAGACATTTTTAAAGAGGAGGTTTTGTGGTGCAGAAGGTAGTGCCTCTGCCTTTGAGCCAGAAGTTCTGTGTTCAAGTCCCAATCCAGTACTTGATGGCCATGGAAAATGAGTTCATATCATGGCCAAACAGGTTGATTATCAGCCTGTAAATCCTTCCAATGTGCCTATAGCAGGTGATAAGAGCAGAGTAGTCTTTTGGCCACCCATGCTTGATGTGGAATGGCACCCATCAAGCTATTGCCTCTTGCTAGCTACCTGTTTCAGGAAAAACTAGCTACAGAAACAGATGTAAACATGCACTCTCTCTGCCTCATGCATCTCTAGGCATGGTAAGGGAATCAAAAAGATGATGACCTTTTAAAGAAATGACAGATTTTCCTTACTGTACTGCTTCCAGGTCAAAGGTTCTCAGGCTCTGATTGGTCCTGCTACTTGCACAGCCAACTACCTGTCCATAATTGGATGTGGCTCCTGGAGGTGGCCTCTTAATTGGCAGGCAGGACTCGGACACTACTAGGGTCAGGATCAGTGGGAAGACCAGCCAATGACAGCGAGTTCAATCTGTTAGTGACAGGAGGCCAATACAATCCTCTACAGCAAGGTCATGGATGCATAGATGGCAAGGTCCTTGTTTCTCTGTAAGTGAACATTCTGGAGGCGCTTACAAAGGTGACTGTGATAGTGCAACAGTAAGGTCTGGGTTGGGGGGGGGTGGTGGTTGGGGGGGCGCGGGGAAGTGGCATTGCAATGGCACAAAAATGAAAAGGGATAGGGAGGTTGGAGAGTTTGAGTGGTATGCTAGAGAGAACAGGATGGTCGATTGGTGCTGTTAGAGGGGTAACTACTGATGCCATTATAGGCTTTTCAGAGAATGCTAAGGCAGGCATGGGGGATAGCCATGAACTTATTCAAGGGAATTCATGCAAGAGATAATAATGAGTGAAGTTGGCTCCATGAGCTTCTGCTCATTCACTGCATTTCTTGCAAGTCTGTAATTGCACGAAGCTGTTAAAAATATGTAAATCAACTGTGCCAGCAATTCAAACAGATTGGAGCTGAATGCCATCTTCACCCACTGGGCTGGCTATGACACAGATTGATCATGTTCCTCTGTGCTCAGATTGTTTTGTTCAGCCCACCACTAACAGCCATGCCTTCAGCTGCCTGGTCCCTTCCTAAACATTCTTTCTCTCCCCCTTCAAGACAGCCTTTTAACCCTATCTTTTGGTCACCCAAGTGTTTGGTCACTTGTTCTGACTTCTCATTCTTTCACTTGCTGTAAATGTTTGTTTGATAAAGCTCTTGTTCAGGTGCCTTGAGATGGTTTGCTATGTCATAGCTGCCACATAAATGTCAGAGAAGATATTAAAGGAGAGCTTCATCCAGCACCTTAAACATTCACTCTCTCCACCATGGAGGCACAATAGCAGCAATGTGTACCATCTGCAAGATGCACTGCAGCAACTCACCAAGGCTCCTTCGATAGGACCTTCCAAACCCATGACCGCTACCATCCTGAAGGAGAAGGGCAGCAGACAGATGGGAACACCACCACCTGCAAGTTCCCCTCCAAGTCACTGGAAATATATTGCCGTTCCTTCACTGTAGCTGGGTCAAAATCCTGGAACTCCCTCCCCAACAGCACTGTGAATGTACCTACACCACATTGGTTCAAGAAGGCAACTCACCATCACCTTCTCAAGGTCAATTAGGGAAGGGCAACAAATGTTGGCTGAGCCAGGGACACCCACATCCCGTGAAATTATAGCAAAAGTGTTGAGGAAGGAATTCCAGAGCTTAGAATCCAGGGCAGGTCAGTGAGCGTAGCAGTGATGGGTGAACAAAACTTTGTGCGAGTTAGGACACGGGTATCAGAGTTTTGGAACATTTAAGACAGGAGATTGAGGGAAAGTGAAAATAATTCCAGGAAACCAGGGGAGATGAGAAAGACGACTGAATGAGGGAGCTTGCTCACTTGTCGAGTGAACATTAATAAATTAAAGAGACAGGAAACCCTTGATTAAACCCCCAATCTGTGTCATAACCAGCCCAGTGGGTGAAGGTAAAAACAAAAAACTGCGGATCCTGGTAATTCTGTTTTTGCAGTGGGTGAAGGTGGTATTCAGTTCCGAAAGGTTTGAATTGCTGACACGGTTGGTTTAAATATTTTCAACAGCTTCGTGCAATTACAGACTTGCAAGAAATGCGAAGTCTGTACCAGGAACTGGCAACGGAAGGAAAATCCCCCCTCCCCCGCCCACTAACTGGAGGCGAGGAATATAGGGGCGAGAGGGAAAGACACAGGGCAGAGACAGAAATAAAGGGAAAGAGAGACACATAACAAGGAGAGAGTGAGAGAAACACAGAAATTGGGAGAGGCTGACAGGAACAAACACAACGACAGAAGGAGCCAGACAGACACGGAAGAGGGAGAAAGGCTCAGTCACTGAGGCAAACAACAAGAGCCGAGGGAGCGACCTGCGGTGATCACTTGCAATCCAGTCTGTCGGAGTGGGGATTCGGGTCAGGAGGATGAAGAACAGGAGGAGCTGCTGCTGTTTTGTTGTACTTTTCGTGGCTGTGCTGCTCACCGCCGTGATTCTGTTACTGTTGTTGTGGAAGCCGCGATGCAAAGGTCGCAACTTGTACTCTCAAGCTGCGGTGGCGGCGGACTCCGTGGAATGCTCGGAAATCGGCAGGTAAGACTCCAGACTCCAGCTCACTATTACACAGCACGACTCCAAAACTCAGCTCACTGTTACACAGCAAGACTCCAGACCCCAGCTCACTGTTACACAGCAAGACTCCAGACCCCAGCTCACTGTTACACAGCAAGACTCCAGACCCCAGCTCACTGTTACACAGCAAGACTCCAGACCCCAGCTCACTGTTACACAAGACTCCAAACCCCAGCTCACTGTTACACAGCAAGACTCCAGCTCACTGTTACACAGCAAGATTCCAGACCCCAGCTCACTATTACACAGCAAGACTCCAGACGCCAGCTCACTGTTACACAGCAAGACTCCAAACCCCAGCTCACTGTTACACAGCAAGACTCCAGACTCCAGCTCACTATTACGCAGCAAGACTCCAGCTCACTGTTACACAGCAAGACTCCAAACCCAGCTCACTGTTACACAGCAAGAATCCAGAACCCGCTCACTATTACACAGCCGGAATCCAAACCCCCTCTGACATTAATTAGAACCTAACCAAACTTTAAAGAACTTCAGAAAATTCTAATAGAGTGACTAATTTTATGGATCTCGGAATGCCCCCAAAACTTTAAATCCATTACAGAAGTATTTTAAAAAGCTTGTTTACTTACAATTTCACATATTACACATCAGTTTGGTCTCTGAGGTCCTGCCTCATGTTGAGGGGCTCTCAGCATTGCCAATTGATGCTATTGAGGGTTGGTGGTGAGCTCTGAGTTGGTACAATGGTGGTTTGGGGGGGGGGTGGGGGGGGAGGGGGGGAGGTTGGATGTTGAGCGAACGTGTGGGATTGTGGTATTGCTGTGCGGGAAGGAGGATTCCAGGCGGTCCCTCCGTAATAAACCCACTTTCCAATTTTTGAATTACTACACACGAGGACAAACTGAGTGTATTGTGAAGAGTTCATTTATCTGGCGTTTCCAGACGGGTTTACAAGAACAGTTAGACTTGAAGGCAAGAAATCGTGCGGTTACATAGTGCCTTTTACAATGTCAGAGACGCTTTTCAGCTAGCCAGCACTTCTGAAGTGCAGTCAGTCACTATTGTAACATGGGAAGTCCAGCAGCCAATGTGTTCAGAGTAAGATATCACAATCAGCAACGTGACCAGATAACCTCATCCAAGACAAATCTACCTTGGCAATTGTGCAGGATTCCTAAAGTACTGCAGTGGGAGTGTCAGGCTGGAATTTGTACTCAAGTCTCAGAATTGGGTCTTGAAACCAGTCTTTTGACTGAAAGCTGATTCCCATGGCAGATATCTACATGGATAGCATATACCATCTTCCTTTTTTTATGTCCCCATTTGCCATAATTGACATTGTGTAAATGAAAGTTGAAGCCACTGAATGATTATTTAAGCACATTGTGAAGTGTGTATCTTTGTAATGTAACAGGGTCTAATGCCATGACAAAACATTCAAACATATATATCCAGAATTTCCTGTGGCTGGGTAATCAGCAAGTTTTGCTGAAATTCTACACAAAGCCAATTATAGAGGTATGAGGGGAAGGTTGGCTGAGGTTGATTGGGTAAATAGGTTAAAAGGTATGGTGGGAAACAATTAAAGAAACAATTCAAAATATTCAACAAAAATACATTCCATTAATAAACAATGACCCAGTGAGAAAGTTCCACTCATGTCTTGTCTAAGAACAAGATTAGATTAAAAGACACGGTTTAAAATGTTCCAAAGAATAGTAGAAAGCCTTAGGATTGTTGATTACTAAAACATTCCCAAAGGGCAACAAAAAGGCAGACTAAAAAGAAAAGTAGAATATGAAAGTAAACTAGCCAGAAATATATAAACAGATTGTAAGAATTTTAACAAATGTATAATAAGGAGGAGAATAGCTAAGGTTGATTCATTAGAGACAGAGGCTGGAGGAATGATCATGGGGAATGAGGAAATAGCAGGGACGTTGAACAAATATTTTGTGTCTGCTTCACTGTAGAAGATTCAAATTACATACCAGAAATAGAAGGTAACAAAAGGGCTAATACCAGTGAGGAACTTAAGATAATTAATATCAGCATAAAAGAAACTTAAAGGACTAAAGGCTGATAAATCCCAGGACCTGATGTCCTACATCCTAGGGTTCTAAAAGAGGCAGCTGCAGAGATAATGGATGTGCTGGTTTCATGTTACAAAATTTCCTCATTTCGGGAATGGTCCCAGTAGACTGGACATTAGTAAATGCAATACCACAATTCAAGAAAGGAGGGAGAGAGAAAATGAGGAACTGCAGGCAAGTTAGCCTGACATCAGTTGTCAGGAAAATATTTCAGTCTATTATTAAGGAAGCCTTGAAAATGCACTTAAAAAGCATAGTATAATCCGACAAAGTCAACATGGTTTCATGAAAGGGAAATCACATTTGACAAATTTATTACAGTTTTTGAGGACAAAGCTAGTAGGGTAGATAAAAGGGAACTAGTAGATACAGTATACTTAGATTTCCAAAAGGCATTCATCAAGGCACCACTTAAAGGCTAATATGCAAGATAAGAGCTCATGGAACTGGGGTAATCTATTAGCATGGATAGAGAATTTGTTGATGTACAGGGAGCAAAGGGTAGGGATAAATGGGACAATTTCAAGTTGGCACACTTTGACTACTGGAGTGTAGCAAGGACTAGTGCTGCTATTTACAGTCTATCTTGAGTTAGATGAAAAGACAAGAGTACTGTATCTAGGTTTGCTGATAATATGTAACTAGGTGGGAATATAAACTGTGAGGAGGATGCAAAAAGGCTGCAAAGTGGTATAGGCAGATTAAGTGAGTGAGCAACATGGTGGCAGATGGAATGTAATGTGGGGAAGCGTGAGGCTATTCACTTGGTAGTGGGAATAGAAAAGCTTGAAACTTCTAATTGATATTGTTCAGAGGGACTTGGTGTAGTTTTAAACTAACACAAAGTTAGCATGCAGGTACAGCAAGTAAGGAAGAAGGCAAATGGCATGTTGGCTTTTGTTGCAAGGGGATTAGAGGACAAGAATAACAAAGTCTTGCTACAATTGTACAGGACTTTTGTGAAACCAAAGTCTTTGGAGTACTGTGCGCAGTTTTGAGTTCCATATCTAAGGAATGATTCACCTACCGTGAAGGCAGTATAGTGAAGGTTCACAAGATTTGTTCTTGGGGAGAGGTTGAGTAAATTGAGCCAATACTCTTTTGAGTTGAGAAGAATGACAGGTTGTTTCACTGAAACTTACAGTATCCTGAAGAAGCTTGACAAGGTTGGGGAATCTAGAACATGAGGGCACGGTGTCAGGATAAGGGGTTGATCATTCAGGACTGAGAGAAGGAGTAATTACTTCACTCAAAGGGTTGTGAATCTTTGGAAGCCTCTATCCCAGAGGGTTGCACATGCTCCACTGTTGAATATATTTATGGTTGAGATAGACTGATTTTTGGTTTCTTAGGGAGTCAAAGGATATGGAGAGTGGCGGGAAAGTGGAGTTGAGGCAAGATCTGCCATGATTGTATTGTATAACTAGGCAGTCTCAAAGGGGCTTATGGTCCACTCCTGCTCCTATTTCTAACGTTTTTGCATAGTATCTGTGCCCATTTTGCAATTGATGAAATTTTATGTCAATACATGTAAAAATTAACAATCAAGGTCCAAACAAAGTTCAGCTCACACCATATATTGCTTCCTTAAGTATGAAATTGCTTCCTCATTACGATCCTTTATGTGCATTTAAGAAAGTGCCGTCATGCAATCTTCTCAATTTTTTCATGTAGCTCATTCAGATGCCAGCAGAAAAAAAATCAGTAAATGCAGCATAGATCTCTATGGGCAGAATTTTTCATATGGCAGGCGGGCTCAGTGGGAGCCAATCACTGCTCGCTTATTGAAAAAAAATGTAGTTATTAAATGAATCCTGCTCGTGGATGAGGTTTCCTAAAAAATGTGAAGGCCACTTGGCCTTTTCGCCTGCCCACCAACCGTAAGGTCGGACGGGCAGCATTAACAATTACTTCAATTAATTTCTTAATGGCCTTAATAGGCAGTTTACATATTGGCGGGCGCACAGCTGACTCAGGCAAGCGCCTGCCAAACAAAACATCGCTACTGAGAGCAATGATGTTGGGACGCATGCCTTACGTCACCGTGCATCATTTTACGCGTCAGCTTGTCGGGCCAACCCCGCACGCTGACTGAAAGATTCTGCCCTATGAGAACAAAATTGCCTCAACACACCAGAAATATGATTTGCCCCCTCCTGTGCCTAGAATGTTGGACCTAAGCTTACAGCCATTTTGAATAGTGTATTCACAAACAATTCACATGTACCTCTCCATACCAAGGTGGAGGGGGTGAGCTACCATAATAATGAGTTATGGTACATCTGAGCAAAGATCATGCTGAATGACTGTTAAAGATTAAGGAAATTTGGGTGTACCATGAGTCCATGCACAGCACACTTACACCCGAATTTCCTTGCTTTTCTACGTGGGTAGTTGGCTTTGTGGTGCAATTGTGCATGTGTTTGGGTGAACATTCCTGGGAAATACCAGGCCATAGAAAACACAGTGCTGATTTCAGTATGGGGAAAATTAAAATTGCTATGAAACATCAAAAATACTGACTTTAGGTACAGCAGGATCCAAAGTCTTTGGTTTAAATTTGTTCAGAATGAGAGTAAATGTAGGATAGTCATGTCCTTTTTGCATGGTGGCTGGGTGAAATTACATTGGAGGTAACTCAGGATTGGCACAAATGATCATGGGGATTCATGCCCAACAATTTTTAGGAACTGCCAAGTCTAATTGGCAAATTTTGCTTCAGAATGTTCCTGTGAGGCACATTTGTTAATGGTGATGTATAAAGGCAAGCTGTGTTGTTATATACCTTTTCTTTGGGGTTTTTGCCTAAATTATGGTGAAAGGATTCTACCCCAGCCTTACTGGGAAAGGCTTTCTTCATGAAAAGCTGACTTCCCTTTCCCACTTCATTTCCAGCATCTTCTGCTGTTTATATCAACTTAATCTGAGAAAACTTTTTTTTAACTTGCAGAAGGAGGGACTAATCCAGGGGATCTGGAAAAGCAGTCAATGGAAAGGCTAGGAGAATAATTATTTTGAATCCACTGATAGTGAAGTAATATATACAGAAAATGTCAAACTCTCAGCAACTCAGGCAGCATTTATGGAAAGAGGGAAAGCATGAATATTTTAGGTACACCTCTTCCTCCGGACTAAGGTTATTGAGCTGAAACATTAACTCTGTTTCTTTCTGTATACAATGCTGCCTCACCTGCTGAGTGTTCCTCTGAGTTTCTGTTTTTATTTAAGATTTCTAGAATATGCAACATTTTGTTTTATTAGATATAACGGAAGAATTTTATGGCCCCTACCACCAGCGGGATTTTCTGGTCCTGCTGAAGTCATTGGATCTTTGAATGGCTCGTGGCATTTTACGGCTCTGTCCCTGCCGCGCTGGGGCTGTAAATACCTGCCCAATGGGTGCGTCAGTTCCTGCTAAACTGCATTCATATTGACAAAAAGATTCAAAAAAGTGCAACATGCCAGGGCAAACTATGAATTTTGAGTCACATCCTGTGTAGCATGGCTTGTTATCTGAGTAACTGAGTTATCTAAGTAATGCTTTACAGAAAAACTCTCAAGGCCGGCAAAAAGTCTGAGTGACGATGCATAACTTGGCCTAACACCAAGGGTTTGTATTTTTCAACGTGATGTCTTTGCATATCAGGCACTGAATGCTTCATCTATCAGTATCAAGTGAAAACATTCAGCCAGGAAAAGTGATTAATCAACCATCATCCAACCATTGATCCAGTATCGTTGTTTTTCTCTTCCTGCTCCTGCCCTTTGAAAAATACCTGTAGAATCTTGAGACATTCCCAAATGTTTCACATCCAAATGCAGTCACTGTAAGGAAAGGAACCACAGTCAATTTGTGCGCAGCAAAGTCTCACAAACAACAATGAGATAATTGAATGCAATTTTAAAGGGTGGAGGGACAGATAGATCTGGGGGTATATGTATGCAAAGCTCGGATAATGACAGGAAATGTTGAGAAGGACATTAATAAGACACATGGGATCATATGCTTTATTAATAGAGGAATAGAGTACAAAAACAAGGAAGTTATGCTAAACCTCAGCTGGAACATTGTGTTAAATTCAAGGTACCACTTTAGGAAGGCTGTCATATCCTTAGAGAAGCTACAGAAGAGATTTACTGGCATTGGACTAGGGTTGAGGAATTACAGCTAAGTGGAGATAACAACACTTGAACAACAACTTATAATTATATACCACGTGTAATGTAAGCAAATGTCTGAAAGTGCTTCACAGCAGTGGTACTCAAACTGGGGTCTACAGAGGCTCTCCAATGGTTCTGTGATGTGGCGTTGACCCATCTGTTTATCCCAGCCTTAAATGTATTCAATGATGGAGGACCCACAATCCTCTAAGCTAGGGAATTCCAATGATTCACAACCCTTGGAGTGAAAAAATTTCTCCTCATCTCAGCCTTAAGTGATAACCCCCTTATCCTGAGACGGTGACCCAAGTTCTAGATTTCCCAGCCATCGGAAACAACCTGATAGTATCTACCCTGACAATTCCCTTCAGAATCTTGTTTCAAGTGCTAACTTCTCATTTCTCTAAATTCCAAGGAATATAGACCAAGTTTACTCAGCCCCTCATCATAGGTCAACCTTGATATCCGAGAGACCAATCTAGTGAACCTTCATTGTACTGTCTCCAATGCAAATATATCCTTTCTTAAATGTGGAGACCAAAACTGCACACAGTACTCCAGATGTGGTCTCACCAAAGTCCTGTACAACTGTAGCAAGACTTCTTTATTCTTTTATTGCCATCATGCCTTTTGCCTTCTGAATGGCTTGCTGTACCTGCATGCTAACTTTCTGTATTCCTTTTAAGACTACACCAAAGTCACTCTGAACATCAATGTGTACAAGTTTCACGCTTTTAAAAAAATATTCTGCTTTTCCCTTCTTACTACCAATGTGGATAACCTCACACTCCTCCACATTGTACTCCATCTGCCACCTTGACGCCCACTCACTTAAGCTATCCAAGTCTCTTTGCAGCCTCTTTGTGTTCTCCTCACAACTTACACATAGCTTTGTACTGTAAGCATACTGGTGCAAGTAGGCATACAGTCAGCAGAGTTTTGAACGACATCAAATTTTAAAGCGGATAGAAGGTTGCAGGCTAGCCAGGAGTGGGTTGGAATAGTGAAAGGCATGACTGAATGTTTCAGCAGCAGATGAGCTGAGGTAGGGGCAGAGTCAGGCAATGCGATAGAGTGGAAATAGGTAGACTTAATGTTGGCACTGATTATGATAAGAAGCTCATCTCAGTGTAAAGGTTGCAAATAGTTTGATTCAGCTTCAGACAGTTGGAAGAGAGAGGGACATAGTCAGTGGCTAGGGTAGGAGAGCCTATGGACTTCAACGGTTTATGAAGGAGACTTAGTACCACCTCTTCAAAGGCAACAGAACAGATAATAAGCACTGGTCTAGTCAGTGACATCCACTGACTGAGAATGAATTAGCAGAAAAGGTTAAGAGGAGGTTTAACAGAGGTGATCAAAGTCATGAATGGTTTTGATGGTGTAAGTTAAGAGAAACCTTCCAATGGCAGAAAGGTCAGTAATCAGAGGACAACAATTTAAGGTAATAGGCAAAAAAAATGGAGGCGATGCAAGGAAGCATTTCTTTCCACAGCAAGTTGTGATCTGGAATGCACTGCCTGAAAGGGTGGTGGAAGCAGATCTAACTTTCAAAATAGAATTGGATCAAATTGCCTGAATGGAAAGGATTTACAGTACTGTGTGGAAAGAGGGAGGAACTAAGATTAATTGGTTTAAAAGAGGCAGCCCAGGCACAATTGACCTCTTTCTGTGCTTATAATTCCATGATCTATTTATGATCCTCTCAATTAGTGGGGATATCATGGAGGACTTTCCTGCTCTTCTTTGAACTAGTGTCCTGGGATCTTTTACATCTACCCAAGAGGACTGACTGGGAGCTGGATTTTTATTTTGGAGGCAAGAATTGCAAGTCAAGTGATTTCCTGACGTCGTGATCCCTGCCCAGTAGTACCTGCCCGAGGTGGTCTGGGATAGGTGTTACTGCTTCTAGAAGCAAGCCTGAGGCAGGAACGGGGACAAGTGGATGCTGAGGTGGGAAGGTTAGAAGGTGTGCCTCTGTTCGCTGGAACATTGGCACAGTTCAAGAAAATGCGTATGAGGGCACCTAACCTTCACCCCCCCTCAACCCCTATCCATGCTCCATATCCCATATAGCCCCCATTTCCTCCCACCCTCCAAAGTCCAGTGTCCACTGTGTACAGAACTCATGAGCACTATAATAACATTTGGAAATCTTTGTTTGTTTTACAAACATCTTCATTCAAAAACCATTATCCTATTAAGAATGATAAAATTATCAAAATAAACAGTCATTCAAAAAAACAATATTTTCTTAGGAGCTCATAAAACTGTCAATATAAATAAACTCAGTCCCTTTGACAACGGTGTCAATAACCCCTGCCCAGCTTAATTTATTAGTGGTATTGGAGCTCAGCCAAGCATTCATAATATTTTACCAAATGTCTGTATCACCAACTCCTACTGAGTGTGATCATTAGTGAGTTTGGAGCTCAACCAAGCAATCATAATGAGATTCCATTGTGCAACTGTGTCAACAAAACCTCCAGAGCTGAATACATTAAAGCTTTTGAAGTAATTCAAAGAGCTCAACTATCTGTTCAAGCCTTGAAATAGTCAAACAGATGTCTGAGCTGTCATTCAATTAAAAAAATTAAAGAAAAAGGGACAATTGATACAGTTAAATCTGAATTACAATATTGTTCAATGCAGAAGAGCACTTTATCCAGTACTCTAATGCATCTGAAGACATTTCCACTTTCACAATGCTGGTCAATTTAATGGTGAATTCAACACAGCATTAAGAACATATTTAACTTATCATACAGCATTTCATTATGAAATGTGAAGTTGGCAACACATTTTGAACTTACCGGTCAATAGGTTCCTGACACCAGAACAGGGCTCTCCCATAGTTCACAATACTTCTGAGCTGCTGTGGACCATGTCATCTTTAGAGGCTGATGTGATTTCATAAAAAACATCTGAAAGGCCAACCCTGCAATGAAGCCAGCAACATTGGGACAGTTGCTGGTGGGCTAATGATCTGTGACCTTTTCTCACATGCTTCAAAGTAGCCAGCAACAGGAATGGGGGCAGGACTCACAGAATGGAGTACTGCCTGTCATTTTTGAAGCCTGCCCGATGTGGGTTGGCCCCACAAGAAGGGGCCAAACCTTGAACTGACTGAGTCTTGTGTCCTGGAATTCCTGCCCTAAATCTCACTGCACCTCCCCCCCACCCCAAACAACCTCCCATCTCTCATCTCCTTTTAAAAAATCTTCTCAATATCTTATTTTTCTACACTTTGGTCACCCCTTATAGTTTCTTCCTTGATCATTCGTGTCCAGCCTCCTTCCTCCTAACAGTGAAGCACCATGTGATGTTTGCTCTATCCAAAAGCAAATTGCAAGAAGAGTGTGTTGTTGAGAACTTTTGTTTACTCATCATTTCACTGGGGAGATTTGTGCCCATAATGTAAGAGTTATTTTCAACTTGTTGCTCAGGTGTAAAGCTGGATGGATTATTTTGTGGGCATTTGATAAGGCAGACAGGGCCTCATTTGAATGTCTTATCTGAAAGCTGGCAACTCCAACAATGCAGCAGTCCCTCAGTATTTCACTGGAGCATCAAATTAATGTTCCATTTCTGGGCTTAGGTTTGTATCTACAGCCTCCTAACAAGAAGCAAAAGTAATCGCCATCCCTATTGAGTCATGTCTGACACCTAAATTTAGATGTTAACTTGAATGCATATGACTTTGGTATTTTTGCATAATGGACAGCCCATGACCTGTACCCAAGATGAATTGCTACCCCAAAATCTTTAAAACAACTTGCATTTATTACTCCAGTGAAGTGGGCTCTACTATCCCAGCCTCAGAACACTTGAGGATTAAAGAGGATTGATGATTAAAGGAAATCAGGATTAAAGGGAAATGGACAGGTGCCAATCTGTGGGAGGTAAAAATCACCAAGGGGGCTGGACTCCTCTTCCATGCTCATTATGTGTGACTGGATAGTTGCATCAGCTGAGTTACAGCCACCTAAATCCTGCCAGCCTCCTGACTGGAACATACTGGGAAAAGAAAATCAGGATATTGGCTCCTGAATGCAATGCTTTGAATTCTAGAAACACAGTTGACAGTAATAATTTAAAAGCACTGTTACTGAAAAAACCACAGCTTATATCTGGCATTGCTATCAGAGCCAGCTACGCAGAGCAGGCACAGTGTTGACTGTTAATAAATGCTTCATTGTGGCACCACAGCCTCATGTTAAGCACTGGAGGTGATTCAGTCCAAATGCAAGGGAAATCTGACTACTTTCAAACTTCATTGCAAAGGATAGGGCTTTTCTGTTAAATAAGATCGCGCTTTCCCCAAAATTGTGCTCACTTATGAAGAATGCGAAGCAAAACTATTGACAAAGAATTTCTGTATAATATAACACATGAATGAAATTGTAAGGGTAAACTTTTTCAGTGGGTTTGCTAATAACCACACACCATGTGTAAGTGAGGGTGCATGGGTAACAGAGTTATATGAATAGGTTTGTGCAAATAAGAGTGCATGTGAGTGGATGTGTAGGGCTGTATGAATGTAAGAGTACATGTGGGTTTGTGAGTGTTAGTGTGCATGTGTATCATTACCATTGCTGAATTCCCCCATTAATAACATTCTAGGGATTACATTAACCAGAAACTGAACTGGACCAGCCATGTAAATACTGTGACTACAAGAGTTGGTCAGAGGCTGGGAATTATGCAGAGAGTAACTCACCTCCTGACTCCCCAAAGCCTGTTCACCATCTACAAGGCACAAGTCAGGGGTGTGATGGAATACTCTCCACTTATAGAAACATAGAAACTAGGAGCAGGAGTAGGCCACTTAGCCCTTCGAGCCTGCTCCACCATTCATTATGATCATAGCTGATCATCCAACTCAATAGACTGCTCCCACTTTCTCCCCATTTCCTTTGATCCCTTTCGCCCCAAGAGCTATATCTAACTCCTTCTTAAAAGCATACAATGTTTTGGTCTCAATTGTTTTCTGTGGTAACGAATTCCACAGGCTCACCACTCTCTGGGTGAAAAAATTTCTCCTCATCTCAGTCCTAAATGGTCTACCCCAAATCCTCAGACTGTGACCCTTGGTTCTGGATTCCCCCCACCATCGGGAACATCCTTCCTGCATCTACCCTGTCTAGTCCTGTTAGAATTTTACAGGTTTCTATGAGATCCCCTCTTATTCTTCTGAACTCCAGCGAATATAATCCTAACCAACTCAATCTCTCTTCATATGTCAGTCCCGCCATCCCAGGAATCAGTCAGGTAAACCTTCGCTGCACTCCCTCTATAGCAAGTACCAAAATTGCACACAATATTCCAGGTGTGGTCCCACCAAGGCCCTGTACAATTGCAGCAAGACATCCCTGTTCCTGTACTCGAATCCTCTGGCTATGAAGGCCAACATACCATTTGCCTTCTTTACCACCTGCTGCACCTGCATGCTTACCTTCAGTGACTGGTGTACAAGGACACCCAGGTCTCGTTGCACATTCCCCTCTCTCAATTTATAGCCATTCAGATAATAATCTGCTTTCCTGTTTTTACTACCAAAGTGGATAACCTCACATTTATCCACATTATACTGCATCTGCCATGCATTTGCCCATTCACTCAGCTTGTCCAAATCACACTGAAGTATCTCTGCATCCTCCGCACGGCTCACCCTCCCACTCAGCTCTGCAAATTTGGAGATATTACATTTAATTCCCTCACCTAAATCATTATATACATTGTGAATAACTGGGGTCCCAGCACTGATCCCTACGGTATCCCACTAGTTACTGCCTGCCATTCGGAAAAAGACCCATTTATTCCTACCCTTTGTTTCCTGCTGGCAAACCAGTTTTCTATCCATCTCAATACATTACCCCCAATCTCATGCGCTTTAATTTTACACGCCAATCTCTTATGTGGGACTTTGTCGAAAGCCTTCTGAAAATCCAAATAAACCACATCCACTGGCTCCCCCTCATCAACTCTAATAGTTACATCCTCAAAAAATTCCAGTAGATTTGTCAAGCATGATTTCCCTTTCATAAATCCATGCTGACTCTGTCCGATTCTGCCACTGTTTTCCATGTGCTCAGCTATTTAATCTTTTATAATGGACTCTAGAATTTTCCCCACTACTGGTGTCAGGCTGACTGGTCTATAATTCCCTGTTTTCTCTCTGCCTCCATTTTTAAATAATGAGGTTACATTAGCTACCCTCCAATCTGTAGGAACTGTTCCAGAGTCTATAGAATCTCGGAAGTTGACCACCAATGCATCTACTATTTCTCAGGCCACTTCCTTAAGTACTCTGGGATGTAGATTATCAGGCACCGGGGATTTATTAGCCTTCAATCCCATCAATGTCCCCAACACCATCTTGATGAGTGCAGCACCAACAGCACTCGAAAAGCTCAGGACCGTCCAGGACAAATCAGTCCGTTTGACTGGAGTGCCATCCACCACCTTCAACATCCATTACGTCCACCATCGAAGCACAGTAGCAGCAGTGTGTGCCATCTACAAGATGCACTGCAGGAACTCACCAAGGCTTCATAGGCAGCACCTTCTAAATCAGCGATCTCACCACCCAGAAGGACAAGGGCAGCAGACACATGGGAACACCACCACCTGGAAATTCCCCTCCAAGCCACTCACCATCCTGACTTGGAAATATATCTCTGTTCCTTCACTGTCCCTGGGTCAAAATCTGTGAACTCCCTTCCTAACTGTACTGTGAGTTACCTACACCACATGGACTGCTGTGGTTCAAGAAGGCAGCTCACCACCACCTTTTCAAGGGCAATTAGGGATGGGCAATAAATGCTGGCCCAGCCAGCGATGCTCAAGTCCCGTAACAGAGTTTTAAAAAAATCCTACTTTCTGCTCCTGATTTGTAGCCCTTTTAGTTACGGCACTTCAAATTGATATCCAAGTATTTTCTAGATCCCCATCACCCTCTAGGTGAAAAGATTTCCTGTTGAGTCCAGTGTAAACCTGTACCTCTTGCCCTAAATCTATGTTTCCTGGTTCTGGACCCCACAACCAAGGAGAATAGTGCCTTCCTATCCACACTGTCTAAACCTGTCATAATTTTATACACTTCAATCCGGTTTCTCCTCAGCCTCCTTCATTCTAAAGAAAATACCCCCAGCCTACCCAATCTTTCCTCATAACTAAAATTCTCCAACCCAGTTGCATTCCTCTAAATCTCCTTTGCAATTGCATCTTTCTGATAGTCAGTGACCAGAAATTCGCCCAGTACACCAGCTGTGGCCTAACTAGTGTTTTGTAAAATTCCAGTATGACTCCCAGCTCTTAGGCCAAGTAAATATCCCTTATGCTTCCTTCACCACTTGTCTACCTGTCTAGCTACCTTCAGGAATCTATGGACATACACTCCAAGGTCCCAAAGTTCCTCCACATTTCTCAGTAACCTACCATTTATTGTGTATTCCCTGGCCTTGTTAGCCTTCCCCAGATATATTACTTCACACTTCTCCGGATTGAATTTCATTTGTCATTGTTCCACCTAACAGACTATTCCATTGATACCTTCCTGCAGTCTATAACTTTCTTCTGCATTATCAACCATAAGGCCAATTTTTGTATTGTCTGCAAACTTCTTAATCATACCCCCTTTATGCAAGTCCAAATCATTGCTACATACCACAAAAAGCAAGGGACCTAATACTGAGCCCTGCAGAACCCCACTGGAAACAGGCTTCCAGTCACAAAAACACCCATCATCTATTGCCCTTTGCTTTCTGCCTTGGAGCCAAATTTGGATTAACTTGCCACTTTACCTTGTATCCCATGGGCTTTTAATTTCATGACCAATCTTACCTCATCAATAGCCTTGCTAAAATCGATAGAATACATCAAGAGCACAACCCTCACCAACTGTCGTTATAACTGCCTCAAAATATTTTTGTGTGTGTAGGTGTAGGGGTGGGTGACAGTATGTATGTACCTGTGAGAGGATGTCTGGCATATGTGTGGGTGCATGCATGTTGATTAGGTGTAGGTCTTTGAGTCTGTTTGTGTCTGTATAATTAGGTGTGTAGGTGTGAATTTGTGGAGGTGTTACACAGTGACTAGAGAAAAAAGTCTTGTAGTTATATAATGCTTTTCACATCCTGGATATCCTGAAAAATTAACAACTAATGAAGAACTTTTGAAGCGTAGTCACTGTTGTAATGTAGGAAATACAGCAGCCAATTTGTGTACAGCAAGCTCCCACAAATAGCAATATGATAATGACCAATGCTTTGGTAATGTTGATTGAGGAATATTGTTGGTCAGACAGCAGGGAAAACACCCCGAGTTTTCTTTAAGATAGTATCATGGGTTCTTTTTTACATAGGATTGGTTACACAGTGGTTAAAGTCTGAAATTCACTGCCTGAGTGTGTGGTAGAGGCAGGTTCAATTGAGGCATTCAAAATGGATTTAGACTGTTATCTGAAAAGGAAGAATGTGCAGGGTTAAGGGCAGAAGGCAGGAGAGTGGCACCGGGTGAAATGCTCATTCGGAGAGCTGGTGCAGATACGATGGCCTGTATGGCCTCCTTCTGCACTATCACAATTCCCTGATTCTGAGGATGTATGGTGCAGAAACATTCCATTTGACCCAACCAGTCCTTGCTGGTACTTATGCTCCACTCGATCCTTCTCCCATCTTACCTCATCTGAATCTACCACTGTAAGCCTCCATTCCCTTCTTCCTCATATGCTTATCTAGCATCCCCTTAAATGCATCTATAATGTTCACTTCAACCACTCCCTGTGGTAGCAAGTTCCACATTCTAAGGAGTTTCTTTTGAGTTCCCCACTGGATTTCTTGGTGACTGTCTTATATTGATGTTATTCTTTTCCCCAAAAGAGGAAACATTGACTCTGTATCCACTTTATCAAACCCCTTCAGAATTAAAACCTCAATTAGGTCACCCTTTTTTCTCAAGAGAGAAGAGACCTAGCCTGTCAATCCTTTCCTAATAATGTACAGCCACACATTTCTGGTGGTATCCTTGTAAATCTTCTCTACACTGTCTACAATTTTCTTTTAATATGGGGGCAGAATTTTTAGCTCAGCGTGCAGGTGCACGCCCAACCTGCTCGAGTGTAAAATAACATGTGATGATGTTGGGTGAGCAACCTGACATCATCCTGCGCTTGCGCGATATTTTGGTTGGTGGGTGCGCAAGTCTGAAGTGTGCCCGACGAAAATTAAGAGGGCACGTAAGCCCATTTAAGTTCCATTTGACTCAGGCTTTTCATGGCCCGTCCAACCTTCCAGTTGGTGGATGGGCGAATCTGACCAGGCGGGCTTTGCCTTTTTGATGAAACCCCATCCAAGGGCGGGATGAGGTTTCCATTATTAATTTAAAAAAAAACTGTTTGGATAGAATTTTCATCATTTATATTTTCAGGTGACTGATTCTGATGTTTGGACATTTTTTTCCGCATTTTAAAATCTTTATTCATTGCTTTTAAATTTTTCAGCTTCTTGAGGCAGCTCTCTGCCTTCAGGGAGTTTTCATTCCGTGCCCACACCCCCCCACCCCCCATGCCTGCGCTATGTCAGCGCCTGCCCTCGTCCTGCCCCTGCCCCTGCCCCCATCCTGCCCCTGCCCCCACCCTGGCAACTCTGAGCCTTTCAGTGCACGTTTCACACTGGCTGGCCGTTAATTGGCCATCAGTGTGAAATCGTGGTCGAGGGCCGCTCGCAGTTGGCAGTCCGTTCTCCAGCCAATCCCGCGCCCGCCTGCTGAACTGAAAATTCTGCCCATGGTGCCCAAAACTGCATGCAGCACTCTTAAGTGTGGTCTAAGCAAGGTTTGATACAGTTTTAGTATAATTTCCCTACTTGTCAATTTTGTCTCACTGGAATTAAAGCCTCGTGCTTGATTTGCTTTTTTTTCTCATGGCCTTTCTAACCTGTGGCACAACTTTTAGTGATTGGTGCATTCTTATTCTGAGATCCCTCTGTTCCTCTACTTCACCTAGACTTGCACCTTCCAAAATATTCTTCCTCCAGGTTTAACTGTGTTGAACTTCGCTTGCTACTTATTTGCCCATTCTGCTAGTTTATTAATGTCCTCTTGTAATTTGTTGCAGTCCCTCTCAGTATTGACCATCCTACCCAATTTGGTGTCATCCACATATGTAGAAATTGTATTTTCGATTCCAAGGTCCAAATCGTTAATGTAAATATTGAACAACAATAATTCCAGCACTGATCCTTGTGGAACACCAGTTCCAACCTTTTGCCATTGTGAATAACTACCCTTGCTTCCACTCTGCTTTCTATCTTGAAGCCAGATAGCAATCCATTATGCTATTTGTCCCCAGATTTTATTCATTTTTCTATTTTGGGCATCTTATTGAAGATAAGCTACATCGACAACATTACCATTACCTACTCTCTGTTACCTGCTCAAAAAATTCAATAAGTTTGGTCAAGCAAGGTTTTCCCTTTTGAAATCCATGCAGACTATTCATTATCATATTTTTGTTCCCTCCTTTAGTAAGATCCCATTGTCTTTCCTATTACTAATGTTAAGCTGACTGGTCTATAATTCCCTGGACATGTCTGTGCCTCTTCTTAAATATAAGAATACATTAGCTACAAGCCAGTCCTCTGGCACTGCACTTTTTTTCTTAACAAATTATTAAATATGGGCAGTAATGCTTTTCTTATTTCTTCCTTAGATTATTTTTAAATATGTGGATGCAATCCATCTGGACCAGGGGTTTTGTTCTCTGAGTTTGGTAAATTTGTTCAATACACCTATTTTTTAATTATAAATGCACATATCTCATTACTGTTTGTAGTATGAGAGTGTTCAGGACTGAAAGGTTTAGTATGTGGGACTGAAGAAACAGTACCACCCACATAATGATGTAAGAGAGAGTCACATGACTAGGATTCTAGGAGGAGGAAGCTCATGGCTTAGACTGAGTAACACTAGTCTTGTACATCTGTAAATAGTTAAGTTCATCCAGTAAACCAGTTTTTGTTCAGACATATCCATGTCTCTGCAACTGTTCCTTAGCCAGTCACAACCATACAATATGGTGGCAGCAGTGAAGGACCCTGAAATCTCCGAAAATCAACTTTAAAAAAGTTTGCAGGTCTGACCTGAAAAAAGGGGCCAAAACTGAAGACTTTGGTAAGACAGTTGATGATCTTCAAAAGAGCTCCACAGAAGACATGGAGGTTGAGAGGCAGAGACAAAAATCAACTGTCCAGCGTACTGAGGGCTACACCATAGCATATAGTCTGTGAAAAGTCCCAATCCAGCAGCAGAGTCAAAGAACCTAGTGACATTTGAGCAAGTGTAAGCAAACCTTGGAAAAGGCGTAAAATCTTAAAATGAATGCCACAGTAAGCAGGCAGCATTGGGAAAAATTCCATTTCGGTGAGTGCGGGTTTTGATAAAGCCCACAGTCTGGGCCCGAGGTCGGCACCATTACACGTGACAACCATGCAGCAGCAATTGAAAAAAAATTTAGCTGCTCAAACACAATTTCATAACAGGAGGAGAGCAGTGAACTGGGCCTAATAGTTACTTCCAGCGATTAGTTTCAAAATTCTGTGAAGTTTAGGAACGACTACCTGACTGGGTCAATGACCATAGCAGATATCAGTAAAAGTCTGACCAGCATGGGAAAACACTTTACTGCAACAGAAGTTTAAAAAATCCAGGCAAGCCTCCTAAGAGCTTAAAGCAGTTATGGACTCCAAATTCACTGACTACATGGGGATTGATTGGGAAGTTTTGACTTCCATTGGGCAATTAGCCTGCATGTGGAACCCTCTAAAACTCTGAGTTAGAGTTGGAGACTTCAGATAGTTCTCACTCACTTAGCAGAATAGTTACGCAGGAAAAGTTTGAAGGATTAAAACCAGTTCTAACTCTTGGGTAAACGCCCTGACTCCCCACTGGAGCACCTCCCAACTAACCTCCCCATCCCCTGACTACACCCCTCACACCCCCTGACTAAACCCCCTCCATCCCCCAACCTCATGCTCTGCCCCACAGTACCCTCTCACCTACTTACTTTCCATCTTAACTCCTCACTTACCTTCTCTCTGTAGCTTCTCAAATTAATTTTGGGTTTGGGACATTTAAACTTATTGGAATATGGCAGCTAGGGCCATTAAAAAGGGACATGGCTTGGCTTCCCTCGATGCTCCTATGCTACAAAGGAAGGATTCCAGGAGCAGGCATGCTTTACATTTCTCAGGAGGCCTGGTTCAAAAGTCCAGGTGAGAAATGTGGAGCTCCAGTGCAACGTAAGTAAATCGGATCAGAGTGGAAATCCGATGGTGATTGTCACTCCTCAGAAGATTCGGCCCGACGTCAGTGAAAAAACAGATTATCTGGTCATCATCACATTGCTATTTGTAGGAGCCTGCTGGAACTAAATCGGCTGCTGCATTTCCCTGCATTACAACAGTGACTATACTTCAAAAGTACTTCATTGGCTGTAAACACGTTCATATTGAGGACATGAAAGTCGTGACATCTTTCATAGTTTAGAGCTACATTGTGGGGTCACATTTTATTAGCTTATTTTGTAAACCTGCCAAGTAAATTGTTTGTTCTCTTTAAGTTATGCAGCATTCTTGGGCAGATTTACAATGATCACAATACCACTTTTTAAAATCTGGAACATTCTCAATATGGGTGGAAATGAGAAGACAATGAGATTAGCAGTTCTTTCCTGAGATAAACCCTTCTGTGCCCATTTCTCGCCATAAGCCTTGTAAGAACAATCTTATTTTGTCAATGGAGAGCCTTGCTGCTTGACAAATACAATGGACAGAATTTTAAGGTCGGCGTGTGGGTTCCCGCCCAACATGCCCGAGTGTAGAATAAAGCGCATTGACGTCGGCCGAGCTTGCCGATGTTAACGCGTACCCTTGCGATATTTCGCTAGGCGGGTACACGATGAAGACAGAGGCATGCACGCCATTAATTAAATGGCCAGTTAAGGCCTTTAAGATACCAATTGCCTTGGGACTTTATGTAGCCTGTGTGATTTTCAGGCCATTGCATGGGCGCAACGGGCAGGCTACGTTTTCAACAACCCCATCCACAGGCGTGATAAGATGATGAGTGGACTCGCTAATGCGAGTTGCTTGTACTCTAGCTTATAAGTTGCTGCTGTTTACTTGTGTGAACAGGACAACTTAATTTCACTTCAGAGCTGCTTTGACAAAAATAACAGGCTTCAGCTCAGGACTCCAGAGGAGTCATACCACTTGGGTCCTTCCAGGTATCAGACAGCCTTCTCTTACCCTGGGAATGGGGATTGTGCTCTCCGCTGGAGGCACCTCCTCAGAGGAGGAAAAGAGGACCAGCAGGAGGAGGAAGGGCATGTGTCTCTATTCAGCCTCCAGGGGAGTGACCTGTGGGAGGAGAGGCACAGGCACAGGGGCAACAGGAAGTCCAAGGCGGAAGGGGCCGCAGAAGATGCCATTATCCTGCTGCCAGGTTTTGCAGGCAACAATGCAGCTACCTTGATATGTCCAAGATGCAATGCTGAATGAGGCTCTGCCTCTCAAGGGAGACAATGACCTCCATTCGTCAGATAATCAGGCCTGAGATCAGCTCCGACTGTTCTGGTGTGTGGATACCCCATGCCAGTGGCGCTGAAGGTCACAGTGGCCCTCAACTTGTATGCCTCTGGTTCTTTCCAAGGGGTCAGTGGGGGATCTTTGTGGACTGTCCCAATCAGCTGTCCACAGTTGTGTCAAGCTGGTGACAGACGCTCTGTTCAGGTGTGCGTTGACTTTTATTCACTACCGCATGGACAGGCCAGCCAGGCACAGCAAGCCAGAGGCTTTGCAGCCTTTGCTGGCTTCCCCCACGTCCAGGGTGCAATAGACTGCACACATGTGGCCATCAAGGCACCAGTGGGTCAGCCGGGTGCCTTCGTCAACAGGAAGGGATTCCACTCCATGAACGTGCAGGTAGTGTGTGACCACGGGATGCAGATTCTGCAAGTTTGTGCAAGATTCCCTGGCACCTAACATGACGCTTACATCCTGAGACACTCCCAGGTGCTGAGGCTCTTCAGTGCTCCAGCCCGGCTAGATGGATGGCTGCTGGGTGACAAGGGCTATCCATTGAAAACATGGCTCATGATGCCTCTCTGCCATCCAAGAACAGAGGCCGAGCAGCAGTACAGTAGGAGCCATGCCTTCACAGGGACGGTGGTAGAAAGAACTATTGGTCTTCTCAAGATGTGCTTCCGATGCCTGGACCGTTCAGTGGGCACACTCCAATACCCCCCAGATGGTGTGTTGCTGATAGTGGCTGCATGCTGCATTCTTCACAACCTGGCACTGGCAAAGGGGGGACACAGTGGAGGAAGAAGTTCTTGATGCAGCTGCTCTGGCAACAGATGATGAGTTCAGTAGTCAGTCCGAGAACGAGCACACTCAGAAGAACGCTAAGGGCATAGACGCTAACCTGGGCAACCTCCAGGGAGGCAGGGACACCTGGGAGGCTTTAATCCAACGGTCCTTCAGCTAGCCTACCAAATAAGATCCACCATCATGTGCCAGGGCAGCAGGCTCCATACTTGATCCCTGACAGGGACGTTTGTTTGATGAACAACATGCACTATGTGCCATTTCAATAAAGTTTAATGAGAAACAAGTCACTCATAACATCATGGGTCTCCCTGCACCTGCAGAACAAATGAAGCACCTTGAAGGCTTGTTGTACAAAAATATTTTTAATGATATGGTGCCTGGCATACATTATACAAATAAAATTGAGAGGTGTTATCCATCACACCAATGAACATTTAACGTAAAAGTGGGGGAAACAAATATCACCAGTGATAAGCCCGTGTTGTGATTAAGATGCTTCAAGTTTTTGTTTGCAAGTGCTACTTCTAGGTGCTCCCCCCTCGCTGGCACTGGCATTGGAGACAGCCTGCTTACTCTGCTGTCTCGTTGGCCTTGAGGACCTTGGCAGGTGTCCCTGGTCCCTGAAGCCTGTGCTGTCCCCACCTGGGAGGGAGTGGCCAGTTCCACAGCTGGCATCTCCCAGTCGCCGCAGCCTCATCAGATGCCACAGTCATTGGCAGAGGGGCAGAGGAGCTGCTGCCATCATCTGGAGCACTCTGAAAGGAGCCTACAGAGACGACAGACAGGTTGTGTGCCAATATGAGGACGCTTGGACCTCCCTGCTCACCATTGATGGACAGGCGCCTAGCTGGGATACTGGGTGCCCCATCCACCTCCCACACTGACACTGACCACCTGAGGCCATTGCCGGTGTGAGGGCTTGCAGGTCCGAGCACATCCCCAGGAACCCCTGATTCACCTCCTGGAGCAGCCTCTCCATGAAGAGTTGCCACTCTCTCCATGGAGGGGGCAGTGCACTGGGCCATGAGGGTCACCCCCTTGTCCAGATGCTGCCTCGCTAACATTTGTCACTCACACTCTAAGAGCTCTGAGATCCAAGGGGTGGATGGGCAGCTCTTAACTGCTGTGCTAAGTGACCTATGCCAACATGGTACTCACCCTTCCCGATCACTGGAGATCATTGAAGTGCTTCTGGCACTACACCCATGTGCGCCTTACCACATTATGGCTGCTGACCCTGGACCTCCTCCCAGGTCTTTTTGGTGAGGTTGGGGGGAGGGGGGGCTCCTCCACCTCTCATCACTGGGGACAAGGGTTTCTCTCCTTGCTGCCAACTCCTCCAAGAGGGCAGCAAGGCACTCACCAGAGAAATGCGGGGCCGACTGCCCTGATGACCTGCCCTCCCTGCCATGTTCACTCACTACGCTGTCCATCACGAGGTCAACATCTTTCACTGGCAGCCTTCCAATGGCTGCCATGGCCGCATTTGAATAGGCTGTCTGGTTGCCATTGGACCTGGCAGACATTGAGCACTGGCCCCCGCCCGCTACTTTACACTCATTCTGCAGCCGCGTCTTACACTGGGCGGTATTATTCATTACATAATTTGAAGGTTAGAAAAACAGAACCAATATATGTAATAGTGAAAGTGAATGGTATACCTATTAAAATGGAAGTGGACACAGGAGCTTCCACTACAGTAATTGGGGAACATACTTCAAATGTCTGAATAATGGGGAGCATCAATTAAATTTAGAAGAAACAGCTGCCCAATTAAAAACACACATGGGTGAAGACATCCAAGTCAGAGGCATAAATAGAGTAAAAAACAAAAACAGAAATACCTGGAAAAACTCAGCAGGTCTGGCAGCATCGGCGGAGAAGAACAAAGTTGACATTATGGAAGCCAATCGGTAAAACTGCCCTTGACGTTGGTAGCAAGCGAGGGGCCAAGACTCCTGGGGCGAAACTGGCTAAAACAAATTAAATCAGCATGGGCTTAAATTTGTCAATTAAGAGCAAGTGAGTTACCAGAACTGCTATGAAAGTACGTCAAAGTCTTCAAGGAAGAACTTGGGAAGATTTAGGGGCTGCAGACAAAAAATCGTGTGGATCCAGAGGCAACCCCCCGATTCATGAAGGCAAGACCAGTACCTTACGCACTGCGAGAAAAGGTCGATGACGAACTGGACAGACTAGAAAAACTGGACGTTATACAACCGGTGCAGTTCTCAGAATGGGCAACATCCATAGTCCCTGTCCTTAAACCTGACTAAAGTGTCCGAATTTGTGGAGACTACAAATTGGCAGTTAATAAGGTAGCTGCTAGACAGACACTCCATACCAAAAATTGAAGCTGGGAGGTGGAACCACCTACATGAAGCTTGATATGAGTCATGCTTATCAACAATTGGAGTTAGGTCATGCCTCCTGGGAATTTGTCATAATTAATACCCACAAAGGTTTGTACCAATATATTCAATTACCTTTCGGTGTCTCCTCAGCTTGCACCATCTTCCAGAGAACAATGGAAAGTTTACTGCAAGGACTGCGCCAGGTGACAAGACTGCGTCTAAGTGGTGACAAGATTCACTGAAAAAGCATTTGGCAAACTTAGAACAAGTCTTAAAATGTTTCTTGCAGGCTGGAGTGTGTTTTTAAAAAAAAATGCGCGTTCCAAGTGAGGGAGGTAATCTATTTGGGTCACCGGGTAGATTCACAGGGCCTCCACCTGGTTGAGGAGAAATTGAGAGCCATAAGAGAGGCACCTGTGCCAAAGAACACCTCAGAGCTCAAATAATTCCTAGGAATGATCAGCTATTATGGGTGGTTCTTACCCAATTTGCCTACAGAACTGGCACCCCTACACTATCTACTCAAAAAGAACCTATGTTGGTCTTGGGAGGTGCCCCAGAAAGAAGTTTTCATAAAGGTCAAGAAACTGGTGCACTTGTCCAACCTATTAGTGCATTATAACCAGAGAAGAGAATTGGTGCTGACTTAACCAGACACCAGGCAAAGCATTTTCACCTTATAAATTCAAATTGAGGTTCCTCTCACTTTGGTTCCTGAGGCGACAGCTGTAGGCTTACAGCTACTTTGATCTTACATTGCCTCTGCCCTGCAACATGAAAACTGCTATCGGTTATATCCAGCACATCTCATTGAATGTAAATTCTCATTGTATCACCAGCCTCTTTGAACTCCACCTCTTCTAACAATAAAGCTCCTTTCATAGTATAAATTTTATTAGTAATATAAACATTGCTTGGTATCTGCTAGCTAGGTGCCAGATTTCACTCCCCTTCTTGAATGCTGTATTCAAAAATTGCAAATGCAGCTCTACTTCTCTGCTTGCATCTCAAAACTAGCACACACACCAGACTAGCTGGCTTTAATCCAATTGATACACACCCACAGACTAAACCTCTATTTTAAAAGAAAAATAATATTATATACATCAATAGCTTTATGACATCAGTGAGGTCAAGCTATACCATCCGTTGCCTTGGCAAGAATACAACGATAGACTTTAATCCTGGCAGCATACGAGTATACTTTTGTATGTGGGCCTGGCAGTCAAATCGCAAATGCTGATGCACTGAATTGTTTCCTCTACAAGAAAATGATGAGGAAGTCCCAGTCCCACAATAACTTGTTTTATTGCTAAATTTCTTAGACTGAGTTCAGCAAATCAGAGACTGGACAAGTCGGGACCCAGTCCTATCTCAAGTACGAGAACAAGTGCTTCATGGTTGGTCACAGAAGCCAGTATCTGACGAAATGAAACTGTACTTCAACAGAAGACATGAAATAAACAGCTAGGATAGCATCTTATTGTGGGGAGCACGAGTGATAGCTCCTCCAAAGGGAAGGGAGCCATTGCTAATTGAACTACACAGCGCACATCCAGGAATTTCCCGAATGAAGACCATAGCACGCAGCTATCTATGATGGCCTGGGATGGATGGTGAAACAGAGAGTTTAGTGAAAAATTTTGTGCAATTTCAGCAACTGCAAAAAGTTACCTTCAACAGCTCCATTACACCCTTGGGGGTGGTTAGGAAGACATTGACTATGTGGGACCTTTCATGGGAACAATGTTTCTGCTTATTGTTGATGCCCACTCAAAATGGATTGACAAATATGAGGTGAAGTCACCAACGTCTTCTGCTACAATTGAGAAGTTATGTCAAAGTTTTGCCATTAATGGACTACCAGTCGTGGTCGTTTCTGATAATGGCACAGCATTTATGAGTGCTGAGTTTCAGCAGTTTATCAGCCTCAGCTGTATCACTCATGTAAAAACTTCGCCGTACCACCTTTCCTCAAATGGACTGGCTGAAAGGGCAGTTCAAACATTCAAGGCAGGCATGAAGAAGTGAACTGGAGATTGCTTGGCAACCAAGCTAGTATGCTTTCTTTTCCATTATGGGACAACCCCTCACACAACAACACCTGCGGAGTTATTGATGAAATGCCATTTCAGGATGAGATTGAGCTTAATAATGCTGAATTTAGGGGTGGAGGAAGGTGGGAAGGAGTCAGGGAAGTCAGAAAACTAGATACGACTAACATAGCTGTGAAAGGAAATTTACTGTGAGAGAAACAGTATATGTGAAGAACTTTAGAGAAGGACCAAAGTGGTTATGAAGTGAAATAAGTGCAGTGACTGGACCTCTATCTTACCACATGGAGGTGGAAAGCCAAGTTATATGGAGGTGTGTTGATCATCTAAGGAAGAGAGAAACAATGCACCAAGAAATAATTCCACCAGTATTCACGACTGGGTCAGCATTTCCTGTTGAGAGAACTCAGCCCAGTCCAGACATATCTGATATTTCTTCAATAATGGAGGATACAGATCTGCAGGAGCCCACTGAAGCACCTGATGTTCAGGCAACTCCGGAAAAGGAGGTTCCTGACAAAGCATCTGAAGTTGTAGAGCTGAAATGCTCTACACACATAATGAAACCCCCAGAATGACTGAATTTCTAGATTATTTATCAGTATAAATATTTTGCTGTTTTGAAAAAATTATAATTGTAAATATAAAATGTATTTCTGAGTAAAGGGAGTGGGATGTGGTAATTATGGATTACCTGATGTGTAATATTACCTTTAAAAAGAATGTTATAAAAAGAAAATCACATGATCTTAGTATCCAATAGAAGAGTAATGTGGGCTTATTTCAATAGTCAGTAGTGTAGAGACAGAGTTTGAAGTGAAAGCACTGTTTAGTTGCTGTTGAGTATCTTTGCAAATAAACTAAGAGTTTTCACCTACGAAATCTCTGCTGATCAACTCTATCAATTATACCAATTTGGCCACCACTCACAGCAGGCTTGCGACGAGGATCCACAGGATCCAACACTGGCCTTGCCCATCCCTATCTCTGTAACCTCTTCCAGCCCCACAATGCTACTAGCTCTTGCATTCCTTCATTCCTGGTTTTTTGTCCCTCTTTTGCTCCATCATTGGCGGCTATGCCTTTAGTTGACTAAGCCCTCAGCTCTGGATTTCTGTCTCTAAACCCCTGGCTACATGTTAAATTTGGTTTGATAACACTTGTGAGGTGCCTTGGGATATTATACTAAATTAGAGATGCTATATAAATTCAAGTTGTTTTATTGTATCAGTGCACAGGGATGTATGTAAGAGGTGTTCACCCCATTTTTGTTCCCCTCTACCTGGAACAATCTACTGAGGGCTCTCAAGTGCTGAACAGCCTCTTACAGGAAAACAAAGAGGTATGTTTGTTATAAATGCTCAGCTAAATGTTGTGCCAGGAGGAGGGGTAACCCCTACCCCTTCACCATGCTCTACATTAAAACCAAATGCCAGTGCTGGCCACTCTGCAACTGCCCCCCATCCCATTGATTGTCCAGTCTGAGTCAGAGAGCATAGGAAATGATGTCACCAAGGAGCAGCCTGTGAATGAAGAACAGGATTGGGTGAAGGGTAGGTAAACACATGAGCAGTTGAAATCAGTCTTGGGGGAGGTAATGAATTGGCAACAGCCCATGTCACTTTCTTTTCCATTAATAGGAGACACCGGAGTGCTGGAATTGTGCCGTTGTCTAATGCTTCCAGAACCCCATTGGTTTCAGGAGAGCGTTTGACTATCAGACACTGGTCACTATGGGACAAACCCTGGACACCCACAATAACTGAGGGGGGCTGGTTAAAACCGTGTTGGAAAGCTAGTCCAGTTAGCAGCGATGCTATTGGTACTGATTAAAGCAACAATCAGTTGGCCCGTTAATAAGAGAAACAAAGAAAACATTTTTGCAAAGGTTTTGGGGGAACTGAGCTGGTTCTAACTGTGGATTCTTAGGTGGGTCTCACTGCCACTCGCCAGAAGGCTGATTTATAACCCCTCTTACATAAGCTTGTTGATGTATCCTTTCAGCCGGGGCCAAGGGGGCCAAGGAGAGCCCCACCTGACTGATGGTAGGACTGCATCAAGCGTGTGGAGATTCAGAGTCAGTAACCACACTGAGCAGTGCAGGTTTTCATTCAGCAGTGAATGATGTTTCCCTGAACACTGAACTCACTGACTTAACTGCAAAAAGGGGAAAAGTGGGTTTCTGAGTTCTGAAAATGTTCTTGACTTAAACAAGGCAATCTGCTATTTGCAGAATAGAATTTCAGCAAACCCTCACATCAGGGCTGAATTTTCCTGTGGACATCATGACCAAATGCAGTTCCTGGGTCTGCACTTGCTGGACGTCAGATGAGCACAGAGATATTCCTGGAGGTACCTCCTGCCTCCGAGTTTGCCATTCAATTAAAGATGGCAGGTGGATCCCTGATGCCAAGCAAGCAGACCCATCTGATCCAAGGAGAAACCCCTCTGGATAGCTCATTAGGGCCGTGGCGGCTGTCATTCCTGTTCACAGCCCCCAATTTGTCCTGTTTCATGCTTTGCGTGTATTATAAAGTATTTGCCACACAGAAACAAGTAATTTGGCACAACAGATCCACATAAGCTTCAAGTCACCATTCTTCATCTTACCCCATCAATATGTCCTTCTACTCCTTTTTCTGTCATCTGCTTGTCTTGTAACTCTTTCAAGTACAAACCCGTTTCCATCTGTTTCAGATGAAGTTACATTGTTTCATAGTTTGCCATTGTGAGATTTGAACTCTTGATAGTTTTGCCATTGTGAGATTTGAACTCTTGATACTCTTTCGAGTACAAACCTGTTTCCATCTGTTTCAGATGAAGTTACATGTTTCACAGTTTGCCATTGTGAGATTTGAACTCTTGATCATGGGGTTACAAACCCAGTACCATAACCACTTGGCTATTTAGGCCAAGCCTCTACTTATCTTGTAGCAGAGCTGAACATTGGACGCTGAGGGAACCACTTATGTTTAATCTGTCATTAAACACTCTTTCATTTTGACTAATCTGTAATACCCAGCTGCATAGCATTAAGCAGAGAAATAAACTTGACTGTTGGCTGCTGTGAAGTTATCTGTGATCCAGTTGGGGCATGTTTATTCAGCTGCCCTGAATTGGTGAATGTTTAGGTATCTTCTATGCAAATCGTAAAACTGGCTTGGAGCTGTAATCTAGAATTTAATGGAGATTCGGTATTGTTTATATTGTCCTTTTCTAACTATAGGAGGTTTCAATGACACTCTGTGTGCTATTTTAACACCAGTTATTAATCCAAAAACAGGGAGTAATTAGAAATTTAGTTGATGCAGGAACATAACTAGAAAGATGTCTCGCAAAGAAAAGGATGAAAGAATTCTATGGAAAAAGAATGAATCGGCTAACTATGAAGCTACAGCCTTTTCAATCTTTTATAATACCCTGTTCCTTGTTGTGGTGATCACTGCTTCATTGTTTATTCTGAAGAATTTCAATCCGGGAGTAAACAACATCCTGTCCATCTGTGCTTCATCGGGGTTGATTGCTCTTCTTTCTACAGGCTCAAAGTAATTGCCTTAAGGATGAGATCATTTAGATTTTAAAGCTGATAAAGTTGAGACCTGAAACCACAGAACTGGCCACTTAACTGAGACAATGACAGTTCCGTGAACTGAATTTATTTTCCAATAAACCTGCATTCCATGTTTTCAGTTATGGATGTGCTGTAATAAAATGAATGCATTTTGCAAAAAAACAACAGCCAATAAGATTTACTTAAAACCAGCCAGGCCCGTGCAAAATAAGTTTCAGGCCTGACACATTGCCAAAACTAGGCTGTCCCTAAACCTCTTCCTTCAAAATCAAACATTTCCCCTCCAGCTTCCTCGACAACATGCCAGATTCCACAGGGTCCTGGCACTGTTTATACTGAGTGCTACCTGTGGCGCAGTTCATGTCATTTCCTTGTGGTAGGTTGTGGGTTCATGCAACTCCAGGACTTGAGCACATAATGCAGGCTGTCACTTCAGCATTGTGCTGAAGGAATGCTGTTGAGGTGATATTTTCCGGACAGGATGTTAAACTGAGGGCCTGTCTAACTCTATGGGTGGATGGCACTATCCAGAGAAGAGTAGATGAGTTCTTCCCAATGTCCTAACTAATATATATCCCTCAATCAACGTCACAAAAACAGATTATCTGGGTATTATTACATTGCTATATTTAGGAGGTTGCTGTGTTGCCTACATTACAAAGTTGACTACACTTCAAAAAGTACTTCATTGGTTGTAAGGCACTTGGGGATGTACTTAGGTCATGAAAGGCATATATTATTCAAGTCTTTCATTTTTCTTTAAAGCTCACACCTGTTCCTAATGCTTTCCACTGACCCCTTCTGGTAAAGGCAAGTATTTGGACATTGGACGAGAACAGGATGAGTTTGCCTGTGATGCCCTCCACAATTGCACACTCAGCCAATGTCCGCTCTCTAGTTTGCCAGCCGAAGAATGAAGGACCACTTGGGTGATGTGGTAGTTGTCAGTCTAGTGAACCTGTACAGCCAATCCCCAATCCCTCACTGCACACACAAATCAGTTCCCTCCAGACAGCATTGAGAGGAAATTAAAAAGTTTTAATTGCTCATAACCTTAAGGTTGGATGGGCAGCTTTCTCAATCGGCTTAATTAGTTCATTAATGGCCTTAACAGGCCTTTGACAGTTTGGCGGGCGCGCACCCGACTCAGCTGCATACCTGCCAAACTGAAAATCTAGATGACGCACAGTGACATCGGGATGCACGCCCGACATCACCCCACGTTGTTTTACAACAGAGCAGGCCCTGTCACCAGTCGCTGAGCCGAAAATTCAGCCCTATGAGTCTATGCTTCCGAAATTACAACAGTGACTACACTTCAAAAGTACTTCATTGTCTGTAAAGCATCGGACTGAGAGTAAATAGAGTTTTGGAGGGTAGGTCGAACTGGGTGTAAATTGAGTGTTCGGGGTGGGGGGTAGGTCGGATTAGGTGTAAATTGAGTGTTGGAGGTTGGAGGGTAGGTCAGACTGGGTGTAAATCGAGTGTTGGGGGGTAGGTTGGATTAGGTGAAAATTGAGTGTTGGGGGAAGATCGGACTGGGTGTAAATTGAGTGTTGGGGGTTAGGTCAGACGGGGTGTAAATTGGGTGTTGGGCGGTAGGTCCGACTGGGTGTAAATTGAGTGTTGGATGTTGGGGTAGGCTAGATTGGGTGTAAATTGAGGGTTGGGGTTGCGGGATAGGTCGGATTAGGTGTAAATTGAGTGTTGGTGGTTGTGGGTTGGGTCAGACTGGGTGTAAATTGTGTCTTGGGGGCTGGGGGTAAGCTGGGTTGGGTGTAAATTGAGTGTTGAGGGGTAGATTAGACTGCATGTAAATTGAGTGTTCAGGGGATCAAACTGCATGTAAGTTAAGTGTTGGGGGTAGGTCGGACTGGGTGTAAATAGAGTGTTAGTGGTAGGTCGGATTGGATGTAAATTTAGCGTTGCTGGGTTGGTCGGCCTGGGTGTAAATTGAGTGTTGGGGGATTGGGTCGGACTGCTTTTAAATTGAGTGTTGGGGGTAGGCTGGATTAGGTGTAAATTGAGCAGTGGGGGTTGGGGGGTAGGTCAGACTGGGTGTAAATCGAGTGTTGGGGGGTAGGTTGGATTAGGTGAAAATTGAGTGTTGATGGAAGATCGGACTGGGTGTAAATTGTGTGTTGAGGGGTTGGGGATAGGTTGGATTATGTGTAAATTGGGGGTTGGGGGGTAGGTCAGACTGGGTGTTAATTGAGTGTTGGGGGATAAGTCGGACTGCTTGTAAATTGGGTGTTGGGGGTAGGCTGGATTGGGTGTAATTTGAGTGTTGGGGGTTGGGGAGTAGGTCAGACTGGGTGTAAATTAAGTGTTGGTAGGTCGGATTGGGTGTAAATTGAATGCTGGGTTTGGGGTAGGCTGGATTGGGTGTAAATTGAGTGTTGGGGTTGTGGGATAGGTCAGGCTGGGTGTATATTGAGTGTTGGGGAGTAGGTCGGACTGGGTGTAAATTGAGTGTTGAGTGATTGGGGGGTAGGTTGCATTAGGTGTAAATTGAGTGTTGGGGGTAGGTCAGACCTAGTTTAAATTGAGTGTTGGGGTTTGGGGGTAGGTCAGACCTAGTTTAAACTGAGTGTTGGGGGTTGGGGAGTAGGTCAGACCTAGTGTTAATTGAGTGTTGGGGGTTGGGGAGAAGGTCAGACTGGGTGTAAATTGAGTGTTGGGGTGTAGGTTAGACTGTGTGTAAATTGAGTGTTAAGGGGTTGGACAGACTGGGTGTAAATTGAGTGTTGGTCAGTAGGTCAGACTGGGTGTAAATTGAGCGCTGAGGGGTTGGTGTAGGTCGGATTTGATGTAAATAGAGTGTTGGAGTGTTAGGTCAGACGGTGTAAATTGAGTGCTGGGGGGATAGGTCAGACTGGATGTAAGTTGAGTGGTGAGGGGTAGGTCGGACTGGGTGTAAATTGGGGATTCTGATGGTAGATCAGACTGGGTGCAAATTGAGTGTTGTGGGTAGGTCGGATCGCGTGTAAATTAAGTGTTGGGGTTGAGGGGTAGGTCGGACTGGGTGTAAATTGGGGGTTCTGGGGTAGGTCAGTCTGGGTGTAAATTGAGTGTTGGGGGTAGGTTGGACTGCATGTAAATTGAGTGTTGGGGTTGTGGGGTAGATCAGACTGGGTGTAAATTGAGTATTTGGCGGTAGATCAGACTGGGTGTAAATTGCGTTTTGTGGGGTAGGTTCAGACTGGGTGTGAATTGTGTTTTTGGGGGATGCAGTCGGCTGCATTGGGTTTAAATTCTGTGTTGGAGTTTGAGGTGTAGGTCAGACTAGGGGTAAATTGAGTGTTGGTGGGTCGGTCGGACTGGGTGTAAATTGAGTGTTGGGGGTAGGTCGGATTAGGTGTAAATTGAGTGTTGGTGGTTGTGGGGTAGGTCAGACTGGATGTAAATTGGGGGTTCTGGGGGTAGGTCAGACTGGGTGTAAATTGGGGGTTCTGGGGGTAGGTCAGACTGGGTGTAAATTGAGTGTTGGTGTAGGTCGGACTGCGTGTAAATTGAGTGGTTGGGTTGGGGGATAGGTCAGACTGAGTGCACCTGGAGTGTTTGGGGGTAGGTCAAACTGGGTGTAAATTGAGTTTTGGGGGGCTAGGTTCAGACTGGGTGTGATTTGAGTATTTGGGGGATGCAGTCGGCTGCATTGGGTTTCAATTCTGTGTTGGGGTTTGAGGTGTAGGTCGGACTAGGGGTAAATTGAGTGTTGGTTAGGTTGTTCTGGGTGTAAATTAAGTGTTGGGGAATAGGTCGGACTGGGTGTAAATTGCGTGTTGAGGGGTTGGGGGGTAGGTTGGATTAGATGTAAATTGGAGGTCGGGGGATAGGTCAGACGGGGTGTAAATTGATTGGGGGGTATGTCGTACTGGGTGTAAATTGAGTGTTGCGGGCTGGGGGTAGGTCAGACTGGGTGTAAATTAAGTGCTGGGGGGGTAGTCAGACTGGGTGTAAATTGAGTGTTGGGGTTTGAGGGGTGGTCAGACTGAGCGTAAATTGAGTGTTGTGGATAGGTTGGATTGGGTGTAAATTGAGTATTGAGGCGTTGGGTGTTAGATTCAGTGTGAATTGAGAGTTGAGGGAT